>NW_019154090.1:39546037-40098992 GCF_002288905.1 Enhydra lutris kenyoni | reverse complement strand
ACACACACACACACACACACACACACACACACACACACACACACACACATAGACACTGATAGAGAAACACACCTCAAGAATTCACAACCCAGTACTTATCAACAATTTTCAGTTCAACCCCCAGTGAACCTTTGTATGGCAGAAACAGGCAAACACCACAAAGTAATGACAAACAAGTGCCACTTTGCATCGGAGGCTTTCTGAGTCTGAGGCAGATTAAGACTCACAATTCACAGCTCTCATAGCCCATCGTAAAATATCCTATGGTGTGCCTGGCAGAAAACAAAAGCAACTCGCTTTGCAAATAGCTGAGTTTCTAAATGCTGACATTATGTAATTTGTTTTGACACCTCTAAAAACACTGACATTTCATCATATTTAAAGCATACTGAAAAGTTAAACATGCCCCTTTATCCCACACGCTTTTGAGGAGCAAAGGAAACATGTTATTTGTAAACATCACAAATCATATGACAGAAACGTGGGTTACACTGATAGATAATGGAAGCATCAGATCAGCTGCATTCGGCATCGCTACAATATCAGCACTATTTCCCTCTTTTGTTCATCATTCAAAGGCAATTTTGATGTTGTCTAAGGAGCACAGGAATGTCAAATGGTGCAGCCACATGGAAAACAGTATGGTGCTTCCTCAAAAAATTAAAAATAGGATTACCATATAATCCAGCAATTCCACTTCTGGGTACACATCCAAAAGCATTGAAAGCAAGGAGATAAAGGGACATTTGTATACCCATGTTCATAGCAGCATTATTCACAACAAACAAAAGGGAGAAACAAGAGGCACCTGGGTGGCTCAGTGGGTTGAGCCTCTGCCTTCCGCTCAGATCGTGGTCTCAGGGTCCTGGGACTGAGCCCCAAGTTGGGCTCTCTGCTCGGCGGGAGGCCGGCTTCCCCCACCCCACCCCCACCGCCGCCGCCTGTCTCTCTGCCTACTTGTGATCTCTCTCTCTCTCTCTCTCTCTCTCTCTGTCAAATAAATAAATAAAAGGAGAAACAATGCAAGTGTCCACCAGTGGCTGAATGGACAAGTAAAATATGGTGTATACATACAATGGGATATTATTCAGCCTTAAAAAAGAAGGGGATTGTGACACACAGATGAACATTGAGGACATTAGGCTAAATGAAATAATCCAATGACATAATGACAAATACTGTATTATTCCACTTATATGAGGTACCTAGAATTGTCAAATACATAAAACCAGAAAGCATTATATTGGATGCAAAGGGCTGAAAGGGGAAAAGGAGAAAGAAAAGTTCTTTAAGAGGTACAGAGTTTCAGGTTGGGAAGATGGATAAAGGTCTAGAGATGCTTTGGTGGTAATGGTTGTGCAACGATGTAAATGTACTTAATGCTATTGAATCATGCACTTAAAAATGGTTAAAATAATAAATTCTATGTTATAAATATTTTACGACAGTAAATTTTTAAGAGAATAAACTTTGAGGTCAAGTGTACTTGGTTCTGCTGCTTAGTTTACGATATCATTGCTGTGTCTCCTCATCAGTTAAATAAACATGAACTGATCAACTTTCCTCATGGAGTAGTGAGAAAGCACAATCTGAAACCTGGAAAAGCCTCAAGGAAATCAAATAAGAGAGTCCACTAGATAGTAAATTCCACAAATCAGGGACTTTGTTTCATTCTGTGTTATAGCCCCATCACCCCCTAAGATTATCTATTCAATGGAAGTCCTTTGAAAAATACAAATTGCTATTCGATTATAAATTATATTTTGTTGTAATTCTAAATGCATTTTTTAAAAGATTTTATTTATTTGAGAGAGAGAATGAGAGAACAAGAGCATGAGAGGGGAGAAGATCAGAGGGAGAAGCAGACTTTCTGCTGAGCAGGGAGCCCAATGTGGGACTCAATCCTGGGACTCCAGGATCATGACCTGAGCTGAAGGCAGTCGCTTAACCAACTGAGCAACCCAGGCGCCCATCTAAATAAGCAGAAGACTTGCCCATTTCAGAAGCACAACTTTCATCAAGACTCCTCAGCATCTAAGCCACTTCTAACAGGTCTATCCAGTGGCTAATTTTATTGTCTCCATCCCTCAACACTTTATGTCTAAACCCAATCCCTTGCTCTTATACTTCTGAATTCTCTTAATAACAACTATAGAATGGTTAATAAGATATACTATTTCAATATACAGGTGGGAGAAATCCTACCAGCTTCTCAGAAAAAATGGATAGACTAGGACATCAAAGAAATGAAATAATTTGGTTATATCCCAGATCTCACACCAGTGCCAGGTTCCATCCACAGAACCACGGAGGGGTAGCTATGTATGTTTCAATATGGTCAAATCCTGATCCCTAGGACTCTGAGTTGTGGTTTAACCTCTCCCTTTGACCTTTGATAAAAACATGAATATTAATGAAGGAAGGATCTGTCACATTGAGTTTCCAAGAGCTTGGACGAGGCAGGGGCTGAGTAGAGGTCTTCCAATATCAACTGGTATCTGACAGTCTGAAGACGGCTCATGGCAGACATCACCCAGTCATGGATTTTCTATGAAGTCTGGCCTTTCCCTGCCCCTTGCTTATGATCACTCAAAGTTTTACAAATTGCCCTTTCTAAAATAAAACTGCCATGAAAGCAGTGATATTTGCATGTGATGCCCACTTAATTTCTATGGTCTCTTCCAAAGTGCATAATAAAAATGGAAAATGTCTTGCTGTAACCCAGACAGATCTGGAAAGGACTGAATATATCCCTAACTTAGAATCCATCTCTAGTACCCTAATATTCCAAGAGTCTAACTCTGTAATAGTTATTAAGCACTTGCCTCAGTCATAGAACTTTTTTTTATCAAATTATAAAAAAACAGATAAATAGTAGAAGACACTCAGTAGCGAGGTTAAAAATATCTAGAGTATGCAAGACTGAGGTCAGCCAAGTGACTTTGGGAAAGATAAATACTCCATGACTCAAATGATCTTCTGAAAATTAGGTAAAATGACACCTACTCCATAGGATTATTGTGAAATTTAAATGAGCAATGGATGTAGGTGCCGAACACAGTGGCTGGTACGCAGTCAGCACTCAGTGAAAGGTACGTGTTGTTAGAGTCATGAGAGATACTAATGATAAAGACAAGGAAGTTGGAGCATTCATACCAGCCGTGGAACTGACTCTCAGTGCTAGGGAGGGAAATCTGACTCTCAAACTCAAGAATTGGAAAACTGTGGGAGAGCACAGGGGAGGGAGTGATGGAAGCACCCCTTGCCTATGCATTCAGACACATGCAGCCCCCTCGCAGAAGGGAGAATCAGACCACACTGACATGCTCATTTTTTCTTCTTTTGCATAGACTGCATAAAGGCAAAAAAACCACAATACTGGGTTGCTATCCTGCTTTTGAGTTTACTTCAAAATATGTGGAAACATTCCTCCCTTCAAAAACAAGTTGCTTTGAGGACAACGGGAATCTGGTCACACACATTATCAGCCTATTTCCAAACCTCTTCAGCCTGCTTCCACACTTATTCCCTCTTAACCCTCACACAGCTTCTGACCTGGGCACTGTCTCTTGTATTAGAATTGGTTCATCAAAGTGCCTGGTGACAATGTGATTTTGAATCTTCTCCCCCACACAAGTCCTTATTCATCCTGGTGTTCCCAGTTCTGGTACAGGGCAGCCAGCAGTCCCTTCACAAAAATTAATTCAATCATGAATGAAGGAACCAAGGAGGAAACCATCCTTATTCCATTTCTTCATCTGAAAGAACAGGCCGATCACAAGTTCTTTCTCACCTCTCTTTGGATACCACTGCACACAGGCATCAGGCACATAAGCTCAGGGCACAGAACTCATTCCCTGGAACCAAATTAAATAATGGTGGCTGGAAACTGCACTATTGCCTCAGGCGCCTGGAATGTCATTTCCTAATTGTCCATACTTTGAGCTCTTTGGAAGGGGAACCACATCCAAGTCGAAGGCTTACCCGCCATCATGCTCTTGGCACATTCTGCATAGTTAATTTCTGCTCTCAGCCAACACATTATCACAACCTGTGCTTGTGGCCTCTCTGCACTCATCTCCCAACAGCAAAATGCCTCTCTAAGAACCAGAAGTGTTCTGCCTTTGTGAGCAGTATTACCCATGCTAAGCTCTTTCTGGAATTCTGGCATGTTAACTTAAATAACTGGTCAATTTTTCTGAACGATTGAGTATTCCAATTTTTTCTCTCTATGCAGGCCAATGGCAAAACTTCCTGAGTGGATTCTGCAGGTGATTGTGCACGTATTTATGCAAATATCCAGTCATTTCGGGCTCAGAGCATTTTGTACTCAAGTTTACTTTCTCTTAAAATTCATATTCTTTGTTCAGCTGCTTTTCCTAATCCCCTACCTCAGTGTTGTAAATTCTGCCATTTATTTCCCAGCCTCTGCCTCTTACAAATGACATATCCCATTTTGTTTGAAATCGTCTGTTCTTTGTTGGGTACAATCAGTAGAGGAGGCCTGCCATCTCTTTAGCTTCCTACCTCTCTCACATTAAGCACTGTCAGCAACCCTTTAAAAATAATTGATTGGACAATCTGTATCCTGTCAAGCTGTTTTCCCAATAGATATCTAGGTAATTAAAATCACCTAGTAGATTCAGGTCCTAGTGTTTGAGTGATTCTTCTACTTGTTAAGGCAACATTTCATCCACTTTCATTAAAGTGGCAAAAGACTCTGATCACAGTGTTAGTTTCTCACTGTGAACATTCTGGAATCTATCATTTTTACTCTTTTGAATCCAAGTATAATCTACGCCAGGGGCTGGCAAATTTTTTCTGTAAAGGGCCAAAGAGTGAATGTTATAGACTTTGTGGCCCAGATGGTCTCTGTTGTAACTACTCAACTTTGCCCTTCAGCATGAAAGGAGCCACAGAAAATATATAAATGAGTGGTCATGACTGCAGTCCAATAAAGCTTTACTTGTGAAAAATGGCAGTGGAACGAATTTGGCCCATAGGCTATAGTTTGCTGACCCCTGATCTCTGTAATAACTGCAAATCTGGACTACAGAGCAGAGAATTCTGGGGGTGGAGTCCTGGTTCTGTCACTCTCTAGTTGTATAAGCTCAGGCTAATTATTTAGCCTCTCTGGCCCTCAGTTTCCTCCTCTGTAGAGCCTGTCTTGAAGGACACAGAGGAGGAGGTGAAAAAAAAAAAAAAAGCCAAATCATGGTGGGACAATCACTCTTTTCTGAGGCATGCTGGGGTGCTGTGAAAGGGCTTTACCTAGATGGTCACATCACCTGAACTGTACCTCACACAGATTGCTGTGGTTCAAATACAGTTAATACATTAAGGGAATAGTACTAAAAGAAGGATATCTAGGAGGTTGGTAATATCAAAACAGTGCAAAATGATTATGTTTTAAACTGGGGTATGGGCAGTAAAAATGGAGAAGTAGTTGACTCCAGGAATATCTAGAAGGAAATTGGCAGTAACATAAGCCATGGCCAGGGCAGCAATCACCAGGTACAGAAGGCTACCTACACGAATTGCAGGCAATGTGACATGCAGGAGAGATCATGTACAGTTTATTTAAACATTTCTAATTGGCCAAAATTAGAAATTTTGGCCCCTATGTTTCCAAGCTATCAAATCCCATGCAGGCACTCTTACTTTATCAATGCTTATCAATGCTTATGGAAGCACAAGAGGATACAACAACATTATCGCCTTAACCATTCTTTATTCATTGCTTAGTATGCACCAGGCATTACCACATAAAATCTTTGCCTAAAAGCTCAGGAATCTCACCATTGCTTTGCAGATGGGTACTAGTGAGCACAGGAAGTTAACTAGCCCAAGAATGATATAGCTAAGCAGAGAGAAGGCAGGGATTCAATCCCAAGGATGGTTGAGTCCAAAGCCTGTGTTCCTAACCACCACGCTCTACTGTTGCTGATTAAAGAAGCTTTTTTCGAGAGTCCACAGGACTCACCTGCTTAACTCTTTGCTGTTTCTGAAATCCTGCTGAACCTGTGCACCACTGAGTTCTATGACTTCAGACAAGTCATTAATTGTCTCTTAGTCTCTGTTTGCTCATCTACAGCTCTTTGGTTATTGCAAATAGTAAAACTCCCACATTCCATCACATTAAAAAAAAATTCTTGTAGGTAGTAGAAAAAACAAAATTAGGTCATTTATTCTGTTGTTTCATTGAAACAGAAAATGGACCAGATGATGCGAATAGGCTAGGGAGTAGAAATTAGATCTTTCAGTAGAGTAAAAGTGTCATACAGCAGAGAGAGAAAGAACGGCCTCAGGAAGCATTCAGTCAGAGGGACAGCAAGCTTGGAGTGTATACTAGTTAGCCTCCTTGCCATAATTACACTTCTGGTATGAAAAAAAACTGATAGAAACCATAATCAAGAAGGGCATGTTATATGTTTAAGAAATCATGAATCATAAAGAATTATACATTACTCTAAGGTTTTGAAAATGGAAATTAAAGATTTACAACTCTTGAGTCTTTCCCAATATCGTTTTGTAAACCCACTTCAAGTTAAATAGTTTTTTTTTTTTTAAGATTTTATTTCTTTATTTGAGAGAAAGAGAGAGAATGCAAGCAAGCACAAGCTGGGGGGTGGGGGGGGAGAGGGAGAAGCAGACTCCCTGCTGAACAGGGAGCCCATAGTGAACTTCAATCCTAGGACTCTGAGATCATGACCTAAGCCGAAGGCAGATGCTTAACCAACTGGGCCATCCAGGTGCCCTAAATGAAGAATCTGAAAACAAACAGTAGGTCTTTTTATATAATTAAATTTTATGTTTTATAACCATATATTTTTATCCCCAGGGGTACAGGTCTGTGAGTCGCCAGGTTTACACACTTCACAGCACTCACCATAGCACATACCCTCCCCAATGTCCATAACCCCACACCCCCAACCCCCCTCCCCCCATTCACCCTCAGTTTGTTTTGTGAGATTAAGAGTCACTTATGGTTTATCTCCCTCCCAATCCATCTTGTCTCATTTACTCTTCTCCTACCCCCTTAACCCCCCATGTTGCATCTCCTCTCCCTCATATCAGAGAGATCATATGATAGTTGTCTTTCTCCGATTGACTTATTTCGCTAAGCATGATACCCTCTAGTTCCATCCACGTCGTCGCAAATGGCAAGATTTCATTTCTTTTGATGGCTGCATAGTATTCCATTGTGTATATATACCACTTCTTCTTTATCCATTCGTCTGTTGATGGACATCTAGGTTCTTTCCATAGTTTGGCTATTGTAGACATTGCTGCTATAAACATTCGGGTGCACGTGCCCCTTCGGATCACTACGTTTGTATCTTTAGGGTAAATACCCAGCAGTGCAATTGCTGGGTCATAGGGTAGTTCTATTTTCAACATTTTGAGGAACCTCCATGCTGTTTTCCAGAGTGGTTGCACCAGCTTGCATTCCCACCAACAGTGTAGGAGGGTTCCCCTTTCTCCGCATCCTCGCCAGCATCTGTCATTTCCTGACTTGTTAATTTTAGCCATTCTGACTGGTGTGAGGTGGTATCTCATTGTGGTTTTGATTTGTATTTCCCTGATGCCGAGTGATGTGGAGCACTTTTTCATGTGTCTGTTGGCCATCTGGATGTCTTCTTTGCAGAAATGTCTGTTCATGTCCTCTGCCCATTTCTTGATTGGATTATTTGTTCTTTGGGTGTTGAGTTTGCTAAGTTCTTTATAGATTTTGGACACTAGCCCTTTATCTGATATGTCGTTTGCAAATATCTTCTCCCATTCTGTCAGTTGTCTTTTGGTTTTGTTAACTGTTTCCTTTGCTGTGCAAAAGCTTTTGATCTTGATAAAATCCCAATAGTTCATTTTTGCCCTTGCTTCCCTTGCCTTTGGCGATGTCCCTAGGAAGATGTTGCTGCGGCTGAGGTCGAAGAGGTTGCTGCCTGTGTTCTCCTCAAGGATTTTGATGGATTCCTTTCTCACATTGAGGTCCTTCATCCATTTTGAGTCTATTTTTGTGTGTGGTATAAGGAAATGATCCAATTTCATTTTTCTGCATGTGGCTATCCAATTTTCCCAACACCATTTATTGAAGAGGCTGTCTTTTTTCCATTGGATATTCTTTCCTGCTTTGTCAAAGATTAGTTGACCATAGAGTTGAGGGTCTATTTCTGGGCTCTCTATTCTGTTCCATTGATCTATGTGTCTGTTTTTGTGCCAGTACCATGCTGTCTTGATGATGACAGCTTTGTAATAGAGCTTGAAGTCCGGAATTGTGATGCCACCGACTTTGGCTTTCTTTTTCAATATTGCTTTGGCTATTCGAGGTCTTTTCTGGTTCCATATAGATTGTAGGATTATTTGTTCCATTGCTTTGAAAAAAATGGATGGTACTTTGATAGGAATTGCATTAAATGTGTAGACTGCTTTAGATAGCATAGACATTTTCACAATATTTATTCTTCCAATCCAGGAGCATGGAACATTTTTCCATTTCTTGGTGTCTTCCTCAATTTCTTTCATGAGTACTTTATAGTTTTCTGTGTATAGATTCTTAGTCTCTTTGGTTAGGTTTATTCCTAGGTATCTGATAGTTTTGGGTGAAATTGTAAATGGGATTGACTGCTTAATTTCTCTTTCTTCTGTCTTGTTGTTGGTGTAGAGAAATGCAACTGATTTCTGTGCATTGATTTTATATCCTGACACTTTACTGAATTCCTGTACAAGTTCTAGCAGTTTTGGAGTGGAGTCTTTGGGTTTTCCACATATAGTATCATATCATCTGCGAAGAGTGAGAGTTTGACTTCTTTGCCGATTTGGAAGCCTTTAATTTCCTTTTGTTGTCTGATTGCTGAGGCTAGGACTTCTAGTACTATGTTGAATAGCAGTGGTGATAATGGACGTCCCTGCCGTATTCCTGCCCTTAGCGGAAAAGCTTTCAGTTTTTCTCCATTGAGAATGATATTTGCGGTGGGTTTTTCATAGATGGCTTTGATAATATTGAGGTATGTGCCCTCTATCCCTACACTTTGAAGAGTTTTGATCAGGAAGGGATGCTGTACTTTGTCAAATGCTTTTTCAGCATCTATGGAGAGTATCATATGGYTCTTGTTCTTTCTTTTATTAATGTGTTGTATCACATTGATTGATTTGCGGATGTTGAACCAACCTTGCAGCCCTGGAATAAATCCCACTTGGTCGTGGTGAATAATCCTTTTAATGTACTGTTGAATCCTATTGGCTAGTATTTTGGCGAGAATTTTTGCATCTGTGTTCATCAAGGATATTGGTCTGTAGTTCTCTTTTTTGATGGGATCCTTGTCTGGTTTTGGGATCAAGGTGATGCTGGCCTCATAAAATGAGTTTGGAAGTTTTCCTTCCATTTCTATTTTTTGGAACAGTTTCAGGAGAATAGGAATTAGTTCTTCTTTAAATGTTTGGTAGAATTCCCCCGGGAAGCCATCTGGCCCTGGGCTTTTGTTTGTTTGGAGATTTTTGATGACTGTTTCAATCTCCTTACTGGTTATGGGTCTGTTCAGGCTTTCTATTTCTTCCTGGTTCAGTTGTGGTAGTTTATATGTCTCTAGGAATGCAACCATTTCTTCCAGATTGTCAAATTTGTTGGCGTAGAGTTGCTCATAGTATGTTCTTATAATTGTCTGTATTTCTTTGGTGTTCGTTGTGATCTCTCCTCTTTCATTCATGATTTTATTTATTTGGGTCCTTTCTCTTTTCTTTTTGATAAGTCTGGCCAGGGGTTTATCGATCTTATTAATTCTTTCAAAGAACCAGCTCCTAGTTTCATTGATTTGTTCTATTGTTTTTTTGGTTTCTATTTCATTGATTTCTGCTCTGATCTTTATGATTTCTCTTCTCCTGCTGGGTTTAGGGTTTCTTTCTTGTTCTTTCTCCAGCTCCTTTAGGTTTAGGGTTAGGTTGTGTACCTGAGACCTTTCTTGTTTCTTGAGAAAGGCTTGTACCGCTATATATTTTCCTCTCAGGACTGCCTTTGTTGTGTCCCACAGATTTTGAACCGTTGTGTTTTCATTATCATTTGTTTCCATGAATTTTTTCAACTCTTCTTTAATTTCCTGGTTGACCCATTCATTCTTTAGAAGGATGCTGTTTAGTCTCCATGTATTTGGGATCTTTCCAAATTTCCTCTTGTGATTGAGTTCTAGCTTCAGAGCATTGTGGTCTGAAAATATGCAGGGAATGATCCCAATCTTTTGATAACGGTTGAGACCTGATTTAGGACCAAGAATGTGATCTATTCTGGAGAATGTTCCATGTGCACTAGAGAAGAATGTGTATTCTGTTGCTTTGGGATGAAATGTTCTGAATATATCTGTGATGTCCATCTGGTCCAGTGTGTCATTTAAGGCCTTGATTTCCTTGTTGATCTTTTGCTTGGATGATCTGTCCATTTCAGTGAGGGGAGTGTTAAAGTCCCTTACTATTATTGTATTATTGTTGATGTGTTTCTTTGATTTTGTTATTAATTGGTTTATATAGTTGGCTGCTCCCTTGTTAGGGGCATAGATATTTAAATTTGTTAGATCTTCTTGTTGGACAGTTCCTTTGAGTATGATATAGTGTCCTTCCTCATCTCTTATTATAGTCTTTGGCTTAAAATCCAATTGATCTGATATAAGGATTGCCACTCCTGCTTTCTTCTGATGTCCATTAGCATGGTAAATTCTTTTCCACCCCCTCACTTTAAATCTGGAGGTGTCTTCGGGTTTAAGATCAGTTTCTTGTCGGCAACATATAGATGGGTTTTGTTTTTTTATCCATTCTGATACCCTGTGTCTTTTGATTGGGCTATTTAGCCCATTAACATTCAGGGTAAGTATTGAGAGATATGAATTTAGTGCCATTTTATTGCCTGTAAGGTGACTGTTACTGTATATTGTCTCTGTTTCCTTCTGATCTACTACTTTTAGGGTCTCTCTTTGCTTAGAGGACCCCTTTCAATATTTCCTGTAGAGCTGGTTTTGTATTTGCAAATTCTTTCAGTTTTTGTTGGTCCTGGAAGCTTTTTATCTCTCCTTCTATTTTCAATGATAGCCTAGCTGGATATAGTATTCTTGGCTGCATGTTTTTCTCATTTAGTGCTCTGAATATATCATGCCAGCTCTTTCTGGCCTGCCAGGTCTCTGTGGATAAGTCTGCTGCCAATCTAATATTTTTACCATTGTACGTTACAGACTTCTTTTCCCGGGCTGCTTTCAGGATCTTCTCTTTGTCACTAAGACTTGTAAATTTTACTATTAGGTGACGGGGTGTGGACCTATTCTTATTGATTTTGAGGGGGGTTCTCTGAACCTCCTGGATTTTGATGCTTGTTCCCTTTGCCATATTGGGGAAATTCTCTCCAATAATTCTCTCCAATATACCTTCTGCTCCCCTCTCTGTTTCCTCTCCTTCTGGAATCCCAATTATTCTAATGTTGTTTCGTCTTATGGTGTCACTTATCTCTCGAATTCTCCTCTCGTGGTCCAGTAGCTGTTTGTCCCTCTTTTGCTCAGCTTCTTTATTCTCTGTCATTTGGTCTTCTATATCGCTAATTCTTTCTTCTGCCTCATTTATCCTAGCAGTGAGAGCCTCCATTTTTGATTGCACCTCATTAATAGCTTTTTTGATTTCAACTTGGTTAGATTTTAGTTCTTTTATTTCTCCAGAAAAGGCTTTTATATCTCCCGAGAGGGTTTCTCTAATATCTTCCATGCCTTTTTCGAGCCCAGCTAGAACCTTGAGAATCGTCATTCTGAACTCTAGATCTGACATATTACCAATGTCTGTATTGATTAGGTCCCTAGCCTTTGGTACTGCCTCTTGTTCTTTTTTTTGTGGTGAATTTTTCCGCCTTGTCATTTTGTCCAGATAAGAGTATATGAAGGAGCAAGTAAAATACTAAAAGGGTGGCAACAACCCCAGGAAAATATGCTTTAGGCAAATCAGAAGAGATCCCAAATTGTGAGGGGGGAGAAAGGGGATAAAAAGAGGTTCAGAAAGAAAAAAAAAAAAAAGAAAGAAACAATTAAAAAAAGAAAACTAATAAAGAAAAAATATAAAAAGGAAAAAATATATATATATATATATTAGATGAACTAGTTAAAAAACGTTAAAAAAGAAAAGGGTAAAAGTTAAAAAAATTTAGCAGAAGAAGAGAAAATATTGAAAAAGAAAAAAAAATTAAATTAACTGCAAGGCTATGGAATCATGGGGAGAAAGCCATGAGTTCCATGCTTTGCTTTCTCCTCCTCTGGAATTCCGCTGCTCTCCTTGGTATTGAAACTGCACTACTTGGTAGGTGAACTTGGTCCTGGCTGGATTTCTTGTTGATCTTCTGGGGGAGGGGCCTGTTGTAGTGATTCTCAAGTGTCTTTGCCCCAGGCGGAGTTGCACCGCCCTTACCTGGGGCCGGTCTGAGTAATCCGCTCGGGTTTGCTTTCGGGAGCTTTTGTTCCCTGAGCGCTTTCCGTAGAGTTCCGGAGGGCGGGAATGAAGATGGCGGCCTCCCGGTCTCCAGCCCGGAGGAGCCAAAAGCCCGGGCCCCACTCCTCAGTGCTCCCTCAGGGAACAGCGCCCAATTACTCCCGTCACCCTGGCCTCCGGCCGCGCTCTGAGCTCACCGAGCCTGCGACCGGTTCAAGGTAACCCCGAGCTTAGAGCTCACTCCTCGGCTCTGTCTCTGTAGCCGGCTTCCCCGTTCTAATACCTATAAGCTCTGCAACACTCAGACACCCCTGATCCTTCTGTGACCCTGCGGGACCTGAGGCCACGCTGACCCCGCGTGGGCTTCACCCCGGTTAAGCCTCTGGAGAGATGTCCCTCAGCGGAACAGACTTTTAAAAGTCCTGATTTTGTGTTCTGTTGCTCTGCCGCTTGCCGGGAGCCGGCCCTTCCCCCCGCGGTCTATATTCCCGTCGCTTTGGATTCACTTCTCTGCTAGTCCTACCTTTCAGAAAGTGGTTGATTTTCTGTTTCTAGAGTTGCTGTTCTTCTTCTCTTCGCTCTCCCGTTGGATCTGTAGGTGTCTGCAATCTTTAGATAATCTATCTAGCTGATCTCCCGCTTCCTGAAGTAGTCTCAGCCTGCTACTTCTCCGCCATCTTGACTCCTCCCGACCTAGGTCTTTTTTTTTTAAACTACCAATTGGTACATGTCAGCTCAGCTTTCTAGAACTAAATCACTTTTTGCAAAATACATCTTTTTGTGACTTGCTAAAAAACGTTGTCCAGAAGTTTAAATATAATTCATTTCACACGTGTGTTTTTAATGTCATATAGCAGGGAGGAGGTTAGAAGGGGTAGAGGTCAGAAGGCAATTGTTCATATTTTATGGTTTCATAAAATGTTGATATGGAAATTTAAATTCCAGGAAAGGTTTTGGGCTATAAGAGTTGTTCACAAACAAAACCCAAAAAGCCTTAAATGTTATGAATCAGAAAAATTTACATGTACACATGTATCTAAAATAATGTGTATAAATGTGTGATATCATCTGTTCCATAAGTCATATATTAGGTTATGCATGTGTATGTAGGTATCAAATGAATATCAAATGCATATTTTTTAAAATATAATATGTTTCCTATAAATTTTATCAGTGGTTAATTGTTTAGTGGTATTGCTATACCAAATAGTTATGGTCAATTACTCTAATAGGGCGGTTAATTTAATTCAAGAAATACTTACTGAACACCTAATATGCATTTACGTTATGTTCTGTACTGGAGTACAAATGGACTACTCAGAAAAGCAACACAATCCAGAAGACAGGAAAACAATGTTAACTCTGGAACCAAAATCTGGTGTGATTGTTGCAGCTACGAGGTTGTTGCTTACAGGAAGGAGATCTCAAGGGGAGATATTTAACGTTGTTGAACTCTACCATTTAAAATTTCTTCTGAGGGTTCAAGATCGGGTTGGACTGTGATGGTGTGCCAGGAAAAGGGAAGACTGCATGTTCCCTCTAACTCTTACCACAAAATTATCCCAAAATGATGTAGCCTACCCATTTCACACTGCACTGGTCCCCTTGCATATAATAGACATTCACTTCATATCTGGAGAATGATAAGTTAGAGAGAAACTAATAATTTCCTGGTTGAGCATCTTTAAAAGTGTTCAAGTTGATATTATAACATACATGAAGTCTACATCTTAAAGTAAATGCCACAAAATTCAAATTTGGAAAAGAAGAAAAAAAGTAAAGTCAATTGCTTGACTCAATGAGTGAGTTAATGGAAGAGTTGCATCTGGCTAGGGCAGTGGCATACTGCTTTCTACTCTGAAAGATCTGGGTTCAGACACAAACTACACTTTTGTTACGTGAACTTAGACAAGTTCCTTAACCTGCCTGAGGCTCAGTTTCCTCACCTGAAAAATAAGACTAATGATAAAATATTTGTGAGTAGTTGATGAGATGGTATATATTAAGAAGATGAAATGGTATAAGGGAACCCTTTCTGCCCTCTTTGAATCTGGCACTGCCTCCAGTATAGGATGTTCAGAAACTACTGGGAAGCTCCCTGTATAATTTGTTAACCTTGAGGGAAATACAGTGTTGTGCCCAGTAGCTTTTCTTGACAAATTTTTAGATACCCAACATGGCAATATCCCTGCCTATATCACTGTTAAGGGTCTGATCGAGGGCAATGGGCAAATATGTATTCTGGTTCCTCACATGCATTCACTATGTATTCTTGTATCTGCACACCAATTTCCTACTGGGAAACCATCCTTGCCCTACTCCTAGGTTGCATATTTGGTTGGATAGGTTGAATTCAAACCTTTCTTCAAAAGCTGGAAAAGAATGGATCAAATCAAGGCACTTTATTCTCCTTGATACAAAGGGTGTTTCAGAGGACACAGCCAGAAGCAATGATAGGCAATAATATTTTTCCCAGACTGCTGAAAATAGGATTTGAACCTGAGGGGCCATAAGGCCAGTGCTGCTATAGTCATTTTGCCACCATGAGGGGACAATAATTTGCACATGAAGCCAAGACAAGGAATGGAAGCTGAGTTAGAGAAAAATACATGCCCTGGATCTTCCGGTTATGTACAAAAAAAGTCCCCTTCTAGTTTATTCCCTGTTACTTAGAACTAAAGGAAGGACATATAATATACATGTATGTTGCTTAGCAACTCATCTTATTTTTACCAATACTCTACACCTGGATCAATAGATGTAATATTAGTAAACATTTATGGATAAAGAAGGAAAGGGATAATATAGATGCCTCTTTTTTTCAGGACTTTTAAAAACAAAACAAAACAAAATCATGTACTTTTATTTTCATAGATGGGAATCAAAATGCAGTTCTAAATGTATCTATTTACTAATGAAGAAGTTATTTTAATGGCTAATATCTTTTTGTTGGAATTGCTTTTTAAATATACCATATAAAGTTAATGGTCTAAATCCCAAGATGGAGACTTATTAGAGGCGATTAGAGCATATGAACAGGAAAATAAAAAGCCCAGCCCTGTAAGTTAAGTGCCCCCTGGAGGCAATATGGACACATGAACAATGAGGTCCCCCAAGTACCTGGACTATTCCAGTGAACTCAGGAGAAGCAGAAATGAACTCAGCCCATCCAAATTACCTACCAAACCCTCAAATACTTGCTTATTCAATCACAACAGTTTTGTAGGATCTTTGTGGCAATCTCTCCTCCATCTTTTTGGAGTCTTCAATGGTTATGTCCTTAATTTGCTTCCATGTTTTTGGAAGATTGAGCTAACCAAGTATAAATTAAAGGACTTCCCACTTCAGCTGGAAGCATGACCCGCAATGTTGGATTCCGAACAGTGAGCAGAAATGACTCTGCTATCTGTGGCTGTCTGCTGAGGCATCAGTGTGGCTGACATTGCCTTTCTGAATTCTGGAAATGCAAAGAACTCATCCTCCTGTCACACTGTGACTTTCTGGATGCCTCTCCCCAGAGGTTGATGGTATCTGTTTCTAGGTTAGCCTTTCAGCTCTGGTCCCAAAAGCAGCTTATCAAAATAAGTCCTAGTTACAAACTATACTCTGGGCTTGTCTTTGTACCTTTGTTTTGCCTTCTTTAACACTTTGCTTTCCCTTCACCGTCTCCACATGAGTAGGTCCATTTCTCCCATGGCAACCCTCATTCAAGCCACCATCACTTGCCTGCGCTTTTGCAATGGCTCTTTTTAAAACCACAGTCAGATCTCATCACCATCCTGATTAAAACCCCCCTATGTCTTCACATTACTCTTTCTAAACTGTGTAAAGTCCTTGCCAGGACTTACAAGACTATGTCCGTGTTCTGGCCCCTGCACAGCTCTCAGACTTAATCTCTTGCTACTCTTTCTTTCTCTCTCTTTCCACCAGGTGCACCAGAATCCCTCCTGATTTATAGACAACCACCTTCTCAATATGCCTACAAGATCATTTCTGTGGGTACATGTGAAGATAGAAAGAGAACTCCTCTCCTTAGAGGAGTACTAACCCCATCATGGGGACCCCACCACCATCTAAACCTAAAATTACCTCCCAAATGTCCCACTTCCTAATACCATCATATTGGGGTTAGAGCTTTAGCATATGAATGGGAATGAACATAATGATATTTAATTTTGATTATCAATTTATATCACATTTTTTCCTCTAGTCAGCAACTATTTTTGACCTCCAAGCACCTACCTGGAATCTTCAATGTGTTCCTGGGCATTACATACTAAACCCTGTTCTGGTTCAGACATATGTTACATGGACCTTGTGAATAAAAACTTGGATACAGTAGAGGCAGGCCCTTTTATGGTGGCCTTCAACCTAAACCACTTCACAAATGTGAAATCCCCTGAAAAGAATCTCTGGCTGATCCTACTTTGAATACAGTCAGTATAATTGTTCATGGGAGAAATTCTCCTGAAGATGGCAGCCTTTCACTTCCAGGCTTTGGTTCATGCTGTTCCCTTTCTAGAATGTTCTCTGCTTTCCCCTTCATGAGAAAAATTATCTATCCACACTTAGGTCTTAGATCTTTGTTTAAGTTCACTTTCTTAGGTGTTCCTCCTCTGTGTTCCTGTGGGTCCTGTTCTATCACTATCATAGTTTCCTTTACTTGGCCCTTGGCTTGATTACATATCCTTCTAAACTGTAAGCTTAGGACAACAGGAACCAAGTCACCTTTTTCACCACAATATCCATAGCATGAAGAATACCCAATATAGTGTGAGAGCTGAAAGATTGAATAACCAGGTGAGATGAGAAGGTGAGTCATGGTATAGATGTCCAGCAACACAGATGTTGTCCCACAACTTAGATGTCTGGTCACTTCTAGAGAAACCTGATGTCAAACATGGAGGATGGTTTGAGCCTTTATGGAGGACTTAACATTGTGGAGGTTCTGTCTTCAAATCAGAATGAAGGCAGGGATAGGGCAAAAAAGGATAGAAATAAAGGAAAACTATTAGGAAGAAAGCAGTTAAAGAATCACTCCCCAAATCTAGATGAGAAGGTTTGGAATTGTGAAGTCATGTTCTTCCTCTGCAACTACCCTGAGGACCCATTACATAATTTGTATATTAATTACATAATTTGTAGGAACTATTGTTAAATGAAAATGCGGGAAAAATTATTACAAATTTCAAAATTGTGGGAGCTTGTTTCAGAACAAGCATTTAATGTGGATCTCTACTAAGGATGAGGCCTTATGTGACTGCACAGATCTCACACCCATGAAACCAGACCCACTTTCCTCTATGCTCACATCCCAGGTCTATACTGATTCTACTATATAAGAGTGATTAAATTTATTTGACACCTTTCTCTCAAGCATTTTGAGGCACTGGAACTCAAAATTCTAGAAAACAAATAAACTTTCATGATTACTAATATAAAGGTTGCTATGAACTTGCCAAATGCCATAGAGTCCAAAAGGTTAATACTTGAGTTTTCATAATGATTATTCTCCCACAAGACTGATTGTTACAGAAATGTCCATCCTCAAGCTTGTCTTGCATTGATCATCATTATAAACCAGCTACAGAACTGTAGATAGAAACTCAGTGTAAACAGTTTTGGCCTTAACTCTAATTTATGGAGGTTTGATCATTGCACTGAAAATAGTATCACCAAAGCACCTGCCTGATCGTTCAACAAAACATGCACTTGTATATTTTTCTTTTGTTGCATATGTTGACTTTACTCCCCTGTTTCCCACAAAGGTACCAAAGTCAGGTCAATCTTATTCCTGTGGTGAACTGCATTGTTCACTTATCACATTTTATTTGGACATTACTCTTACAGCACTTTGCATTAGTCTGCCCTAATAACTACTGGGGCATTTTGGAAATAACTGATTTTTAACATCTGAAAGACATTATTTATGCTATGTTAATGGCAATAAAATAAAAGAAACACTCACAAAAGCAAAATGGAACTACATGCCAAAATAAATGTTATATTTTGGCAATATTCTCACAAAATTGCTGACAGATGTTAATATAAGCATTACATTTTGTGTGAAGATACTCATCTTTTCCTATTATTAGACACACTTTATGACATACAGAAAAATATGACAATTCAGTATACCACATTTTGGGCAATGTCAAAGCCAAATTTTGCATACTGTTTTTCCATGTTGATGTGTAAGTATGGTCTGCAGTCTCCAAATCAAGTATCAAAGTGATTTCTGGCATTCATTTGAGCCTCACAAAACCAAATGAATAATTTAAGGAAATAGCAAGGGATTTATGGTTAATATTTTAAAATAATTACAGAATTCCAAAAGGAAAGTAAACCTGAACAACAAATTCTTGCTGGTCATTTATAAACTGTATGTACCAAAACCCATTTGGAAAAAGGAATGCAGTCATGATCTCTAATTCTTCATGTCTCTAGGATACTATAATGTGCAGCAAGAGGACTACGACTGTACCTTGAGGAGGGGTTGGCAGCTGGAAATCAAATCAGATTCCTGCACACAGGGAGAATGGGATCTGAGAGCTGCTGCTACTGGCAAACTCTATTATGAGTGACCTACTGTTTCCCCACTTCTTCAGAACTTTAATTGTATTTAGATTTATAGTTCCATTACATATATTCACATAAAGAGAATTAATTCTTTAGAAATGTGTCTGCCTGGTAAGAAAGACACTCATTTGTTAGTTAACCCCAGATGCATTGATATATCTGCTGAGGATTTCAGTGATACCAGACATTCTTTTTGTCAATCTCTGCTAAAGTATCATGATTTTGATTGTTTTCTAAATCTATTTTAATCTTGCTTTCTGTTTCTCAGACACATACACATACAGACACAATAGCTCAATATCCTCAAAGCCATCTATGAAAAACTCTCAGCGAATATCATCCTCAATGGAGAAAAACTGAGAGTCTTTCCCCTAAGGTCAGGAACAAGGCAGGGATGTCCATTATCACCACTGCTATTCAACATAGTACTAGAAGTCCTAGCCTCAGCAATCAGACAACAAGAAGAAATAAAAGGCATCCAAATTGGCAAAGAAGAAGTCAAACTCTCACTCTTTGCAGATAATATGATACTTTATGTGGAAAACCCAAAAGACTCCACTCCAAAACTGTTTGAAGTCATATAGGAATTCAATAAAGTGTCAGGATATAAAACCAATGCACAGAAATCAGTTGCATTTCTGTTCACCAATAGCAAGGCACAAGAAAGAGAAATTAAGGAGTCGATCCCATTTACAATTGCACCCAAAACCATAAGATGCATAGGAATAAAGCTAACCAAAGAGGCAAAGAATCTGTACTCAGAAAACTGTAAAGTACTCATGAAAGAAATTGAGGAAGACACAAAGAAATGGAAAAACATTCATACTCATGGATTGGAAGAACAAATATTGTAAAAATGTCTATGCTACCTAAAGAAATCTACATGTTTAATGCAATCCCTATCAAAATATCATCATTTTTTTTCAAAGAAATGGAACAAATAATCCTAAAATTTATATGGAACCAGAAAAGATCCCAAATAGCCAGAGGAATGTTGAAAAAGAAAGCCAAAGTTGGTGGCATCGCAATTCCAGACTTCAAGCTCTATTACAAAGCTGTCATCATCAAGACAGTATGGTACTGGCACAAAAATGGACATGTAAATCAATGGAACAGAATAGAGAGCCCAGAAATAGACCCTCAACTCTATGGTCAACTAATCTTCAACTAAAGAATTTCCAATGGAAAAAAGACAGTCTTGGGGTGCCTGGGTGGCTCAGTGGGTTAAAGCCTCTGCCTTCGGCTCGGGTCGCGGTCCCAGGGTCCTGGGATCGAGTCCCGCATCGGGCTCTCGCTCAGCGGGGAGCATGCTTCCTCCTCTCTCTCTGCCTGCCTCTCTGCCTACTTGGATCTTTATCTGTCAAATCAATAAAATCTTTAAAAAAAACAAAAAAAGACAGTCTCTTTAACAAATTGGACAGCCATATATAGAAGAATGAAAATGGACTATATCCTTACACCACAGACAAAAAGAGACTCAAAATGGATGAAGGACCTCAATGTGAGAAAGGAATCCATCAAAATCCTTGAGGAGAACACAGGCAGCAACCTCTTCAACCTCAGCCACAGCAACTACTTCCTACAAACATTACCAAAGGCAAGGGAAGCAAGGGTAAGAATGAACTATTGGGATTTTATCAAGATCAAATCTTTTGGACAGCAAAGGAAACAGTCAACAAAACCAAAAGACAACTGACAGAATGGGAGAAGATATTTGCAAATGACATATCAGTAAAAGGCTAGTATCCAAAATCTATAAAGAACTTATCAAACTCAACACCTAAAGAACAAATAACCCAATCAGGAAACGGGCAGAGAACATGAATAGACATTTCTGCAAAGAAGAGATGGCCAACAGACATGAAGATGGCCAACAGACACATGAAGAAGTGCTCCACATCACTCGGCATCATGGAAATACAAATCAAAACCTCAACAAGATACCACCTCACACCCGTCAGAATGGCTAAAATTAACAAGTCAGGAAATGACAGATGCTGGTGAGGATGAGGAAAAAGGGGAACCCTCTACACTGTTGGTGGAAATGCAAGCTGGTGCAGCCACTCTGGAAAACAGCATGGAGGTGCCTCAGAAAGTTGAAAATAGAGCTACCCTACAACCCAGCAATCGCACTACTGGGTATTTAACCTAAAGATACAAATGTAGGGATCCGAAGGGGCACGTGCACCCGAATGTTTATAGCAGCAATGTCCACAATAGCCAAACTATGGAGAGAACCTAGATGTCCATCAGCAGATGAATGGGTAAAAAAGATGTGGTATATATATATATATATATACACACAATGGAATACTATGTAGCCATCAAAAGAAATGAAATCTTGCCATTTGCAATGACGTGGATGGAACTAGAGGGTATTATGCTGAGCAAAATAAGTTAATCAGAGAAAGACAATTACCATATTATCTCTCTGATATGAGGAATTTGAGAGGCAGAGTTGGGGGTTTGTGGGGTAGGAAAGGAAAAAATGAAACGAGATGGGATTGGGAGGGAGACAAACCATAAGAGACTCTTAATCTCTTAAAACAAACTGAGGGTTACCAGAGGGAGGGGGGCATGGAGAGGGTGGTTGGGTTATGGACATTGGGGAGGGTATGTGCTATGGTGAGTGCTGTGAATTATGTAAGCCGGACCAGTGACAGACCCATACACCTGGGGCAAATAATACATTGTATGTTAATTAAAATTTTTTTTAAAAAAAGAAAGAGAAACTGAGACCCAGAGACCTCATAAGTAACTTACTCAGGGTTACACACAAACTCAGCAAAACAACTGGAACTTTACCAGGATCTCTACATTCCATACCCATGATCTTTCTTGTTGTAGATTTATCATCAGAACCACAATGCCCCTACATTAATTCCAATATATATCAATAACCTTGCACACAAGAACATGCTTATTAATGCTTATACATACCATCTTAATGTTCTGATGTTTTTAATTTTGTCTCCTTTTCAGAAACAAAGAAAGAATATTTTAAAATCTACATAGAGAAAACAGTCAAAACCTAAAATAAGTGGTCCTTTACCCTATCTTTCCTTTTTTTTTTTTTTTTTTTTTTTGGTCTAAACAGTATAAATTAGGCAAGGAGAAAAAAAATCACAAAAATAAAATAGTTATAATGACACAGTAGAAATACACACACACACACACACACACACACACACACGACTCAAATTTATTTTTTAAATGTTTAGCACTGAACTTCAACCTAAAAATGTGATGCAGGCTAAAACACTAAAAAAAGAGGCATGACGTATTTAAGTATCAGATCATTTAATAGAAAACCTTCTTCCCTGCTTAATGCATTGTTTTTCTGCCTTGACCGACTCTGTTACCCAGAGACCTTTACTAGAAATACATGGTCATGATAAGTAGTCCATAAACATCACTGATTAATTACTTTGCAAGAAAAAAAAAAAAAACCTTTTTAAGAATATTTTTTCTGTGGGTACCTGGTGGCTCAGTCAGTTAAGTATCAGCCTTCAGCTCTGGTCATGATCCTGTGGTCCTGAGATCAAGTCCTACATCAGGCTCCCTGCTGAGTGGGGAGCCTGCTTCTCCCTCTGCCTGCTGCTCCCCCTGCTCGTACTCTCTCTCTCACTGTTAAATAAATCTTTTTTTTAAAAAAAGATTTTTTTTTCTGTATTAAAAATTATGTAGTGCAAGCAATAAATGTGTCAAGGCATTGCTATTATAACCAATAAAGCTCTACATTCATTCAAGTTATTTGGACATAGAAGAAAACAAGAGGAATCAGGGACAGCAGATGATCTGATTAATAGCTGAAGGTAAAAGTACAAAGGAAATAGTCTATTTGCTGTTGATACATCTGCATGAAGAATTAATGTAAGTTCATTATCTAACTATTCCTTCTGCAGATAAAACTCTATCCAACTAGTGTTATTGACTCAGGGGCTAATACCAGTCTGGTGTGGAGAGCCTGATGCCATTAACACTCCAGTTTCATTTAGCACTCACTGAGAGACAGCTGTCCAACTTAATAATATGCTCTTTAAAGCCATTGATCTCTTTTAACATGATTTTTTAAAATCCAAATTCATGAACTTCTTTAGCCTTTTTTTAAAAGATTTTATTTTTTACTTATTTATTTTAGAAAGAGAGGGAGATAGAAGAAAGAAAGAGAAAGAGCCAGATCTAGAGGGTTGGGGAGGGAGAGGGACAAGCAGATTATACACTGAGAAGGCAGGCCCCAAAGGGGCTCCATCCCACCACCTTGAGCTCATTACCTGAGCCAGAATCAAGAGTTGGTTGTTCAACTGAGCCACCCCAGATGTCCCATGAACTTCTTTCATCTTAAAATTTTGTTTACTTAAGAAATCAATAGGTGTTTCCAAATAATACTGTAGAATCTTAATAGTTACATTTTTTCTTTAAATACAAGTAGTTCTATAAGTCTACAGCTGATGTTTTGATAAAAGAACCAGATTATCAAGCAACTTGAAGTTAGATTTTGGCAATATTTTTAAAATTGAAGTTGTCCAATATTATCAGAGTAGTAAGTGTAAATGTTAACACACTTTAATAGTATATTTTGTAAGCATTTTCTTTTGTAGAAAATCCAAGAACAACAAGCTTTCCTAGGGCCCAGTTGTGTTTATAAAACATACCACTTATTATTAATTATATTTGAAAATGTGTGTAACTGTTGTAATCCCTTGTCAATTTGTACATAAATTTTTATGTCTAATCTACTTCATTTGATTTCTTAGACACATTTGAAAATTTAGTGCAAAAATATATTAAATAAAAACCATAAATAAATAAAATAAAATAAAAATCAGTTTTAATCGAGGTCTTATTTACATGCTCTACAAACCTATTAAAATGCCCTTGATGGATGATCAAAGCATGTCCACCTGGTTTTCATGTTGGTGGGGAAATAAAAAAAAGTTAAATGAACATTTTCACATTTCAATTTATTAGAGGGAGAAAAGAGTAATATAATCTGTTTTCAGATGAATTTAGTGTAGATGTAAAATCACCCTGTGCCTACACAATGACCTCATTCCCAGACCCCAGCAATATGATATTCTTTTCCAGACTGAGCATTTATCATTTGTTACAAAGACCTCAGTATTTAAAAATACATAAATACAATGGCAAAGCATTGAATTGACACTTATGATAAAATGCATTTGATTAAGACTTAATAAAGCACTGTGTATAGTACTAGTGAATAATGCATTGCCAGATAAAGTTGGACACAAAGCAAATATAGTGTCAAAGCTAATCTGCCCTGGCATTATTCAGCCACATTACTTTCTTTATTACTAGATTTAAAAAATGCATATTGTGTTTCAGCAGCTTTTTCATTATTTCAACACATAACACAAGTGCTTTTTGGAAAAGACCACCTAATTCCAAAAAGAACTACTATAGTAGAAAACCACAGAGCTCCAGGCAATGCACCTCTTAGTGATGTTGATTCCCATTATCATAGTTAACAATATGTTTTGGCTTAAAGCATTACAGTTTTCAAAAGCTCACTTCTAAAAATGCTCATTGCGTTTCTCTCTTTGGAAAGTACTAACCCAGAAAATCAGTAAAATTACAGTGTTTCCTAAACTAATTTTCCTTTTAGAGATTTAGTGAAGGAAAAGAAAATAATCTTTTCCCTTACCTGTATCTCAACTCTCCTTAGTCTGATATATTTCATTTTTCATTTTTCTTTTCAGTTTAGTTTCATTTTTCAGATTTTTGGCAGCTCATTTTGTATACAAATCTCACCTTGGTTTGGACTTCCCCAGAATAAGGTTTGGGACAAAGATTCAGGTGCAGTGAGATTTTGGGGGAGGGAATCCCAGATAACATCAGGATGGCAATGCTAAAGTGCAACTGGGAAAGGAAGTCAATCAATACAGGGAGTATTGACAAGTGTTAGTACTGTAGATAATTGCAACTTAACTGCACTGGGATCCCAGACATGCAAATAAGCTAAGTCTCTGAGATCCGTTGTTATCTTACCCAAGGAGGGAGGGAGTTGAGGTATCTATACTCCAGTGGTTGAAGGACACTATAGTTGGGGGTGGGGAGTAAGGAGGAAAAGTTAGTGCTTCTAAATTCTGTTTCTGCACTGCTACACTAGCTCTAAGCAGAGTTCAATGGTCAGAGAAAACTCTTGGGCCAAAAATGGACACCATGCCATGTCAACATCAGCCACCTACATGACAATGTTAAGGTCCAAAGGGATATGGGTGGTGCATAAAAAGCATCCATATTAAAAAAAAAAAAAAAAGGCAAGCATCTCCTATAATCTTGATATACTTCCCTAGGCTTTGCATTTCTGGCTTTCAAAAACACTCTGGGTCTCAAAAACTCACTTTATCCCACTGCTTACTCTCATGCATAGTCTCATCCATGTTTCCTTCCAGACTTATAGAGACTGATCTATTTAATGAAATAGTTGAAATAGCCTCCAAAATTCCAAAGAATACTCCCTGTTTTCCTGAATATGCTCACTTATCTCCAAACTTTGAACAGCTCTTTCAGTCTCATCCATGCATTTAATTCTATGTCTCATCTTCTTCCTCCAGAGGGACTTAATCCTGACAATGTTATGTCAATGTGTGTGTGCCATATTTATGTTGCTCATAAATAGGTCAATCACAAACAATTACATCTGGAATATACCTTTTGTTCTTTCAAGCAGTGTAGGAAGTAGAGGAAAAGATAGGATTCTGGGTAAACAATATTTTAGTGTATGGGGCTGGTCCCTTCAATATCCAACAAAATGATCACCACTTTTGGAAATGATAAACCATATCAACAAGAGTGCTGTGGGTGCAAGGGCTAGTTTGTACCCAATGTGTAGGAGAAAGAAGCTAATGAGTATTCTTAACTCCAAATCTATCACCATCACTACTGAACAATTAATTCCTGCACCATACTTACCTACTTACCTTACTTACTTACCATACTTACCTGCACCATAGGCACATTCATCCATTTAAAGAGAGATTACGTGTGTATAGCATGTGCCACTGTGGCAGGTCAACACATGTGTTAGATAATTTATACATAATGTCATCTCCTAGTTTTCTCCACCAGTTCAATGGACTGAATCCTAGTGATTTATTCTCTCTCCAAAGTTTCAGCATACCAGTCTAAACTATTCTGATAGTTGATCTTGAGTGCCTTTATCATATGTGGCTTCCACTGCTCTTTCACTGGCTACGTAATTTTTCAACTATCCATGGCTCATATTTGCAAGAAAACTCTCACGTCTCTGTAGACAAGAATTTCCCACAATCCAGATGCTTCTCGCTTCTCACAATATAGGTGAAATTTAGCGAGCAAGGCTTCCTTCTCTAAGCCCTCAAAGTTTTTCTAGGTCTGACAATGGCCTTGAAAAAAGTGAGAAAGTGTTACCAGCAAACAGCTG
This sequence comes from Enhydra lutris kenyoni, assembly GCF_002288905.1. Classification (NCBI taxonomy): domain Eukaryota; kingdom Metazoa; phylum Chordata; class Mammalia; order Carnivora; family Mustelidae; genus Enhydra; species Enhydra lutris. The sequence goes on along the minus strand of NW_019154090.1, from coordinate 40,072,543 downwards.
AGAAGGAAGACCCTTCAATATGGCAGGTCTCAGGCAGAGAGGAGTTCAGGGGGTGGCACAGTTGACACCAAAGTCCCAGATAATGTCGGCAGGAGAGAGGCAAAAGGAGACCTCTTTATTTTGGGCCACAGACACAAATTATATTATTCTATATGTGAGAGATTATAGCTTATTCCAAGAATTATAATCAAAGACTTGATATGCAGAGTTTATGCTATTAGCTACATAGAAACCATATCTCAGCCTTTGGCATATTTTACTCCCAGAACTTTGTACAATCATTGCTGTTAAATTTTCTTAATTACACTTGGCAAGACAATCATCAATTGCTCATTTTCTACTTTAAAAACTTTCCTCTGCCTAAGTGGGGATAAAAACATCTTTTCACCCATCCCTCTAGATAAAAACCTCTAAATGATCCTTAATTAAAGTTTATAGGAACAATAAAAGATAATACAGCTGAATTTTACAAGTATCTGTGGATTATATCTTGTATTTCTTAGTTGGGACCACTATAAGTCAATACTTTCATAGAAAGACAGATCTCTGCAAGGCATTGGATCTGACTTAAGCTAATACATAATTATCCTCCTCAACCAAATTACAATTAATGCTTGTTAATGTTTGTGCCAATAACTGTTGTCTACTGATGGGAGGGGAAAAAAACAAAAACATCCTAATATACTGCAAGGGTATAAAGAGTTAAAGCTATGTATTTATTTTTAACTCACATGAATAATACATGAATTAGTATTCATTGTAAAAAAATATATATTTAAAGACAAAAATTTATACCAAACAAAGCTAAAGATCTCCTTTACCTCCTTCCCTGATACCTCTGTCTCACAAGAGGGTTCAAAATTAGCAGTTTGGCTGCAGTCCTTTAAGACGTGTATTATGCATGTAAATACAAGATTGCACATGATCTGACTCTGTATTTATTAGATTTTTAAGTTATAATGTTATTATATACTTATTATGACATGTGAAAAAATTCAAAGATGTTTAATGAAAAAAATGATTCATCTCCCCCATCAACTGTCCTTCAGGGCCAGACCCCCAACATAAATGGTGTTCATTATCTTGTGTTTTTTCTTCTTGGTCATAGATTCATAGATACATATACATATCCATAACTTAATTTGTTCCAATGTGAGTTAATATGTTCATATTTCTCAATAACTTAGCCTGCCTTTAAGTGGCTAGTTTTCCAATTCACCAGATACTAATCTAATACTCTGCTTTAAGCAGTTTTATCATAGATGTGCCATACTGACTCACCCATTCTATTACTGCAGGATATTCAGTTTATTTCCAAATTATTGCCATTATAGATAATACTAAAAGAGGCACTCTTATACATTGATCCTTATGTATTGCAATCTGATTTGGGGAGGATAAATTCCCCAAAACCTGAGTGGTAGAGTAAAGGGTACACACATTATTTAATAGTACTAATATTATTTGAATACACTGCGAATTTTTGAAATAATTCATATTCCTCCAAAACATGTATGACAATGCCCATTTCTCTACATTCTACCCATCATGGCATGAAATTAATATTTCCCCAGTCTAAGGATGAAAATATAATTTCATTATTGTCTTATTTTTCTTTGCCTGACCATTAGTGACACTGAGTTTATTTTTTTATATTTATTGGCCATTTTGCATTTATTTCTCTGTGCATTATCCAGGCAAAATCTTTGGTCATTTTTCTGCTGATTTTTTCAATATAAATTTGAGAGAACTTTTTCTGCACAGGAGATTAACTCTTTGTCATACATATAACATATTTTTCCCACCTTGTCACTTGTCTTTTGATTTTGTTATTTTTTCCTATAAAACATTTTAATTTAATTTAATTTTTAAAAAGATTTTATTTATTTATTTATTTGACAGAGATCACAGTTAGGTGGAGAGGCAGGCAGAGAGAGAGAGAGGAGGAAGCAGGCTCCCTGCTGAACAGAGAGCTGGATGCGGGGCTCCATCCCAGGACCCCGAGATCATGACCTGAGCCAAAGGCAGAGGCTTTAACCCACTGAGCCACCCAGGTGCCCCAAAATGTTTTAATTTTAAATAGTCAAATGTTTTCTCATCTTCTTTACAGATTGTCTTTTTTAAGAAATCCTCCTCTGCCCCTAAATTATAAAAATATTCAACTTTTGTTCTCATGTTTTAATTTGTATGTTTTACATTGAGCTATTCAGTCCATTTACATTTAGACATTTGATCCATTGATGGTATGAGGCAGGATATAGCTCTTTCAGATGCGTTGCTGATTTAATGAGCTCTATTTATTTTATTTTTTTAAAGATTTTATTCATTAATTTATCAGAGGTAGAGTATGAGCAGGGGGAGGGGCAGAGGGAGAAGCAGACTCCCCATTGGGCAGGAAGCCCAATGTAGGGCTCAATGAGGGGCTCAATCCCAGGACCCTGAAATCATGACCTGAGCTAAAGGCAGATGCTTAACCAACAGAGGAACCCAGGTGCCCCTGCCAGCTCTATTTATTAAATAAAACATTCCTGTTTGAGTTCATCAAAATGTCTTTTATTATATAGTATATTCCTATGCAAACATAGATTACTGTATTTTCTGTTCCACAAATTTGTACACCACTGCACTGAAGCCATGGTCTTTAGATTAGAGTAGCTCTGAGGAAAGTTTTAACATTTGGAAGGGAATTTGCTCTCTCTCCTCAGCCATTCTTTCTGTCAATATTTTCATGCTTATTTGAGGTGTCTATAAGCCTGTCAATATTGTTAGTTCTGCTAATTGCATAGAGGCCTGATAGATATACATTCTCAATATAGAAATGTCTGCCAGGATTTCACTGATAGATAGATGATAAATAGAAAATAGAAAGACAGATAGATGATAGATAGATTTTTTTTCTTATAACTATACTATCAATTATTTAAAAATTCTTCAGAAATATCTTCTACATTATTGATACTCAGTGGCATGTCAGGAATCCAGGAAAAAAGACATCTCTAGGAAAGAAAGGGAAGTCTCATTGTCAATTTAAAAGACCTAACATGCCATATATATATATATATATGATAAAAAAATATGATCTCTGTTCATCCTCTCAATAGCCTGTGAAGTAGGCTGAGATTATTAAACCAATATTATAAATGAGACATAGAGGCTTATCACAAGTATTAAGTAACCTGCCAAAAGTTATCAAACTAGTATGAAGCAGTCAAAAGTAAAAATGGACTCCATTCCTTCATTGATGTTACCTCCTCTATGCTCTACAAGATCCTGTGTTTATTGTAAGACAAAGATTCATAGGAACATAAATTGTAGATTCATGTTCATAAAACCAAATTTGGTTCATAAAACCAAATTTTAGTCAATAAGCTATATATAAAATATAGGCTGAAGTGTGAATTGAAATCATGATCACTGTATAGGTTGGTATCCCAACATAGTCTGATCAAAGTAATATTCTGAATACTTAAGGTTATCCATTATTTCCCTTCAGAATTGTGGTTCTCAGCTGGTGCCTGGGAACAGGGCAGGAAGAGATGGATCATTTGACAAAGACCCTCAGCTAATTCCAATAAGCTTCCTTCACCTCAACTTGGTTGATAATCCAACTTAGCATAATTTTACTCCAAACAAAATTAAAACTAGATGTAATTAGCAAGCTAGCCATTATAGGTAGTACTTTATACATATTTTAGGCAATTTCCCATATCTGCCTTGTAGTAAATTAGCTTAAATAATTTTCTTATTCTTCATCCCCTAAGCCAGGGGTTCTCAAACATTAGCATGCATCAGAATCACCTGGAGGACTAGTTAGGCCAGGAATTTCTGGGACTGTACCCTTTTGCTTTCCCCTCCTCTCCTCAGAGTTCCTGATCAGTAGATCTGAGTGAGTCCTGAGAATTTAAAAGTTAGATTTCAAGTGAAACTGCTGCTGATGGTCTAAATCTCAAACTTTGTGAACTATACATCCCTTAAAGGAAAACACTGTGCACACAAATGTGTATGTGTGCCTGTGTGTGTGTGTTACTCATCTCTGAATTTTACAAGATCCAATATAATGCTTTGAATATAGTATTGACTCAGCACACAGGAATTTATTCTGAATCGTGCTAGTGGTGTGATTCTGCAATATTCTAATGAATTGAAAATTGGTGATCCATGTAGACCAGAAGAACTAATAAAAATACTACATTCCCAAATAATGAACCAACAGGACTTAATTTGGGCAGCTATAATCCATAGAACCATAGGATGCATAAGGGGCTGTTAGGAGAAGAATCTATTAAAAGTCACTGATTCATTCATCAGTTTTATTAAGGGCAAACTTGTGTAAACCAACTAAGTGGTAGGTCACTATTGGTCAGTCCCTTTAATAGATACTTAAATTCCTTAAGTCATATCAGTCCTCCCTTTTATATACTCTTATGGTGTCCTCCTTTCTCCTTTATGACACTCCCAATTTGGGTGTTTGCCTTCTATAGTTTTTTTGATTAATGTCTCTCTCCCCACATGTAAGCTCCCTGAAGGCAGAACCCACAATCTGGTGTACTAACTATTGTATCCTCAGCATCTAGGACAGAATCTGGTACATAGTGGGCACTCCATAAATATTTATTGAACAAATACATGAAAGATGAATCAGATGTAAGATCCTACTTTAAGTGTCCCTAAGATCTACTAGAAAAAAAAGGTGAGAAAAGTAAGAAAAATCCCTGATGTAGTTTTGAGGAGGGACATATCACTTGTTTATTAGAAGGCTTATGAGAATATTATTTAAATAATTTGAGTGCATTGTAATTATCACCACCCAAATTTATAATATGTACTTATTTGGCTATTTATTTATATTTACTAATATTTGTGTGTTCTCTTATTAAATTATTTCCTCCTCTTCTACAGTGTAAGCTCCCTAGTTTAGAGATGTAGTGATTTAGTTTATTTTGCTGTAACATTTGCACCTAAACAAGATCTACACATTTTTATTGGACCGAATGAATTTCTAGTTAAAGTAAGTAAAGATCTCCAGAGACTGATACAAAAGTGGAAAATTGAGGGTCCGAGAGAGAAAAGCTGACAGTCCTAATGGACAATGATAAAGATAGATGGAGAGAAGTACTAAATAGAGAAATAAGGATGGAGAGTCAAATCCGTGTAAAGGAGGGATTTGAGTTTAGTAGTTTCATTCCTATTGTTGACAGAAACTTGCACTGCCACCCTATCCTCATTTGTGATAAGAAGAAAAAAGTGGCTTGCAACAAGATCATTGGGGATGATGCAGTTGTCCTAGTACCATGTGTTGAAAAAGCTATTCTTTCCTCTTTGAATTGTTTGGCACTCTAGTTGAAAATCAATTGACCATAAATATGAGGGTTTATGTCTGGGCTCTCAATTCTAGTCCATTGATCTGTATTTCTACCCTTATGCTAATGCCATACTATCTTGATTTCTAGAAGTTTGAGATCAGGAAGTGAGTCCTCCAAATTTGTCCTTTTCTAAGAGATTGTTTTGGCTATTCTGCATCATTATGGTTCCATATGAATCTTATCAGTTGTCAATTTTTGCCAAGTTAGCAGAATTTTGATAGGACTGCATCAGTTCGAAGGCCAATGATGTTTTAAATGTAGCATTCCAAGTTAGTCATGAATGTGGCAAACATCCTTATTCAAGAACTGGTCTAAATTTGATTTCACCTCAAATTTAATTCAAGTGGCTGGAGTTAAGGAAGCACTGAAAAAATGCTTAGAAGAAAAATAAAACTTCTTTTTCCAATGATAAAATAATACATGATAAAGATAACAGGAAAATTAAAAAAAATTAAAAGAAGTCATAGTAACCTACAATTTTAATGCTATAGAAATTACCATTGTTAGCAGTCTGGTATAATTTCTATCTCTGGAGTAGTCAGTTTTGGATGTGGTAACAAATGGGCTCTAAATTTCAGTGGCTCATTACAAAATTAACACATAAACACACTTATGTCTCACACTATCTAGTTAGATGTTGGTGACTGTGGGTCAGCTGTGGTTCTGTTTCATGTATTTGCCAGAATTCAGGCCTATAGAGCTGCCATCAGAATGGACATGATGATCTCTTGGTTAAGGGGAATAGCAAGAGAGCTACTGGAAGATTTTTGATGCTTCTTAAAACTTCTGGTTGGTTGCAGTGTTCATCATGCCCATTCATATTCTCTTGGCCAAAGCAAGTCAAGTGGCTAAGGTTGTTTGTGAGGTGTTTATGCGGTAGTATAGCAAGTCACCTAGCAATAAGAGGAGAGGCTTAAAAATTGGGGCTGTTTTTTCATCACCTTCTCTATATGTTTCACAGTTTTGATTTCCTCTTACAGGGAAAGGAGGGGCAAATGACTGGACATAATAAAGTACTCTTCCATGTCTTTCCTGGATGTCTGCTGTATTTTGAAATGTTTCAGCCTGCTTCCTTAATCTTCACACTTATTTAAAAGTACTTCAGGAACTCTTTCTCCTATCCTAGATATAAGAAATTATTTCTCTTCAAAACTTGGACCAATTGCACACTCAAAACATTCTAATTTTAATTTCTATTTAAAATAAATAGAAATTTCTAAGGATGTTTAAAGAACACATAGGACTATTGTGTATATTCAACTCTGCCAGTTGCCACTGGGACTTATAAAAGAGAAGGAAAATGGGCAAATGCTATCCCTTTTAAAAAGATAGATTAGATCATTGATTTGAACTTAATTGCCTTTGTTTTCACCATCCCATTGCAGGTTAAGATTCAGATGGCAAAAATCAAAAGAAACAAAGATGGAACACCTGTGATTTCATAAGTCTGTGGTCCATGCCTGAACAATAAAAGGATGTATGTGAAATAAATTTAGTAGTTTCTGCTGCTAGGACTCCTATAAATATAAAGGGATGCTTTTCCTCTAACTACTCATGATATATGATTTCCTTTCATAGCAACACCAGAAAAAACATTGCTTAGCACATGTGTCCTTATTAAAAATGGCATTTTATTTTGCTACTTGCTATCTAACATCAAACATCTACATGTTACATGCCAGCCTAGAATTCCTAAGAAAATTAAATAAAGAATACATTATTGCTGACATAGAGGGATTAAAAAAAAACTGATTATAATTCCTGTTAAAAGAAAAGAAAAGAAAGAGAATAAGAAAGAAGACAAGAGTACAAACTTCCCGTTCATAAGATGCAGACTTGCCAGAGGCAATTTGTGGCAAAGAGGCAACTAAGGGGAAAGTATGATTTACTTTAAGGTCAATTAAATTTACTGAAAATTTATGGCAAAGTTGAGTGCTCTTTAGTTAGAGAAAATATAGAGTGGTTGCTTTTAGTTAAAGAAGAAAATAGGGTATTTGTCAACTTCACTAAACTGGAATTACATTTTGCAGAATCACCTCCTTGTATGCTTACAGGTGAGAGCTGGCCAACTCAGAGATTCACAAGGCTTGGAAGGTGGATGTATAGCAGCAGCCATTTTTCTCATGTTCCAGCTGATCCACATTCTCTTCTGCTATGTTTGTAGCTCTTCCATCTTTATAGTGGCCCAAGCCAACAGTGACTCCATTAAACACAGAGGCAGGAGCCTCACATAAAGGCAGTCTCACTCTGGCAGCTGGACATGCCTAGTTTCCTGTAGTCCCTTGGAAGCTCTAACATACCCACCACTGTTTCAGGAGGGCTGGTGACTATCTTTTTGCCTCTTTCACCAGATTTTGTAAAACCTTAGTTTTACAATCAATTCCTTATTCTATAATATACATAGTAGTTTTGCTTCCCTGAATGAATCCTGCCTTATACCTGGGGTTTTTCAGAGTTGAAGAAGATCTTAGAAGTTTCTTAGCATAACTGGAAGCAAAAAAGGGTCTAATATTAGGGGAACATAGTGGGAGAGGAGGGAGCCTTGAACCATCAGTTGATGACAACTTGACCATAAAAATTGGGGCTGTTCTTTCATCACCTTCTCTATATGTTTCACAGTTTTTACTTCAATCTAACTTCTTCTAGTCACTTTTTATTTGACTTTTAACATTCATGTCAACATATTATCGTTAAAAGAAATATCATCAAACCTATGGGAAAATGTACTCAAAGAGAGTGAGAGACCCCTCAACTACTCAGCTAGCATTTCTGCCTACTACACTGTCCAAGAATCTCTGCAACAAGTATCTCTAGCAGATGACCATGGGGATCTCTGCTTTTAAGTCCTAAGTTCACACTACTATTGGACTAGATGTGCTTGAGGAAGTTAGTTAAAGAACTGAGCTAAACTCTTCCAGCCTCCTTGTGATTTCTGTGCACTGGTTCTAGTTTATCTACTTCAGAGCAAGTCTACTTGTCTGTTTTCTCTGATACATACAGAAATAGAAATAGAAATATATATCACATCTCCAAATTGCTAAAAGTAACTATTATTTGTTCCTACTTATTCTTCCTTATTTGGGGGTAAAGATACCCAGTTTTTCCAAAAGTATTAATTTTTTTTCCTTCCATAAAATTATATGTATATATGTGTGTATGTGTGTGTGTGTGTACGCATGTGTATCTGTATGTGGAGAGAGAAAGAGACAGAGAGACAGAGAGAGAAAGATTATTTTTATAACACTAGGCATCATGGGAAATTATAATGAGAATAAAATCTGCTGTACACTGAATTTTTATTGAACAAAAATCCTAAGTTTAAGGGACTAGTCCTTAAACTCTTCAGTGTTTGTCAAAGCACTGTTACCTATTTTCTTAAGGGGTATTCACTCTATAATACACTGGGTTGTGACCTTTGTCAGAAACTCATAAGGCAGTCAGTTGGTAGAACTGGAGGCCATTTTGAAGAAGGAGACAATTTTCAACTGACGACATTTTTTAGAAATGAGAATATATTTCCAGCCTGTTAGGGTTTCCATGTGAGCTAATCTTCGCCCCAGAAAAGGCACATAATATAAAATTTCAGGGTGAGCAAATCCAGGATTATCCCACGATTGGATGGGACATCAGAAATAACATGATTTTGCATCTACAGTTAGCAGTTTTACAACTACAAAAACCTACTTTTCACCAACTGGCAGTCATATTTTATTAGACACATGAAAACTACCGTTTCTATTATAGAAAATTTGCTCTATCAAGGAGAACTCTCAATGACAGCATATGAACTGAAAAGAAATATCAGAATTATGAAAAAAAAGGCATTGTATTCAAAGGAGAAAATGCTAGCAAAGAGCAGCTCAAAATTCTAGATCTTTGTGAACTTGTAAAGAGTGAATCACAAGACTGTTGAAGTCCAATTCTCAAACTAATTTCTTGGATTGAAATAATCTAATAAGGAAATGACAGCTTCCATGTTGTAAATACATTATGCTATGATTTCCAAAATAGTTTTATCTTTAGATTTGCTCTTAAAAAATGTCTACAGTTTGACATTATGATGAAGAAACATTTCACTGACAAAAGGATTTCTCCATGACTTTAAGGATGGGAGACTAAGAATTCTAACTTGAGTTAGAATTACCACGGCCTACACTCAGTTCTATCACTCCTGCTAGTCCATGGTGCTTTACCTCACTACAAAAGAGCCTCCAAACTGCCATAAATGATTTTCCTAAAACATAAATCTGACCATGATCATCAATGGCATCCCTTTGTTGAGGAGAAATACAGACACTTTGGGTATAAATCAGTCTTTCCATGTTCTGATAAATTTTAATATCTTAAAAGCCTATGGTTTACCTGATAAAAAGCCATACAGCAAATAACCTTCTACTCTGACTGGGCCTCCTTAATTCTAACAATGAGGAAAGAGAACTAGACTGAGGTACAAAACAGGATTTTACTTTGTCACGCCAAGAAGGCTGGGTGTGCAAGTGGTACCAGTGGCCTGGCTTCTGCCCAGGACATCTGCAAGGTGGCTCAACAGCACCTATGAAACTATTCAGAGGGTATTGCTCCCAGATATGACTTTGCTTTCCATACCTTTTGGACTATATCCAATTCCAGCACAAGTGGCTTTAAAAAACAATAATTATATATATTTAGAGTCTATAGATTAAAACACACACATACACACACAAATCCTCTCCAAGGCACAGATGGTTTGAGGTATATGGAATTATAATCTAGTAAACCGAGCATAATTTCTCAACAGAAAGTTATAATTCACAGGGGGAATAAACCAAACAGTTTGGGGATATGCCATCTTTAAAAAAAGCAAGAGGATCCATGTAGAAGTCAACAGCTTCTTTTTCCTACCAAGGTTTCTACCCATCCTTCTTGAGGTTATAGCATCTCAATTTTCCTTGGGAAGCCATTCCCTTCCATATCAATCCTTATGATTCAGAAGGAGTTAAGCCTTTCCTATTCCCCTGGCCTGTCCAATTCACTGTGGTCTAACCCTTTGATCAGGGTGTGGCTCAGTAATAGCTATGTTATTCAGCACTGTGATACTCAGTTCTGAGATTTTTATTGGAACAAGTAGGAAAAAGAAATTTAGGCCTCTGTTGTAGTGAAAGAATGTTAGTCTTATGGCATTGGTTAGCAAATTTTTCCTGTAAGTGACCAGATGGTAAATATTGTCAGCTTTGGAGGCCATCTTTGTCATGACTATTCAACTCAGATATTGTAATGAGAAAATAGCTACAGATAAAATGTAAGCAAAGGAGCGCTGGCTATGTTCCAATAAAACTTTATGAATATTGAAATTTGAATTTCATATAATTTTCATGTGTTACAAAATTTTATCTTTTTAAATATTTTAACCATCTATCTATTTTTATTTTTTTAAAAGATTTTATTTCCTTATTTGTCAGAATGAGAGAGAGAAAGAGAGCAAGGTAGCACACAAGCAGGGGGAGTGGCAGGCAGAGGAAGAAGCAGGCTCCCCCCTGAGCAAGGAGCCTGATGCAGGACTTGACCCCAAGACTCTGGGATCATGACCTGGCTGAAGGCAGATATTTAACTGACTGAACCACCCAGAAGTCCCTATTTTTAATCATTTAAAAATGTAAAAATCATTTAGTGGAGAGCTAGATTTGGCCAGTAAGTCATAGTCTGTCAATTTCTAATCTAAAGTTTTGGAGAAATAGAAGAAAATAAGACAAAGTTCCTACTCAGGGAACTTACATTCTACTGGAAAAGACAGACAATAAACAGTTAAAGGGGATATATTTGAAGATAAAGTCAGCAAGATTTGCTGATGAAGTAAATGTAAAAACAAGAGAGGGAGAGAGGGAGGAAAGAGAGAGGGAAAAGGCAGAAAAGAAAGAGGCAGAAGAAAGGTCAAAGATAAATCCAAAGTTTTTTGCTCAGAGCAACCACATTAATGGGAATACCAATTTTTTTTTTAAAGATTTTATTTATGTATTTGATAGAGATCACAAGTAGGCAGAGAGGCAGGCAGAGAGAGAGGAGGAAGCAGGCTCCCTGCTGAGCAGAGAGCCCCATGCGGGGCTCTATCCCAGTACCCTGGGATCATGACCTGAGCCGAAGGCAGAGGCTTTAACCCACTGAGCCACCCAGGCGCCCCGGGAATACCAATTTTTAAGATGACAATATGGGGAATGGTGAGTTTGGGGTGAAATGCATAGTTTTTGTTTTTGTTTGTTTGTTTGTTTTTTTAGCATGTTCTGTTTGCAATGCTTATTAGATTTCCAAGCAGACACACTGAATCAACAGTTATATACATGAATATAGAACATCCTGAGAACATAAATCATTTTTAAATCACTTAGTAAGTAAATGGAGAATAAAAAAAAGTTCTTAGAATTTAGCTTTAGAGAACTCCAGGGTTTAAAAGAAACCAGCAAAGAAGGATAAAAATAATTGGCTAATGAAGTAAGAGAAAATAGTGAAGGATGCCCAAAGTCAAGGAACAAGGTGTTAAAGAAAGATGACCATTGTGTCAATATTGCTGCAATGTGTGCTAAGACAATGTTGCTAAGATAACATCAGAGAACTGACCATTAGATTTGGCAAGATGGAATTCATCAGGGACTTTAGCAATTGCATTTTGCAGTGGACTCAAGAATCCAAGAAAGAATGGTTGTGAGGAGATGAAGAGATAATAGGAACAGGTCTTTTGAGAAATTTTGCTCTAAAAACTTGGAGCAATAGTTGAAGAGAGGACATGGGAGTAAAGGATCTTTTTGTTCATTTTGTTTTGAAGATATGAGATATTCCAGTTGGGAGGAAAGACAAAAGGGATGAGGCAGAAGCAACTCACTGAGGGAGAAAGGACAGGGATCCAGGGAGACTATATAGGTAAAGATGTAGGAAGGTTAGTAGATTATTAGTTTGAAGATGAAGTTCTCTTTTAATGGCTTCTATTTTCTCAGGGAATAGTTGAGAATGAGTGGATTCGGGTAGAGTTTAATGTTTTGGGAAGGGGTAAAGTGACTGGTTTGATAATGGGGTAGTGGCAACCAGAGAAATATGGAGACTCTAGCAGGCTGTGCCCACTCAAGACCAGAGAGAGTGGTTGTGTGCTTTTCCCAGCCATGCTCACCTGCCTAGAAATAAAAGGGGAGTAGGCAGGAAGTAGGACTTAATTGGAGGTGGATTTTCTTCTGGATGATTTTGATCCCTTGACTAAGGGAGTTGAGGGTGTGTACTCTGGAGAGATCATCACGATGGCTTGTGAACTCTGTGCTAGGGGAATGTGAACATGAAGAGGAGGATAATGGCAAAAAGTGGTAGGCTTACTTGTAGAGACTTGTGTGGGGTTAAGAGCTTGTTGGATTCAATGAGTGAGCTGCAAAGAAGGTAGGGTAGTCAGAGTGGGATGCTTAAAACTGCTATTGTGGAGCTGGTACAGTGAGTGCAACGGCAATATCGAGAGAAGTATGGCTATGAGATGAGTGATTGAGGCTGAGTACAGCAGAAGGTAATTGAAGTTGTGAAGGTTAACAGACTCAGGCATCCAGGGTATGAACCCTCAATTCCTGTTCAAGTCACCAAGACTTAAGATGGTCATCATGGGGAAAGAACAAAAAATGACAAGCTAAAATTTCCAACAGCTGAGAGGAAAGAACCAGGAGGAAAATAGGTTAACTTTGGACAGACGTATAAAGATAGGTTTGGAGGACATATAAACACAGGTTTCAAAGGATCTGATTTTTTGTTTCAGAAGAAGAGGAACAATGGTCTGAAAATGGTTTTAGAAGCAGAGAGTTTGCCTTCCTTTTCTCCAGGTCCTGTCAAACATGATATGTGGGAGGTAAAACAAAGACTCAGGTGACAAGCCTGCAAGGGAAGCAAAACCTTAGGGGACATCTAGGCTTTGCTCAGAGCAAGAAAGCAGAAAGAGGAGTTACTAACTTGTGACTGGCAAGGCCACGGTTGCTCCCAATAGGTCCTGATAATGTCTAGAACAGCTAGGGGAAAACATGTATAATCTGGAAGGCACTGACATTTTTAGAAAGTAGATTTTTTTTTTTTTTGTATCTCTCAAACATCACCTGCCCATTTAAAGAATTTTGTAGCGAAAACAATAAAATAGCAGCTTGTATCATACTATTATCTTCAGCAGTCAATCTTTACATGCCTGAGTTTGGCCTTTTTATCCTACTTCTCTAGATAGACATAGGGCTGGGGTGGGGAGAGGGGTGATGCCCCTGGGATGCTTAGGAGAAAGGGTCTCTTAGAAAGCAGAGTAAAGATCTGCAGACAATGCAAGGAATGGAAACTCAAAACACAAGCCAGAAGTGCAAGATAGCTTCTATTATTTTCTACGAACTTTAGTTGCTTTAACTTTTTTCCAGCTGGCTAACTGCAAACTCCATGATTCTGTTCTGCTCCAACGCTTAGATTGATTCTTTTCTTATGATTCCCTAGGACCTGACAAACTCTCCAAGTTCTCTTTTTATGGAGAATGCTGGAATGTCCGTAATTAGTCTTCTCATATGAAACCAAAGCATAAAAATGCTCAATGTAAGTTGGAGAGGAAAAGTTTGGGTAGCCAGTTTTCTGGGGGCCCGTCTCCTCACCAAGGCTCTGAGTTTACCCTACTCCCCTCAAAGCATCAGGAAACTCTTCAGAGGCCATAACAGCTCTTTCAAATGCCATAAAAGGAGCCACTCCTGTAGTGGCATCTCTGCAAGGATCCTTCTAGTGTGCCTATCTGAAATCCAGTGATAATTAAGAGAAAGATGAGCTAGTTGCACCTATGAGAAAAGGCATCTAGATATCTGAAGCTTAATACAGGCAAGTCCCATAAAAATGCAGTGTGAGCCTCCAATTTCCTTTAACAGGATGGCAAAGGGATCAATCAAATCAAATCAGAATAAGTGTTTCAACCACTCTAGAGGAAGAAATCAACCATTCTTGGTGTAAAATATATCTTTCTTCTATACATCTACTTTAAAAATATAAATGGCCTATACCAACCTTCAGAAAATGATTTACCACACCACTAATACTAATCCTTTACATTCATATAGTGCTTTACACTTTCAAGAAGCTTTCACATATATTATTTCCTAGAGTATTAGATCCTGGGACAAAAATTATGGTTTTAGAAATGAAACAACTTCTTCCTCAACTCCCTCACCCTTGGATATACTGATTTTTTCCCCAAATATCATGAACTTGAATCATAAGACCTTTTACCTGTGAAAATCAAGCTTGCACTATTAACTTATAAAGAAAATTCATAACTCTTATTGACTTAACAAGAAAATAACATGGTCAAGTGGGAAATAAAGGTTAATTACAAATGAAAAAGGGAGCTAAAGTATGTGATTTGTCCTTTGTTAACCTTTTCAACTAAAGAGAGTTTAAAACAATTCAAGGTCTGTTTTGTGTAAATTCCTCACTACCTTTAATAACTTAATAGAGTAATTGAATGCACAATTGCTCCCTGTTATGGCAAACTGCCACAAAACCAAAATCTTTTGTCTCTTCTAAAACAGTATAAACATCATTAAGGTGCCAAAACCTATAAAGTACTTTTATGAAATAATTTGCAAATTTTATGGACTTAATAAGGCCACAACAAATTTTATCCTGAGCTACCAGGTATTGCCTTTCTTTCTTTCTTTCTTTCATTGCTTATTCTACTGGCGGGGGGGAGGTTCTGTGTCTGAAGCCTCACGTGCTTAATTCCTGAAGCCTGTATACATACTAGATGGAGAAATAAAAAGGAATAGATTTAGAAAGTAATAAACAAAAAACATAATAGGTAAACATCCCACCTCTCCTTTTTAAATGTAAAAATGCGAGGGAAGGTAGGAGTGTTGAGAAAGTAGGGATATCAGTGATAGAAAACATATTTGTAGTTCTCTCTTAGTGAGCCCCTTGGAGCTGAAAAGTGAAGTCCCATGTCACTACTGCTAAAAGGTAGTTGCTAAATAATAATTATAATAAGTACTTATATATACTTAATACATATGCTAATATATACTTAATTATAATAAGTACTATATAAAAAGTATTTCTTAGAATCCATGGAATAACCACATGAGTAGAACAAGCTTACTGTATTGAGTATTAAAAATACTCATATGTGGGACATCTGGGTGGCTCACTCAGTTAAGTGTCTGAGTCTTGATTTTGGCTCAGGTCATGATCTCGTGGTAATGGGATCAAACCCCACATTGGATTCTGAGCTCAATGGAGAGTCTCCTTGAGATTCTCCCTCTCCCTCTCCCTGTGCTCCTCCCCCAACTCACATGCTCTCTCTCTCTCTAAAA
The DNA here is from genome assembly GCF_002288905.1 of Enhydra lutris kenyoni. Taxonomy (NCBI): domain Eukaryota; kingdom Metazoa; phylum Chordata; class Mammalia; order Carnivora; family Mustelidae; genus Enhydra; species Enhydra lutris. Next base: position 40,056,864 of record NW_019154090.1, on the reverse strand, counting down.
TAAATAAATAAATATATATTTAATAATAAATAAATTTATTTATTTAAAATAAATAAATTTTATACACACACACACACACATATAAACCTGGCTTAACAATATACTAACTAAATCTAATGATCTTAATGACATCTTAATGATATACTAACTAAAATGTATACTAACTAAAATAATGATATATTAACTAAAAAGCTTTTCTAAGGAAATAATCAGAAATTCAATGATTTGTTATAAAGATATTTATCACAGTGTTAGCAACAAACCAAAAATTACTCAATTTAAACATTCTATAGTATAAGAATATTTTGGCAAATTTGTTCTTTCATGTAATAGAATCTTATGCAGCCATTAAAACAAAATGTATGAAAAAATCTTAATGATACTAGGAAATATTAGTGATAAAATGTTAAGAAAGGCAAAGGTACACAAAATTGCATAGTTAGTACCATAACAAGTATTTAACATATGTATGTGCGCACACACACACACACATACTTACACAGAATAAAAGTCTGAATGTTCAGATACTAACTTTGATTGTTTCTAAGTGGTAAGATTATAAACAATTGTTATACTCTGTTAACCTTTTAAAATACTTTTCTTATTGAATATTCATTGCTTTTATAATCATGGAAAATATTTCATGAATATAGCTCTCCTTTACAAACTATATATTTATTGACAACATTTTCCTAAAAGTACCTAGTGGTCACACCATTATGCTTCTAAAAGTGTCTTCCCCACCTTTTGTTCTTCCACCTTCCTGGAGGACGTCTTAGTCTCTTCAGTAGCCTGTGGCGGTCACTGGGTTGCTCCCCTCTGAATTATTCCACCTCCCAAGAGAAGTCTAAGCCAATCACGGGCCACTGTCCGCTCACGCTCTTAACAGAGTTGGATTCAGAACTGAGCAGGTCTAAGTCAGTTTAGGACAAAAAGACATGAGTAGTTTACTTGATGTAACTGGGAAAGTGAACGCAGTTATTTTTCACAGTGGACTATGGGCAGCCCTCTATGAGTGAGAGAAACCAGCCTTGTGTTGAAGATGATGCTATAGACAGGAGAGTATTAAATTGTGCCTCTTGAGAGAATTTTGAGAGGCTACATTAATCAACCCTGATGTCTGTCCTAACCTTGGTTTTCTTAATCTGTACAATAATAACATGCCTAGTGAGAGGCAAGATGGTGAAGGAGTAGCAGACTGAAATGACATCAGATCCCAGGAGTTCAGCTAGATAGGTATCAAACCATTCCAAACACTTACGAACTCAACAGGAGATAGAAGAGAACAAGAGCAGCAATTCTAGGAACAGAAAATCAACCACTTTCTGAAAGGTAGCTTGTGTGGAGAAGTGAATCCAAAGCGACAGGAAGACAGACCACGGGGAGAGGGGACAGCTCATGGCAAGCAGTGAAGCACAAAATCAGAACCTTTAGAAGTCTGCTCCACTGATGGACATCACTCCAGAGAGTAAGCGGGGGTAGAACCCTTGAGGGGACAGTGTGGTCTCAGGTCCTGCAGGGTTACAGAAAGATTGAGGGTATCTGAGTGTGGCAGAGCTGCCAGGTATTGGAACAGGGAAGCCAACTATAGAGACAGAGCTGAAGAGTGAGCTTTCAGAGTAATGTTACCTTAGAAAGTGATCCAAGGCACAGATGGACCAGTGCTCTTCAAGCAGGGACCCCACAAGTGACAGATCCAGGAATACTCACCTTCCTCCGCTGGGAAGGGCAATGCAGCACAGCAGGAATCTGCTGGGTTTGTGGATTCCAAACAGGGCCATGCGCCAGAGATAGAAACGCTCGGTCACAGGCCGCGTGAGCACAGAGCGCGTCTGGAGACCAGGGAGATGCGAGGCGTTGACTGCTTTTCTCTGAGGGCGCACTTAGGAGTGGGGCCCTGAGCTCTCAGCTTCTATGGGCCTGAGATTGGGATGCTGCCATTTTCATTCCTGTCCTCCAAAGTGGTACAGAAAGCATTCAGGGAACAAAAGCTCTGAGAGCAAACCCGAGCAGATTATATAGCCCAGTCCCTGACAAAGGTGATGCAATTCTGCCTCCAGCAGAAATACTTGAGAATCACTACAATAGGCCTCTCCGTCAGAAGATCAGCAAGAACATCCCGCCAAGACCAAGCCACTAATCAAGGAGAACAGTGGAACTCCAGAGCTAGGGGAAAGCAACTCATAGAATTCATGGCTTTTCCCCATGATCCTTTAGTCTTGCAAAGTTAAAATTTTTTTAATTTTATTTTTTTTCCTATTTTAACTTTTCCTTTTTCCTCTTTTAATGTTTTTAAACTAGATTATCTTAACAACGACTTTCTAAAAAAAAAAACACAACTTTTTAAACCATCACTGTTACAGTAATATTTTATCCTTTCATTGTATTTAACCTTATTTTTTGTATACATATATGGTTTTTTTCCTAAAAAAATTTTGGGATACAATTTCTTCTAATAGATCAAAATATACCTTAATCTAGCACATGGCTTTGTTTTAGTCTCCAGCCTGAGCACATTCCCTTTTTTTTTTCCCTTTTCCCAACCAACTTGTCAATTCCTTTTTTAGAATTTTTTTAAATTTTCATCTTTACAGTCATATTCCATCCCTTCATCACGTTTACCCTTATTTTTGTATATATATGTTTTTCTTTCTTTAAAACTTTGGAAGGTAGTTTCTTTCAGAGACCAAAATCACCCAAAGTCAAGTGGGTGGCTCTGTTCTATTCACCAATCTAATATATAATTTTTTATTTTTTTATTTTTATTTTTTTCCCTTTTTCTTCTGCCCCCCCCCCATTTTGGTCTCTTCTGATTTGGTTAGCGCACATTTTTCTGGGTCTTTGCCACCCTTTTAGTATTTTATTCTCTCACTCATATATTCTTATCTGAATAAAATGACAAGGTGGAAAAACCCACCACAAAAAAAAACACAAAAAAACAAAAACAAAAAAAAACAAGAGGTAGTACCAATGGCTAGGGACCTAATCAATACGGACATTGGTAATATGTCAGAACTAGAGTTCAGAATGATGATTCTCAAGGAGCTAGCTGGGCTCAAAAAAGCATGAAAGATATTAGAGAAGCCCTTTCCGGAGAAATAAAATCCCTTCCTGGAGAAATACAAGAACTAAAATCTAACCAAGCTGAAATAAAAAAGCTATTAATGATGTGCAATCAAAAATGGAGGCTCTTACTGCTAGAATAAATGAGGCAGAAGGGAGAATTAGTGATATAGAAGACCAAAAGATGGAGAATAAAGAAGCTGAGCAAAAGAGAGACAAACAACTACTGGACCATGAGGGGAGAATTTAAGAGGTAAGTGATACCATAAGACAAAACAATATTAGAATAATTGGGATTCCAGAAGAAGCAGAAAAGAGAGGGGCAGAAGGTATATTAGGGCTTGGGCGGTAGGGAAGGAAAAAATGAAACAAGATGGGATCAGGAGGGAAACAAACTATAAGAGACTTGTAATCTCCCAAAACAAACTAAGGGTTGCTGGCGGTGGGGGAGCATGGAGAGGGTGGTTGTGTTATGGACACTGGGGAGGGTATGTGATATGGTGAGTGCTGTGAAGTGTTTAAGCCTGACAATTCACAAACCTGTACTCTTGAGATATATAATACATTATATGTTAATAAAAATAATTAATTAAAAAATAATAAAAAAGAAAAAAAAGAAAAGCAGGGAAGAGGTTTTGCAACTTGAATATATAAACTTACAGTGATATTGATGTAAAGTCAAAGATTCATTTATAATTTTTATGTGTTTATTGGATTATACCTACAAAATTAAATATTGTATCATTAAAAATAATATAATAATAATAATATGCCTTCCATTTAAGCCAACTTGAGTAAGAAATGTTATTTTCTGATGGATGCTCACTATAATTTATTCTCTAACATTAAGTGGCTTCGTTCTTTTGATCTAATTGAGGAGAGAACTAATGAAGGACGATTATTTACAGAACTTACCTTTCATGCTTTATTGTTTACTACATCTGCATGGAAAATAATGCCCAACCTCCTCCCATAAACTCTAGAATTTTTTCATCATTTTATTATGAAAATTTTCAAACACACAAAAGTAGTGGTAAGGATTTTATAATGAATCCACCTAGACTCTACAATTAACAGTTTACTATACTTGTTTTATCAATTTCTATTTATCCTCTTTTTACTCATCAATTGATTATACCTTTTTGTTCCATATTTTTAAGAAATCCATCTTATCATCATAAAGAATCAATTCACATTCTACTGACTTATTTAAATATTCTATTGCAATGTAACTTTCCCTGTATTCATCTCTCTTCTTTGGCTAGATGGTAATAGTCTTAAGGGAAGGTGTTGTACATCTTTGCATCACTTCCATGTGGATGCCTGCTGTCGATAAATATGTAAAATTGAAATGAACTTCCAGCAACTAGAATTTGGGTGATGCATTGTATTTTCATGGCAAAACAAAGACACAAATTGTACTTCAATAAACTACAAGTTCTGGACATGCCATTTGTTACAATTTTTCTGGTAATATTTTCTGCATCAAACTGCAAAAAACTGTAAAATATTCTGGTAATATTTTCTGCATCAAACTTTTTTTCTTTTTTTGCCATGAAAATGAACTGAGCTGAAAACAAATTTATATATAACAAGTATCTTTTTAACAAGGGATCTAAACATTAGCTCTTGGGTTTTCTTGAGCTTTTTTCTTTTCCTTCCTTCCTTCCTTCCTTCCTTTCTTGTAGTTGACTTTTATGAGTCAAATTACTCTTTAAAGTGTTCTTTCCCTTGAAAACATCTTTATGTGAAGAACTGGGGCAAAGACCCTTATTTTAGTCCAGCTCAATGAACTAAACAAAGCCAGAACTGAACTTAGGAGTATAAGCAACTTAAACATAGAATGGAATGTTGCTATTGATTAAATCCAAGGAGAGCTGTTTTCTTTCTTTTCTTCCACCACCCTTAAGTGACTTTGCTAAAGCACTTTCTCCAAGTTAAGTGAAGCTACTGAGAAGAAATAGTGTGTGTGTGTGTGTGTGTGTGTGTGTGTGTGTGTGTGCGCGCGCATGCGTGCACGTGCACGTGTGTTTGCGTTGGGAGAATTTAAAATATGAAATAATTGTGCACTCCTCTGCATTTACAGCAACTTGATGCAGTTTCTTGTTTTAAAAGATTACCTTAACTTATAATCAGCAAGTCATAAAGTTTTAGGAGTGTGTGTTTCTAATTAGTGGGAATGGCTGCGGTATGGCCTCTTTTTAAATTTATATTTTATTTTAACTAATAACTTTGGTAGTAGATAGAAATATGTATATAGTCTTATAGGAGTCTTTAAATATAGATACCTTTAAGTTAGTCTTTATTTTCATTGCTCCTTCAAGAGATTTGTTTTTTGATTTATTCTTTTACAGATGTCAGAAGGGGAGTATTCAAATTTAACACACATATGTTTGATTTTGAATAAAACATCCAGGTAAAAATAATACATATAATTCTTAGACTGCAGACTATGTAGTAGGATGACCAACCTCAAATTAGGAAAGTTGCTAAAAGCCGCCAGACGGAGGAATCAATTGACTGAAAGAAAAAAGAATAAAAAAATAATAGGACTATAATCTAAGCCCTATTCTGCCTCAAAGAAAACATTTCTTCATAAGCCTACACCTGGGAAAAAGGCCAAGATACTAAACTAGACTTAGAAAAACAATTTTCTACCCAGAACTGTTAGGAAATGTTTTATTCATTGAGATCATCCACAAGTAAAAGATTTCTGTCCTTACTATCATCAATGATAGACCTGTAGATCATACAGTAGAAAATGAACTATCCCATCTGTCTTTAAATGTATTAACTGTATAGTGATGATTCTAACACAAATTGTTTTTAAAGATTACTAAATGGTACACTTGAAAACTAATATTATACAGCATGTTAACTAACTGGAATTTTTCAAAAATATTTTTTAAGATTTTTTTCTTTAGATTTATTTGAGAGAGAGAGGAAGTGAGAGAGAGCACAAGCCAGTGGGCAGAGCAGAGGGAAAGGGAGAAGCCGGCTTCCTGCTGAGCAGTGATCTTGACATGGGGTTCAATCCCAGGACCCCAAGATCATGACCTGATCTGAAGGCAGATGCTTAACCACTGACTGAGCCACCCAGGTGCCCCAACTAACTGGAATTTTAAAAAATTAAATAAAAGCTTAAAAAAAACTATAAAAAAAAATAGAAATCAGGCTAATCCTGGGCTCTATGAAAAATACCACAGATTTTCTTCCAGTGAACTATCTCAAGACTCATATCTATGATTATTTGTTAATAAATAATTATAAGAAAGTTAATCTCTTTAAGAAACCATACAATTATACTCATTGTGTTCCATGTTACATGTATATTTGCATCTTAAGATGTCATTATATTATTATTATTTTTTTAAATATAGCATTTCAAGGAGAAAAAAGATCTACCTTCTTGCTTTTGAGTAATCATATATTATCTTCTTCTTAGTTACATAAGATATTCTCTCCCTCAAAAAATGTTTTAAAAACAGAAGAAAAAGCAACTTCTAGGTAACAAGTGTAAAGAGAATCATGATAACAGAAGAAATGAAACCAAATGCAACAGAAACCTGTTATAACAAAGTAGCCAACCACAAGGCATGTTTTACTGTGCTTAAATGTTATGTTACGAATTTTAGAATTTAAAACTTGAGGCACAAATTTATTTTGAATAACAAACCCTAAAATCTTATTTTTTCTAAGGTGTTGATTTTAGTTTATAGCACTCTTACTATTTTTCTATGAGACAGTATTTTTATCTTAATATCTAAAAACATAGTTTTGTTTAAAATAAATACAATGTAATTTAAATTTGCAAAAATCAACACTACCAGCAATAACTGGAAAAAGTACTGAGTATAAAGTACTTAGACAAATATTTTCCATAAATTTTCAAGAAACACTCCAAGATTTTTTTCTCTTTTCTCCAGACATTTATTGAGAACCGATCAAGTTTCAGGCTCTGTAGCAGGGTAGGAAGGCCATGAATATGACACAATTCTAACCTCCAGGAAATCACAGATGAGGGCAAAAGCATTCAGATAAATTACATATCTCAAGATCATTCAAAGGACTATCTTTTGGCTTAAAATGCTATCTGTTTTTTTGGAAACTCTTGACTGATTTAATGAAATCAGATATCTTGAATTCCAACTCACTTCAAAACGTACAAAATAGTCTAAATGGTTACTGTATTTTTATCGTCTGATTGAGTTAAAGGCATGTCAGTTGTGGTAATTCATCACCAATTGTATAAAACCCTCACAACTGTTGTGTTTAAATTCCATTGTCTATTGTTCATATTTTTTAAATTCTCTTTAGGAGTCATATGTTGTTTCAAAGTGAGGCCAAAGCCCAAAAAGTCATTTTTCAAAAATAGTATTCTTGGCTATGATAGTTTTGATAACTTTTATTACTTAATATCAAGTTGGTTGCTTGCTTACCTTTACTTTTTGCTATTCATAAACTTAGTAAAAGGATGTTTCTCTTAGAAAGAAAAAGAGAGAGAGACAAGGAAAGAAGGGAAGAAAGAAAGAAGGAAAGAGAGAGAACTAACGCTTACCCCAGTGAAAAGCAGGAAGTTCTCCCTATACCTTCATTTACATAGCATTCCTATACTTGTTCTGCACACATCAATGGTTCAAAGTCATTACCCACAGTTACTTTTGAAAGTGTATGCAATGCTAATATAAACTTGATAAAGCACAGTTATCTTAAAAAACTTTTAATAATGAATTTCAAAAAACAATTTTAAAAATCATTTTTCATATAATGATCAGTAATTGGCAACCATGAGAAAAGAAGCATTTTTCCTAGTATTACTGATGTTTGTCTTTGTCACAGAATTTGATGTGACCAATGGAATGTGGGTGACCAATGGAAGTGACACTGTGCCAGTTTCAAGTCCAGGTCTTAGGAGGCATCTCTTGTTTTCATGTCCCCCTCTGAGAACTTCTAACTTCTGAAACGAGAACACCCTGCCTTGGGTAGCCACTGAGCCCAGCCTGAGCCCTCAAATGTGGAGCAGACCAAACTCAACCCTCAAGCCTGAAGCAGAACCACCTAAGCTGGTTAACAAATGCATGAGTGAGATATAATGCTTATTTGTTTTACACCAATACAATTTTCATGGTGGTCTGTTACACAGCAATAGTTTTGTAATAATAAGTATTACTTATTATTATTATTATTATTATTATAAGTATTACTTAAAACTTCCCCCCCCAGGATATAGATCTTATTTTATAATATAACTATTAAATAAAATCCATTTAAAAGATCACTTTTAGCAACTAGGAATAGATTGTGAGGCATATAGCCATATGTTATATGCTTAAATGAGAGAAAATAAAATTATATATTAATTTCTTTAAAATAATACTACAAAAAAAAAAAGACACCTTGATGTAATTAAAGGAAGACAAAAGTAATGATACTTCTTGATTGAGAACATAATGCAATCACAAACTAGCTGGCTCCCAGAGAAATGAATGCAGATGTTGTGTTATTTTTCCATTATGAAATCAGAAGATGTAGTCCAGCCATGCTGAGGCAATAGGAATTGAATGCTTCTACCTGATCCCAAATTAACAAGATGATGTCAAGACTTGTCCTCATGCATAGAAATGGTGAGGAAAATAGATCCATCTTTTGTTTTTAAAATGTATTTACATTTACAATCTACTTTGAACTACCATATAAAGTAGCATAAACGGCTATTCATATAGTATGCACAGTTAATTTTATGCAGTATAAGACTGGATGTGCTACTTGGCTGTTAGAGTCTGTCCTCACACTTGTTCTGGCATGCCAACATCACTCAAGCTTGATTCAGAGATTTTATGCCACAACAATTCTCTTGAATAATCATAAAATTTAGCAATAAGTGCATGCAACACTAAGGCCAAGGGTGCTGTTTTCCAGTGTAGTGGAATCTTTAAATCCTTGGATCTTGTGGAAACAACAGCCCTGAACAGGTAGGGGAAGTAAGGGTGGTGTGTGTGGAATGACTTATTCAAAACCAGAACACATTAAAATGCTTAGAAAATGGTGGTTGTCAGTGCAAATGCAAACTGGGAAGTTACCTAGCTGAGGAATCAGCACAGTCAACAAAAGAATAAAACCCAAGAGCAGTTACTAGGAGGTTGAGTTATAAGCATTTCAGTGTGACGATGTTGAAAAGCAAATATATTAGACTAGCATCTAACTGGTAGGGCTTATATACCTCATCAAAAGTTCCAGTCAAGAGATTCAGTGATTATAAATTATACAAAATAATCTGCATCTGAGCGGGCCCCACCCACCTAAGTTTCCTAAGGATTTGGCAGTCAGTCCTGGGGTGGCTCCCCAGCTCCTCGCTTTGTCTCCAAAATCACCTCCAAACATTTAGCAGGGCCCATTCTTCAAGAGAGGGCTGAAGAAGTGGGTTATTTTCTCACCTGCTACTTTGAAGAAGGTGCCAGGGTGTCAACCCTGATGGGTCCCCTCCTGTGTGTTCTCCTCTGGGGAGCTGATACGCATGCCCATTCTATAAAAAGGAGGCAGCAGTTTATAGGGACTCAAACACTGGCCTAGAAGGCTATTACAAACCATCTCTGCAAATGTAGACTGGGAGGTTTAGTTTCTATGAGCCTCAGTTTCCTCACATAAGGAAAATGAAATTTGAACAAAAAAACTATAGGGGCCAAGGGCAGGCCACCCCAAGTTGGGCCACTTTGGCCTGAAGATCATTTACATTAAAAAGCAACCCAAACCCAGCAGATTCAGGAAAATCTCTTTATCTCCTGCACAGCTTCCTAAAAGAAGGGGGTCTGAGTAGTTCAATAGGTTAAGTGTCCGACTCTTGATTTCAGCATAGGTCATGATCTCACAGTCATGGAATCGAGCCCTGCATTGGGCTCTGTGATTGGTGGGGAGTCTGCTTAAGATTCTCTCCTTCTCCCTCATCCCTTCCTCCTGCTCATGGTCTCTCTCTCTCAGATGGATGAATAAATCTCTCAAAAAAACTGCCTATAAGCATTTCCATACAGGACCTGCTGCAGGAAGAGAGTGATCACCACAGATAACTACCTGATGTTATGAACTAGGTATGGTAGACATATCTGAGGCTTGTTTGATCTAAGTCCTCTATGTTCCATCATTTCCGAGTGGCCTACCCAATGTTTAACAAACATTTATTCTTTTTCGTCTTCTGAATTGCATCCCTTCCCTTTAAAGTTCCAAACCCCTATCCTCTTCTTCCTAACACAGGATGACATACATACTTCATTTTGTCTTTGAAATTTTCATGTCTGTGTGGATTTCTCATATGTATGAAATTACATTTGACTTTCTCTTATTAATTTGTCTCACATCAGTTTGATTCTTAATCCAGCTAGGACCTTGAAGGGGACAGGACAGTCTTCCTCCCCAAAAAGACCATTTAAGGACAACAAACATTATTTCCAGTGCTAGAATTTTGGAAATGGAATTGTGGTTCTGGATCATGGATTATGGAGCACCTCCAACCTATTAAAGATAGATTTGATTTCTCCTACTCTGCACATAGTATAGTGCTTATTTTTTTACCTTCTATAATAACTGAATATTATCACTAACGGAGAAAAAACAGAGCAAAGGGGAGTAGTTAACTTGAGAAAGAAAACGTCAAATTGTCATCCTGTTCAGGGGACATTTTATATAAGAGCAACACTAAAAGACATCTACATACACACACCTGCACATACACAGACATCAACTTTGTGAAGTATATTTCTTTGAATGTGTGTATAAATTGACCTAATATTTTTCTTTCAGAATAAAGCATTGAAAATGTAATACTGTCCCCAAAGGGACTTCATTTAAAATATGAGCATCAAGTTAAAAATGAACAGCCACAGCTGACAGACCATTATTTCCCCAACTGATCATATTAAACCCAATATATTCTTTCTTGATGGGCAGCATTCTTTTATTACATGTTCTGTCTGCATATGGTTACAATTCAATATCTATATTTGCTTTCATTTTTGTGCCCCTCACAGAGGATAGTAGAAATATTTAGGGAAGTAAAGAGAAAGCAAAATTGTAATTAAAATTTAGAAGAAGAAATGGAGGTATTTTCTGTTTCTTCTTAATTTTTTTTTCCCTCGCAGCATCATATATGATGACATTACAATTTTAAGTTCTCAGACTTTATGGCTTCTGATGTTGAGGACCTTGTACTTCCTTTGAAAACTCTGACATATCCAGATCCATGGCCCTATCAGCTATGGGCCACTACCATCATACCATTCATCTCTCTGTTTTGACTGAATAAAACAAATAAATGAATGAGTAAAGCAGACAGAACTGCATGAGTCATGCTGCTTCAAATCCTTTTATAAATGTAAAATATATATATTTTATATATATATGATATATATGGCTATGATAGTTTTGATAACTACCAGGTCTAGCTGAAGATTCTTCACTCAAATACCATCTGCAAACAGATCTTAGTGAGTTGGAGCAGTGGCGGTAACACTCAAGGTTTTTCTCTTGACAGTGTCCCAGGGGAACATTAGACACCACAGGGCAGGAAAGCAAAAATTACAAGGGTTGAGGAAGGAATCATCACCTGCTTCAAAGATTTAGAGGACCCTTTGGCCCCAAGTTGTATTCTGTTTGCCAAGAACATATATCACTAGAATCAAATTCTTGCAAGTTCAAGAATTTGGTCTGCTTTGTTCATTGCTGTTTGCTCAGTGTTTAGGATGGTGTTTGACACATAGTAAGAACTCAATAAACATATGTTGAGTGGATTAATAATTTAAAAAGAAAAAATAATTAGGTGAAGCATTAAGTTATTGTTCACTTTTTAACTCAGTGTGGGAGCAGAGCACAGCCTCCCCCTACTATGCCAAGAATTTTAGCAGTATCACATGAAGTACATCATCTTCACAATCACTTTGCTTCTAGTACTCTTGGGAACTGGATGCGGGGGAGGAGGTGTGCAAGTAGAATTGCTAGATAAAATACAGGATGCCCAGTTAAAGTTGAATTTCAGCTCAACAATGCATAACTTTTTTTTTAACATAAGTATATCCTAAAATACTGGGTTTATACTATTTTTATACTAAAAATACTTGTTTTTTTTTAAGATAAAATTTTAATTTAACTGGGCATTCTCTATTTGTATTTGCTAAATCCAGCAGTCCTACCTCTCCATATAGAACAATCCAGCTATTCACGTTAGCCTCCTTCTGCTGAGGCCATTTACCCTTTCAGTGTCCCTATTTTCCAGATCTATCAGAATATGTGTACTGCCTCTCTCTCACGCACAAGGCTAACACCCATTTCACCAGAAACTCTCACATCCTTTGTCAGCAGATGAAAGGTATGTTATCAAGCTGCTGCCAGAATGCTGGGCAAGCCCAAGACTGGCTCCCAGGAGCAAGCTGCCCACTCTCTACCTCTTCACTTTCTAGACAGGAGACAGGCACAGTCCACTGTGTCCCCCTCCCTGAAAAAGCAATAGCAGGCCCCACAAGGAGTCCCACTGAAGACTTTTGTTGGACTCGGAATGAGAAATAGGCTCTTCCTACCCTCCTGTGGGTCTCACAATACTCTAGGAATTGGAGTTCATTTTGAGGCTTCCATGGAAACTTCCAGTTTAATAACTTACTGTACATTATAACTGAACATTTTGCTTTGCCTTCTCAGTCACTTCCCCCTTCTCTTTTTACTCTATACAAATTTTAACATCACAAACAAATCCTCAGCAAAACCAAATAGCTGTAAAGAGACATACCTGGCCAAGAGCTGTGGAAAAGGCCTTATTTTTCATCCCTCAAAAGCAGCCCCTGAAACAAGCTCACACATGGGAATGGCTTATTTGGAGGGTGATTCCAAAAAACAGTAGTAGGGGACCAGAGAGGTGAGACAGACAAGGGAGCGCAGCTAGTATAGTGTATTAACAAGTACTTTGCCTTGAGAGCAACTCAAGCTCAATCCCACTGGGGAACTCTGGGAGACAACATGGGACTTGCACTTCAGAGTTAACCTGCCACCGGAAAGGTGTGGAGGAATCCACTGACTCCTGGTTGTCAAGGAGTGGTGCCTTAAGGGCACCTAGCATTTAGGTCTTGCTCCTGTGGGGGTGATAGGCTCCAGCTGCTAGATAAAAGCCCTGGGGCAGAGTCACAGCTATTCTAGGAAGCTGCGTTTGCAGGTGACTGCCAAGGGTGTGGGTGGGGCACTGACAGCATCCTGAACATTGAGAAATGAGGGCTGTCTTCAGTGTTGACTCTAGAGGTCCAAAGAAGGTAATAATCCAGGTATCCAAGGACATGCCATCACAAGCATCAGGGTCTTTTAAACTACATGCTGTAAAGACATTCTGCCTCCCTTTTACCAGCGATTTCATACTGTTCTGATTTTTTATTGGATTGATTTCTCGAAGTTTTCACCCATACAAGATGCCTGCTACTCAGTTTTAGCAGCAACACCCCTACATGAGTTAATATCACTGTGTTTTAATGAGGCCAAGCTTTGTGAGCTGGCTTCATTGTGTATGAACTTACCCCTCAGATGAGATTCTCATTCCCAAGAAGTTCCCATTATTCATGGATACACGACTAGAGTATATTCAGTTTTTATGCACAAATGTAAACATAACAACTTCTCAAGTTTACCTGCATCAAAGGCATAGTCTATTGCATCCTGCAGAGCTAGCAACTTTGAATGTGTGCAGGGAGCTAAAAAGGAGCTCTGATGTTCAACTGAGCAGAGCTTTGGGGATATTCTGACCTTTAGCACAGGAAGCTATGGGATATAGGATTCATGATAGTTAGCAGGCAGTTGTGGGAAAAGCTGGAGAAACCAGAACAAAGGTGCTGGGGGAAGTGGGAAGACCAGGGAAGTCACCACACAGTCAGTCTGAGAAGCTACACATGCCCAGCCACCAAAAAATGACTGTCAAGTTCGGCTTATAGAAAGGGAAACCCAGGCCTATGTGGCTGTTGCCTTTGTAGGCTTATAGGCAGGGCTCTGGTTGGAGACCCAGAAGCCATATTTGGTCAGCTGGCTAAGCACTTGGGAAGACAAGAAAGACACAGAAGGGAGAGAGTGAGGACAATAGGACTTGCTGGCATCTCTATGACTGTCACCACACCTAATAATGAAAACTTCAGAGAGCAATGACTGCTACTTGACTTACACCTTCCAAATTCCTCTTTTAGCCAACTCTAACCAGAATCATACAGGGAAGAGGATTCTGGGAAATGTAATTCCAGTTTAACCAACTTGAAACATTACACACGGTACTCAGTTTCCTTATAACTGAATTAAGGAGAGTGATGCTAGCTACTTCCTTCACAAGGATGCAGAACAAACAGCATCACAAGACATTGGGGATATGTATGTAGTAGTGTTCTTTCTTCACATACTCTTACTAGAAGAGTTTGCACTCTTGTTCAGAGAGATGGCAATAGTCATATTTATATTTACCTCTAATCTATAATAATAGGAGGAAGTGTTAGTGCTGCTAGTGTTATCTTCTTCCTTCTCTGATTTATGGTGGCATCCCAACATGCTTTAGGGAGTCTTTATTTTAATTCACTGAAAACAAATTACTTAACTACATCCATTTTACCTTCTTGGCGATGTAAAATTGGCTAGCCAAGAAAGTAGTGTGAGAGACAAAGAGCTTTAAAACTGTTTCTCTTAAGAGATTCTGTTCTCTGTTGTAAATTTTCTGTATGACCTTGAGAAAGCACATGAAATTCTTATCCATTGAGTAAAAATACTCAGCTTTCAATCTTGTGAGGACTAATGAGTCAAACTGATTGGAATGGACTCTACTCAGAATGAGCTGAGAGGAATAGGAAGAGAGAATAAACTATTCCATTCTGAGGCACAGCTGCCTTTTTAATGATCCTGAAAGAAACAAAATTCTCTTGCCTCTTTAATGGAAACAATGGAGTCCTCTAATAATCACTGTTATTAAATATTCATAGCCCACCTCAGAATGCATTAATTGCTGGGATCCGCTTGTCATTATGTACTTTCAGGATTCCTTTAGTTGTGCTTGTAATTCTAATACTGCACAGATATAGTAGTGAAAGATCAGCAATATTAGAATTTAAATTTGGAAAATTATTAGATAATGGAACCACAGATAACCATATAAGTCAATCACTAAGCATTCATACACATCTACTATCAGCAAATTTCTTTTCTAGACACTGAGATGCAGAAAAGGTTACTTCCTTATAACTACTGCTTGTTATGAGTTTATGGTCTAATTGGCTTAAACAACTCTATCACATGCAGTTACTAGTACAATTTTTTAACATTTGTGCTGCATTTGGACAGTTACATTAAAAAAAGAAATTTACAATCTATATCCATCTTTGAAAGCTTATGTTTGTAAAAAAGTTTATTTGGCACAGACCAAAAAATATAATTCTGGTACTAAAGCAATGTGATAAAATATCCAGATTTGAATGGCTCACAAGAGCAGACAGCCTTCAAAAATGCCCTTCCACCCAGAGTTATAAGATTTAGCAAATGGAAATACAGGATGCTCAGTTAAATTTGTATTTTAGCTTAAAAATAAATAATTTTTTAGTGTAAGTGTGTCCCAGTGAAACACTTGGGGCATTCTTACACTAATAACTTATTCAGTACTTACCTGATATTAAAATTTTATTTGGAGTCTTGTATTTCATCTTGTAATCCTATTGAGAAGAATATGAGTGACTGTTAAAATAAAATACAACGACCCAAGGCAATTACACTTCAAGGGACAGATGAATAGTTCTGGGACCTCTGAAGAAACCCTAAAAGCACACAGCCAACTGTCAAGGTATAACTTTCCTACACCCTTTATCTGCAAACTTCCCTTCCTCCCTCTGGTAAAGTCACAGACTTCAGTTTTCAAGCTCCTGAACAAGTTAAAATGGGAGTTATAAAAAGAAAGTAGAAAGATTGTGCCTTTCCTCCACCTTAAGCAGCCAGTCCATAGCAGGCCAAAATCTAGATGAAAGAAAGAAGAGTAAACTTTAAATCCAATTCAATTTTGGTAAACACAACTTGCTATTACAATTTCTGACTTGAGACTGTGATTGTCCTGTCAAGTGATGTCAAGATATTTTATTCTGTAAGAGTCATAGAAAGTCATGGGAGAAATCAAGTTTTCATCTAGGGGCAGGGGAAAAAAACTCTCCAGAGAGTGAAACTTATGGGGCAGTGAGAGACAAGAAAGGGGGTGGGGAAGGGAGGAAGGAACATTCTGATTCTGATTCTGTCTCTTCTGTCCCATGAGTCCCAATGCTCATCAGGATTCAGGTTACAGGAGTAAAAGAGCACAGGGGAATTGACAAGATGGGTAGGGAAAGGCAGTTAATAGATGTAAAAATGTCCTAGTCACACCCAGACCCTAACTTCCTTTTTTCTTTTTTTTTTTCATTGCCCCCAGGGGTAGAATTTAGTGATTCATCAGTTGCATATAACACCCAGTGCTCATTACATCAAGTGCCCTCCTTAAGGCCCATCGCCCAGTTACCCCATCCCCCCACCCCTCCCCACAGCAACCCTCAGTTTGTTCCCTATAGTTAAGAGTCCCTTATTTATGGTTTGCCTCCCTCTTTGTTTTTATCTTATTTTATTTCTTCCTTCCCTTCCCCTACTTTCTAGGCAAACATGTCTCCACTATGGGATATCATGGTCTAGCTAAGCTCATTTATGCCTCACAGCATAATTTATATGCAAACATAAAAATGGAATATGATTGGAGTCATGACAGGAAAGGGATAAAAATTCCTTGTGGGAGAGATCAATAGAGAGCCGTATATGGCTTCTGAGAAATTGGGCAGCCCTGGAAGTACAGCTTGGCCTATTCATTTGGTAAGAATAAGCCAGATAAGCTAGACTGTATCTGATTTCTGAATTATTCTGATGACCATGAATAGAAGCCCATCTAGTGATATATATATTATATATATATAATAAATATAGGTATAATATATATTATATATAATATATAACATACATACATATTCTACTATAGATGTGCATATAGATAATATATATAAAATATAATAAACATTTATATCCTACTGGTTGTGAGACAGATGTGAAAAAATTTAACCAAGCAAAGAAAAATTAATAGCAAAGAAAGTTCTAAAAATTACTCTGTTCATTTGGATATAATTACTGCAGACAGCCATTTGCGGTCACAAACTAATTTTTCCCCAACTAAACAGATTAAATCTAATAGTTACATTAGTTAAATCAGACAGAAAAGTGGGTCTTCTTGGCAGGTTTTTAAAAACGAATTTCAGTTATTATTAGACTCCAGAAAACTACCAAGTTTGGAAAGAAGGAGATATTCATACATGTCAAAAAATGAAAAGTTTTCTCGCATCTGAACCAAATGGAACAAAAACTCTTTGTTCAACCATAGTTTCATATTTCATAATGGAATCCTCGTATAAAATACCAACTTCCAAACTTTGACCACACTTTCAGTCAAGAAAGAGTTGTCTTCATGATAACTTATAAATAAGTATAAATATTTTAAGTAGGCATTCAACCTTACAACATGGATGAATTTGGTTTTACCTTCTTTTTTGGGGGGGGGGTCACCTTCAAATGCCCTCCCTTCCTCTAAGATATATGATTAGTTTTTTACTGCTTAAAGCAACCTAAGCTTCAAAACACTCTGCAGAGACACTTCTCACATTGTAAAAATGTGCAATCCGCATCTAATTTTAGATCACATTTAAGCAGAGGAAAAACCAGTACATATGGACAACAAGATTAGAATCCAAGGTCAATTTATATTCATGTGTATTTTCATGATTTTGACTGAATTGATCAAAGCTCACACTGAACAACTAATCAACTGAGACAACTATAGAATCAAATTGTGTGTTAAAACACTTCAATACCAAATTTGTTTTTAAACAAAAGTGATGTGCTGTATCAACTGTGTTTTTTAGTCAGTACCATACAGAAGGCAAGTTGCTTCCACATTAATATGCATAATTTCATTTTAATCCTCAGATGGAAAAATGGCAGGTCAAAGAGTCACTGAAAGCTCTTTTCATATGATGCTTTAGAGTATAGGGCAGAGGAAAAAATAAAATTACACTAAGTGTTCTCCAGGGATTCCTGTGCTTGGTTGGTTGTCTGGATATAAAAAACATAATTACAGTCAGGAAGATTTCCATGGTATAGAACACACTTTGTCATGGAAATGTGGTCATAATTGTAGTGATGTTCTTTAAGATATGTTCAAACTCTGTGCCTCTATTGTACTTCTTACCCTAAGGCAACAAACTTTTTCTTGACTATACCCAGTTGCTCCCTGACCAACAAATTTAATTTGGCTTGTGCATTAAAAATAAAGTTTCTGATTTAGTTTCTGACTTTAAAAAAATCAAAATAATAATTACACACATACACACACACACACACACACATATACACATATGTGTGTATGTGCATATATATATATATATATATATATATATATATATATATATATGGACTTCTTAATTCTCTTAAAAAATGTTATTTGCCACTGCTGGGATAGAATTGATGGTGAAAATAGTGGGCTTCAGCTGAGTTTCAACTGCTGTCTTTAGAAAGGCATGTGTTTTCCCAGTGGCAACAAATCTCTCTCTTCTCTCTCCTATTTCTCTTCACTCTTCCCCTCCTTCCTTCCCTCTCATCCCATCTCTCTCTCCCTAATGACTTTCCTGAGCCCTCATCTCTAATTTTATTAATTTACCTCCCTGGTCACTATAGGCACTAGTGTTTGCTATCCTGGGACATAAATAACACTATTGTTTTGTTTTTAATTCTTTCCACAAAGATAGCAGCATATGTTATAATCACAGTCCCTGTAACATCATTTCTTTTGTACAATTTTAAAAATAATTGAAGCTGTGTTAAGTACCCCTTAGGGTATTCATTTTTTTTAAAGAAAAAATAATTCTTGATTGATAGGTTATATAAAGCATGGTCCATTTATCCAGCAGAGTATTATAAAACCATTACAAGGAAAACAGTGCAGAGTGTTCAAAATATATTGTTGAGTGATAAAAACAAAGTTGAAAAACATTATGCATAAAAATATGTTTCCATGCTTAGTCACAAGATACTTAATAGTAGATACCTCTGGAACTAGGAATGTGTGTGATGGGGTGGTATAGAGAAGAAAATTTTTGCTTACTCTTATCCTTCCTTACTGTTTAGATTTACCATTAGTGGAAATTATCCTTAAAATTAAGAATGATTTTTAAGTTCCTAAAATGAATATATTTTTTAAAAATGTTAAAAAATGAACATAATAGCTTATATATATTTATGCATATCATTTTATTTACATGACATTTTCACATACATTGTTATCTAATAGGGTCTTTACAATAACCTTATAAGGTAGGCACTTAGATAATATACTCTCTCTTTTTTTTTTTTTTTAGAGAGAGAGAGGACAGTGGGGAGGGACAGAGGGAGAGGGAGAGAGAGAATCTTTAAGCAGGCTCCATGCCCCACGTGGAGCCAGATGTGGGGATCAATCTTAGGACCCTGAGATCATGACGTGAGCTGAAATGAAGAGTTGGAAGCTTAACTGACTAAACCATCCAGGTGCCCCTCAAAAGTGACAGGGTTGATCAACCTACACAATGAGATCCTATACCCAAAAAAGATATAAAGCCAGAATTACACCAAGTGTACCTGTCAGGATAGGACAGGTTATTATTAGGTGGTAACAAACACCACTCCCATGTCAGTGGCTTCAAACCATGAGGTGGGTTTTTTTGCTTTTGTTTTGTTCTTGGTTTTGTTTTTGTTTTCCTGTGTAGTGAGGACTGGCTATACCTCTGTTCCACGTAGTTTTCATTCTGGGATGCCAGCTACCATCTAGATTATTGCTGCTCATCATGGCAAAGGACAGCTCTTACACTGCAGTGAAAGCCTTGGCAACTTCTACTCACAACTCATTGGCCAAAACTGGTCATACACTTTAGGCAATCACAAGAGCTCCAGTAAATGTAGTCTTGCTCTATATCCAGAACTGAGCGTGTGGGATAGGCGCATGGATATCATAATTGGTAAACTTAATGACTAAGACCTCAAAGCTTCTAACTCCTGGTCTCTCATTATAACTTAATATAGCTACATGAAACTCTAAGTACCTCATATTTGGAAGGAAACTTTCATTTAAAACCACCCTGATACAGGTGACTTAAAATATATGTAGAACTGGGTGCGTGTATGTGTCTGTGTATCCTACTCATCTATCTTATATGACTCTGTAAAAGTGTTCTGTTCTGTTTTCCTTTTTTACTCACATTTCATCAGATAATTGTATTGCACACTTAGGATATATAAATGTTTTGTCCTTCTGTAGGTGGAGAGAACCATAGAAGCTGAGTGTCTCAATGTCCACTTAGCCCCGTCAAGTGCAGGATATTAACAGAAGGGAAAGGTAGCTGCAGGCTGCAGATAGCATACCGTGTTGCATGGCACATACTAGAAACAAGTATCTCCAAATATTCGCAGGCTCTTAACCTCAATCACATATCCTTAATCAGATGTCAATTCAGTAGCAAATTTTCTAAATAATGATGATGTAACATCCATTAGTAAATAGGAGACATCAATTACATTAAACATCATGCTTGGGCTGCCAGATAATCGTGAATAAAACACATTTATAAGCCATGTGCTTTTCAGCCAAGGGCAACAATGAAAGCAGTGATTTAGTTATCAGCAAGACGACAGAAATATATTCTACTTTAGTGAATGTCACAGCAGCTGCTAATCAGGTGCAGGTAATTGTAGTATAGCTGACAAAATTTTAAGAATATCAGGACCAAGAGTGCAGATTAAAAGTCCTTTTCAGAAAAGAAGCATACGCCAAGACTGGAAAGTTATGACAAGTGAGGCCTGCAACTGAGTAACTTACAATGCAATGGAGAAAGACCAGTTGGGCAGGCATTATGATAGTACAGAGGGAGGGGAGAGTGGCCCAGGATAAAAAGAAAACAATAACAACAACAACAAAACTGGAGAAGGTGTCTTTAAGAGTCATTTCAAAGGAGGAATCCACAATTTGGAAACTGAGTGGGTGTGGACAGACAGAGACGTGAGCAGAGCAGTACAAAGAAGACTAACTCCCTTCCCAATGCATACAATCATATGTGTGTGCACATACATTGACACACGTGCGCGCGCGCGCACGCACACACACACACACACACACAGAGATGTAACATTAGTTTACTGGGAATACTCCTATCACAGAAAATCCCAAAATGTTTTGTATTTTCCTGCTAGTGGGAGGAAGTTTGGTTTTGGTCATGTTGAATCTGAGATGATGGAGGGACTTGGGCATGAAATCGTTCTTTGAACTACTCTCTTTGCAGAATTTGTGCTCAGGAGAAAGCATAAGGCAGCAGTCCCAGCTTCAGAAGTTATCCATGTGGGAGTGTTCAGAGATACTTTAAAAAATTATCCATAAATAAATAGGTACTTTCTTATTATAAATCAATTCATTTGAATATTTTGTATATAATTTTTAAATTTTTGCCATATGTGGAATTATTCTCCCTTGTTCTAGAAAGAGTTTGAGAAGGCCTAAAAGATTAAAACCATATGAAACAGAAGAGATAAAGGGAAAGATATTTAAATGTATATTTGATTGAGTAATTGAAGTCTTGAGGTAATCAAAAGAAAGGACACTGGGGAAAGGACACCAAGGACAGGGAAGGGCTGGGCTTATCAAATGTGCCTCTTGTTCAGGAAGTGATGGGGGAGAGATAGAGCAAACGGAAAGAGAGGCCATAGAACAGAGAGGAACAGAACTCTCTCAGAAATCTTGCTGTCTGTTCTGATGGCTATTTTTCATGTTTCAGAATATTTTTCAAAAAAGCACTTCAATATAATGAAGTTCCTTCAGTTCTAATAAGATCATTTTTCACAGCTATTTTGTAGACACTATAATTGTACTGTGTTATCAGCAAGAAGAAGAAGAAGAAGAAGGAGAGGAGGAAGAAAACTGGTCTGGAGACGAATCAACCAAGGAACTCAGAATGAACCAACTTCCTTGAAGCAGTTGAGTAAAAAATCTGTGGATAACAGGAAACTTTTTTTGCTTGAATGCAGCCACATGATTCCACATGTATGAACACCTGCACAGATGTGATTTATGCATTTATCAATCAGAGCCTGATTTATGAATTTACTTAAGAAGTGAAAGAAGGAAGGAAGCCAGGTTTCACAACAGCTTCATCAGACAGGTTAGACCTAATGTGTTGTGGGTAGAAATACCTGTAAATATTATTTCTCCCCTAGGTATCAAATATATGCTAGCAAACCCTTTACTACATTTTCTACAAAGGCCATCAGCATGGATGACAACTATTGTCATAGCTCAGTGAACTTAAGGGGAGAAAAAGACAGACAAGTTCAGGAAATGCTTGTGGAAGTGGGACAAGTGCCTGGTGTTACTGGTTACTTAGGATTCCCAAGCTTAGGCCTTAACCTCAGACACTGTTTAGAAGAGTATTAAAAATTTGGGGCGCCTGGGTAGCCCAGTTATTAAGCATCTGCCTTCGGCTCAGGTCGTGATCCCAGAGTCCTGGGATCGAACCCCGCATCAGGCTCCCTGCTCGGCAGGAAGCCTGCTTCTCTATCTCCCAATCCCCCTGCTTGTATTCCCTCTCTCTGTGTGTGTCTCTCTCTGTGAAATAAATAAAATAAAAATCTTAAAAAAAAAACACAAAATTTAACTGAGTAAAGTTGTGTGCTCTGATCAAGGTCTTCTGTTACCTGCTGACATGACCCAGGGCATGGTGAAGGCCATAATAAACTTGTTGTTGGTTTATCCTCCTCGGTTGCTGGAGACTTTAAATAACTCCTATTTTCCTTTTTCTGTTCTATATAAGCTTAAATATTACTAGGTTCTCTTAGAAACTGGTACACTGGGGATTCCTTGGGTATTAAAAGTTTGTGATAAAGGAGTTTAAAAGCTTCCGTTCGGTTACTCTTAACTGTTTTGAACGACAAATGACTCTATTTTGTAGAAAATTTTTACACTGCTTCTTAGTTTAGATGCTGCATTTTAACACCAAATTATGTTTTAGATAAAACTTAAAATATGCATAAATATTATGGAATATGCCTATGGATCAATGACTGCATAGAATGTTATATCTGGTAGAGTCCTCGCAAGAAACAGAGGGCACTTTCAAATCGATTAATTTGAAAATAGCTAGTAGAGAGACTATTTACAAAGGTGTGGAAAGGGTTTAGCAATTAACTAGGGCTAGTGCCATTCCCTCAGGCTAGTAAGCACGGCATTGTCACTATCCCCAAGCCAATAAGCATGAAAAGGAAGGGCAGTTACCAGAATGTGGAGACAGACAAGAAATAAATACCTCACTTCTGGTCTCCTCCCCTCCTCAGATTTCTAATGGTGGTACCTACCACACAAACCCAACAGGAAGCCAGAAGGCAGGGTAACCAAGACAGTCCATATAGATCACCTTCCAAGGCAGAGAGAATAGGAAGGAGGAGAAGAGTGGTTTTGGAGGGCAAAGGAAATGCATCCAGCAGAGATCCAGACTCTGGCCCTAGGGTAGCCATAATTCACTGTGGGACCTAGACCCGAGCTGACCCTGAGGTGTCATTCCATTATAAGACTCCATAGGTGATTAGGTGGAGGCATACTGAAAATGAATGAGCATTCCATAAATGAGAAAGCTTATCATTATTTTTGCATAACTGATTCTTCCAAACAAATTCAACTTTTCTTTTTATAGAATGAGGTTAGCCATTTCCCTGCCTTTTTTTGAATACTTTAGAAACTGTTGGAATTTATATAGTTCTTCTGCATTTTTTTTAAGCAGTCAGCATATTCTCTGGAAGATAGGTTATGAAAATACAGAATTTCACTTTCTATTTGTCATGGACTAATTTATACCCCAAGGAAACAGAACACTTCCTTGTTTTTTTTGTTTTTCTTTCACCAGTAGAATCTAAGACCAGGAACCACATGTTTATTACTCATGATTTGAGTCTCCAAACTTTTCTGAAATCCTCCCACCAACTCTCTTATCCCTGAATTGCTTCAAGCTCTGCAGGTTCCTAGAATCCACTTCACATGCATAATATGGCTCAGTACTACATGTTTTTCTATCAATTGAAGATCTGTTTTAGTCTATAGGACTAAAAAATCTCTATATTAAATTATAACATTTTGTATTACTGAACAACAACATGGAATATTTCAGTATTAATACTCAAAGAAGCAATGATAGAGAAATTAAGTATTCAGTGGCAAGAAGGCTGCGAATCTGAGAAAAGGAAAATATGCAAAATCTAGAAACGGTATCTTTAAAAAGAAAAAAAAAATCTAGAGTAGATGTTTGTCTGAAGTTGCAAATGTGGCCAGATGTAGACATTTGGAATTTTGATCAAGATTGAGCAGGTGGTAATATTATTGAGAAAATTATTCTGGCCAAGAGATGCCTTCCAATGACTATGAACAGTGTTGCAAATAAAATTTTGTACATGTCCTTTCTGACTCTGGCATTATAGAATTAAAGAAAGTTCCCATTTCTTGGCTTTTTCTTCTTCAAATGGACTATCGGGTTCCAATTTTTAAAACCGCACAATTCACTGAAGTGAGTCAATAACAAAGCTCAAATATAAAAACTAATCATAATGTCAAGAATGCATATAATAAGCCATTCCAGTAAATAAGATGAAATGCAAGAATTTCAACCAAAAAGTGAGCTCCAAAAGAATGAAAAAAAAAAATGAAAGATTTCACCTACTTCAATCAATCATTAATACTTATTATGGCAGACTTGATCTCTACCCAAAGAGCTGAATAACAGCCGAAAACACTTAGTTCACCTCAAGAACTGAACTTCATAACTGGATAAGAGTGTTAAAAGCCAAGGATCTAGAGTTACTTAAATATATTACAAATATTACAAGTTGCCACAATGAATAGGTCAGCCCAGATAAAAACACTGTGCATAGCTAAGAGGTTGTTCAGTAGGAAACAATAAAGCCATTTGCTGGTCAGTGATCTAATGGGGTCAGAAAAACACCATTTTAAACCCATAGGGAAAACTGTACATGAGCCGTTAGCAACCTAAAAAGGTAGAGGAAGCAGCAATCTATGGTTAGAGTGGAGGGGGAGTGAAACTTGATATAAGGGTGCCTTACAGACACATCTTCACCTTTGTCCTAATTGGCCACTCCAAGAGCCCACTTTAGTGCAATCCCACCAGTGGAAATAGAGTCTTTTCATAAAGCCCTTGGTTAAAGGCTATAACATTGGGATACAGTGTAGAGAACAGTGACAAGGTAACATATTAAACCACTATTGCTATGATGTAAGGTAAGTTTGGGGAGTAGAGGGGGAAAAAAAGGACCTGGTCAAATGTTCTGTTCAGGAGGGTTGCATTAGGGGTCTTATAAGTGATGAGAAAACCACATCTCAGCATGGTTCCCCAGCAAACTGGCATGCTTCACTCCCACAGTGTATGGGGAATTCTTCACAACCAAGAAGACCCTTACAGAAACTTTGGAACAATTGCCATTGAAGGTATCAGAAAGAACTCTGAGACATCAAACCATCCAGAAACTTTGAGAGCATCCAAAAGTTTACAACTAGATTCAGATGACATTCTCGCATTGGGAAAAGTTACTCATAGATTTGGTGAGGGGGCGGGGGAGGTGATGATGGAAGTGAAACCTGAACTGGGATGCCAGACATAAATATTCCCTGCCTCCAGTTAATTCCTCATTCAGTACTGCTTTCTCTTTTACTCTTAATGAGCCTTATGGTAGCTTTCTGCTTAGTGATCTGTCACATCCTTCTCGCTACTCTCCTCTACCTCCCCCTGGAATCTGGAGCTTTTGTTTGTTAAGTGGCTTGCCTTTACTAGGCCCTCAATTATTTTTTGACTTAAATAATTAATTAATTAACACTTGGAATTTAATTAATTCTTTGCCTGCATATTTGTATGATCAAATCATATATGTATTGTAATGAATGGAGGCTCCACTTCGTATCATTATGGACTTCACTGATTCACTCACATGAGATACATATCAGTGCATCTCTTGCCTTGCCAAACCCAAAGTGCATTCAAAAGATGTCTTCAGACCAGCCAACTAGGGACCATCACCTGGTCTCCAGATTGGCTAGGCCTGACCTTGTTTTTATGAGGTATTTGTCGGTTCCACTACACTGAACATAGAGCGTATAACATGTGTTCTAGAAATGCTGGGGTTTGTTGGTTATAGCTTTTCACATCAGCCATAGCAGAGTCACATGTATAAATAAGTGGCCTCTGGCCATTTATACATAGAAAGGTCCTGATAGGTTTATCCTATATCTTACAATATCATTGGCCAAAATCGATAACAGAGACCAGAAAAAGAATGTAAGAAAAACACACTGCTAACCTCAAAGAACTTTTGGAAAGAATTCCTTGATGAATAAATTGGAAGCTATTCCCAGATTGTAAATAAAACTTCATTTACAACCAGAAAACCTCATTTCCTCCTTTATAAATAATATTTTACTACATATTCTTTTCTTGAAATGGTTGGAGATCAAAGTCAATCATACACATAACCTAGTTTTGAGGTGAAAATTATCCAGAGCTATAAATGTGCTTAGAAATCTCAATGATTTTATTTCTAAACATACCAAAGAATTAGTGAATGATGGGTGGGGGTAAGATTATTTCTTATGTTTTAATAATGTGTTACTAACTAAATGGGAATACTCTATGCACTTTACATACATTATCTCATTTATTACTCTGGACAAGCCTGTTAAGGGTTAGGGAACTAATTAACAGATCATCCTATAATTTATACATCGTAAGGCCAAAATCTGCAGCCTGGGTTACCATCAAGTATGGCTCAAAAAAATTTAATATTAGAACAATTAAAAATAAAGATAGAGAGCAGTATCGAGGATGTAGAAAGAAGTGACCAGAAGTGGAGAAATTCGAATCTATCTCCAATACACTGACTAAAAGGTCACCACATAAAAAACAAAACAAAACAAAAATATGACAGTCTTGGTCTAAGTATCATCCTAGAGAACTGAATTACAAAGGTCCAGATATAGTGGCATCTATGCTAGGTGAGCAATTTTATTTAAAAATGCCACATAAAAAAACTCTGCATTGATTCTCCAAATTCATCTTTTTTCCACAAATTTTCAAGAAAAGAATGAGTAAAGTTTGGCTTTTAAAGATCTTTCACTAATACCTACTGAAATCATCCATTTTCCTTATATTTCTCTTAGGGGATTGAGTCCCTAAAATTAAGTTAACTTCCCAAAGTGACAATTAACTTGGATTATAAAATATAAAGATGTTATTTCTAGGACTATAATGTAGTAAAATTTCACAAAGTTTTAGACAGGAAACCACACATAAATAAGGAGGAAACTTTGTTCTTCATGATTAGCAAAAAAGAAGAGAAGCTTTGGTTTATTAATGCTTACAATTTGGGGATAGTAAGTGCTAAATGAATTTTGCTTTTCTATGCACCAAATTCTGGAACTGCTTGTCAGTAATGGGATGTTTCTCTAAAGATACAACTTTGGGTGCAAAATGGTGATACTGATTTTTTTTTGTTTAACACTGACTTTACTGTATTGTTGAGATAACCAGACCCCAAATCACAGTGGGCACAGACCCCAGGAGCTAGGTGAGTCCCGATTGTTAGATAGAGCAGTGGTTCCCAAACTTCAGTGTGTATCAGATTTCACCTGCAGGACTTGTTAAACTTCAGATTGCTGGGGCTGGTCCCAGAGTTTCTGATTTGCTAGGTCTGGAACAGAGTCCAACAATTTGCATACCTAATATGTTCCCTGGTGATGCTGAAGGTGCTTATCTGGGGACCAACTTTGAGAATCACTGAAGTAGAAGGGAAGAAGACTATGGTCTTCATAGTCTACTGGAATTCTCAATTATCTATTGTTTAAAAAGCATTATCTCTCCACTTCCTAGTTGTCTTTTTAGAGATAAAAAGATTATCTGCCCCAACAGACCTTTCAAGAATTCAAGAAATTCAAGATTCAAGAAAATGGATCATATTTTAATATGAGAAAAACCATATTATTTCCAATATCATGTCTTAGAAGCAAGTTCTAATGAAAAAGAAAATTAATCTATTAGAAACAGTAAGAGATTGGTAAGTTGCTAAGTATAAATATACATAAAACTCATACACATAAGTCAGAAAAATCAATTGAAGTACTTATTTGTGTTTTATTTTCCCTCTGTTTCTCACTCATCTATTCTTCTATACTGGAAGAGAGAGTCAATTAATTCTCTGCTTCCCTTGCCTATACTTGGAGTTGCTACACTGAAAGCAAAAGTTGCTTGTAAGTAGCTGGGCTATCCAGTTTTTGTTTTCACTAAAGGCTGATATCCTAAAAAAGAATTATGGTAAGGAAGAAAAGGGAAAAGCAAGGCTGGCCGTGCAAGAGACAAAAGTACCCACAGCTAGAAAGGGAAACGAGTTTGTAGATCCTGAGGATTCCCTGGCAGGTGGAGAAAATGGCTCAGCAGGATCAACTTTTTATTTATTTATTTAATTTAATTTGTGTGTGTGTGTGTGTGTATTCCAAAATTCATTGTTTGTGCACCTCACCCAGTGCTCCACACAATATGTGCCCTCCTTAATACCCACCACCAGGCTCACCCAACCCCCCAACCCCCTCCCCTCCAAAACCCTCAGTTTGTTGCTCAGAGTCCACAGTCTCTTATGGTTTATCTTCCCCTCTGATTTTCCCCAACTCACTTCTCTCCACCTCCCAATGTCCCCCGTGTTATTCCTTATGCTCCACAAATAAGTGAAACCATATGATAATTGACTCTCTCTGCTTGACTTATTTCACTCAGCATAATCTCCTCCAGTCCCGTCCATGTTGATATAAAATTTGGGTATTCATCCTTTATGATGGAGGCATAATACTCCATTATATATATGGACCATATCTTCTTTATCCATTCTTCTATTGAAGGGCATCTTGGCTCTTTCCACAATTTGGCGACTGTGGCCATTGCTATTATGAACATTGGGGTACAGATGGCCCTTTTTTTTTCACTACCTCTGTATCTTTGGGGGAAATACCCAGTAGTGCAATTGCAGGGTCATGGGTAGCTCTTTTTTTAATTCTTATGGAATCTCCACACTGTTTTCCACAGTGGCTGCACCAACTTGCATTCCCACCAACAGTGTAGGAGGGTGCCCCTTTCTCCACATCCTCTCCAACACTTGTTGTTTACTGTCTTGTTGATTTTGGCCATTCTAACTGGTGTAAGGTGGTATCTCAATGTGGTTTTGATTTGAATCTCCCTGATGGCTAAAGATGATGAACATTTTTTCATGTGTCTGTTAGCCATATGTATGTCTTCTTTGGAGAAGTGTCCGTTCATGTCTTCTGCCCATTTTTTTTGACATGATTATCTGTTGTGTTTGTGTTGAGTTTGAGCAGTTCTTTATAGATCTTGGATATCAGCCCTTTATCTGTGGTGTCATTTGCGAATATCTTCTCCCATTCCGTGGGTTGCCTCTTTGTTTTGTTGACTGTTTCTTTTGCTGTGCAGAAGGTTTTCATCTTGATGAAGTCCCAAAATCCATATTCACTTTTGTTTCCTTTATCTTTGGGGACATGTCTTGAAAGAAGTTGCTGTAGCCGATGTTGAAGAGGTTACTGCCTATGTTCTCCTCTAGGATTTTAATTCCTGCCTCACATTGAGGTTTTTTATCCATTTGGAGTTTATCTTTGTGTATGGTGTAAGAAAATGGTTGAGTTTCATTCTTCTATACATAGCTGTCCAATCTTCCCAACACCATATACTGAAGAGACTGTCTTTTTTCCACTGTGTATTATTTGACCATAGAGTTGAGGGTCCATATCTGGGCTCTTTATTCTGTTCCACTGGTCTATGTGTCTGTTTTTGTGCCAGTACCATGCTGTCTTGGTGATCACAGCTTTATAGTAAAGTTTGAAATCAGGCAGTGTGATGTCCCTGGTTTTGTTTTTCTTTTTCAACATTTCCTTAGCAATTTAGGGTCTCTTCTGGTCCCATACAAATTTTAAGATTGTTTGTTCCAGCTCTTTGATGTCAAGATTCTCAACAAGATCCTAGCTAATAGGATCCAACAGTGCATTAAAATGGTTATTCACCATGGCCAGGTGGGATTTATCCAAGGGATGTAAGGGTGGTTCAACATTCACAAATCAATCAATGTGATAGAACAAATCAATAAGAGAAGAGAGAAGAACCACATGGTCCATTCAATTGATGTAGAAAAAGCATTTGACCAGATATAGCATCCGTTCCTGGTAAAAACCCTTCAAAGTATAGGGATAGAGGGAAAATTTCTCAACTTTATAAAATCTATCTATGAAAAACACACAGTAAATATCATCCTCAATGGGGAAAAGCTGACAGCCTTTCTTTGAGATCAGGAACACAACAAGATGTCCACTCTCGTCACTGTTGTTCGACATAGTACTACAAGTCGTAGCAACAGCAATCAGACAAAAAAAGAAATAAAAGGTATTCAAATTGGCAAAGAAGAAGTCAAACTGTCTCTCTTCACAGATGACATGATACTTTATATGGAAAACCCAAAAGACTCCACCCCCAAACTACCAGAACTCATACAACAATTCAGTAATGTGACAGGATACAAAATCAATGTACAGAAATCAGTTGCTTTCTTATACACTAACAATGAATATATAGAAAGGGAAATTAGAGGGGTGCCTGGGTGGCTCAGTGGGTTAAAGCCTCTGCCTTCGTCTCAGGTCATGATCTCAGGGTCCTGGGATCAGGCCTCACATCGGGTTCTCTGCTCAGCGGGGCGCCTGCTTCCTCCTCTCTCTCTGCCTGCCTCTCTTCCTGCTTGTGATCTCTGTCTGTCAAATAAATAAATAAAATCTTTAAAAAAAAAAAAAAAAGAAAGGGAAATTAGAGATTCAGTTCCATTTACTATAGCACCAAGAACCATAAGATACCTGGGAATAAACCCAACAAAAAAGGTAAAGGATCTGTACTCGAGGAACTACAGAATACTCATGAAAGAAGTTGAAGAAGACACAAAAAGATGGAAGATCCATGCTCATGGATCAGAAGAATAAACATTGTTAAAATGTCTATACTGTCTAGAGCGATCTATACTTTCCACCGGTCAAAATTCCACCAGTATTTTTCAAAGAGCTGGAACAAACAATCAACTTTTGTAGTAGTATCTTTCAGCCTAGGTAAAGGCCCCATGGCCATTGGTATTAGCACAGCAGAAATGCCCAAATCTTCTTGTGACCATAACGGTATGACACTGATGGTCTCAGCAGCCTCCATGATGAAATGAAGCTATACTCCATTTTCTAGGTATCACGTACCTCAGTGACCTTAGAGAAGGATAGATAGTTCCATAAGTACTGGGATTTATCTATTTTCCTAATAGCGCAGACAGATAGGGAAGGAGGGGGATGGTAGACATGACATAACACCAAATGATTTAAAGATAAAAACGAAATAAGGATATTTCTTGTATGCCCAAGTTTGATTACCAATTTGTTCTATATTAAAAAAATGAGTCCATACCTATTCTATATTTTAAAAAATTAGTAACTTTCCTATATGATGAGAAAATAATTCCATTAATAAGACAATAAAATTACAAAATACACAAGACTATTTTTTTTAAAAGTTTTATTTATTTATTTGACAGAAAGAGACACAGCTAGAGAGGGAACACAAACGGGGAGTGGGAGAGGGAGAACAGGCTTCCCGCTGAGCAGGAAGCGGGACTCAGGCTCCATCCCAGAGTCCTGGGATCATGGACCTGAGCTGAAGGCAGACACTTGAGGACTGAGGCACCCAGGTGCCACCTAAGACCATTTTTTTTTTAATGTGCAGGAAACATGGGGAAAACTGCAAAACCTTTAGAAAGACATACACACAAAAATGCAAGATTTTAATA
Organism: Enhydra lutris kenyoni; assembly: GCF_002288905.1. NCBI lineage: Eukaryota > Metazoa > Chordata > Mammalia > Carnivora > Mustelidae > Enhydra > Enhydra lutris. The sequence goes on along the minus strand of NW_019154090.1, from coordinate 40,024,779 downwards.
GAGAAATAAAGATATATTACAATGTGGGAGATGTCAATATTAGATGTCAATTCTCTTCAGTATATGAATTTAATTCAATTCCAACTGGATTTTGGGAGGGAATAGAGAGACTTGATAGAAAGGTTCTAAGTTTCTTTTGGAAAATCCGATTAAATCAGTTGCTACTGTTACAGAAACAACAAACATACCAATGGATCAATATATGAGTCTCTTGATAAAGAGATAGGGAGAAAGAGAGAAAAAAATATATATATAACTAATAATTTGAGGAAAAAATATTTTTTTCCTATCATAAGACATACCAAAATAACTTTCAGAGGGATGGAAATACAAATGCAAAAAATGAAACCATGCTACAGATAATAGAAACCATAAATTGATTACAATAAAATATGTCATTTCTACAGGCCAAAGGGGAGAGGGGACATACCTAAAATTAACAGAAAAATGAGAATAGTGTTTGAAACATATGAGAATTAACTAATATCTTTATTAATCTCATTACTAAATAAATGACTCATAAATCTATAAGTAAATATTAATATGAGTTAGAATGGACAATTCCTTTGGGAAGATACATAAATGTCAGATAAGCCTTGGTTAGGTGTTCAACTTCACAAATTATTAAATAAATTAAAATTAAAATAATCACATGATGCCAACTTTTACCTACCAGATTGATACCAATTTTATTATTATTTTTTTTAAGGACAATATTCAGGAGCTCCTGGGTAGCTCGGTAGTTAAGTGTTTGCCTTTGGCTCAGGTCATGGTCCCAGGGTCCTGGGACCCAGCACCACATCAAGCTCCCTGCTCAGCAGGGGGCCTGCTTCTCCCTTTCTGTCAGCTGCTCCCCCCACTTGTACTCTCTCACTCTCTCTGTCAAATAAATAAATAAATAAATAATGACAATATTCAGCAGTGGCAAGAATAGGGAAATGAACGGGCTTCTTGGATCCTGCTGATATGAATGTGACAGCCTATCAAAAGACAAAAACAAATGCTGTAACTTGCTGGTTTTGACCCCCCCCCAATTGTAATATATATCCATTTGGGAGTACTTTTCTGTCTTGTTAATAAATCCCCTGTAAATTCGGTATTTTATAATTTATCCCCTCCACCCACACGATTTTATCAACTATAGACTGAGTCCAGTATAAACTGAGGGGAAGAAAGGAAAGTCATGCGGGTGGAAATCTAAAGTGTTCCAGAAAGTCATACTGCTGATTTTGCAGTTTATACCTCCAGGAATACAGCATGGAGAATGATTTGCCTCACCTTGTAACACCTCAGAAACCTCATTACTAAAGATGATGCCACTCACATTCTTATAGAGCATATGCATTGTGAGGTCTTATGGAAAGTATACAAAATTACAACCCTCAAATTCGGCAGCAGAGCTTTATACTGCTTCTGCAAAATATAATAATGTCTTCTTAATTCTCTAGGCTGGCAAGGCTCATGCAACATCATTTATTTAAGGATATCTACATTTTCAAACACTGTTGGGTGAAAACCAGCCCCATCAATCACTGTGACAGGCTATGTTCCTCTTGAGTTTATCTTTCTGTACGTTTTGTGCCAGATTTAGTTTGCAAACCTCCAAACGGGGGAAACATGAGTCTTGTTTAATCTTCCCATATATAAAATGATGTTGTTAGACTATCATTTGCCATTTGAACTCTCATTCATTAATGAAACGTTGGTTAAACAACAGCCTATCCACCTTTTAACTACAATACTCCCTTGTGTCTGGTGAATGAACCCTTAATGGATGACCTGTTTAAAAACACACGGGGTATTTTATTCATGTTACAATTTGTGTGAAACTTGTCACTGTAGAGGATCTTTTCTTAATGCAAATGGGTTTGTTTATTTTAATTTCCATTAGTGTCTGGGAAGACAAAAATGATGAATGATGATTCTGAAGCAACAGATTTCACAAGTCAGAGAGTAACAGTGGATGTGTTTTGCTTATCTCAAGTTATTTTATCAGAAGCACAAACCACTGCCACCCCCATGATACATGAAGACCACCTCATTTCAGCTTAGAACCCATTCCCAAGGTTGCTTCAAGTGTATGGGAAAAAAAGAGCAAATAACTTGGTCCCGGGCAGACAAAATGAAGGAAATATATACCAGGCAGAGAGCGAGAGAACAGTTGCTAGACAGCGAACTCTGTGAAATTACCCCAGTTGTCCTTCCTCTCCATACCATGCAACTTGGCTCAGCTGAAGAGAATTCTACGTTTAAGTTTTTGAGGAAGCACCAAACTACTTTTTTTCCACAGTAGCTATAGAAGGGATACTTGAAAAATGTATATTTCCACGTGGAGAGGAAGCCAAAATTCACTAGGTATCCAGCAACTGTGGGAGCTCTGCCAGTTCAGGCTATGTTATAGATTTGAGTTTTGGGGATACTTTTTGGAGCCCAAGAACCTGACTCTCTGAATCCTGGTCAGTTAGGCCAATTCACCTGGAGGTTGGCCTCTACCTGTCCAAGTTCAGCCCCAGGACCATTCTCTGGATTCTCAGGGTCCAAGAATTCCCTGTCAAAATGGCTTTAAATCTACTTTCAGGGCCTTTGAAGACATCTTCCACACATCCTTCCTCCAAGGGCAGTCCATTCTTTAGTGTGTACACCTCTAGACAGCAGGAATGGCTTTGGCCTGCCTTTTGATGGAGATGTAGACATAGCTTGGATGAATGACCAGGGGTGTGGACACACAGACTTGGAGGCCCATAAACTGTGGAAAGCAGCTGGGCATAGGAAGAGAAGGGGGTAAGCTGAGAAATGAGGGCCAGTTCTCCCTGGACCACCATATTCCAACATGGAACTCTAAAGGAGCCTGAGAATTAAAATTTAAACCAGACCTCTAGCTTTGAAGGTATAATTGGCAAAGTACGTGGACAAAATGCAGTTTATTCCACAGCTTGTTAGGATAATTTATAATTTTGAAACATTTAGATGAAATATGCAGGCTTCCATTTGTGCTCTTCCACTGGAATCCTCAAGAATGAGGAGTGGGATTATTTATCCTCAACAATTTTTTTTTCACTTACACAGGTAGCATTTTATTTATTTACTTACTTTTCAATTTTCTTACTTATTTTATCAAATTTTTAGTTTTAATTCCTGTGTAGTTAATATACAGTATTACATTAGTCTCAGGTGTGCAATATATTGACTCAATACTTCCACACATCATCACAAGTGGCCCCCTTAATCTCCATCACCTATTTCACCCATCCCTCTACCCACTCCCCTCTGGGATCCATCAGTTTGTTCTCTATAATTAAGAGTGTTTCTTGATTTATCTCTCTCTCTTTTTCTTCCTTTGCTTGTTTCTTAAATTCCATAGAAGAGTGAAATCATATGGTATTTTTCTTTCTCTGACTGACTTATTTCACTTAGCATTGTACTTTCTAACCCTATCTATGCTGTTGCAAATGATAAGATTTCTCTCTTTTTCGTGGCTGAATAATATTCCTGTGTGTGTGTCTGTGTGCGCGCAATGCACACACATATGTGACTGTGTACACACACCCCCAACACACAATTTTATATATATATATATATATATATATATATATATATATATATATATAATGTATGTGTATGTGTGTGTGTGTGTGTGTGTGTGTATTACATCTTCTTTATCCATTCATCTATTGGTAGATACTTGAGCTGCTTCCATAATTTGGCTATTATAAATAATGCTGCAGTATACATAGGGTTAATGTATCCCTTTGAATTAGTATTTTTGTATTTGGAGGGTAAGCACCCAGTAGGGCAAATACTGGATCACAGGGTAGTAGTTCTATTTTTAACTTTTTGAGGAATCTCCATACTGTTTTCTACAGTGGCTGCACCAGTTTGCATTCCTACAAACAATGCATGGGAGTCCCTTTTTCTCCACAACCTCATCAACACTTGTTGTTTCTTGTATTTCTTATTTCAGCCATTCTGACAGGGAAGGGGTGCTATCTCATTGTGGTTTTGATTTGCCTTTCCCTGACGATGAGTGATGCTGATCATCTTTTCATTTGTCTGTGGGCCATCTGTATCCCACACAACAAAAATTTTTTTTAAAAATAGATATTATCATCACTCCCATTCATGTCTGAGTAAATGAAGGCAAAAAAGAGGTTACATCTGCTTTTTTTTTCCCCCTTACAGAACTGAGAAGTGGTGCAGCTATGATTCACAGTCACCTGACCCCATATCCTATAGTCTTATATTTCTGAAGCAAATAAACCACGGTGACTGTTTTACAGAGTCAGGACAGAGCCCCAAGTCAAAAACACCAAAATCAAATCTGACAGGGATCAGAGACTGTAAAAGAATAAAGCTATGGAAATTAGCATTTAAGGTGAGAAGTAAAAATACAGAAAGAAAAAGAGATGGACAGGACTACAATAAAATGGAATAATAAGTGAAAATACTTCCTTCCCCTGTGAAACATTTTTCACCCAATTAAAAATATAAAAATAACGGAAAAGGTCTTTTTTTCTTTTTCCTGAATCTTTCTGGGCTCTCCCCACCCTGACCCCCACTGTCTCCACAGTTCTGAATCTGCCAACATAAATCACTGTGCAAAGCAAATGATTAGGGGGTTGCCAGGTGTTCAGTTTTGAACCAGACAGTCTGGTATTTGAATTTTCTGCCGAGGAAACAAATAGAGAAAATACCAGTGATTTTTAATTAAGTTTTGTTATTACCATGTAAAGATGAGCTTGCAGAGAACATTTTCACTAGCTCTCCAGGCTGCACTTTACTCTGAGTCTGCTTTCCACTTAGATATCAAACCATCTAGGCCAGGCTGTCTCCAAACTGAGTGCTAAACCAAGCTGATGAGCTTGGCTCTGAACTCACGTTGGCACCTTCCACTTATTGGCTAGGCCCCATGCAACTGTGCTAGATCATTTTCTTTTATTGATACCTCCAAAGTACTGCAGCAATTGGCAGAGTTCCCTGGGTATATTTTTTAAATAATAATAATAAAATTAATACATAAATAAATTCTCAGAAGGACATCAAAATGAAGGCGAATGAGCCGTTGATTGAGAGAGTCATATGAATGAGTACAACCATAAGTCTAATCATGGCCATTGAATAGGAAAAGACAGTAAAAATTGTTATTCCATCATTTACAAACAAACAGATTACTTTCTTAAGTAAAATTCTATCTAGGTCCCAATTAAACTGGCTCTAATAACATAATACTAGATTGGTGTGGGAATCTATGATAAGAGCATAGCTAGAAATCCTTACATTTTGAGGAAATGGTATATACATTATTCATGAACTTTCCAAAAGAGTGAAAAGCAAAAGGGTTTGTACAGATATTAGTAAAGAAAGAATCTTGTCTCCTTAAAGAACTTTGTTTAACCTTAAATAACAGTAAATGTTTGTTTTTAGCCACTGATGTCTAAAGATCTTTAATATACTTCAGTGTGTTCAGAAGAAAAAGATGATGGACATTTTTGCTTTCCAGAGCACCAATTAAAGTCCCCCCATGGGAAATTTGGGGAGATACTAGTCTACCCCAGCAAAGCTTTGGAGTTACAAATCTTTTGTCTGCTAGGGAATAGCACTTAGATTGTACACTCTTAAGTCTGACTTGGCTCTTGTGAGAATTCACCACCATAGAGGAACATACAAATGTGTAAAAATATCACGATAGATGGCTGCACTACAGAATTTATTACCCTTATTATCCAAGCTTTCTCTTCTGTGCTTCCTACCAATGCATTACTTTATTCAGTACCCTTCAGTGGGTTAGAGAAGAGGTGGGTTTTAGCCTTCTCTGGGGTGGCATTTGACAGTATCTGGGCACAGTTTTGGTTGGGAGATGCCACTGGCATGGATCAGGTAGAGACCATGAATGTTTCCAGACATTCCAAAATGTCCATAGTATGTAGGTTGAGAAACCCTGCTCTATAGATCTCTGGAATAGAGAATTCAGCAATTTGGGGTTATTTGAATTATCGGAAATGATAATACAGTTCTATTGATAATATAGATCATATAGATCACCTGAGGGTTGCTGAGGGCATAGGTAAATAAGAGTTTGCTCTGTCCCCTTTTGGCCTATGCTTCAGGGTCTGGCCAAAGCCAGTGAAGAGGCCACCAGAGGTGCCTCTTCTGAAGCAAAGAGGTGGACACCATCCTGACACAGATAATATAGGCATGCTATATTGGTTCATTCAATACTATGTTTATTAAGAGCCTACTTTGCGCCAGGCCCTCCCTGCACAGGGCACTGAGGATGGTGCTAGAAAGAACAGCCATGCATTCTGCCTTCATGATGCTTACAGTCTGGCTAACTTCATGGGAGGGACCCATGTTTTTCATGGGTTGCATTTCAAGAAACAACCCATTTCTGATATGGGTTTTTCCATTTTAAATAGCCCAGAAATCACAAACTGGCACCTGGGAGCAAAATCTGGTTGGTACGTATTCATTACATTACATGAGATATTCAACATGTATTATAGAACAGGCTTTGTGTTAGATGATTCACCCAACTGCAGGCTAATGTAAGTGCTCTGAGCATGTTTAAAGTAAGCTAGGCTAAGCTATGACATTTGGTAGGCTGGGTGTATTATACGCATTTTCCTCTAATGATATCTTTAACCTATGATAGGCTTATCAGGACATAAACCCATCATGAGTCAAAGGATGATCACTATTGTAAAATGATCACCACAACAAGTCTAGTTAACATCTATCACCATACACAGATGCAGAATATTTTTTTCCTATGATGAGAACTTTTAAGATTTACTCTCTTAGCAAGTAAAAGTTATCTTTTTAACATAGCTCAGAAATGCAGGATATACACATACATGTTCAATAAATATATATGAATATACCTTTTGAAATATCAACCATACAAAGAAGATAACTTTTAACATTATGATATAAATATAAGTCCTTTTCTAAATGTAAATCATACACATATACATATATACATATACATATATGTATATATGTATGCATGTGTGTATATATATGTGTGTGTATATACATGTGTGTATATATATACATATATATGTGTGTATATATATATACCCCCTCACATATACATATTATATATGAAATCTGAGTCTCAACTTCCTTATCAGTTAAGTAAGGATAATAGTCACCTCAGAGTTTACACATACCTAACCAACAACTCTATCCCATAAACAAAAAAGTTTAAGCTGCTAATACTAATTTCAATAGAAATCATAAAATTTGATCTCAAATTCCCCAGCTGAAAATAATATGGAGGATTTTTCATGGTGAGAATAATACTCCCATTGTGAACAAATATTTTTCACTTCATGTAGTCACATTTATCTCAAAAGCCCCAAATGTGTAAACAAAAAAGCCTAACATTAGGGAAGTGACACTCTTGAAAATTCAGGATATTGAGTTTTCACTCATTCAGGAGGAATGTTTTTCATTTAGCTAATGGTGAGAAATCTTCTCAAAGAACATAATTCAAAACTAGATGGTATCCTCATTGGGGGAAATAAGAGCTCCCTACAAATTCTGTTTATGAGGAAGTTGGTACCTTAGACAGGTGTACATTTCCCTTAAGGGAAAAGCAATCTCTTGATCAGTGGATATAGTTTCTCAAGAAAATATCTACAGCACTAAATCTGTTAAAACTGGTTCAATATTCTGTTGCCATTCTCATGTCAAATAGTGGGGAAAGATTTCAGAGTTAGCTGTAATCTATAGAAAAAATGTCATTTGGGGTATAAAATCATGAAGTTAACTTCGTATCTTTCATTTCTTTAGGACAAAAAACCTGAGTTTAAAAAAAACTGAGTTTTTGGGCATTAAAAATTTAATGTACAAAACAAATACAAAATGCAATGCAGACTATTATCAAAAAATTCTCATATACATTTTAAATATTTTCAGCTATGATGTTTAATATATTTAACACTGCTTGACAACCTTATAAGTCATTTCTAAGTTAGTCATATACTCAAACTAATTAAATCAATTAGGTTTACAGTGAGTGCTCAGAATACACTATAATTTCCTTCTTCTATCCCTTCCTCTTCTTATTTTTCTCCTCTACCACTTCCTCTCATTCTTTCTCCTTGTTAAGATTCATGGTTTTGAAGCCTCTCAATTTTTTTTCATCTGAATGGTGGGTATAAAACAGTAATCTCGAAGAGAAATTTTATGTATTAAATAATTTATAATAATACTTTTTTAAATGTCTAGAATATGGTAGGCCTTCAACAAGTATCTTTTGGTACTAAACAGAGTTCTTCACAGTTCCTGTTCTTTGGACCCAAACAACATAGTGTAGGAGAGGCAAATTCTTTGTATTTTATCAACAATAAAAGCCCCCCTCCCCCCATGGAGAGCCTCCAAGGTGCCAAGCACAGTAGAAAGCTGCTTCTTTAATCTTTGTGACAATTGTAGGATGGGCTGATAGTAATGAGTAACACTAATTAAAAACTTGTATGTTAAATCATTTCATCCTCACAATAGCCCTCAAAGGCGGTAGTATAATTATTCCCATTTGACTAGTGAAGAAACTGTGGTCCAGGGAGGTTAGCCTGGGTGCTCCTGTGAAAGTTATGAGAAGTGACCACTCACATGTTCCTTCACGTGATGAGCAAGGGATACTGCTAGCCTGTCCTGTACTGCTTCTATGTAATTAGGGAAGAACAACCTCTCTAGGTAGAAACATCCTTGAGCCAGAAGTCATGGCTGGATTATAACTCCTAAACTTCCTTCATTGGGAGGGTGTGGAGCTTTGTGAATGAGAGCCCTGAGCAAACCTTCCACAGCTTCCCAGAGACATGTAAACGCCCATTTAGTACTCAAAAGTATTTGAATGAATTAATACGTCCAATTATAGCAGTTCAGAGGATCTCTTGGGATTCCAGCCAAAAGATTTTCTTTAGCTACCTTCTTAATACCCTGTGCTACCTTCAGCAAATCCAGAGTATAGGGGAGAGCATTGGAAACTACCCTGGGCATGTAGTTAGTACCCATCCTCCAGGGGCCTGATAAAAGTGACCAGTTAATTGCTGCTTTCTTGTCATTGTAGAGAACCAAGTTGTCTTGTACTTATCTTTTTCAGAAGATATCACCAATGTCTGCAGAAATGCTCTGAAATTGTTCTTTGGATGTCTGATTTAGAGATTAAGTGTGAATGAGACTGTCACATGAATACAAGACTATAAAGACATATTCATAAATTGTATAGTATATCCTGCTTCAAATAGTCTCTCTGAAGTTAATTCCATAAAATAAGGCCTAACCAACTTTAATGATATAAGATAATAGTCTCCCACCAATAAAAACATAAAAAAAATATATTGGGAACAATGAAAAGGAAGCCTAGAAATGGAACTTTTCTGCCGTTAGATCTTCAGACTGTGAATTGATATTTAATGTGGAGTTGTCTACATTAGTAGGGACTCTGCAATTATAGGTTGATTAGTTAAAATGTTTGTCATGTTTATGCAATACAGAGATAAAAATCAACATTGTATACAGCAACATAAGCTTAATAATAGCCTCGTAATTACTAAGGCTGCCCATATTCAAGATAATTCTTTAGTGATAAATAAGACACTACAAAAACATTATCAGGATAATTTAGCATGGATCATATAATGCAATAGTTATTCCTGATAACTTTGCTTGGTTGTGTGTATATATATATGTATATATATATACACACATATATGTATATATATAGTTGCATATATATATATCTATAGATATAGATATAGATATATAGTTGCAGATTTGTGGGCCCTTTCTATTTTTTTCTTTAATTAATAGACTTTAATTTTAGAGCCGTTTTGGTAAATGCAAAATTGTATACAGCCTCTTTGGAAGCCAATTTGGCAGTTTCTTCCAAAGTGGCTGCATAGTTTTGCATTCCTATTAGCAATGAATGAGAAAATGAGAATTTCTGTTATTCCACATTTTTGCCAGCATTTGGTATTGTCAGTGTTTTGGATTTTAACCATTTAATAGGCATATAGTGGTATCTCGTTGTTGTTTAATTTGCAATTCCCTAATTGCATATGTTGTTGAGCACCTTTTCATTTGCTACTTTGCCATCTGTATATCTTCTTTAGTGAAGTATCTGATCAGATTTTGCTCACTTTTTAATGGATTGTCGTTTCTTATCGTATGGTAAGAGTTCTCTGTATATTTTGGATAGCAGTGAAATTATCCTAGGTGCCTATAGTCTAATGGAGACATACAGAGGGGAGCATGATAAACTGTAAATAGGCATATAACTGTGTCCAGTCTCAATACCATGATAGAAAGAGTAGAGTCTACAACACAATAAAGTCTAGAAAGGTCCAGTGCATGGGCTATTTTGTTTGGGAGAGGAAGTAATGATAGAATGATATTTTATCCCTAGGCATTTGGTCAGACCACAATTCTAAATCTGTGTTGCAGTAGGTTTGGAACAATGTGACTGCATTCTGAGCAAAGGAATGTGGGTAAGAGGAATGTGCACCTGGACCTGGCCTCAAAAATCTTCCCCTGAATCCTCTTCTCAGTCTCAGCCTTGGTTGAAAGCAAAGGATTCCAAGACAGAGCCACATGGTGGAAGGAACCAGTCCCCAAGTCACCACTGGAAGGAGGGCTGTCCCAGGAGAGCTTCCCAACCTATACAGAGCTGTAGAGTAAGTAAGAAATAAACTTTTCTTTTTTAAATTTTATGGAGCCATTGAGATTTGGGAAAAGTTTGTTACCACAGTCAGCAATAATTATCTCGACTAATACAAAGATTCAGCCACATGAGAAATTAGGCAATCTCTTAACTGCTGACCTTCCCAAGCTAATTAACTGAAATATAAAGACACAAGATAAAAATGGCGAGTTTCCTCTTGACTTTGGTTTTCTGTAAGACGGGATGCAGGAAACAAATACGATCATACCATGGAGCAATTTTCAAAATTCACATGAATTTTTCAGATAGATCTTAAAGAAAATTTACACTGGAACATGGCTTCCAAAATCTCCTCTCTCTTAGAGCCCCAAACTATTTATCTATACATATTCCTTTGCCTTAGATGTGTTAAGATGAAAATCTGGGGAAGTTCTTCCATAAGGTGACCTTTCAGTGAGTACTTGAGGAATTGAAATAACACAGAAGTGAATCGTGTCTCCAGATTCCATGAGCTTCTAGAGCAGGGGTCACCAAACTAAACTATTAAAACTCTTCACAATATAGGGATAGAGAGAATATACCTCAATATCATAAAACCCATCTATGAAAACCCCACAGTGAATATCATTCTCAATTGGGAAGACCTGAGGGTTTTTCCTTTAAGTCAGGAACAGGACAGGTTGTCCACTTTCACCAGTTTGTAGCCTGCAGATCAAATCAAGTGTGCTGTTTTTGGATAGCTCATGAGCTAGGAGTGTTTTTATTGATGAACACATGTGATTAGTTACTGATAAGGAACACTAACTTTAAACTACAATTAAGCAAAATGTTACTTGCCCCCAAATAATTCCATCCTTCTCATTAGAAAATGACTTTTCTTACTAATTTTATAATATTTTCAAAAATTGTATTCAATTATTATTATATTTTGAATTTCATCAATAAAAATTTTGTAAAGGTTTGTTTTTTTCTCTTTCTAAATAAGTATTGATACAATGTTCTCAAGTTTGCCTCTTGTCGCATTAAAGCCTAAAATATTTATTCTCTGGCCCTTCCCAGAAAAGGTCTGCTGAACCTGTTCTAGAACACTGAAATGTCTAGAACATTCAAATTAAATTTTTTTTTAAAAAGTCTTCTTAAAAAGTCTTCTCCTCTCCCTCATTATTTTTCTTTTTCATAAATTTCTCTCATCTAAGTGTATCTCTGTGTTCTTGGAGACAGAATGATCTGGGCTACTAAGGACCAAAAAGGTTTGAAGAAGTTTACCCTTAGACTTTAAAAAAGGAAAGCTGTCTGCTGAACAAGAAAGAAAATCTTGGAGCATCTGAATGGCTCAGTTGGTTAAACATCCAACACTGGATTTTGGCTCAAGTCATGATCTGAGTTGTGAGACTGAGCCCCACATGAGGCTCTGGGCTGGGTGTGGAGCCTGCTTAAAAGTCTCTCTCTCTCACCCCCTGCCCCCCCCACCACTAAGAAGAGAGAAAGAGGGAGACAGAGAGAATCTCGACAGAGAGGCTATAAATGGTACCCTCTGAACTTTGCTAGACTTTGGTAACTCTGGAAATACCCATCTATTTTTGTCTATTATTATTTCTTTGCTTACCATGTTGGTCAGCTGTGGTATAGTGGAAAAGGGCTTTGAAGTCAGACCAATCTCCTACCTGTCAACTTTTAACAATGGAAAATTGCTTATACTTTTTGAATTTCAAGGTTTTTAACTTGTTTTTGTTTTTTGTTTTGTTTTGTTTTGTTCTGTAAAAGGGGGTTGTTTCAATGACTAAATGATATGTTTCTATCATCCATAATAGAAGCTCATAACTTAGTGTTGTAGAACCTTAGGTCCTAGCAAGAATTGTCTTTCCTCCCTCCCTTCCCTCCTTCCCTTCCTTCCTTTCTTCCCTCCCTTCTACCCATCTATCCATCCATGAATGTATATGTGTGTACACACACACACACATGTGTATGTGGTATGTGTTTGTGTGTATCTGTCTGTTTAGAGGCAGAAAGGAAAAGAACTGCACTGAAAGTCCCATGGTGGCTCCTGACTTGGAGGAAAGCAAACACAGTAAGGGATGGATTTTGGCAGCTCAGAAAAGGAAAGGGAAGTTAGCAGTCTGAAGCCCAGGCCACTTGCAGTAAGAAAGAAAGGACTCTAAAAGGTAATCTACACTGAGAAGTGAGACTCCCCTCAGTTCCTGCTTTATGTCCTTTCCATTAGTCCTAATGCCACAGGACTCAGCCATGCCTAAACTTGCGGGCTTCATGGCAACTAGACGAAGGGAAAAAAGATCTAACAGAACAAGAGCCTAGAAAATGTGTATTCCATGAACATTTAGTAGAAAGTTCAGTGCACCTGCCCAGATAACAGTGTCATCCAGGCTGGTACCAAGAGTTCCAATTCTCAGGACTCTTAAAAACAAGCTTCAACTTTCATCATTTTTTTCATGACTGCTCTAATACTCTATATTATATACCCTCAGAAAATATTAGAGGAAGTTTTTTATTAAGACGCGGGAAGTGACTTGCCCTTGTTATTGAGGAACAAGAGTCTGTGACCTTTAACTCATGCAAATATAAAGAACAAACTTAATCTCTAAGGTTTCTCCAGAATGATCCACACCTTGAACAAGGCAGAGAATTCAATGTACTTAGAGTGGAAAAATGAAAAGGCTGAATCAGGGTTTGTTTCTGCCAAATACAATATGGTTCCAAGGAGCTCCCATTTTCCAAACCTTGCACTTAGAGTCCTTTATGCCTGGTTTATGATCTTGGCTCCCTTCAACCCAATATTAGCTTATTCAAAGACACCCAAGAGGAGAGCTATATGCTAAAATAACCATCCTGCTACCAAGGTGCATGTTCTCATATAACCATTTCATTTAACTTCCTACTGTACTTCTAACAAGAAGTTTATCAATAGAACAGAACTAGCTTAATAAGGGCTGACCTGTTTTACCAACATCAGTTCTTGGGTACTTGTTTTAAAAATCTAAGGATACCGATGTTGGGTCCCCCAATAATGGGTCCATGGTCAAAGGAGTGAGACTGATACAAAGTGAAGGTCAAGCAAAGCTTTATTTTGCGCCAAGCATCAAGAATCAAACCGACCATCAAACAGACCGGTGGGGGCCACCCCTTACAGAGAGGGCGACCCCTCCCTGCCTCACAGACTAACTTTTATAGAGCAAAGACCATGTGGTTGAGCCTGCCCACACACAGCTGGCCAATGAGATTGCAACACACAGAGAAAGCTGCACAGTCATGCTAGGTCACACACAGGTGGCCAATTGAACTACAATTCACCCCATAGTAGCTATTTGAACTAGCCTAACACCTTGGTCAGAATTGGCGCCCAAAAGGTGCGGCCCACACTACTTGGTAGCTAGGGAGACAATATGCATACTCTACTGACTGGATGTCTCCACCTGACCCGACTCACCCCTGCATTTGGGCTGTTATCTCCACCTTACCTGACCCCCCCCTTGTATTTGGGCTTTGTTACCTGGGACTGGTTTCCCGGACTTGCTTTCAAGTAAGTTCCCCTGGGGGCGGGGGGGGCAGGGTCAATTTAAGTTTTACTGCATAAACAACAAAAATGGCTGTTCAACCAGGGTGGGGTCACTCTGGCTGAATAGGCCCTTACACCTAGAACTCAACAATTATGTCATGTCACCTTCAGCAATCATAACCCACCCTACTTTCTTCTGAGGACTGAGGACTAAATTTGTCATTAAACACACTGACTTTCACAATTAGAGCACATGGAACATAAAGGGCAAGAAAATAAAAATTTATATGATTTTAATTACTGGAAAAATTGTCAAATGTATGCTCTATCAAAAAAAAGTTAAAAATTGAACATAGAGAAAAATAATTAACAACTAGACTTTTGGGACACCAACAAGTCTTGGTCCTTTATAAGCATTAACTTTAGAAGTATAATGTACAAACTTATAAGAAATATAATTTGAAGTTTCAGTTTGATAAATTTCTTTAACATTTATATAGTTTTGTGACTCCTGAATAATGAACTCATAATTATTTCTGGTTTCACTTCCTCCAAAGCAGCCAAATGTGGAGTGAAACAAACAAAAAAAAAAATAAAAAATTTTAAAACTGATTCTAACATTTCAAAAACTAAATAAAAGAAGCTTGCATAATTAAACAGTCATATAATAGTTTTATAAATTTGTGACATTTATATTTCTAAAATTATTAAAGCTTAAAGTTGCACAGAAATTTTTGGTACATCCTTATTCATTCTAAAAAGATTCAAAGAGTAACTCAATATGTCATATAGTACTATATAGTGGGACTTAAAAATAGGAGTTGGTGTTTTTCTTGAAGTAACAAAAAATTACACACAATTATTACAACAAATCACAATGGATATTGGATTTGTGCCAAGCTAAATGTCTTCAAAGAAGTTTATGGACTATATAAACTTTTACATATTTTATCAAATGTATGAAATTAAGTCTTCAGATAGAATTAGGCTTTAGGGTTGCTAAATCTGTAACAGATTATATACCTTACCAAGATAGCTACGATTTTGGTTTATTGCAATCATTACATAAAATGATCCTTCAGGAGCAATATGGAATGTATGGAAAATATGCACACATACTTAACACTCACACACTACTGTTTAATTGCAGGCTTGCCTGTTTAGAGTTTAATTATTATCTTATTGAGGCAGTAAGAAAGAAGCATGCAAACCATAGATTTAATACAAGGCCACTGCCACAATTTTAAGGGCATCCTTTCAATCTGTTAATAACTTTGAGCCCTGGTGATCATTTGCTCTGACTTCAGGTTATTAAAAGCATTGCCAACATATAGCACACACGATGTTTGTTTTTAATTGCTCTGTATAATAGATTTCACGTGGGGAATATGTTGGCAAATATTTTATAGACTATAAAAAAATCCTGATAGTTGGATAAAAGCTATTGTGCTGTAATTTCCTTCTTATTCTTATAAAAGCAGGGCTTTAAAGGTAGTATTTTAATTTCCTGAGAATTCTTGCAGTGCTCTACATTTGAAGTGGGATGGGAAATGCCACTTGTGATAACATTTTAATTTTAAACTTGGTAAGAGTTATGCTGTTATAAAGGTAACTACCATAAACTTTCTTCAGAAGATGCCTCACGTCGGACAATGGCGGGGGGTGGTGGGGAGTAGGAACTAGATGACAGTTTTATTGACAAGCACCATTTAAAAGTATTTGATGTTCACAAGAAAGCTATGACATTGGGTTGTGCCTGCAAAATATCAAGACAACCGGGCAATCTGGTCAATAGTTAAACTGCACACTGAAGGCTGTGTGGCCTCAAAGAAGAGGACCATGGCCAAGGTTTTCAGTTTTGCTTGGATTCTGAGCTAGACTTAGAGGAATGCATGATTTTGCATCACCTTCTTAAGTCACGTCACAGATTATTACCACCCCTCTGCTCTGAGTGATTGGTTCTTCGTTTCAATCACCTGGTTTTACCACTAGGGAAAACAAACAAACAAACGAACAAACAAAAAACCCACCAACTCTTTAGCACAGTGTTGTAAACTGAGCTCCCTTGAAAGCAGACTAGTCTGCAAGGACTTTATTAGGAAGGGCTCTTGGGAATCCAAGTTTATCAAAAGAAAGGGGTGAGGCTGGATCTGGCAGGAAGAGCTGCAAAGCAGCCTCATGAGAAGTCTCCAAGAGCTCTGGAAATGGGTTGACCTGTCAGAGCTGTCCTGATTTGAGGCATGAAGGTCAGGTGTTTCAATGAACTATAAGATGTGGGCCATCCCAGGGAGATGGTGTGGTTTTTGAGAAAGATGTTCTCTTTGGCTGAGGCAGTTCCAGAAGCAGTTTAACAGCTGTAGATTATCTGCCAGGCTCAATCCCAGCAGCAGGGGGAGTGAGTCCTTTCTTCCTAAAAGGGGCCCTGAGTTGCTCATCTCAGCACCCACCACAGTCAACACTCAAGGTTAGACTGGCCTCAAACTGTTCTTTTATTTTTTATTACTAGTTTTTAGTTTATTTATGTCTCTTTTCTTTTTTAAAAAACTTAATTCCAATATAGTTCATACAGTGTTGTATAGTTCTGGGTGTACAATATAGTGATTCAACAAGTCTAACCATTACTCAGTGCTCATCATGATAGGTGCACTCTTAATCCCTTTCACCTATTTCACCATCCCTCTCCTCTGGTAACCATCTGTCTGTTCTCTATAGTTCAGAGTCTGTTTCTTGATAGGTAAAAGTCTGTTTTCTTGGTTTCTCTCTCTCTCTCTCTCTTTAGCCCCTTTGCTTGTTTCTTAAATTCCATATAGGAGTGAAATCATATGGTATTTGTCTTTCTCTGACTGACTTATTTCACTTAGCATTATATTCTCTAGTTCCATCCATGTTGTTGCAAAGAGCAAGATTTCTTTTTCATGGCTGAATAATATTCTTGGGTATGTGTGTGTCTGCGTATGTGTTCTTTATCCATCCATCTATGGGTGGATACTTGGGCTGCTTCCATAATTTGGCTGTTGTAAATAATCCTGCAATAAATATATGGGTGCAGATATCCTTTCAAATGAGCATTTTCAAATCCTTTGAGTAAATACCCAGTGGTGCAATTGCTGGATCATATAGTAGTTCAATTTCTAATTTTCTGAGGAACCTCCATACTGTTTTCCATAGTGGCTGCACCAATTTACATCCCCATCAACATAGCACAAGAGTTCCTTTTTCTCTGCATCCCTGCCAACATTTGTTTCCTATATTTTTGATTTTAGCCATTCTTACAGGTGTGAGGTGATAGCTCATTGTGGTTTTGATTTGGATTTTCCTGTTAGTGAGTGATGGTGAGCATCTTTTCATGTGTCTGTTGGCCATCTGGATGTCTTCTTTGGAAAAATGTCTGTTCATGTCTTCTGCCCATCCCAAACTTCTCTTTTTGTCTTATCTCGAATTATTCATCTCCATGGATTCTCCTCTCTGACTAGCCTGTTGTGCCAACTCTCCCCAAACACACCTGCATAAACAGAGGCAGTGGACAATGTGGACAGGAGACCAACTCTGCAGCTAGACTAACCTGGGATCAGGTTCCTGCTCTGACCCTTGCTGATGGATGGGTCAGAACAGTTCAGCTGATCCTTCTTTAGCTCGGGTTCCTAATCTGTGAAACGTGAATTGCTGTACTGACCCTGCTAGATTACTGGAAATATTAAGATAATATCTCCAAAGGTTGCAAAAGTTAGATCTCTTTTGCTTGCAAGTGACCAAAAAAAAAAAAAAAAAAAAATCTGAAAATGCTTAAACCAAAAGGAATCACATGGCTAAAAGGTCCAGGAGTAAAGTCTATTCATTTACAGCTGGATTCAGAACTCAAATCACAGGCCTCCATCTCTCTCCAGTCCTCAGCTCATCTCACTCTGCATCTTGACTTTTGTCATGTTCCATGCACTAGGAAGATAGTCTGACGGACTGGATAACTAGCCTCAATTTCTTCACTCTTGCTTCTGATAAAATAATAAATCTGTGCCCTTGCCATGGTTTTCTGGTTTTCAAAGGAAACACTTTCTGCTCCCTTGATTCTGTGGCTTGCTCTGACTAATGAATGTCCTTGGACATGATAATAGCAGAGGCTAGTGCCAGCATGGCTAGGCCTGCCTCAGGAGCATCTGTCCTTCACCAGCCTGTCAGGTAGTAGCCGCCTGTCCAAGGCAGGTGAGACTCACGATGAGCAGATGTGAACCTAACCGAGAGTCCAGAATCTGGAGCCCGCTCCAACTAGCCCAACTAAGCCACAGCCAACCTGTTGCCCATGATTGAGAAAGAAAAGAAATGCCTGTTGTTTTAATCCACTGAGTTTGGGGGCAATTTATTATGATGCGGTATTACTGCAGCAATGATATATTGACAGAGATGCCAGCAAAGTGAAGCCTCCATATGCTCTAGGTTTCAAATCTAGCAACAAAGAGAGCACCAACTCCCCTATTTCTCAACATCAGGTCTGCAGAATGAATCTCAGGGGCTGTTGCTGACCTAACTTAAGTCATGTGCCTACTTCCAACAGAGTCACAGTTATCAGGAAAGAATGCGATTCTTTCACTGGTCAGGCCTGGGTGACATATTGCCAGGAGGAAAGGGGCTTTACTCTGAGAGTCAGGTTAATGGACATCGGGTAGCCAAAAAAGGAATTCATGCCCACAAATATCAGCACAAATACCTCTCTCCGCTTTTGTCTTTGCTCAAACCCTTCTCCCTCCCTAGAGCGCTGTGTGTGTTCCTCCCAGGCCCAAGTACATGGCAGGCACGTAAGCCATGTCCGCTGGGACTCACAGCCTTACAAGAGGTCATGGCCAAGGTGCAGAGCGAACCCATGCAGGAGCTTCCTTCAAAGTGCAGTTGTGCTGCTGCTGAGGCTGGGACGGCTGAGCTCCCTAGGCAGCTCTGGGGTAGAACAATGACCGGCTGCAGCAGCTGTGCAGACAACTGGAGACCGGGAATTGGGTGGGGGGAGCAGAGGCAAGGCAGGTGGTGGCTTTTATCTTCGCCACGCCTGGCAGGGCCCATTACTGATTGGCTCAATATGACAGAGCTAACTCTGCTTTCCTATTCAGAAGGGAAAAGAAAACCCAACAGGGTAAAGCGACTGTAGCACCAGCTGTACGAAATTAAAAAGGTTTGCTCCTTCCAACCAGCTCCAAATGCTATTAGAACTACTGGGGTGTTCACAGGGACTCTGTGGCTTCCCAAGCACCCTATTATTTTCATGCTTGGCCCCCCAAATTATGTCAGAGGTGCTTTCTTTGTCCTAGGTAATTTGCTTGAATGAGCTGTTTACTGCAGCTGGGGGTCTGGATGTTCATTTACTCAGAGACACTCTAAATTAAAACAAACAGCCATGAGTTTAGACGATTGTTCTTCAGTTGAGAGAAAGGGAGAAATCTGAATGATTCAACACAGGACTTCGGTGGTCCTACCTTTTTATCATTATGGTTGTCACTGTTGTTGTCAAACTTTCACTGTTCTTGATGGTTTGCCACAGTTGGCATTTTCCTTGTTCAGTTCCCATCTCCCAATTAAAAATGAATGACAAAATATTTTGAAATTCAATCAAGTCATTGTGGATCTGCGGGTTCATATGGGTAGAAAGTAAGAAAAATCCAACTCAAAATGACTCTAATAATAACAGGAATTTACTACTCACATAACTGGAATAGACAGAGATAGAAAAGTCTGGAGATAATGACCGAAAGGCTCTACTTCTTTCCATCTCTTCTCTCTGCCTTATACTTTATCTGTTTCATGCTATTATTGGTCCCCTTTGGGTTGTAATAAGTCTGCCCACAGCAAAGGGGCTTTACGCTTCTTCACTCATAACTGGAGGTAGAGACTAGAATCTGGCAAGGTCACAAAAAACCCTGAGGTTCTCTTGTTAAAAACATATGACCATCACTAAACCAAACACTACACCCAAGGGGATGGGAACTAATAATATGCTTAAACACATTAAGGCCTTCCCCCACAGCTGAGGACGGTCAATTCAACACAGACCACATGGCTGACAATGGACAGAGATGAATTTCCAAAGGAAATTCCAGGAGATGTTACCACAAAGAAAGCTTCTTCTGTGAAGGACTAAGTCATAAGAGACTTGATGGCTTAAATGCTGATTCAGCAAATACCAGTGTCTGTGCCCTCCTCAACGTTTATAGCCACATCTTTCCCAAGCGCTTTGATGAGACCATGGCCAGGAAAAATAGCAAGAAGAACTTGGGGAAACAAAGAGCCCTGTGTTCGTTGCCCTTACAGGTGTGAACATACTATACACACTGATTAGATAATAGAAGGTTTACCTGTTGATATGGAAAAGTTATTATGGCTCTAAAAATACCAATTAAAAAGTAGACATTTAGTAAAAGAGGTTCTCTCTCTCTCTCTACCTCTCTCTCCTTCACTCCCTTCTCTCCCTCCCTCCCGCTCGCTCCTTCTCTCCCTCCCTCTTTCTACCTTTCTTCCTCCCACCACATAGGAAATCCATTGCAAGACTTCACAAATGGCAAAACTGCTGACCTCAAATGACACAGTGTCTCAGATCAGAAAGTGGTGTCAACTCAAAGGTGGCAGAGGAGTCAGGAGGTCTGTGGACAAGCCACACTCACTGCTCTGTCAATCCTCATGAGAGAGTAGAGGTGAAAGGGCCTGACTTGAACATTAATCCATTTTGGTTCTGTCTGCCACACAAGGAAGTAGTTGTCACTAGCATCCAACAGCATTGCTTCTTCCCATCTTTGTATGTGGCAGCGGAGGTCCACAGCACAGGCTGAGGATGTTACTACACAATAAGTAAATTCACTCAGTGACTTTGGAGGAAACCCATAAGAGAAACAAACTAAAAATAGGTACTTCAACTCCCTGAGCAATTAGGTGTAAACTTCTCCAGGAGTTCCTGATACAAGCAATTCATTTTCAGACACAGCAGCCAAGTCCGGGATGCCTATTTTAAAAACATAACACTGTAGGGGCATCTGGGTGGCTCAATCGGTTAAGAGTCTGACTCTTGATCTCAGCTCAAGTCTTGATCTCAGGGTCATCATGTGTTTCGGCCCCACGCTGGGCTCCATGCTGGGCATGGTGCCTACTTAAACAAAACAAAACAAAACAAAACTATAGGTGAATTTGCTTCCTAGCTTATTTGTTACTATTATTTCTTTCTTTAAAAGACTATTTATTTGAAAAGAGAAACTGCATGTAGTGGGCAGGGGCAAGGGAGAAAGAATCTTGAGCAGACTCAGTACTGAGCAGGGAACCAGATCTCACAATCTTGAGATCTTGACCTGAGCAGTAACCAAGAGTCACACACTTAACTCACTGTGCCACCCAGGTGCCCCTATTACTATTATTTCTATTTTTGCTTTACTTGTGTAACTAAGGTAAAAATATCTTAAAATTCAAAAACAATGGAAATATAGATAAGTAAATTAATGGATATTATTGATATTTCATGGACTAATAGGAACAATCATTGTTTTAAGAAATACTCAAACAAAGCATAAATCGAAGGAATGTTCTGTCCCCAAATCTGTGTATATGTGAGTAGAATGAATGCTAATCATTATTTATTTGTTGTCATCTGGCTTCCTTTACCTGTAACCATAAAATTAAATGACCTGCCCTGTATATTTGTTTTAGGTATGTCTATTAGGACTGTAATAACATGGAACTGTACTTCATTTTTCAAGTAAAGGATAATGAGAAATTATTTAGGTTGTTTTTCCTGCTGTGTGCTTCTGCTACAGTGGAGGAGACGAAAGTGGCTCAGCAGACATTTTAAGGAAGGTCTTAGAATAAATGTGTACTATCTAAATGGTGGCATGGAAGTCCCACACTTTTTGGCTGGTGCTGATTTTCTAAAATAAGTTTCTAGTTAAAGTAAGGAAGATGGGTAATGTTATTTATTTAGTCTTGCAAGTCTTACAAAGCTCTCATTTCAAAAACATTTTTTTTTCTCCTTTTTATGTTTGCCCTTACCATTTCTGGCTATCACTATAACACGTTCCTCAATGGTGTGGTGAATGTCTGTATAGGGACATGTTGTTTTTGGATTTATAAATGTTTGAACTCTCCAATCCTAGAGTAAAAGCATCATGTGAGCCAGTTTTATAAAGTTGAGGTTAAAACAACAAAGGAAACATAATCTTGCCAATAACACTAGGAGTAGACACTTTATAATACTGGGGAAAGAAGAGAGAATAATAACACTTGCTTCTAAATCAAAATTCCATTGAAGTCAGAAGATAAATTTTCAGGAAACACCATAACTAAGCTGCAACAATTTATTCAGTGTAAAAAAAAAAAAAAAAAAAAAAAGACGGGGGTGTGGGATGAGATCTCTGTGACTCGAAGGGTGGAAAAAATTATATAAAAAATATTAAAGTGGGAGGGAGTTTAGTTTATCTTCTATCATAAGATAAAATCAGGAAAAAATATAGCTGGATTATAATAAAAACCCAAGAGGGATATTTAGTGTCTTGCAACACTTTTGCTAGGAAGGACAAAAAATGCTCTCTATAGAAATTTGGGGTAATAATTAATTCCTGTTTTCAGACCTCTCTCATCTGAGTCCAGAATGGCAAGTGTGAGAAGACACACAGCTGCAATGATGATGGTTTTCCTTCTCCCCTCCCCTCATTAGTGTGAAAAGTTGATCAGAGGGGCCAGAAGGCACCCGGGGAACTTCTAGAATCCCATAGCAATCTTTAGGAGGGTTTTGTAAATCTTATACAATGTTATGATGACAGATTTTGCCATGAATCCTGTATGTTTTAGGCTTCTTCAGGGAAGGATCAGATTAAGGGGCATATTTTTAAACTTGCTGTCTTGCTGGAGTGTCTGGAGACCCAGGATCAGCCTGACCGAGGCTGTCCCCAGTGGCACCCATAATGAATGGACCAAGATACAGGAAAGCGTGGTACAATTGCTGGCTTTTTCCTGAGACAAAGTGCCTCATCTCATGCTGGAGCTTTGCAACCAGCATTTGCAGCAAGGGACCAACTGCCTCCTAGACAATCATTATTCCATCACAGGCTAGCCTGCTCAACCCCACGGATTCTCCTGTTTGTCCAAGTGGAGACAGCCAATTATGCATCATGACTACATTTGCTGGCTGTCAGACTTTTAAGCTCTTCAACACCTCTGCCAAACAGAATAGGGAAAAGGAAGGGGAAAAATCCATCCAAGCATGATATAAAATGTATAAACACTTCTCAACTAAGTGGGCTAAGAGACAGCTATCTTAATAAGGTGGTAATGAGCATACTTCATTAAATTAAAAATACTAAGTAAACCGACTCCAGTCATGTGATCCACCCACTGATGTACACTTTACTGAATTTGAATCCCTCCGGTTTATGTGGACCTTCCCCATTTTCTAAAGAGAGAACTGGTCCTCCTTTTTAAACGCCAAAGAACACTAGTACTTACTTATTTCTGCCTAGTAATATAACCATCTGCATGCACATCTGTCTTTCTCACTAGAGAAATGCCAAGTTTATAATACTGTTTCAAAGTCCTAGCCCTTAAAACCTCAGAATGTGACCCTATTCAGAGTAAGGGCTTACAGATGTTGTTAAAATGAGGTCATTAGAGTGTGTCTTAATCCAACATGCTTGGTGTCCTTATGAAGAAGGCAAATGTGGACACAGACACAGACCCACACACAAAGGGAGAATGCCGTGGAAGATGGGCTACCGCTATGAGGCAAGAAATACGACAGAACTCCAGCAAACCACCAGAGCCTACGAAGAGGCAAGAGAGGATTCCTATACAAGCTTCAGAAGGAACATGGCACTATGACCCCTTGATTCTGGACTTCTGCCCTCCAGAAGCATGAGACAAACTTCAGTGTTTGAAGCCATGAAGTGTGTGGAACTTCATTACAACAGCCCTAGGAAATGGATACACACTGCTGAGATGTCCTCCCTTCCTAAAAAGTAAAAGTTAAATCATTTAATAGCAATTTACAGTAGTTAAAATATGTTCCTGGATTTGCCTCTCCTCTCACACTTACGAAGTAAATGTTATTTCCATCAGACCTGTTCAATGCAGGGGTCAGAAAGTCTTCAGCCCCTAATATTTTGATTGTGTGAAAATAATATAGTAACAACTGCTGTCTTTATCCTGGCTTTAAAATTTTTTCATGCTATTTATCACCAACATGAAATTTCTTTTTTTTTGTCCCCTCTACCCTACTAGACCGTAAGCTCTATGAGGACAGGGAGATTTTGTTTTGTTTTGTTTTGCTACTGTTGGATTCCAAGTGCCTGTCCCAGCACAGTGTCTGGCACATGAGAATCCAGTAAATGCTGGTGTGTGGATGAATAAACAGATGCCCATGTGAGGCACAGTGATAGCATCAAGAGGGAACCAGGGCAGAGGAACTCTGTTCTCCAGGCAGGTGAGCTGATTGCTGCTCTGAAGTAATTACCCACAATCCCCTTGATGATAACTCTAATTCCTACAGTTCTTTCCTCTTCGGATTAAAGGGAACGAGTGGGAAATGCGCTAGTCTGGGCATCAGTGACTGGTTTTAAACCACAGCTTTTCTAACGTGGCCAAGTTAAAAAACAATCTGGTGACAAAAAGCTAATTGTTAATGATACTGTCAAAAGGCAGTGGAAGAACAACCCAGTGGCAGGGCAGATATGGTTTTAGCTAAGACAGCTGTGGTTCCTTCACTTATTGGCTATGAGGCATTAGTCACAGCCTCCTGAAGTTTCAATTTTAACTCGTCTGAAAAATGGGAGAAAAATAAAGCATTAAAACTCCTATTCTACAAAACTGTGACAAGAATTTTGTGGGTTAATGAACAAAGTTAAAGTGGAGATGGAAAATTGATTCATGCTATATTTCACTGCTTCTAAGATATACTTTAAAAAGAAGAGTGTAACATTATTTTAAATCTCTATAAAACTCTAAAGTGTCTTACAATTGGTGGGTGAAATATGTTACAAAAAAAATTTATTTTAACTGAATACATAATAGCACCTTAATCTGGCAATCTCTTCACAGAGACAAAGCCTATTCATTTGTAGGTGAATCTGATAGGCAGTTTGACACCCATATCAATCCTATCCTTCTACTGAGCTTTCCTATGCTGCGGAAGACAGACAGCAAAAGCCTCCAGTTTCTAGACTTCCTTGAAGCAAGGATTCTCAATGCAAATTGAGTTTCTTCTGTTGGGTTTGCCTATACATGTTTGGGGGAGGAGGAAGAATGGAGGAAGGGAGTTCTTGGGCTGGTTTTTTTTTTTTTTTTTTAAAGATTTTTTTTTTTTGTCAGGGGGAGGGAGGTCACAAGCAGGCAGGAGGCAGGCAGAGAGAGGGGGAAGCAGGCTCCCCACTGAGCAGAGAGCCCGATGCGGGGCTCCATCTCAGGACCCTGAGATCATGACCCGAGCTGAAGGCAGAGGCTTAACCCTCTGAGCCACCCAGGTGCCCCTCTTGGGCTGTTTTTGAAAGGCAAAGCTCGCTTCAGATTGACGGGGGTTTCGTGAAGCAGCATCCGGAGAATAGCTGCTTGCTTGGGGAGCATTAAAAGGCTCTTGTGGTGCTGGTGGTGGCAGAAGCCTCCTGATTCTCTAAATATTCAACCCTGCTTTACTTTTCTGTCTGTTCCCTGTAACTAATCCTTGACTTTGACTAATATTTCTAATTGTTTAAGAACCCATTCATTTTCTTCAAACTAGAACCCTTTTCAACAGTTCACTCATATTCTAATGAGAGTTCAGTAGATGGTATTTCCATGTCCTATTTCTCTTTATTCATCATCCCACTTCCCCATTTTCATTCATATTCTCATGCATCTGCAAGATGAATCTAGCATTTTCTCCCTTACATCTTGGAGCTCCATCCCAACAAAAGGTTTAGGGTCTCATTTTGGTTTCCGCATCTCAGTCCCTTAGCCCCTTAACAGCAAGCTCCTGCTCCCCAGCTGCCTAATTCATTGTCACACTCATATATCATATGGATTACTTGCAACTTCATATGGAAGGTGCTTTCTGTCCCATATTTACCATGTAGAGGTCCTCATTTAAGTGATATTCCTCGCTAGTTAGTGAAATAAGACAAGGGATAAATTAAGGACTGAGTGGAGGGTCAGATGCAAAAATTTCCTTGGATGTTAGAGAGTAGGTGTGCATATTTGTTAAAAAAAAAAAAGAAAAAAGACATATGGATGGATGGATAGATAGATAGTTTCTGTTTCTAGCTCTGTTTGCAACTGAACCTTGACTAGTATAGTAGGGTCCACTAGATGAAATTTCAAGTTGTCTTTCTTGTACTAACCTCACTCATAATGTATTATTATTGTTATTATTTCTAGTCTCTCTGAAGTTGAACCAGAGTATAATGTATGACATGTCAATCTAAGTAGAAAATTTACCTAGTTTTCTATGCTTTCCCCTAATCTTCTATAGGGATCTTACCCATAGCTACTTGGACAACATTTTTTAAAGCAACTGGCTTTCATCAAAGTTTTACAGCATCTTAGACTTTATTTTCAGACCAACAACAACTCTCCTTTTGTTCACATAATGTTAAGTCAATTGTCATAAACAGGTTTGAGGGAAAACTGACTCTTATCAATTGCACATTGCAGTTCGTGGAAGCAAAGCATCCAGCCTTCCTAAAGAGTAGCCAGCCAGGCCAAGCTCAACATGCTGTGATGATAACACAGACATTTTAGAGAGAGAAGGCATGTTCATTCTGTTGACTCTATTAGGGGATGATAATTTCCAAAACCTCTACTGAGCCAATCTAACAGTTGTTTTGTTTTGTTTATTTGTGTGTCTTTCATAAGGACTGAAAATATATTTTTATAAAGCACCTAGCACAGGGCCTAGAATAACCATAGGCACTGAATGAATACAACTACTGTGTTTATGGAAATAAAGAATTTCAGCTAGAGATGATATGTAAGATCTCTGTATTGCAAAAGGTTGTAGTAATTGTATGATTTCAAACTATTTATTCTAATCCAGTCGCAAGAGGCAAAATCAAGCCCTTTAAATCAAATATTATGCAGGGAAGGTCAACAGATGACTCAATTATCAACCAAAACACTGTAGCTCAAATTGGTTCAACAAGGAACTAGCCAATGAGCAGAACAGCCCTTAAGGAATGGAAGTTTGATTGATAGGGTGCCTTGACTGAAGAGGAGCATAAATTCTGGGACATCCAGGAGCTGGGATGGTTCCATTATACAAGAACTACAATAGGTGGGGCTAAATTCTAGCCAAAGTTGGGAAAGTACCTAAAGATAGAGGCCCCACAACATAGGGGATAAAGGAGACAGACTTCCACGATTGCATCAAAGCAAGCTATAAGCCAGGTGAGTGCCACTTTATTGCTAACTAGAGCTCACTCTTCGAGAATTAAAATGTGTGGTATGGGCAAGAGCTCTCCAACAACAAGAATATTCAATTAGGTAGAACATACCATTCCTTCACCATGTGAAATAAGGTAGAGTTTACTGTTCTTACACTCACAAACTCCCACTTGAACAAGTCTGTACACAAGACACTTGGAAGTTCCCATGAAACAAACAGACGCCTTGGGCTTCTGCAGGTGAATTTAATCATTACCATATTATTACAATGATGAAAGACATGCTAAAAATTGTATTCCTTAAAGCCAACCTCAGTTATAGGAAATTCCTGTCTCTTCTACTCTGTCAATAACACCTGCCACAAGATACTGAGAGGTTTACTTTTGACAGAAGCTTTTTCAACAATTGTTTTTACATTTGAAGGTGGTTATTTTATTTAGCAAAACAGCCAGGAGGTCTTTGGAGCGTCCCATCTCATTAGTTAAACCGATACTTGATTACATCATTCATATCTAGATTTTTATCACAAATGAATACATTGTTCTTCCATCCAGAAAGACAAAATAACTTTCAAATAGTGATCCTTAACTTCCTCCACACTCTTCACAATGTTATAACTTTGAGGGAGACTGCCTAAAGGGGTGTTCTGAAGATATGTAGGAACCAAGCACTCCTGCCAAATCTACAAAGTTGTATATACCAGAGTGAATGTTTGTAAGGCTATTCAGAGAATTGGAGCACTGGGACCTTCACTGCCTCTGTTGGTGAATAAAACACATTTAACAGTAAATAGTTTGAATAATAATCCACTCAGAAATCTCAGAGAATGCAGCTTCCATTTATCACAGCCAAAACGCCCTAGAATTGATGACAATTTATTCACTTAGGTGCCTTCTTTGTGGCTGCACCACAGTTTGGAAGTGGAAAAACTAGTGGCTGTCACTGTTATTTGATTTGAAGCTAAGATAAAGTAAGATCGTCTTTAGTGGCAAAAGGAATAAATACTATGTGGATGTGTGTGTGTTTGTGTGTGTGCAGAGAAACAGCTAGCTAACTAGCTGACAGTATACGCATTTAGAAAAACTAACTCTACTTCATCAGAGTAATTAAAGATATGTTTACAAAGGATGTTGAAACTCCTAGTTAGTGAGAGAGTCCCTGTCATTCTCACACTTCCATGACAGGACTTCCTTTAAAAGTTGACTTCGAGGGGCACCTGGGTGGCTCAGTCGGTTAAGCGTCTGCCTTCAGCTCAGGTCATAATCCCAGGGTCCTGGGATCGAGCCCTGGGTCCAGCTCCCTGCCCAGCGGGGAATCTGCTTCTCCCTCTCCCTCTGCTCTTCTACCTGCTTGTGGTTGCTCTCGGTCTCTCTCTCTCTCAGATAAATAAATAAAAAATAAAAGAAAAGAAAATAAAAGTTGACTGCAAAGTAGTTTTATGACTTGTTTTTGCTTCCTATAACTTGGTTAAAGCGGAGCCCAGGTAGATGAGACATAGCACTTATAAATTACCAAAAAAAAAAAGGGAGGAGGGCTCATTATTTTCCAGTTATTTCCTGTGGCCTTAAGAAAAATGTCAGCAAAGTCTTCACCCTCTGATATTCAACCACACCAATTGCTCTTATTACTAATAGAGTTGTTTAATAACTAATCTAATGATTTGGTTTTTACTTCCAGACCAGGGGATATGTGACAATAGGAAACATGTTCTTTCATCCTAGTAACCCTAGTAATCCACACAGGGGGTGCAGCCTCGACAGTGCCTAGTAAATACTATCGTATGAGTGAAGAAATACATGAATGCATGTAGTATTTAATATTGTTTCATATCCTTTCATGTAAACTGTGTGTCCTATTTCCCCCGAATACGTTGAAAGGCTGAGATTCACAGGTCCACACCTGTGATACTTAAAAATACTTAAAAAGTATTTTGTTTGGTGCATGGTGATTGAAATAGTGCTTATAAGTTTCTAACTGGATTGGTTTTGAAACTGAGAGACTTCATGTTTGTTTGTTTAAGAGAGAGAGAGATTTCAAGGTTTTTTTTGAAGAATCAAGATTTGATAGCAGCGGAGTGCCCAAACTCTTGCATGGCTATGACTAGCTGGAACTGAAGAGAGCCGGTCCTGTTCAGGAAATTCCAGCTTAAGACCACACCCTATGGTCTTCAGGGCACTGAGGCAAATTATCAGGCTCCGTTTATAATGGCACACCCTTTCTGGTTTGCCTCACACCATGACCACTTTGCTGTTCTTTTCGTTATGTCCCTGGTCCCTGTAGGCCTTTGAGCTTGCACCCACATTAAACCTTAATATTTTTTCTTTTCCCATTCTGTGTCTAATATTAGGCTGTGCATGCACCAGAAAATGAGTAATTACTGGTTGATAATGATCATTGATCATAATGATATGAAAAGCAACCGTAAGGTAACATGTTCTAGACAACACAGTACTCCTCAAAAAATAAATCTCATTAGAAAACTCAAATTTTAGGTTCTTAAACTTTTGTTTTCAAATCAGTCAAACTGAAAATAGACAAAGCCTGTTGGATTGCACTACAAGCCAATGAGAAATGAACAACAAATGACGGTATATCTTTTTTTTTTTTTTTTTTTTTTTAATTTGTCAGAGAGAGAGGGAGAGAGAGCAAGCACAGGCAGACAGAATGGCAGGCAGAGACAGAGGGAGAAGCAGGCTCCCCGCCAAGCAAGGAGCCTGATATGGGACTCGATCCCAGGACGCTGGGATCATGACCTGAGCCGAAGGCAGCTGCTTAACCAACTGAGCCACCCAGGCGTCCCAAATGACGGTATATCTTAACGAAACATTAAAACATAATTAAACACGGGAATTTTGAGTCTAGATTTGACCATTTGTCCCTAAACATTTTAGAGGAATCCTGGTCAAAAGTCCTTTCTAGGCAACAGCAGACGACAAATAGGAAGGAGGAGAATGCGGCACTCCTTTCTTCTCTTATCCCTCAGACAGTGGCTCTTAAAATGAAAGATAAAAATTGAAGGCCCGGATACGGAGTCCCTGAGTAATTGAGTGTTGAGTGAACTGCCCTTGGACAAAAGCGCTTTTAGAGGTGATCTGGTAGTTTATCAAATGAACATTTACTCACTGACAGCTGTAGTACTCAGAGTGTTCTGGGTCCTTCTCTTTCCCAAACACCCATTTTCTATGGCTGTTGAGACTTTTTACTGGCTATCAATCTAACCTGTGTGTCCAGAACTCCACCATTATTCCTCAGATGATAGGTGTAGAAGATTTTGTAATCTACAGCATTAACCAGACTTTCCATATCTTCTCACTCTGCAATCAATTTTGCTAGGGTCTGATAAAGGGAAAATTGCACTATAGTACAGTGGAGGCAAGGTTTGGGATTGCTTTGCCATATACAATTTTGTAATCAAAGTACAGCCTAAATCAAAAATATTTGTATGAGCTATCTCTTTTGAAATTATTAAAGTATTATAAGCATGTAGAAACCCATTGAGAATAGTCTGTGTATTTCCCACCCATCTATGTTAAATTTTAATATGTTGCCATATTGACTTCAGAAATATTAATTCAAATATAATGTGCATACAACAAAGTAGACAGATCTTAGGTTGTATGGCGAAGTGAACTTCTACAAAATGAACAATGTCCTATATCATCCCCCAAGAACAAATCATGGAACATCACCAAAATCGCAGAAGCATCATTTATACCTACTCCCAATCATTTATAATAGATCTTAATATTTAGGAATATAAGTCCACCAAGTCTGTTCCTTTCAAAACTGCGTTGCAATTCTGGGTCTCTTCATTTCCATTTTTATTTTTTTTTTTTTTAGAATCATCCACTATATCTCACACATACACACACACACACACAAAGTTAGTTGCTGGAAATTTTTATTTAGTGCACTAGAGATCAGCTTGGAAAGAACTGATGTCTTATTTCCTGTCTTTTAATCATTGAACATGACATACTTTTCTTTGATTTACATCTTACTTTATTTCTCTTAGTCATGTTTTGAATTTTCTATGTAGAGTTCTTGCATGTTTTTTGTTCGATTCCTAGGAATCTAATTATTCCTAAAAATTTGGTATTTTCTGAAGATATAAATGGCATAATTTTTTCTTTAAAATATTTATAAATATATATACATATCTATTTGATTTTGCTGGCTTAATTTTTTGGCTATTTTTTAGTTTTATTTTGTTTTTTGACAAACAAAAATTGTACGTATTTAAGATGTATAATGGGATGATTTTATATACTTATATGCTATGAAATGATTACCATAATCAAGTTAATTAACATGTCTGTCATCTAACATAGTTACCATTTGTGTGTGCATTCAGAACACTGAAGATTCATTCTCAGCAGGGCGCCTGTGGCTCAGTCATTTAGGCATCTGCCTTTAGCTCAGGTCATGATTTTGGGGTCCTGGGATCAAGCCCCACATTGGGCTCCCTGAATATTGGGGAATCTGCTTTTCCTTCTCCCTCTGCCCCTCCCCACTGCTCATGCTCTCTCTCTCTCATTCTTTCTCTCTCACTCTCAAATAAATAAAATCTTTAAAAAAAGGATTCATTCTCAACAAAATTCAAGGGTACAGAATATTTCTGTTAACTATAGTTACTATGCTATATATTACATCCTCAGAACTTACAAGTTTGCACCCTTTGACCATTATCTCCCCATTTACTCCATCCTCATTCCCTGGCAACCACCATTCTACTCTCTGCTTCTATGAGTTTGACTTGTTTAGATTTCAAATATGGGATCACATAGCATTTATTTCTGTCTGGTTTATTTCATTTAGCATAATTTTCTCCAGATTCAATCATGTTGCCACAAATGTCAGGATTTCCTACTTTTTATGGCTGAATAAGATTCCATTATAGAAAGATAGATGATAGATAGATAGATAGAGATCACAACTTCTTTATCTATTCATCCATTGATGGACACTTTCCATATCTTGGCTATTATAATAATGCTACAATGAACATGGGAGTACATATATTTCTTCAAAACACTGATTTTACTTCCTTTGGATATACACCCATAAGTGGAATTGCTAGATTATATGGTAGTACTATCTTAAGTTTTCTGAGGAACTCTATACTGTTTCTATAATGGCTATACCAATTTACATCCCCACCAACAGTGTATTAAGTTAAGGTATCTAGTATTCAAAAAAAAAAAAAAAAGATATCCAGTGTAATAAAGACACCTAGGTGTTTTCTTTGTGGGAAGGCTTAATAGTTTAAATTTCTTTAAAAAAATTGTGAGTATTTAGATATTTTAAGTCAAAGGAATTTGTGAACTTAAAAAAATATTCATATATATTAGCATAGAGTCATCCATATAGCTTCTCTTTGTTAAACCCTTTCGTAAGACTTGTAATGATTGCTTGTATTTGGTAGACTGTGCTTTCTTGCTCACTCTCCTTCTGCATCACTTATGTTAAAGTTTAGCAATCTTATTAATCTTTTAAAGAACCAATCTTTGTCTGTCTTGAAGCTCTCTAGCATGTGTTTGTTTTGTATTGCCTCAAACTTTTCTCTCACCTTCATTACCTTTCTTATACTTTGCTTCTTGAGCTGAATACTTAGATCATTGACTTTTAGCCTTCCCTTCTTTCTAATACACTCCTGTCAGGGTATAAATTTTCTTCTAAGCACTTCTTAGCTGCATCTCACAAGTTTTGATATGGATGTTGTCATGATCATTCACTTCAGAATATTTTCTAATGTCCACTATGATATTTTAATTCCATGATTGTTTAGGTCATTTCTTAATTGCTATTTAGATATTTTTAATTTAACATTTTGTTATTAATATCCAGCTTAATTCTACTGTCAGAGAATATACTTTCTATGAGTTTTAAAGTATTACATTTATATGAATTTAACCTTTTGAAATTTAATGAGCTTTACATGACTATTTTAGACTTGACCCTTTTTTTCAATTAATCTTTGTCTAACTTCTTTTCCATAAAATTGTCTTTAAAAAACGTTAATTCCTCTTATAACTTAGCAAATAATTAGTCTCATTTTTAAAGTTTTATTTGTAAATATGAACCCATAAGGTGGGTAAAATCCAAACAAAAAATGATAGTTGATGTTTCATATTTTATCTCTCAAATTATTCTATAACTTAACATTGATTTGTCAAGCGTGTTTTGTGTTATAGTTGAGTATTAAGGGGCCATATTTAGTACATATGGAAAATAAATAAAATAAACATTTTTGCTCAGTTTTAATATTCATTAAATATTTGGTTCATAATCAGAATTCTGATGGAAAAAAAAACATGTCTGAATCAAACAGAAATAGTGTTTGGATTACTAATCAGATTCATTGCTTATAATGATTATAATTTACAGAGATAAAGTAACTGTCAATGGCATTTTTCCACTAGGCTCAAATTATGAGAACTGCCCTGGGTAGAGCCATGGGAGATACCAATGAGCTTTTCCTTCTCTGTTCCTCCATATCCATCTCCATACTTCTCTACTCTACTTTTTGCCTAGAAGGCACCCCTATGTGCTATTTCAACTGGCACCCTTTCCATCTATCTGGCTTCCAGTTAGGTGAAGGCAAGGAGATGCCCAGGTAGAACAGGTGGTGGGAAGACAGGTGAAGAATTTTTTTTTTTTTTTTTTTTTGGTCCCACTCCCTTAACCTAGTCTTTCCTCCCTGACCATGATTTTGACAGTGGTTACAACTCTCAAAGGTGACAACTCCTGTCAGGTATCTATTCTTCTATTTGTAAAAATCCTGGAAACTTTCATTTGTTTTCTTATTCATTCAACTGAGTGTCAACAATGTTTAGTTAGTACACTAAGGGCTAAGAAAAAAAAATTACATGTATACATGTGTATATACATATATATTCTATGTATATGTACATACATGTACATGCATGTTTTATGTATATATTTATATGTATATGTGTGTATGTATTCTCTTATTTAATTCCTAAAACAACTCTTGGATGGCCTCCTACTACCTATAGTGATGGCATCATACCTGATGCCTACTCGAAGATTCAAAAGGGATATTTTCTTTTTTGAAGATTTATATGTAATTAAACTTTGAAGGCTAAATCATATTTTAATCACCTTGAAAGCCAACTTTAAAAAAAAAAATTCTTAAGTGTATTCTGGATCCCTTGATAAAGCAAATAATTCTTTCATAAAGATTAATTCCACCTTAATTTATCTGTTTTCTAAGTTAAAATTTGTGTATTCAGCTTTTCTTTTAGATTTTAAAGTTCAACCTGTGCAAATAATATATCTTACTAAGCCTTCATTTAAGCTGTCAGTTAAAGAAATAAGTCTTCAATTGTCTACAGAGTAGAATATTTAGTTGTTGTTTTACAGGTGACTTATATTGCTTCAGATTTTTTTTCTTGTTAAATATCACAACATTTATTTTCTATTATCTGGGTAGCATGACAGTAAATCTGTGAACTTTATGCACAATAGGAACATGAATTAATCTTAATTTATAATTCTACTATCTCTAACTGGATAGGTGACAAAATGCTTTTATGAGACAGAATTTTCTGATCAGTATTACATATTATAAAGACATGTGGGAAATTAAATCTTATTTATTGTACCCAGGCCATATATTCTCACAGTTGAATATTCACTGGTTGTGAATGAAAAGTTCACCCCAAATGTTTACCCAAAGGGGCATACTTTTATAAAGTTTGAGGGTCAATGACCTAAATATGGTAGTAAAGTCCCCTCTCTCTTACAATGTGTGTGTGTGTGTGTGTGTGTGTGTGTGTGTGTGTGTGTGTGTTTTAAAGCAACTATAGCAGATAACATCTGGTTGCATGTAATCTGAATTCATCTGAAATCCCAAAGTAAACAACTTCACCAATAGCAAGGGGCAGTTAAACATTCCACTGGCTTTAGATAATTGAAACCATCTTCCAAAAAATTACCTTCAATTACCGGACTCCAAAAAAGAAGCAGAGAGTTCTGGCAAAGTACCAGAAAGAACTTGGGGGTGGGGAGGGTGGGAGGAGGGTTTAAGAAAAAGAAAGAGAAAGAGAACACAAGACTATTTTCCAGAATACAATGGAAGATCATTAAATATTCTACAGTATTTGTAAGATAGGATGGTTAATGTCATGCCCACCCAAAAGATATTTTTAGTGGGAACACAGCATTAGAGCCTAGAAAGCTACTGTCATTTGCATTTATTGCAGATTCCTGCTTTCAAGCAGTAATATTTCTAAAACAGAAGGGTTTTTTAAAATCTGATTTTCAAAATTCAAAGAAAGAAACCTCACAATTTCCTAGTTCTTAACTTATAAAAAAAAAATTCTTGTTAACTTGTGGCATGCATGTGAGTCATTACTTGTACATATTCAAGTATATACATTTGGCTTTTGGAACTATATACTAGATGCATGCCTAAAAATTCACAATTCTTCTGGTCTATGGCATATACTGCATTAAGGATATTGTAACCTTCTTTTGAAAGGGTTATCAAATTATTTCATCTTTTCAGTCTTTTCTATAACATCTAATCTCTGAGAATGGTGGGACAAAAGATTTGTTTAAATCCTTTTACATCTGAAAGGCTACACGGAGTCAGGGAAAATGTATAACATTACCTTAGATTAATTATATACTTCAATAGTCAACTAATCAATCTCTATGTCAACCTCTGCATTAGTGTATTATCAATGACAATAAAGTTTTGATGATAATTTGACCCATCTGCAAATAATAAAAAAAAAATAAGATAATAAAGCAATTGATTTTTTGGGGCTAGACAACCAAGTCAGCTTACTTCTAATTGAAATGTCAGGACAATATGCATTTTAACTAGCTTCTAGACAGATGCATTACAACACTTAAATTCTCCAGATAGAGACACCATTGTGTTTTACTTACTTTGTAAGCAAGATCATTAAACTAGTTCTGACAAAATGCTGCAAGCTAGCTATGAAGAATGCTGCAGATGAGAAATCCATGTTTTAAGAGAAGATTTCACTTCAGAAAAGTGATCCTAAAGCCACTTATCCAGAAAGAAATACATCATTTTTTTCTACTGCATAGTCTCAAATAAGTTCTAGATATAAAAACAAAATAAAACAAAACAGACAAAAGCCAACGACAACAAACAAAAGCACTGGCTGCCAAATTTAACACAGTTCTTACCACCATTTGTGATTATGTTTGTATGCATGTGTTCATCGGTTTCTATCTCCTCCTTCCCTGATCCAGGGTGGCAGAGATCTTAATGCTTTGTACACAGGAGCACATTCTTCAAAAGAAGGAAGAGTACTTGATACTTAACAGGAACTCAATAGTTATTTATTTATGAGAGAGAATGTGCTCACAAGCTCAGGAGTGGGGTGAGGGACAGAGGGAGAGGGAGAGAGAGAATCTCAAGCAGACTCCTGGCTGAGTGTGGAGTCCACTGTGGGGTTGGGTCTCAGGACCCATGAATCATGACCTGAGCCTAAATCACTAGTTGGACACTTCACAGACTAAGCCACCCAGGTGCCCCAGGAACTCAATATAAGTCTTATGGATGAAATGATGAAGGAGAAGATGGTCAGAGTTGTAACCATTTTGGTCTAAATAGTCCCAATTTCTTTTATTCACTGCATATTTGTAGACTTGAAGCCTTAATTAAAGCGGTGCAGATAGGATAACTGAGTTCCAAACCACTCCATGCCCAAACAAGTCCAGACTCCATCACATTGCCAACTAAAACTTTTCACCTTACTCTGCTTTTATCCTTTATGGGCCCATCATCCCCCCCAAAGTTAGATCTATTTTGAAAAAGAACTTGATTTGCAGTCTGTATCAAATCCCTTTCTAAAGTAGGCAATGCACAAGTAATAAGTTAATAAACTGAGGACTGGAGCTAAGGTCTTTTGAGCTAAAAGGCATTAGGGGCTTTCTGTCTTTGAAAGCTTTAGTTTGCTCCTTTGCAGAATACACAAGATAAATTCCTAAGGTCTATCTCTCAAGGAAGTTTGGCAAAAATTAAGGCTTAAATATATTCAGCATGGAGGCTGAGAACTTTCTTTGCAATGACGTTTAGTTGGAGTCTACCCAAGAACTAGGTATCTGTGTTTGATGTGTAGTCATGTTTTTTTTCTTGTTATTAAATGTTGCAGGTTGTTTTTATGGTTTCAGTGACTCCCAGGGTAAGGGACTCCTATCCATGTACAGCCAGGAAGCAAACACATAGGAAATGAGGTGAGTAAAACTTTTTTTTTCACTTGCTGTTTGTATTGACATCATTCAAGGTTTAAGAAGGATTGGGAAAAGCAGAGGTGTCTGAAGTCATTTCCCTTGTTTGGGAGGCCATCAAAAGCAGCAGCAGGACCAGTCAGATACGTACAGGGCAAGGAGCCACTTTACTCTGGCCTGAGAAATTTCACATTGAAACTAAATAAATATAGAGAAAGGGTCAATCTCACAGAAAGGTACAGAATGCTGCCCTTTCATCTCTCCCTTCCTGGCTGTTTTTTGAACTACCCAGCTTCTACTCCTATGAACAGTTAGTACTTTTTTTGAGTGCCCAATCTAGAATCCTGGGCAATCTCAACAACAGATATGTTCCTATGCTCATGACCCCACCCCCTCTGTGATTTAAGGGGATCCCAGAGCAAAGCATATGAGTACTCAGAGATATACTTTTTCTTTCAATACCTTTCACTGAGCTCCTTCTCCCTCCCCCCAGCTAAAGGCTGCTGATTAGAGTTCCAGACTACTGAAGCTACTCTACATATTAAGGTTAAGAAACACTGTTCATGGTTCTCTTGGTCCTTGCAGAAACA
Organism: Enhydra lutris kenyoni; assembly: GCF_002288905.1. Taxonomy (NCBI): domain Eukaryota; kingdom Metazoa; phylum Chordata; class Mammalia; order Carnivora; family Mustelidae; genus Enhydra; species Enhydra lutris. The sequence continues at coordinate 39,986,417 of NW_019154090.1, read as the reverse complement.
AGGGCCTTATGTGGGCTTTTTTCAGCGAAAATCCCAGGTCCTGGTAGAGTTGAGCCCGTTGCCTCCAAAGGTATCTGAATAAAGGAGGCTGGAAAATTTGCAACTTACAAAATAAACACCCTCAGCTTCTTAACTCATTCAAGAGTCCCTCCTTCGTTAGTACCACTGTTCAAGCTGCATCCTTCCCAAAGGTCTAAATTCACATTTTTAAAAAAACTATTATCTATCTCCCACCTACTCACCCTCACACTGATCACATTTCCAAAACTCTTTCATTGACACAGGGAAGCCAGCTCCTCTCTGAAGTTTAGGATTTATTGATTCAAGTAAAACCCCATGCCAACTGATAGATCCCAGGGAAATAATCAGTTTAACTTTCTGCCTCTCCTAACCCATCAGCTATGGATCAAAACTGACCCAACCTGATAATCATTTTTTTTTTAATTTTAAAAAAAATATTTATTATTTGTTTATTTATTTTAAAAGAGAGAGGGAGCATGAGAGGGAGGGGCAGAAGGACAGGGAGAGATTCTCAAAAAGACTCCATACTGAGCATGGAGCCTGACACAGTGCTCTATCTTATGACCTTGAGATCATAACCTGAGCTGAAACCAAGAGTTGAACCAACTGCGCCATCTAGGTGCCCCTGAGAATTATTTTAAATCATGGATTTGGGATACAAATGTTTATAGCTGTGACCACAGCTCATTAAGGTCTCCAGAGAATATCATTCCTTTTAAAGTTATTAATCAGATCCAAATCAAAATCAAGATGAGTTTCCTTCACCCAGGATATTTCTCTGTTCCTAAAACATTGTCAAGTTGGTCCACTGATTATTCCATTATATGACATTTTTATATATCACTCCTCCATCCAGAAGAGAAATATATAAAATAACTGGGATTTTTTTTTCCAAAAGACTAAGTTCTACATGCTACTATAAGGTGACTATTTTTTTTAAGTTATGTAGTTAACACACACACTTATACACATATATCTTGACACTACTTTGTACATACTAAATAGTCACAGAATACTTACTGATTAATTCACCTGTATAAGCAGTGCTTTTATTTTAATAAATACAAACTTATCTGTTCCTTCCTCAAATCTATGAAGACTGTATTATTTTCTACAAAAGCATACTGCCATGTGAAAACCATAGAATTATTTAGAATAATTTAAATATTAAAGAGTACTTTTTAAATGTCCTGAAGAATTCTGGACATAGATGTTTTATTTATTTATTTTTAAAGGATTTTATCTATTTGTCAGAGAAAGAGAGAGAGAGAGAGCACAAGCAGGGGGAGCTGCAGGCAGAGGGGGAAGCAGGCTCCCCACTGAGCAAGGAGCCCGATATGGACTCAATCCCAGGACCCTGGGATCATGACCTGAGCCAAAGGCAGATGCTTAATGACTGAGCCACCCAGGCATCCCTACACATAGATTTTTTTAATGAAATTTTATTTTTTAAATTTTTTTTTTAAGATTTTATTTATTTATTTGTCTCAGAGAGAGAGAGAGGGCATGCATGCATAAGCAGCAGGAGTGGCAGGGAGCTTGATGTGGGACTCCATCCTAGGACCCTGGGATCATGACCTGAGCCAAAGGCAGACACTTAACTGACTGAGCCACCCAGGCAGCACTTAAATGAAATTTTAAAAATAAAACTCATATCTGATCACCTGTATTTCATCAGCTTCCAACCAGAGGAAGTTGTTTGAAAATGAGCTTTGTTAGAGAGTATTCAAGTCAGCTTCGATGTTGGGTTTGTGGACTTTAAAAGTGAGCTCCTGTGCAAAGAATGGTCAGTGCAAACCCCAAGTGTGCATACTGACAGGCCACTCAGATACACCAAATCTGCAGTTTTTAGTCTGCAGTAAAATAAATTCTATCTTCAGAGACAAGGATTACATGAAGCATCAATGTCACTCGAAGACACCAATTCCTCCAGGACCTTCTGAAGAAGCTCTTCCTTTTGGGGAGGTGGGGGACGTGGGGGCAGTTCACAAAGACATCAGTAAGAGAATGAAATTCATCTGGAAAATTCAAATCCTGTCTCAGGAAAGAGTTTGGCTGTGGTGCCCCTGTTGCCATAAATTCAGCGGGATGAGTATGCTTGATATTTGTAAAGTCTAACTTCTGGAAAATACTCATCGAGATCTTCCACATTAACCCAGATCTTTCTATTTTCAGGCACAGAAGTCACAGGAGCCACATCCTGAGAAGAAGTGGAGGAGGTAATTTTCCATCTTTCCCAGCTGCAGAGCTTCTCTCTGAAGACTTCCTTCTTCCTGAATTCAGACTAGCAATGAATTGATTTCTGAAACTTCTGCTCAGGAGATGTTACCATGTACCTTAAGTCCTGGCCATGAATGAATCCTATTAAAAGCATTCTGAAGATTTATGTAACTTGGGATCTCACAGAGACTCTAGCACATATCATGCAGATAAGATATATTCAACACATATTTGACAAGTTAGTGAAATGGTGCAAAAACTATGAAATGTGTCTACAGAGTAAACTAAATTTCGTTCTTTTACCACATATTCCTAAGCACCTCTCCTTTGGAAATGGCCATTTCAGAGGCTGGAAAACATTCAACACATCTTCTCTTATCAACAAATTTTTGGAAATGCCTTTAGACTGTAATTTATTCTTCAAAAGCTCTGGAATATTGACTGAAGATCCATTTGATTTTTCAGAACAGTCTGAAAGAATTCAGAGCTAAGTATAGTGAGAAAAAGTATGTTAACAAGTTATTTAATAATAACAACAGCAACAACATCCATAATAATAGTAGGTAACTCCCTTTGAATGCTCACTAGTTGATAAGGACTAGGTTACAGTTCTTCATCTTTGGTCCTCAGGGCAACCTTATAAGCAGGTATGATTTTGATCTCATTGTAAAGATGAGAAAGCTGAGGCCTTTAAGGGATGAAACAATTGCCACAAATCAGGTGTTAGATTTGAGACTCAAAAGTACTTCTTTAATAATTGGAAATACTGCTATGCCTAAGGATTAAAACTGAGATGGGACTATAAAAGAAAATGAAATTAATGTCTTTTCTTATGGCTTTGAAATAAATTTTTTGGAAAATGAAAGTTTAGAGGAATGGAATATTTAACTGTTTGAGGGTAAGAATACTGATTCTACCCCTCGTTTTCTATGCAGGCATTCTGGGTAAAAGTGTTTAAGACTCAGTTCACCCCTTAATAAAGCCATACCATCTAAAAGGATCATAGGGTCCTAAGAAAAACTCAGTGCCAAATCATATTTTACATATTTGCAGGCCATACAAATTTTATGCCTCTGAACAAGGATTTGGTTCTGCAGTCTCCTGAGACTGAGTAGGTGATGATTGAGGAAGTGAGCCTGAAACGTCTAGCAGAGGCAACTTGGCCAAGGTGAGCCCAGATGCTCTCCCAACTTCTCCCTCTTTTTTCCAACCTTCCCCCTGCCTCAAAAATGCTCTACTTTTAGCTGATTAATGTTTATGTTTGGGAGCTCAAAACAAGAGGTTTTTTTTTAAATGCCTTTGTTGTTTTCAAAGGCTTCTCAGAGCCTTTCCTAGAACACCTAAGGTGAAGAATCATTTGTGAAACACGCCCTTTTATTTACCTAAACTTTAGCCTCTTTTGCTAACTTGACTTAAGAGCTCTAGCACTTAGAAAGGCATCTAAGTTATTTGGCTAACAGTGATTTGAATTCTTTGGAAAGATAAAGTCTATAATTAAGGGATTGCCTAACAATGGATCCGCGGGAACTGAAGGGCATTTTCTGTTAAAGTGTGCAACCACAGGGAACCTCAGGTGAGCGATACTGCATTCGACACTTGTCATATACTTGGGACATTCATTAACTTTAATTAGGGCCATAAAGAGATGCTGAAAGAAAAAGGAAATGCCCATTTTAAGATAACATTGTGGTCACTCCCTTATTTCTTCCTGAAGTCTAGACCAAGAAAGGGAATTTTTTTCTTGACCTTTACTTAAACAGGCAACCGGGAGAGAACAGCCATTCAGACTGGGCCAGGTGCCATGTCTTCAATGGCCTGGGAATAGCCCAGCAGCTGTTTCTATGCCAACTATGAGGTCTATCTCCACCGAGGACAACTTCCTTATCAAAATAAAATCCAAAGGTTATTTTCAATCTTCAAACTCAAGTCAAAGGCCATAGGGTATGACCACTCCCAAACATCTTAGTATAGGGTTTGTGATAGTTGGCCTTTCTTAGATTAGGGAGAACCATAATCATTTATCAACCTTAAAAAACAAAACAAAACAAAATAAAAAAAAAAAACCCTCATCACAAAAGGTGAATACACTGAAGATTTCAAACCACCTTCATTAAGTCACCAAAAATCTATTCCATTACCTGGAAGCACTTGCATATCCATCTTGCCAAAACTGAGCTTTGACAAGTTTCCTCTGGAAGGTGAGCCTTTATGAGTAGCCCTGATAAGCAGTCCTCTGCTGTTGGGACCTTAAAGTCTTGTCAAGGGGAGGCAGAGCTTCCTACACACATCCCACTGCTCAGGTTCAAGGAAGGCAAATAGAGGAGAAAATCACTCCACTAGAAATCACACACAGTTATTAGAGTGAACTTCTTTCCTCTACATGCCGGTGGTGAAGACACCTATAGAAAATTCGAAAGGGTATTGTGGAGGAAAATGTAGTTCAAGAGGCAAAGTTCAGAACTAGTGTTTGCTTTGGCATCCTGAGGTGAAAATGTGACTGAGTCACGGAAGAGCTCAAAATGCAATTGAGGGGAAGTGTCATGTGTTGGATAAGCCAGATGACTGGTAGTGTCACACTGCTGTCGCATTTTAAAGGGGACTTATTCCCATAGACAATGAAAGGATGGCAGAATCTGAAACTGCCATTTCTTTTTTACTCTCATCTGGCCTTTTGTATCAACACAATCTGATCATTAAACCAAAAAGCTTGGAGGGAGTAGTAAAGCATGGTAAGTGGTATACAAACAGAAAGTCTTGCTCCTTCACTATATTTACCCTTCTCTGACTGAATGCCTCCCAAGACCTGTTCCCAACACAGTGTCCACAAATCTATTACTGTAGGACTTCCTTCTCGTGTTCTTGGCTCATTATTGTCAAATCAAAGCGATTTTTCTCAGCTCCAAAGTTGCCCTTCCCCCAGCCCCATAGTTTTTGGTTTCCTTCAGATACATTAGACCTGTACTAACTACTTATTATTATTTATCATATTGCACCTGAACAACTGCCTTGAGCTTGCCCATCTAGCTGATTCTCCAATATAGATGTAATGCGAATTGTCCTTTTTCTCATTAAAGTAGCAGTTGATTACAAGTCACTAAAAAAAGGAGAGAAATAAAAAGTGAAAGGGGAGCTTCCAAGCCACAGAGGTAACTAAGCACATCTTTATTACTAGGGATGTTCTTGGCTTTGCCTACCAGCCAAAGGGAAGTGATATCTGAGTTTCAGTAAACAAACAAAAAGACAAAACAAAAATTAACCAGAAACCGCAAAAAACAAAAGACTATTCTCTTTTACCACTAATCATTCTGTTGCTAGCTCTGTGTTCAAGCCCATCCTGGGGCCCATCCTAACAGATCCTTTGTACCCCCCTACCCTCTAAACCCCAGTGTTACAATATACACATGAAATTGTATTAAAATTAAACTCCAAGACAGCTCTAAAATGCCAAAGGGGGTAAATCGAAATCATGTTCTTTAAGGGGAAAGAAAACAAAGCAATCACAGTCTTTTCAGTGGAGAGAGCGATTGAGCTTAGGTAGGTATTTGAGTTTCCAGCCCTTTTAAACAGCAGCTGACTTCTGCTCAGTATCTGTCCTTAATATTAATAGCGGGAGGGAATCCCCTTGAGTGGAGTCGGGCCTGTGGGCTGTGCCTTAGCAACCAAGCCAGTTTCTGTAAGTAGGAAGTACTGGTACATTCCAATGATTTACATGAATTCTGCGTGTCAAAAGTCACATCTCCCTAAGAAGGGTTTCATCACTACCAACAGAACATCATTCAGACTGTCAATATCACCACTACCTACCATTATTGAAGGACCTTTATCTGTTCAAAACAGACACATATGCATATATATGCAGGTACATAAATCTATATACATATACATACGATTAGAATTAGACTAAGGATCCATTGAAAGGAGTGAAGTTTGAGCTGAGATGAAGAAAAAGTAGAAATTACCTAGGCTGAGGGAAGAGAGAAAAAGAGGATTAATGTTTCCAAGAGTGTGTCTGGAGCAGCAAGTGAAGGAAGGGACTTCATGACCAGGCTAGAGATGTTAGCTCACCTGGCTCACCTTAATGCAGGACCTTGCAGGCCATGATGGGGGCCCCTGTCTTTTTCCTAAGAGCCATGGAAATGGGAAGCTGCCCCAAATATTAAAGTTAGGTGGGAGTCACATACATATATGCACTTCTGTTTTTCAAAGATCCCTCTGACTGTACTCTGGAGGAGAAGGGAGCTAAGGAGGCTTGCTGGGAGGAGGCTTCTGCCCCAGCCAGGAAGAAGAGACAAGAGTGACTCAGATTAGGGTGAAGACAGTGGATATAAAGTAAATTAGACTGAAGGGAAATAGTAGGAGGTCTAATAGAAGAGAACAGAATGACTTACACAAGGCTTGGTTGTTTTGGGTGAGTGAAAGAGAAAACCAGAAAGACACCTGGATTCCCAGCCAGGTTCTAAACTCAGTGCTTTATGTACACTATTCAATAAAAATGGCGACCAATTTCTAAGAATCTGCCCATGTACACAATACTGTGGTGTCACAAATAGGGTTATTAGAGCAAAAGACTACAGGGACTTGAAAACTAGTCTTACTGTTTAGTCATTACTTGATATTGGCTGATTATATAAGTTCTCTTTACCCCTGGTTTCTTCATTATATAATGAGATTAATGATTACATCCATCTATGATTACATTGTTGTGAGGATTATATAAGGTAGTATATCTAGAGTGTTTAGGACAGTACCTGGCCGTCTATAAGCACTCAATAAATATTAGCTATTATTATTATCACATGGATGGGCCATTACACAGATTGCATGTGTTACCTCATCCATGCAACAGTCCCAAAAAGAAGGAATTATCATCCCCACTTGACAGATGGGGACATGAAGCTCTGAGGGTTTTGAGAATATACCAGTGTCACTCAGTTAATTCAGTGGCAAACTGAAATTTGTTTTGTCTAGTTCCGAAGTTCATATTCTTCTGTTTTATGAAAATGATTAGCTTCTCTTTGAAGGATCTCCCATGTGAGAGCAAATGATAAAAATGACAACTTAAGTTTCCTCATTATGAAAATGACTCATCAAACTAGGTGACCTCCCAGAGTGGGAGTTTTTGTTAAAAAAAAAAAAAAAAAAAAACCCTCCAGTCAAACATTGACATTTATGTCAAACGGAATTCATACAACTTATCAAAAAAACCATTTCTTTTTCTATGAAGCTCAAAGTATTAGGAGTAGACCTTTTTGAATAAGCAATTTAAACTATGCTCTTCGTAAAAAATCCGTTAACAGGGCATACTTGTTCATTTTCAGAGAATATTTCTTTTCCTCTTGCTGTCAATGAATAGTAAAACTATAATGACTTCTTCATCAGTTCTTTTATGCAAACTCATATTTCAAAATACAATGGAAGTATATAGTTCACTGGAATCCAATATTTGCCCACATGCATGTTCTATTCTAGATCAATCCCCAAAGAATAGTTAGAAATAAATGTTTTCACAAATTGTCCCATAATCTTGAGTTCATTAAAATATCAATAGTGATGCCATCCTTTGCAAACCACGGGCAACTTAGGCAGTTTTTATGCAACCGGAGAAAGAAAAAGAGTTGGCAGAGCTGGAATCTTTTTCTTCTTTCTCATACACTTTCACATGTGTACCAGATTGTTAAATCATTGCAGAACCATGGCCTTGGGTTCTGGAGGTGAAAAAGACCCTTGGGAGCATTTGTGTCCTCCTGCCTCCTTTTGTGGGGAAAAATCTAAAATCTGGAGACCATAAGGGACCTTTTCAAGGTTACATAACTAGATGGTAGCTGATGACCCACAAATATGTATGGAGCCCAGTGACTGATAATGGCTCACTAGGGAAGCCAGAAAGGGTAAAAGATTTAATTACACTGGCCATTGCCTATAGAAGTAATGGTTTGTGACCCCTTAGTGGATTCTGATAACGCTAAAAATCTGGTTGAATTTGCCACCTTCGGGAGAAAAAGGGGGATGGTTTATTTCTGTGATAGGGACACAGGAAGCTGCAATAGAAATTTCTAAGTACTTGTGTTCTAATGTAGAATAACTTAGTACTGAATGGATGTATATTATAACACGTTTTTTATCTTTTTATTTCTGTGGGAAATGGAAAACGTCTCAAAACAAAATATGTTGGGGGCGCCTGGGTGGCTCAGTGGGTTAAGCCGCTGCCTTTGGCTCAGGTCATGATCCCAGGTCCTGGGTTCAAGCCCCGCATCGGGCTTTCTGCTCAGCAAGGAGCCTGCTTCCTCCTCTCTCTCTGCCTGCCTCTCTGCCTACTTGTGATTTCTCTCTGTCAAATAAATAAATAAAAATCTTAAAAACAAAAAACAAAAAACAAAAAAAAACCAATAAAATATGTTGTATGTGAATTCTCTCTCTTGTAACAACTGATCTTAGGTTCTTCTTTAAAATGATGGCAGCTGGAGGGAAAAATCAAATCCACTGTGTTCTAGTTATGGTTCGTCTACTTTGGTTGACTTAATCACAATGTGGAAAGCAGTCTCCGTGTCAGTCTCCCTCCGAGCATGCATTAGGGAATATTCTGAGACTTGAATGTGAACATAGGCAAGAATAAGCTCTGAAAGTTTTTTTCACATAAAATAACGTACTTTCAAATGGTGTTTTCTTCCTATGATACCATTGTATTGGTGTTATTTGAAAGCAAATTTAACAGAATACATACTTAGCCATTAGCCATACTCCAAATCATAAAATTAATGATTTTTTTGTGTTTTTTTTCTCCCCAGATTAGACTTGCCAGTTGGTATTATTCCACTGTTAGAAGACTGTGGGCTCACCCTACTTTATATAAAACAAACTTTCAATTCCACTATTTGCCACTCTTCCTCCTTTTTATTCCCACTATGATCCCCACCACCATCATCATCATCACCATTCTTACATGTCATCACTTATACTGTACTAGGAAGAGGCAGGCACCCTTACATTCATTATCTTTTTTGGGGGTGCCTGCATGGCTCAGTTGGTTAGTCTGCCTTTCGCTCAGGTCATGATCCCTAGGTTCTGGGATCGAGTCCCAAGTCAGTTAGGCTCCCTGCTCATCAAAGAAATTGTTTCTCCCTTTCCCTCTGCCTGCTGCTCTCCCTGGTTTTGCTCTCTCTTTCTCTCTCTCTCTCTCTGCCAAATACATAAATAAACAAACAAATAAAGAAATAAATAAAATTTTCATTGTCTCTTTTGTTTTTCACATAACCTATATAATGGGTATCATAATCACCAGTTTCCTACTGAGGAAGCTGAACTGTAGAGGATATGTGATTTGCCCAAGGACACACCTAGGGTAACCAACCATTCCAGTTTGCCCAGTCTGGTCTTCAGGTCATTTCAGATGCTAATTGTACGTGTGTGTGTGTGTGTGTGTTGTAATCTCCCTCTCTCTCTTTTTTTAATTTCAGAACCTTGCTCTTATATATTACCTACTAGCACAGACCTTATGTCATAAATTATCAGCGGCCACAGGAAAATAGCATAAAATGAAAAAAAGCAAGTTGGCTGCCATAGCAATTTTTTTTTTTTAAACTTGGCTTGTTAAAAAGAGCTTGACCTGATATATTATGTCTGGTGAAGATTTGCCCAAGGTTTTGTTGTTTGCTTTGCCCTAGGTAGGGAAGGCTATTATTATTATTGTTATTTTTTCTTAGAAGAAAGATGTAGCAGCCTTTTTCCTAAACTGTAAATAATGCCAATTCTGACCTCAGGCTAATTTGAAGGTAATTATCTATATTTACCCAGGGGAACTACATTGATGTAAACCCTATTTTTCCATTTCCTTATAATATCAGCCAGAATGAGCATGAGGCCTTTGCTTTTGGAGAAATGGTTTATTAACTAATCAACTGGACAGTACTCTTCTAATTAAACGCTTTAATGAAAATGTGTTTGCATAAAATAATTGAGAATAATAATTGATTATACTTATTGAATACTCAGCTAGGGTCAACATTATATTTCACACATTGCACATGCATTCATTCCCTTATTCCCCAAACAATGCATAAGAATGCTACTATCTCCATTTCTCTGATGAGGAAATAGAAGCACAGAGATGTTAAATAACTGACTCGAGGACACAAAGCTGTAAGTGGTAGTGCTAGGATTTGAACCCAAGCAATAAAGATCATGTCCTTAATCTCTAGGCTAAAACACCTTTCCATCCATTTACATTAAACTCGAGAAACCAGTTATGATGGACGGAAAACAGCATGCCCATACCCAAATTCCTAGAACCCGTGAATGTTACCTTACATGGCAAAAGGGACTCTGCAGATGTGATCGGACTAAAGACCACTGAGATGGGAAGACTGTCCAAGATTATCCAGGTGAGTCTAGTGAATCACATGGTTCTTGTGCGAGGAACCTGGGATTCTGAGTCAGTCGGAAGCAGATTGGAGTGATGTGCTTTGGAGCTGGAGAAAGAGGCCACAAGCCAAAAAATATAGGCTGAAAATGGCAAGGAAACCAATTTTTCCCTCAGAACGTCTGGAAGAAACCAACCCTGCCAACATCTTGCCTTTAACCCATTCAACTGATTTCAGACTTGTACCTCAAGAACTGTAAGAGAGTAAATCTGTGTTGTTTTCAAATACCAGTGTTGTGGCAGTTTGTTAAAGGAAGCAAACATATATGGCAGTGAGGAAAACAACTACACAACAACAATGAATTCTTTGAACTTAGCCGAGAAGCATTTGTGGACAATCAGAACAATTGGAACATTTTAAAGCAGGAGCCATCTTTCTGGGAATATTCCCCACAGGGTCTACTCTATATTAGTTCTGGCCTCGGTGTTTCTTTTTCTTTCTTTCTTTTTTTAAAAGATGTTATTATTATTATTATTATTATTGTATTTTTATTTGACAGAGAGAGAGAGAGAGAGAGTGGGAAGGGTAGAGGGAGAAGCAGACTCCCTGCTGATCAGGGAGCCTGATGTCAGCTCCATCCCAGGACCTTGGAATCATGACCTGAGCTGAAAGCAGACCCTTAACCAACTGAGCCACCCAGGCGTCCCAGACATCAGTGTTTCTAGTCTCTGAAAAAGGCCTCAGACACCATCTCCTTGAGATAATTCATTCGATTCAAAACTAGGAACTGTAAGTCCCCTCCTGTTACACATCAAATATGCACATACTTTTGCTTAATTTCTCTGTGTTCGACATGCATCCCTCTTTCACCACTAGAATGTTCCCTCCTTGGCAGCACATGTTCAAACACCACTTTATCACGTACTAGTTGTATAAGTAAAGACTCTGTGTAAATAACCGCTCTATGCAAGGAAATGCTGTGGGCCTCAGTTCCGTCATAGCTACCAGGGATCGTAAGAGCACCCACCCAGACAACCTCCAGGAGTGCTCCTGAGGGTCAAACATCCTAGCACATTAAAGCCCGTAGGATGGCGCTGGCATCCGCTCTGCACTCAGTGTTAGTTCCTTGATGATCTCTGAGCTCCCTCTTTCACTGGTTTCCCTCCTCAGACAACCAGGATGTTCAGTTCTCTCCACCCCTAAACAAATCATAAGCCTACCTGTTGAGGTTGCCATTCTCCCTCTCTCCTTCTCTCTGCTGCCCAATTAGAGCTGCGCTGGCTGCCCCCATGCACCACCTGCCCATCTCAGCCTGTGAGATCCTTTCTGCCTCTTGACAGAATCTTGTCCCCACATAGAATTTTCTGTGGCATTTCCATGGTTGGCAACACCCACTTTGCTCACTTTCTGTCAGGCTTTCAGAACACACTCTCCTTAAGTATCCATTTCTCCTTTCAAATTGCTGATTCCACTAAATTGGCGGTTCTCAGTGGAGGGTGATTTTGTTCCCTGACCTCCTCCCCACACACTGCTATGGGTCATTTGGCAATATCTGGAGACATTTTTCATTGTCAAAAACTTGGGGGCATGGGTGCCACTAGTATTTAGTGTGAGGAGGCCAGAGATGCTGCTAAATAAACATCCTATAATGCATAGGACACCCCCCCAAAACAAATGATTATCTGGCCCAAAATGTCAATAGTGCCAAAGTTAAGAAATCTACTCTAAATAAACCCATTAGCCAAGATCTGGCTTTGCCCGTCATTGTGCATGTGTGAGTGTGTATGTGTATGTATGCATACACCTTTGTACAAACAGATCTTCTAGACCCACCCAGGCTCAAATCCACAGATCAAACAATCTGCAAGGCATCACCATATTTCCATCTATTTGCCCCCCCTGCTCTGTGCCCCAGGAAGGTGCTGATACAGACTGCATCAACAGGGGTCCCTTGCCCTTGCGTCTCCAGCTGGCTTCAGCAACAGAGATTACAGAGATCAATAGTAAGATCAAGGTAATTATTCTTCTTGGTCCTTTCCTAGAAAGTTGCCTTGGGCTGTGCATTTTCTTTAACTACAAGTCACTTACTACAATATGGCTGTCTCTATAGGATTCTCCTTCTAGGTTCAGGTAATTGGGTTTTTTGTTTTTCTTTTTTGGTCCCTTGTCCATTCAGGTTTAGTACTGGTATAAATCAGTTGCTAAGCCCTAGTTACTGCACTATCCCTTGTAGCCCCCATTCTCAAATATTTGGAAACAATTCCTTTATAAATAAATGCTTCTTGAATTCTCTTCTTCTAAGTAGTTCATATATTTTCTGCTTTGATAGAATTTCCATCCATTGTCATTTCCCTCTATGTATGACAGAACTAACAACTTTCTTGTGACCCAAATCCAAAAATTTACCATCTCCTACTCTCTTAAGCACTATATCCAATCAATTGTTAAGACCCATGGATTTTCTTCCACATATTTCTTACTTAAACTTCCTCCTGACCCTTTCCCACTGCCTAGTTCAATATATCATTGAACTAGTTGCCCTAGTTCAATATATCATTTCTTATTGCTATAATGGTGTCCACATTTTTTTCAGGTATCCAATTTCTTCTCTATTTTTTTCCAACTTCCAAAGCCAATACCATCACCCCATGCAAGCTTCCAGGATTCTTTAGGAACTAGAAGTGAAATCTCCCCTTTCACAAATCTCATTCTCTGTCATACACTTCACATAGGTAACAGTCACTTTCATTGTTCGGTTTTTACCATAAAACTATCTTTTATTTTTACTAAAATTAAGTTTCTTGAGGGCAGAATTGTGCTTTTTCATATATGTTTCTCCCAAAGTACTTGATATTGTCTTCCATACAGAAGGCCATAGTAAGTACTTTTTATTTATTTATTTTTTTAAAGATTTTTTTAAGTTTATTTGACAAACAGAGATCGCAAGTAGGCAGAGAGGCAGTCAGAGACAGTGAGGGGGAAGCAGGCTCCCTGCCGAGCAGAGAGCCCAACATGGTGCTCCATCCCAGGACCCTGGGATCATGACCTGAGCCAAAGGCAGAGGCTTTAGCCAACTGAGCCGCCCAGGTGCCCCTAAGTACTTTTTAAATGGAGCAATGATTTTACTGCCCACCCCCCTTTATGGCTGGTAAGGATAACAAATTTTTACAATTCCTGTGCTAGTTTCATGGGCTTTCAGAGTTACATCTTTTTATTTATTTTTTGAATAAGAAAGACAAGCATATTCTTTTGCAGCAAAAGCTATAAGAGCATTCTAAATGTTAGAAAAATAAACAGTGGCATCACATAATCCCATTGACTTAGAGTTAATTCACACCATCCCCAAATAATGTCTCTCTGAAAACTTTCCCTGATTTCTCTTCCAGCAGAATTTCCATAATCAAGTTATCACTGTCTAAACAGAAAGACAGTAAAGCAAAGATCTTCCTCTGCCACTTCATAAAAAGTAAATACTGACCTCTTAAGCACTTTAGCTAATCCCGAGGATATTTATTTTGTGTGTCAATGTGACATAATAGAACTTCAGAACATTGACCAAAACACATGACCATTAATTAACTGTATGATCACGATTAATTTCTGAACCTCATTTCTTCAACTGTATAATGGAGATAAAAATAACATAGTTCATATGGGGATAAATAAACAAAGAAATATATATATATTTCTTCACAATATATTATTATATAAGTAATTCATAATTAGCATATTAGTGTATGATTATTGAACTTATTATATATATATTATATATTATATATATATATTATAAAATATATAATATTTAGTTATATAATGTAGAATAATACACAATGTATAACTACTTTAACAACTGCAAATAGTGTATAAAACATTGCTTAGTTATTCTAGTAGCTTCCATATCAACTTGTCTCAATGAATGAAAAAATAGCAGCAAGTTTCTGGCTGTTGAAGTTCTAAATGACACACCATTTAATGAAGCACACCTGAATGACAATGAGTTGTAACGTCTTCCCTAGTCAGTCATGTCAAGATGAATCCATTCAAACTGATAGAGCATCCATGACCGTAGAATTCTCTTCATGTATACAGAGAGTAAGATGGGAATTGTAAACACTCTCCCTAAACGAGTCCAAACTATTCTGTTCTATACCCTGGAATTGAAATGGAATACCAGGGAATATTTCAAGAGCATGTTCTTGAAACTGTAATTACTAAGTTTCCTCAAATTCCTTGTAGCATAGGGGTGCCTGGGTGGCTCAGTGAGTTAAAGCCTCTGCCTTTGGCTCAGGTCGTGATCCCAAGGTCCTGGGATTGAGCCCTGCATCGGGCTCTCTGCTCAGCAGGGAACCTGCTTCCTCCTCTCTCTCTGCCTGCCTCTCTGCCTACTTGTGATCTCTGTAAATAAATAAATAAAATCTTTAAAAAAAAATTCCTTGTAGTATATATAGAATCACTAAACAAAATAGTTCTGTTTTATTTCTGGACTTAGACCTTTAATATGTAAATAAAGATTTATTTAGTAAGCAAAACACATGTAAAGCACTAAATATAATAGGAAGTGTTATCATTATGCTAAATTACCTATACATTTACTTTACCCAGATTCAACCCTATGCTTAGGGAAGAGAGGAAGGGGAGGAGTCAGGGGAAGGGGTGGAGGAACAAGGAAGGGAGGGTATGGCAGACTGTATTTTCCAAAGATGGCTGCATTAACATCTCCCAGCCCACCTGGTCTTCTGCATTGTGACCCCAATCAAGAGGAGAAGCCTATTTCTGCATCTTCTTGAATTGAGGCAGGCCCTGTGACTGCTTTGACCAGTAAAGCTCAGTAGATGGGACACTGTGGTAGTTCCACCTATTCCCCTTAACTAGCCTGGCAGTTTTTGTGTCTTGCCCTTCAGATGTTCACTGTAGGCAAAACTAGATGCCGTGTAAGAAGTCCTATTACCCTGAGACTGCCATTCTGTGAGGAAGCCCAAACAGGTCATGTGTAAAGGTTGTGTGGAGAAAAGTGTTCCAGCCATCCCAGACATGTGAGTGAGAATACCATCTCGTATAATTGGTTCAGTTCAGCCTTTGGATGACCTCAGCTCCAGAAGCCTTCTAACTGCAACTGACGATGGACCTAAGTGAGAACTTTCCTGCTGAGCCCAGTCAACCCACAGAACTGTGAGATATACTGCTACATTACTTTAAGCTCCTAAATTCTGAGGTGGTTTATTACATGGTAATAGATATTTGGAGGAGAGAAAAGGAGGAGTGGGGTAGAGAAATTAGTAATTTAGCTACATTATGGCCTTTTTGCCTGTTAGCATCAGTTGGAGTCTGCAGCTCAATCTGCATGGGCTAGGGGATCTGGATTAACTCTTTCAGTGGTACCTAGCTCCCAAGCACCTTTCAGACTGTGAGCATTTCATAGTACATCGAGAATAACCTAAGAATATTTAAAGACACTGTTTTGCTTTTATTTTAGCTTTAGTGTTTTTTGTTGCTGTTGTTGTTTTATACAACATGGCTATGAATACAACCCCATCATTTTATCTGGGGTTCAACTGAAGATCCAGCCTCCCCTACATAACTGGAAAAAACTGGCTCTGCTGAGCCTATTGAGAAATGTAGAGCTCCAATACAGAAACTCCTAAGAGACTTGCAAGGTTCATTTTGGCTTAACATGGCTTTCACCTCATAGGGTGACTTTAGAATCTAATAGCCTCATATATACTACATATTGTGACAGTGATAATGACATTATTGATGATGAGATGATGAAGCTGATGACAAAGGAGGAGGACGAACAGGAGGAGGAAGATAAGGATTGTATGTTAACAGAAGAGTAGATTTCACTTATAAATATGTTCTTGTTACCTTTTGGAGATCTGAACAGTAATGGTTATTAATGGGTCCATAATTCATTTATTTTTAAAAGATTTCCATGGTTTCAGTGAACAAAGTATCATTTCATTCTTAGCAGAACCATCACCCAAAATGAAAAAAACTGATCCCTGTCCAGCTGAATCTAATATAAATGAGTAAAACTCTTTAAGACTTCAAAAATAAAAGGTGTGGATTCAAGTTAAAAGCAGCTTTTACCAGGCCAAATCCTTTCAAGTTTTCTTTAGGAAAAAAAAAAAAAAAAATCAAAGGCACCAACATCCTAGGAAATTATCTTCCACAGTCAATGATCATTAATGTCTTTATATATTTTTCTTACTACTACATGGAGACTCAATGTGTTGCTAAATGTTACAAAAATATAAACTGGAGTTCCTGTCTGCTCAAGAGGACTGTAAGCTCCTGTGTTTGTAAAATGTCTTTTTTTTACTTCTGAGACTACTGTTATTGGCATAGTAGTGGGTAAAGGTTGTTTCATGAATCTCTGCTTCTGGTTTCTATTAAACATTGCAGTTGTTTCAATTTCTACGACCAAAGTTTATTAGAGGAAAAAAATAACTAGAACATACAGGTTAAAAAAAAAAAAAAAGCCATCAAATCATTAATAATCCCAAACACCCTTGATTCAATTGCTATCTGGTGTTTGCAGACCATATTCTTTTCTATTCCTGTAGAGATTTTTTTTTTTTTTTTAACTGAAGACATGCGTTTTAATTTTGTAACCTGATTTTCTGGCTGAATGAATAGCTCTAAGGTGATCTACATTTGCATCTAGGTTTCATTCTCAAATCCC
Organism: Enhydra lutris kenyoni; assembly: GCF_002288905.1. NCBI lineage: Eukaryota > Metazoa > Chordata > Mammalia > Carnivora > Mustelidae > Enhydra > Enhydra lutris. Next base: position 39,969,134 of record NW_019154090.1, on the reverse strand, counting down.
TCTCTTTTGACATATATTCACCTTTAGACATCACACATCTATTAGCAAAAGTCATTTCACAGCTTACACTGAAGATGATACTTAGTTCTTCTGAAAAGAGGTCAAGTAATACATAGTCAACCCTAAAACTGTCTCTGACAAAGTGAGGAAATAAATACATTTTTTAGTACAGTGAAAAACAAAAACAGAATTTGAACGCCAGGGCTAAAAGCATCAGATCTGAAAAGGCAAAGGATGAGGATGACCAGTAGGTTAGCTATGTGGCAGGAAGGGCAATAAATATCTTGAGCTATAGTCCCCAGTAAACAGCATCAACATGATCTAGAACTTTCTACAAATATAAATTCTTGCGGCCACCCAGATTTACTGAATCATAAACTCTGCTGGTGAAGCCTAGCAATCTATGCATTTACAAGCCCTTCCGGTGAGCAATTCTGAGTCACACTGCCCTAGGCAAATAGTTGAAGTCTGAGTAACACTGCAGTAAGTAAATAATTAGGAGAACCACAGTCCAAGTTGCCCATTAGAATCCTTTGGGGGGCCTTTACAACACATCGATGACACTACCCCAGCCCAAGTAATTTAGAGGATACCCTGGGTTGGTAGCTGACTATCTTTATTTTTTACAAGCTTCCTAGATGATGCTAGTCAATAACCCAGACTGAGAACTATTGTTCTAACACATGTATCCACCCAACAAACTAAGAGATGAGTCCAGAAGGAACCTGGCTGAGAAATTTGGTACATTTGGCCATAGTCGCTGCATGATGGTACACACATTTAAAAGGAGCATAACTTACTTTGTTTTACTTCACTGGGTCTATCTGTTAAAGCAAGATGAGCAATGCTTTTCAATATTATTCAGAAATAAGTATTACTATCAACTAACATGTTCTTTGGTCTATGACATAAATTTAAAATTTAATTCACAAAGAAACCTGGTAAATGCAATTATGTTTGGTAAACACCTTACCTGTCTGGGACTTCCATATATAATAACTTAAGACATAGGTGTCGAAGGCCACCGAGCATAAAAGTAACAGTCCTATTCCCTTAATAAGGACAGGAAGTATTACAGTACGACAGTACTATAACAATAAGGCAACAGCTTACAGTTACCATATATATCATCCTTGTAAGTGGGTACTATAATATTTATCAGACAGTAGTAATTACTATTTAAAATGAGGACCCTAAGTTATTAGGAACATTAAGTTTTGTTCAAAATATTTTGCTTCAGAATAAATAAAATAGTCAAAGACTACTCACATAGAACTCAAAAACCACTAGCTCAGAAGAAAAATGGGTAAGAAAACAAGAAGTGGAATATAAAAAAGTTTGTCTTGTTTTGTTTTATTTTCCTAAGCAGGACACAACAATCACTAATTATATCAGAAAAAATAATTTTATTGAAATCCAATTATAAAGAATTTCTGTTCTGGGCACCTGGGTGGCTCAGTCAGTTAAGCATCTGACTTTGGCTAAGGTCATGGACTTGGGGTCCTGGGATGCGGGCCCAAGTTGGGCTCTGTGCTCAGCGGGGAGCCTGCTTGTGTCCTCCTTCTGCACCTCCCCCTGCTGGGGCTCACTCTCTCTCTCTTTCAAATAAATAAATAAAATCTTAAAAAAATTTTAAAAGAAAAGAATTTCTGTTCCTCAAAAGTTAACTTTAAGAGAGGTAAAAGGCAAGATATAGACTAGGAGATGATAATATTCAGGACTCATACCCAAATATCTTATAGCATATCATCTCACATTCAAATAACTCATAACACAAATCATTGAGGAAAAAAACAAAACAAAAACGAAAACAGCAACCTGATCCTAAGTTGGGCAAAAGACTTGAAGAAGCACTCATAACAAGAGATCTAAATGACTGACAAACATATGAAAAAGTATTCCATAGCATTCCTAACAAAACCAATTTAAAACCACAGTGAGATTCTAATACACTCCCACTAGCATGCTCAAAAGTCTAAGTTTATGTCTACACTATGGCCTAGCAGTTCAACTTCTGATATATACCCAAGAACAAATGAATGTAATAGTTCACCCAAAAACAAGGTCAAGAATATTCTTAGCAGATTTATTCATAATAGCTAACTTAGGAAAAATGCAAATGCCCATCAACAGAAGAATGGATAAACAAATACTAACATATACATAAAATGGAATACTACACATTGATTTTAAAAATACCCTACTTGACTATGCAGCATTAGGAATGAATTTAAAATGTTTTGTGAGCAAAAGAGTCCAGATGCAAAAAATGACATACGGTTTGCGTCCATGCATATGAAGAACAGGCAAAACTAATGGATGTTGAAAAAGTTTAGAATAAGGGTTGCCTTGCATGAAGGAGAAGATGAAATGAGAAGGTGACGCCTGGGTGGCTCAGTTGGTTGGAGAAGGTGATGAAGGTGCATTCTGGAATGTTGGATGTATTCTACATCTTAATCAGAGGTGGTTATATAAATACATAGAGATTAAGATTAGTGCACTGTATGGTATGATCTAACAATTAAAATTAAGATAAAGGAGATAAGAACAAGCATAATCAATCCTTCTTCAAAAGGCAGCATTTAAAATAATTCCACCACCAGCAGTTTTACTGCTTATGGAATTAAAAACCAGTTATCCAAAAAATGAGATCTCTTCAGGATTTTGTCCCATCATTGGCCCCCATGAAAAATATCTCAAATTAGTTTTCTCAAGTTCTTTCTCAAGTATCTATCTATATCTTATGTATCTTCCATCTCCCTTGACTAGTCATATAAACATACTTCAAACATACTTCATCTGAAAAGAGGACATATTCAACCTCACCTTAATTTCCTCTCTAGTTTTTGGATGTTAAAATGTGTCAGAATAGAATGGCAATAGCCATGCCTCTAGTTACTTTATAATGATGAGGCAAAAGGATACTCTTAAATTCTGGGTATGCATAGTTCTATACTGAGTAAAATTTATCACCTCTGTAATCAAGTTCTTAGTGTATATTTGTATATAAATAAATGTTGAATATACAGCTTTAAATATTGATGTTGCTGCTCTTAGACTGGTCAAGGCAGAAGAGGGTAGAACATCATTCTCTTAAATTGACACCAGCTGCTTCTTAACAATCACCACGTGCATTCTTATCTTCCTAGCCAATCACAAGCAGACTCCTTAAAAGCAAACATCTGCTGCTCATTTATAGTAATTTCTACATGAAAACAGGTTTATTAAAAACAACTTAAGCTTTGCCAACACCAAACACGCGCTTCCAGAAAAATTTCTGCCTCAATTGTACTATGATTTGTAACTCCATATACCTAAAAAAAAAAAAAAAAAAAAAAAAAAGGTAATATCCTTCCTTTAAAGGACCTCATAAACATAGTTTTTCATTCTGTGTTTATTCTCCGCATACCTGTTTGAATGTGTGGCATTCATGTGTATCCTTTTCAGAGGGCAGAGGACACTCATCTTAGTGGAATATAACACCAAATAACACCAAATCTACTGCCTTCCCATTTTAAGTTGAGCATGATTTTAGAAATAACCCTAAAGTATAGCATACTGGTTACAAAAGCCAGGGTGCTTGGGTTTAAGAGTTAAAAAATAATTCAATAAACCAATAAATGGTATTATTTCTGTTGTTGTTGATATTACTATATTACTTAACAAAGCAGATAGCTATCATTCAGAATCCAAAGAGGCTGGTTGGCATCTTTAAGTCTATAAATTTTAGTTATATAAAATCAGAAGGAAATTGGAGAGACTAAAATTCTAATTCAGAGTGTTTGCTATTCTACAGTATTTGGGGAGAATAAATAATTCAATTAAAATAAATGCAACATGCCATTTATATTTCATTGGTATTTTTGAAATCCATTCCAATGTTGAAACTTTGTTGTATATAGAAGAAAAAAAACCACCTTACATTCCTTCATGGCATCTGAATTTCTGCTGCATCTCTATATTGTTAAAATGATAAACTCCCTCTACCAAAGAGTTATGAAATAAACTCTAAATCACTACTGTAAAGACAATATTTATCAAGCATGGCTTATGCAATTCATTCTCTACTTCAAAAGTCAGCATTTGTTTGAAAGTTGTAGGAAGCCCAGAGAGAAGTCCTTGAATCCAGACTATGTCAAATTGCTGTAAGATTGGAGGATCTTCCCCATTCTGGAGACAAAAGAAGACTTATCATTATGAAACTATGTGAATATCTTTTATTTTTCCATCTTCTTCCAAGAAGAATTCTGAAAAGTTATTTTCTAGTTCAGCAGGAAGAGGATCATGTGTTCATATTTCCATCTTGAGCCTGTCATGGCATTTTTAGTGTTGTTTTCAAGAGTAATAAGGCCCATAAAATGTCAGTCAAAACCCACCACCAGCAGGGAATGTGTTGGAAGCTGTTACATAATCAGCATGCCTGTTTCAGCACAACACAAATGGCATTTTTCATGTCAATACTGAATTCACAACTTTAAATCTCAGATTTCCTGTGCATCCGGGTTGCCACAGAAGCCAGGACTGTGGCAGTCTGAGCAGCCTGAGTCAAAACCCAAGCGTCCCATTGCCTAATGCAGTAATGAGTCATTTCACTCTCCTCGGTCTCCTTCCCCGGAGTAATAGAATTATCAGGAGGATGTATGAGGAAAGGGCAAAGCAGGGCACTTCTGACAGCTACAGAAAAGACTGAAGAAACTCAGCCTGTGCAAGTACTCAGATTCTCTAAGCTGACCTTCTTCCCAAACTCAAACTTCAATGCTGCTGATACAGTATTAGTCAATAATCTCTACCTGCCCACCCCAGCCTCATTTACTAGAAGACCAGATGCCCACTGCACTGTACCCTGGGTTTCTATCATAGTTGGGGGAAAAAACACATGTGGTACCAGTTTTCAATTTTATTTCTGAAATAACACCAGTTAAGACATTATGATGACCTGAGTCCTATACTATCCTATAAATTGAAGGTGGAAAAGACATATTAGACCAGCACACTACCATCTCCTAATGTGCTTTCTCATAGCATATTCTCCAAGCAAGTAAGATGTTAAATGATTTGGGCAATGGAGCTTCTTCTTGAGTTTTCTGCCCCAAGTTTTAGTTAACAGTTTTATGGCTACGGAATTATATTATGGGATATTCCCTTATGAGGTGATGGTGTGGGGAGAGGGGGAAAAAAAAGTAAGTAAACAGGAGAAAAAGCACTGGTAAATATTGAGAGGGGTGGAGGAAGAAGAGGAAGTGGAGGGGGAAGAAGAGAGGAAGAAGTGGAGGAAGTAGAAGAGGCGGAAGTGGGGGAAAAGGAAGTTGAGGAGGAGGAAGAAAGGAAGTAGAGTAGGGGAAAAGGGGAAGTGGAGGAGGAAGAAGTAGGGGAAGAGGAAGAAGAGGAAGTAAAGGAGGTAGAAATGGAGGAGGAGGAAGAGGAGGAGAATGAAGAGAAGTAGGGGGAGAGGAAGTGGAAGAGGGGGAAATAGAGGAAGAATAAAGAAGAAGTAAAGGAGGTGAGGTGAAGAGGGTAGAAAGTGGAAGAGGAGGAAGAAGAGGAATTGGGAGGAAGGATGGAATGGAGAAGGAGGAAGAGGAGTAAGTGGAAGGAGTGGAGGAGGAGGCAAACATTATAGAGGAAGAAGAGATGGAGAAAGAAGAGCTGGAAGTAAAAGGGGGAAAAAAGGGAGAAGAAAGTCAAGAGGAAGAAAGGAAGAAGGAGGGAAAGAAGAAAAGGAAGAAGAGGGAAAGGAGGAAGAAGAAAACAGGAAGAAGGGAGGTATGCTTTTCGTCGAGTTTTGTTTTCTTGGTATTTCCACACATCTGTTATAGTATAACTTTTTCTACCCTTGTCTCATGGAGCTTCAGTTACTCAGAAAGTACTTCTGAATTTCTTGAAATTTTGTAATATACTATGAAGGAAGACTCTAAATAGTTATTCCTATTTTCATACAGAACAAACACTTGTTTAGAGTTTGATTCTGTAGCTCCCTTACCTTCACTCCTTCATGTGATTTCAATCATGACACTTTCCTAATGACTTAAGAAATTCTCTACTTGTAGTATATATCTCTTCTTTTACTAGACTTTTAGTTAAAAAAAAAAAATCTTATTCAACTCTTAAATGGAAGGAATTTTGCATTGAACTAAAAGCCAAAGGAACAAACTTTTTATAGATACTGACTGTGCACACACACACACGCACACTCTCTCACTACATTTCAGATTCTAAAGCACCATGGATCATAGGATGCCCCATTATTTTATGTACCACTAAGAAAGAAAGAAAAAAAATTACTCCTTAAAGTAAGGCATACTATCAATCACAAGATGTGGCCTGATTTCAGACTGTTTATAACTTTACCCCAACCATAAGAAAGCATTAGACAAAGCCAAATTGAGAGACATTGCATAAAACAACTGACCAGTACTCTTCAAAAGTCAAGGTCATAAAAGACAAAGACAGAAATGGTTATAGAGTGGAGGAGACTAATAAGAAATAACAACTAAATGAAATAAATTTTAGATCCTGGATAGGTTCCTGGAGAAAAAGAGAGAGAGAGGGAGGGAGGGAAAGAAGGCAGGAAGGGAGAAAGAGAGGGAGAAAAAAGTAGAAAAACTGGCAAAATTTGAATAAGGTCTGAAGTTTAGTAGATATTATACCAATGTTAATTTCTTGTTTATGATAATTGTCCTACAGTTTCTAAGATACTAACATTAGAGGAAGTGGGATGAGAAAGATATTAAAAAAAAAAAAACCTCTTGGAATTATTTTTGCAATTTTCCTGGAAGTCCAAAATTAATTCAAAAAAGAACATATCAAAACTCCAAAAAATGTGTATCTTAGAATAGTTTAAAACCAGTATCTTATAATTCTGTAGAATTAACACAAATAATTGTTCCCAAATGTTCATGTATTTGCAAAATTTGTTCATTATTTGAAGACCATGATGGTATGGTGAAGATTGCCCTGAGCCAGGTGTACAATCCTTGACTTTCAGCATTTATTTGGACCAAATTCACAGGACACATCCTATAATTCCTCAAAATAATCACTTTGGTTCTTAGTCTCTTCAGTCTGTAAGATGAGGTTTTTAGACTAAGTGGTTCTTAAGGGCCACTTCACTTCTAATACTCTCAGGATCTCTGCTAATAACCAAGCAGAATATGTAAAAAATGTTGCCATTACTTGAAATGAGCCAAAATGATTCATACTTTTTTTTTAAAAGTGCATGTATACCTATCTACACATTCATACTGTCACAAGCACAGAGTTCTCTCTATATAACGGGTATAGAATAAGCTACATCATGGTGAAAACCATGTCTACTCTGTGTTCACTGAGTGCTTAATTTATCCATAGCACATAAAGATGCCAGGTGTTATTAGTGTGAAATAAAACTCAGCAATTTTTAGTAAGACTAGCACTGTTCCAAACCACCCTCTCAGAGAAGGAATCAAGCAGGCAAAAATGTGAGTGGAGATGTATATTTTATTAGCTGCTCACCTTTTCCAGAGTCTCTATTTCTGATATTCAGTCAATTTATATTAATTGATAAAAAGAACTCACTAAAATAAAGTGTGGGTGGTGTCACAGAAGAAGGCCCCACTGAAAAGACAGGAAGCCTTATTGATAAGATGTTTTTCTAGATTCTATATGGAATTCTAGCCCCAGAAATGATGAGAAACCAGTTTGTTTTTGCCTTGAATTTTTTTTAAGATTATTTATTTGACAGAGAGAGAGAGATCACAAGTAGGCAGAGAGGCAGGCAGAGAAAGGTGATGGGGGAGCAGGCTCCCTGCTGAGCAGAGAGCCTGACATGTGGCTCAATCCCAGGACGCTGAGATCATGACCTGAGCCGAAGGCAGAGGTTTAACCCACTGAGCCACCCAGGCACCTCTTGCCTTGAATTTTTCGGTAAAGGTCAGATGATGAGGACTTTTTAAGGGACACAGTCAAAGACAATCTAAGAATTTACCCTTCTAATAACAATCTTTGTGCAAAAGGCACACAAAATGCCAGATGGATTGTAGCATATTAATCTTTCATATTAAAAAGAAAAAAAAATCTTCTTTTCCATTATCCTCTAAGGCACAGATGAGCTTCCAAAGCTAACAAGACAAGGAAATCTAGTTCCAAACACCAAATCATTAAGTTTAAAAGCAAGAGACAGAGCAAAGACCTCCTCCTGGAAAGGCTGTGAGCAGGATGATTTGGGGACCTTCTGTTGGGGAAGGAAAATGCCACTTTCTCTCCCAGTTGATATAAAAAAGCATTCACAGTAGTGGTAGTTTCTATGACTTCAATTTCAACATATACTGAATAATGAGGGGTAAGAACTGGCTGAGGAAGGAAGGAAGCAAGCTTCCCAGTCAAGGGTGTGGTGTTGAAGAAGACACCATGATTATGGGAGCATTAGACACAATGATATGTAAATTGAGGTGGCTGATTTAAACTGAGTCAGGAATGGTGAGTAAAGTAGGGTTTGACACCCAGCCTTCTGTTCCCTTGCTCTTCCCAGGCTCTTAAGTCTCTTTGGGAAGGAACTTCGGACAGGAGGCATGGCCCTGGGTAGGCCAGGAAGATTTCCCAGTGAGTAACCAAGTAAAACAGTGTTTTCTGAGCTCTTCTTGTTGAAGGTGGGGCTGTCTGTGGTCTCTATACTGGTCTAAACCCAAGGCTACCTCTTGCAATAAATCAATTATTACAAATGGATTTTCTAGCTGTGGCCTTTTGGAAGCCAGACAAGGAGCTGGAGGCGCTAATTCTGTTTGTGGATTCTCTTTGTGAATGAGGGCCCTGGAGTTCTACATCTCTATGGCACCTCAATTCAAGACATTCAATCTTCTTTTATTCTAGACAATGTATGTATGCTAGGTCTTTGTTGGTTCATGTGTACTGGGGGACTGCAAGAAGGAGAAGGAATAAAGGTGGTGGGAGGGAGAGCTAGGTGGGAATATGGAGCTGTAGGAGTGGTGGAAATAATTAAACACCAGAAGAATCACTGCTGACAGTTCTCATACACTTTCTACGTGTGGAGCTATGTACATGTTGTAACCAACTATTTGGATAAACACAAATCACTTGGAGGACAACCAGACTAACACCTACATAAATTCAACCTCAGTTCACTGAGGCCTGAAATGAGGGGAAAGGGAAATATTGTGCAAGGATTCTTAGGTGTGGTCTCCAGACCAGCAGCATCAACAACCTGGGAACTTGTTAGAAATGCAAATTCCCAGGTCCTACCCCTGGCAAACCTAATCTGAAATCAGGGGGTGGGGCTCAGTAATCCGTGTTTGAACAAGCACTATAGGTGATTCTGATACAGGTTCAAATCAAAGAGCAAAGGGTGTTTCGGAGAAATGGCCTACTAGACAAAATTTGACATTTTCCATTGGGGTGGTTTGCATACTGGTTTGGGATACTTGAGGGATAGGGTGTGGACATGGGGAATACACAAGAGTAAAACCTGGCTCATTAGCAGGTTTTCCAGATGCTGTAACAGTGGCCTTGGTGCCAAAGAAAACAATGGTGGCCCTTGTACAGAACCTAAGACTGGGTGGGAGTGCCAAGACTTGGTTTAGAAATGCAAATCTTGGTTTACCAGTTCAGACTAGAGTAGAAATCTGCCAGTTCAAACTTTTGTCCTCTCATCTACCTTTGGAAGCAGAACAGAAGGAATCTGAAGAGGAATGAAGAAAAAAAGTCTCATATCTCCTCATTTGTGTGTCTGAATATCTGGACCTTTCCAGAAGCTATCTTGACCCAATGCCAAGAGCCTCCCACTCTTAAAATATATTTCTCATTGTTTATAAATCATCCCATCACAGTTCCAATGTCGTGGGTACAAAAAATGTACCTGTAAATCACATGAATCCAGGTGTTCCTGGCCTGTTAGGAACTTGGAAATACAAAAGATGGCACATAAACCTATCAGAAGAAAATCAGTGACCGAGTCCAACCTCAGATTCAGTAAGAGAGAACTCAAAAAGTCTAGTCCCAGCTACTTCATAGAACTCAGTATGAAGCCTGGACAGGCCTTGGAACTATGAACGGAAGACAAGAGTGAATGTCAGAATGTGAGAGTATGATTGGAGGAAAGCAAAGGAAGAATCAATTAAAACTATTATTATGATTGAAAATTAGATACATATTTCAATAAAATCACACAGAGTCAAATTGAAAAACAAAGATGGAGATGGCAAGTAGATGACAAACTCAGTAGTCCAATGACAAAAATGAAACTTTCCATCTCCATGTAAAACCATAGTGGAGAAATACATATTAAAGAAATACCATGGTACTTGTTCCCACAGGAAGAATATGGAAAAACCCTAACATATTCAATACTTTTGCCTTTCTCCAGCCTGGGGCAGACATCACTACCAAAGCCTGCTCTCCTTCCCTGCTGAGTAAACACTCAGCCTCAGAGTTGTCAACACCAGCAGCCAGTAGCCACTGCCAATGGATCAGAATTGCTAGTTCATCCTCTATGACTTGCTGCAGTGGGCCGGGGCTGGCAAGCTCCTTCTGCTCCCAGCTCTGCCTCTCATCCCTTTGCCCATAGGAAGCCTCTGCCATATAGTGTCCCAAAGTGTATGGACTGATTATTACTTTCTATTATAATTCCAGAACAGACCAACAAGTAATTATATAAAATGTGTGTTTTATTTTAATCTCTTTTTCAATGTTTTACATACACAGATGCACTTCCTGGCTCAACAAAGGGGGGGAAATAAAAATCAATGATTCCGGAATTACAACAAATAAATCTATGTAGTTATGAAAGTGCATGGTACCTGTAGAGATCATATACACGTATCCTGAAATATGGGGTATTCTCATGGTGGTACACAGTAAGTATTTTTTTTTAATTTTTATAAAATTAAAGTGCTTTTATTGCAATGATTCTTTGTGCTTTTAATGCACATAATATAAAAATAACATCAGACCTCTGAATTCACTGTGGATATTATTGCTTGTGTCAAGGATAAGTGAAAACAAAGCAAACATTTACAATAGCTTAGACCAAAATATTAAGCAAATAATAGTGCAGGCAGCAGAAGTCTTGCAGGTGGCACGTGGCTGGCTGAAGCCCAAGAAATGCTGTTATATAAATGTGTACACATGTGTTGAGTCTCACCTAATTTCACTGCTGATTTACTATGCCTTAAGGAGAACATGCCAACTGCCCAACAACACAGCACTAACATTTCCAACTCCCCCCCCCACGTTAAGTGTGAAGTTACCCTTGCCTTCTAAGAATTGTCTTGCACTAAAATGTTATGATTTAAAAACAACTAACTCGTGAACTTAGCTAAAACTCAAGAGGTAGAAAAGCTCAGCCCTTTATCTGACCCATCATCTACAATTAACCTGGTTATGTCCTCAGCCACAACTAACTAGTGTCACCCCCAATTAACTTTCCCAGATAGGTTTTCAATTAGCACTAACAGTTCAAACTACTAAAAAACAACAGCACAAGGTGGCATGGTAATAGGACTGCTTCCAATACTATTAATTCACTCTGACAACTGACAACAACAACAAAATCCTAGGGAGAATAAAGAAAAAACCTGTTCTATTTTATCTTTGCCACTTGCAATATGGACCCTCCTTAGAGGTCTAATTTATTTGACATGTTTTGAGAAACCATTTTTATTATCCCATATCTGAATTATATTCATTTTTCCCACCCTGCTTTAGAATAGTACCAGGTTTCCGTTTGTCATAAGCGTTTGTCATTGAGCGGTGAGGTTACATTGCGGGAGATGTCGTAAGCACTGGTTTGTCACCACCTACCACATTAAATAATCCTCAAGGTAAGCACTAGGTTATAGGGCAAGTAAGCAAGGTTTTTAACTCCTTCCTGCCTAAGCCACGCGTCAATTTGTACAAGTAAAAGTGAACCTCAATTTTCAATCTCAGTACTAGATAAAAATTATGAGAGAGTCTAAATCAATAGAAACGTCACATGAGTTACCAAAATCCAGCTGAAAGTCATATTTAGTTTGACTCACATAATTTTTTGTTTTCCTTTTAGAAAAACAGATTTAAAAAATAATTCTACTATCAGCCATATCATGAAATTTCCAGGTAAATCTGAAATAAGTGATTGTGGGCTTTCTATTTCTGGAATCCCTTCTTTTATCCATCCTAGGCTACCTCCTTGTTTACTCCCTCCTCTTTCCTTCAGCTCTCTTAAGAGTCTAGTCACAAGGCTGGGGCCCACTCCAGCCCCAACCTCAGGCATTGATGAAAATTTAAGAGATATCATGATGTGTTACAATTGGGAGTCTCAGAATTATAAAATCTGCAAGACGGAAAGTAATAAACTCCAAGTGGTGAAATTTCAGGGCAGCAGTGGGAGAAGAGGGAACCTTTGTAGGTGAGGTGGTAGAATTCAAAATCTTTTCTTTTTTTTTTTTTAATTCACATGCTTAAGAAATGGTTTCTCTGTGCACAGGCCTGGGAAAAGAAATATATACCTTCTACCTGGGATGTGCTAATGAATAGACACCTAATAGCATCTACATCATAATATATGATCAGGGGTGCTTGGGTGGCAGAGTCCGTTAGTGTTCGGCTCTTGGTTTCTGCTTGGGTCATGATCTCAGGGTCCTGGGATCAAGGCCTGCGTCAGGCTCTGTGTTCAGTGTGGAATTTGCCTGAGATTCTCCAGCTCTCTCTCTCTGCCCCTCCCCCTTGTGTTCTCTCTCATATAAATAAATAAAATCTTTTAAAAAATATATGATCAAACTCATCTGTGTAAAGGTGCTAGGTATGAAGATCATGGGATATCAAACATAGTGAGGAGGAAATGGACAAAGTTGATGGTAATTATAACTACTGTATATAATTCCATCTTCATTTTACAGATTAGGAAACTGAGGTATGGGAAGATTCCCCCCACACACACACAATGTTCCGGTTCACCAAGATGACTACAAATCCCAGCTTTTTTTTTTTTTCCATTTTACCATAATTCGTTTCCCCAAAGATCTATGGGTAAGTATAAAGAACGCAGCATTTGAATATACCTAGTATCTTCAAGTTCTGTTTTATATCCAAAGACGGCCACATTGAATATTTAAACAAAAAAGGGGCTAAAAGGTGCTACCACTCTGCAAATCAGACCAAAGGGATTATGAAAAAATTGTTTATAAGCCGGCCCAGGTACTGACTTCATTTGAAAAGCTTGTTTGTACACATCAATATCATTATGACAAGTTTGTTTTAACACAACAAGTCTATACCTAGATCATGTTATGTCAACGACACAGAAAAACAAAGACAAAAAACCCAATTACTGCATTAGAACTCTGAGAACTTAAGTATTTGTACATCTGCCCTTCTGGGAGTTAGAAGCTAAATGGGCTAAGCATCAAATTAAAAAGCACAGGTATTATGCATTCTAAATGGACACCCACTAACCTCATAAATACTGAGACTAGAGGCTGTTTCTAGTGCCGGATACATTGTAGGCAATTAATTCTGTTTATGGATTGGCTGACAAGAGAATTCAGCAAACTCACATCAAATACTTTTCTAGTGCCCTAATTTGCAATTTGGAAAACCAGGAGTAACAATTGTTCCTTTAGAAATCAAAGGAGGACTCTGGCCTCGGAACCTAGAACTCCCTAGGTTCTAGCCTTTAAAGCTATTTCTTGAGGGAGTTCTGTGTGACAGACACTACAACTGCTCAGCTGATGGGTCAGAGCACTTTCTTTTTCTCCTTTATAACTTTATTAGAGAATGAATACTGCTCAATCTTTGAGGGTACAACTTTATGGGAGATAGGGACCCTTCACAGTTTATGGAAAGGTCAAAGCTGTCCTAAAAATGGCCAATGAACCCAATAAATTCTTGACTCAGAGGTCCAATTTATCTGCGTTTCATCATCTCATTTAAAAATAAAATGGCTAGGGGCGCCTGGGTGGCTCAGTGGGTTAAGCCTCTGCCTTCGGCTCAGGTCATGGTCTCAGGGTCCTGGGATCGAGCCCCGAATCGGGCTCTCTGCTCAGCAGGGAGCCTGCTTCCCTTCCTCTCTCTCTGCCTGCCTCTCTGCCTACTTGTGATCTCTCTCTGTGAAATAAATAAATAAAATCTTTAAAAAAAAAAAATAAAAAATAAAATGGCTAAGTCTGCTTTTCCTGGCCTATTATTTGTTAGATTTCAATAAAGAAGCTTGCTTTTCATTAAAATTTTGTCACAAGCCACCCCATACTGTGCCTTTCTCTTGCAAAAGCATTTTCAATTTTTCCCTCCTTTCTTGAAAAAGAAGTAATTTTCAGCTCTGTTCTTTCTTGCTACCTTCTCTCTCTGTCTCTATCCCTGCATCTTTAAAGAACCAACCAATAGAACTACTTCCTTTTTTGTTGTTTTAAAGAAATATGCAACAAGTATATTTTTCTTTATTTTTTCCAGCAAAAAAGTCACATTCCTCCAAAAAGGAGGATTTTAGGTACTGAATCTCACACTTCCTTGTTTGTGAAGACTTGAATTAAAAAATCATTTCTAGGTGAATAACTCACAGTATAAAAATTTATATATATATATGTACATATATATATATACACTTATATACATACATACACACATGTGTATATATAGTTCATAAAACGTGTTTTCACTGATGATATATGGTATAGAAAGATCAGGCAAATATTATAAAACTCACGTCTTAAAGATTATCCAAGTAATCAAAACTTTTTACGGGATAGTAACTAAGGTTATGAGCTGCTAGTGAGACATGTGGATTGCTTTTGAAGGAAGACAGTATTGGCATTAGCTACTTAAATATTAATAAGATGCTTTCTGCATAAGGTCAACTTAGGAAGAGAGCAAGCTCAGAAAACCTAACCACTGTCCAAAATCTCAACTTAAACTGGAAATATAATATTCAAGACCTCTTTCTGAACATAGATCTTAGCACTTAAATACACTGGAACACAATTTTAATAACAGATATAAATTACATTTCCTTTGAACTATTAGATGGCAACATTATACTCAATTTCTTTACACTTAACCATGAACCTCAACTCATGTAATCAAACAAAATCAAACCGATATAAGACATGCTCAGCAAGTGGTGGGGACCAGGAAGCTGAATTTCCATTTCTTTTGTCTGTACTTTACAAAACATGCAAATTCTATGCACAATTACCTAGAATTGGGACTGCAATCTGACAGCTTGATGATAGAGCAAAATTAATTTGAAATAAAGAAAAACAGTAATTTGTGAAACCCAGGGCCACTGGTAAGTTAGACACACAGGGAAAGGCAAGGCAGTGTGGGACAGGCCTTGGAGATTGGGAATGTACTTCTAATAAAAGCTTGCCTCTCCACATCAGCTATTTTCTTTTAAATTGTGGGTAATGAGCCTGGAGAAGAGAATGAGAGCTTAGCTCTAAAAGGGAGGGAGGATGCTTTATTCTCCGTCATAAAAAAAAAAAAAAAAACAGACAAAAAACATAAAAGGAAACATGGGGCAAGATAAGAGACATTGAGGGAAATAGGGCCAGAAAGCAAAGGAGCTCATGTAGAATGCCTTCCTTCCTTTCAGGAAGGCCGAAGAGGCTATCTTTTGAGCACTGAATTGTCATGATTTTATGAACTTTGAAAATATGGAAATGGCTCCACACAGCTATAATGGAGAAGTGAGTTGCTTAGGTTACTTTACTCATATTAATTGGGTTTGTCTCACCCAGACTCTGGAACAAATGCTGTCCTCAAAGTCCTAGAGCTCCAAAGCTATATCAGAAATGATAACTATGTGGCACATGTACTACCCCTCCTCTTTTACCTCATACCCATGGCAGACATTATCAATCAAGCATGACAGTATTTCTTATTGAGCTGATACAGAGCCTCAGAATCCCTCTCAACACAGTGCCCAAGTGGACCTTCCTAGTTGATTAAAGGAGGTACCTGAGATGAAATCTAGTTATCACTATTGAGCAAAGCACAAGTCTTATTGTGGACTCGGCTTGCCCTTAAAAGTGTTCCTGCTTCTGCATCCATGGTGAGTTAGCTACTTAACCCAGTCCTATAAGGACTGGAGTTTTTTCCTCCTGAACTTCACTATCTTTATGTATAGGCATCTGATACCTGCTCCCACACGTCCTAGACAGCAACCATGCATCCAGAGCTGGCCCACTCATAAGAACCATAGACCACTGAAGTACCCTTCCAAACCATAATCCTCAAGACTCATTCCCCAACTGACTTCCACTGATACACAGAGAAATCTGATGTTGTAGTCAATGAGCTATACTGATTTTCTACATGCAAGCTTCATACTAGAGGAAGATGCGTTAAATTTGAATGGTTCCCTGGCAATGTGGCAAAAACAAACAAACAAACAAACAAACAAAAAAACAAAAAACCAGACCCAGTAAACCAATAAATCATCTTTAGCCTTTCAATGACTGCAAGTCTGAAAACTATACTCTGAAACATTAGGTTCTCCTGACCTCAAGTTTCCTGCTAAAGAGAGTCTTAGAACACTTTACCTAAAACAGGCCCTGCATTAGCCCTGAGACCAAGAAAATATCTATCTAGGAGTGTCAAAAGCTACTTCTCTCAAAATTTTAGACACTTTCTTCAATGGAGACCCTGAAGTCCAGAGGCAGT
The DNA here is from genome assembly GCF_002288905.1 of Enhydra lutris kenyoni. Classification (NCBI taxonomy): domain Eukaryota; kingdom Metazoa; phylum Chordata; class Mammalia; order Carnivora; family Mustelidae; genus Enhydra; species Enhydra lutris. The sequence goes on along the minus strand of NW_019154090.1, from coordinate 39,952,508 downwards.
CGAGGGTGTAAGCTTGGAACCAGGGTCTTACTCCCCAGAAATTCCTGTTCACTAAGTAGGCAACCCCCTCTGAACAAATGAACCTACCAAAACTATATCTCCTGTAGTCCTACATATGTCCCCAGGTCTTATTGGGCTTCCTGGTTCAGTGATGGAACCAGATCTCTGGCCTTGGAGAGATCATACTTACTTTGATGAAAGCATCTAGAGTCCCAATGTTTGAGCTCTGCCATGAAACCTTGGATTCATTTGTTTCTTCTGAATCCTGAGATCCTAATCCAAATATTCCTTTAGGCCCAGGAAAGACTGTCAGCCATGTCCTATAATGGAAGAGACTGATGGAGGAATCATCTCCCCTGGACCAAATAAGCAGAAGGTGGTCCGTAATGAGCATCCAGTGTCTGCAGACCGCATAAGTCTGGGAACCCAGGTTGGGTTACCATTGTTTGAGTCCCAAGAGTCATCTACCCTAACAAAACCCTGACTCTTACTTCAGCCTGGCCCCAAGTTTTCAAGAGTTAGATTTTTTCAGAAATCAGACACCAAGAGCCAGTATGTCTCTTTGTGCCAAAATTTCAGCTGCAGCAACAACCTCAGAGATGTTCAAGAAGGGACAACAGGAGCAAACGTGATAGAAAAATCCTATATTTGTCCTTATATGCACTTGAGTTAAAATCACAACTCTGTGACCTTTGCCAAGTTGCTTAGTTTCTCTGAGCTTCAATTAAATAAGCGTGAAGTAGAAAAATAATAAAAATATAATAGGGTTGTTGAGATCCTTAGAGATAATATATGTTGAGTTCTGGGCACGTGGCAGGGACTCTCAACAATCATACCTATTATAGCAGTCTCCCACCAAAGTGTAAAATTAACAAATAAGCATATTTGAAACATAAGGCCTATCACACAATAGGCACTCAAATATACATAGGAAAAAAAATAACAATAAATAAATGGATGGATCCAGTCATGTTTGCTACTGTGCATAAGCAAATATATATTTTTTATTTACTCCTTTATTTATTTATTATTTTTTAAAGACTATTTATTTGTCAGAGAGAGACAGGGCCACAGCATAAGTGGGGGAAGCAGCAGACAGAGAGAAGCAGGCTCCCTGCTGAGGAAGGAACATGATGTGGGACTCCATGCCAGGACCCTGAGACCATGACCTGAGCTAAAAGCACATGCTTAACCGACTGAGCCACCCAGGTGCTCCTAAGTGAATATTTTCTAAAAAGAGCCACGTTCACCAAGCAATCAGCTTGTTGGAGAATTGGCAATAGTTTTTATTCACTGTTGGTTTGATGCTTCAATTGAAACAAAGCAGTGACCTAAAATAATTTTATAAACGATTTCTGAAAATCCATCAAATCCACTTAAACTATGATTTTTGACCTGTAAGTCACATCTGAACATTTATAGGGAACTCAATAATAAAACTCTGCCTTCGAAGGGGAGAAGAAATTCCTCAGAAAGTGGGCGCTCTGCAATAGCTAACATAATACCCTCACTTGAAAGATGAATTTCTTACACGAAATGATAATGTATCATTTTTATGCTGAACTTTAATTGGAGTTAGAAATTCCAAATTTAGATATGTAAATACTATCTCTGAAAAGTCAATTCCCTTTTTGGGCACCCACATTTGAGTTTTGATTGTACAGAGGAAAAACATCTTTCTGGAACTGAAGTGAACACTATTGTTGGTTAAATGTGTGGCCAGTGGCAAAGAAATGCCAAATCCCTAAAGCATGATTCTGACAGCTGTATTCATTGTTGCGTGGCTATCAGAGTGAAAAGTGTGCATATTTTCTATAACTAACTGACTATTGAGCCTTCAATTTTAGGGTATCTCAAAACAGAGGAGAGAGTGCTTTCGCCCCCAGATGATCCCAGCTACTCTTATATGTAAAAAGATAATTCCGATTATACACATAATGTGCTTTGTAATAACGTCAGTCTGTTTTGCAGGCTCCTAAAAGGAAGGTATGCTCCATCAACCTGACTACCATTTGAGTCAAATGACTTTGAACTGAGTTCAAATCCCAGTTCCTGTTCTTAGTAAAAGTTCTACCTTGGGCAAAGTACTTAATGTCATAAAGCCTTAGTTTCTTAAATATTCATTTAGGTACTTGTCATCCTTTGTCCTCTGTCTGGCTACCTCAATACATTCTCTGTGATCCTCTGCCCTGCTCTGTGCCCAGGGAGGCTGATTCTGTGTTTCAGAGTCACAGGTCAACCGACAGGACACCAGCAAGAGATCAGAGGATGGGTCTATGTTTCCATTAGAGCTCCTGGGAACAGTCAAAATCTTTTTACTGTAAGTATCTTTGTCACCCCATTTCTAAGGCCTTAGATTCACTGGAAAGATGAAAGGAGATACTGTATGCAAAGCACTTGGCAAAGGCCTGTCACGAATGATGAGTGATAGATGTTGCCCATGTTCAAAGCCAAAATAAGCGAATGGTGTTTGAGCAGTGTCCACAGCTAGTGAAGACGCTGACTGAAATAATGCCACCAAAGCAAAGGTAACAGTTTCAACTAAGTGTGAGGAAATGAAGTATTTGTTTCACAGCCATTCCTTTCCCCTTCAAGTATTTGCCCATTGTCTGTTTAGCATACTTCAAACCCTCCTTTGATAAAATTCAAGGAAAAGATTCTCTCCTGAAGAGCAGTCAGAGCAAAATAAAATCACTGCCCAAAAGGACTGCAATTAGCTGTGGGAGGCGGGGGGGGGCAATGGGGGTTGTGACAGGAGCTCTATGCCAAAGGAGAGCTAGATTGAGGAAACCTAATGACAGCCCTGTGACACCCTGGGGCAGTTGCTCTGGAGTATGTGGGTAAGTTGCTCCTTGAAGGTTCAGGATGTGAAAAACAAGATCGGAAGTGTTGATGAGATGTAGAATGCTATATTTGTGAGTTCCCCTAAATATCTGAGAGAGATATAAGTAAATACAGAGATTACAATTTCATTGCACTTTGATAGATAAACACTGGGTCAGCACTGGACCACTGGGATCATGGTTTTAGAAACACAGCCCCAAGGCTGAAGAATCTAATCCTTCTGATACTTCAGTCTGTTCCACAACCAAACTACCCAAAAGGAATAATCTGGAGTATGACTGCCTGGTTCCGTGGTTCTCAAAGTGTGGTCAGCAGGGCCAGCAGCAACAGCATTACCAGAGAATGAGTCAGAAATTCAAATTCTAGGGTCTCACCCAGACCTACTGAATTAGAATCCCACAGGTAAGGCCCAGAGATCTGTGCTTTCACAAGCCCGCCAGGTGATTCTGATGTACATTCAAATTTGAGAAGCACTGTCTTGGCACAAATGCCTTAGCACCAGGACATATTATTACCATTAGTCACTTCTTGCTACCCACTTATTATGAATTAAATGCAGTGCTAAACCCTTTACTTGAAACACCACATTTAATATTTACAACAGCCTTGTGAGGTACATATTGCTGATGACTCCATTTATGGGAAATAAACTGAGTATCATGGAATTTACAGAGCATACCAAGGGCATGTTGCCAGTCAATGACAGAGACAGAAACTGAATCCATGCAGGCCTTCCCAACGATCCTAATCACTCCACCTCGATACTCCATAAGGAAAAAAGATGCAATCTCATAGAGCAAAATGCATCTTTTAAAGAGGTGCATTTGTTGAATTATGTGAAATTTTTCTGTAAGACTCCAGAGACTATTGCCTAGCTTGCTCAGGGAAACTGGAAACTTCTCTACCAAGGAACTCCCACCAACCCTAAGATGTGCTCTACTCTCAGAAAAGCACAAAAGGGTATTTAGGAGACAGGGAATGGGCTGAGCCAAGGATCTGGTGGCCAGATATATGGCCATCTGGAAGGTATCAAACATATAGTTTTTGAGTTGCCCAAATAACTGTCCTCTATTTCCACCAAAAATCAATCAATCAATCTATCTATAAGACACATACACACACACACACACACACACCAGAGTATATATATTGCTTATACTTTTATCAGAAATTGCGGGGAGAATATAAATTTGAATCTCTTTCCTATTCCAAAAAAGAGATCAGACTGAATAAGTGAATTTAAACAAAACCAAAACCCTAAACCCTAAAAGGGAGTTTCTATAAATTACTATATGGGATATGCTATTGTCTTTCACCATGAAGCTCTTACATTCTTTATTCTATATTGATAAACTGAGGTCTACTTTTACCCAGAGGAAACAAGTATCAACAGATGTTAATTTTACAATGATCAAGGCTTATTACTACATTTTTATTTCAGCACATTAAAAAACTTCAATATAAAGTAAAAATCCTACTTCAAAAATTCTAGCTATAGAGGGGGAGAGGCAAGATAGGCAAGGAGGAGCAAACTGAAATGCCATCAGATCCCAGGAGTTCAGCTAGATAGGTATCAAACCATTCCAAACACCTACAAACTCAACAGGAGATAGAACAAGAGCAGCAATTCTAGGAACAAAAAAAGCGACCACCTACTGAAAGGTAGGACATGCTGAGAAGTGAATCCAAAGTGACGGGAAGATAGACTGTGGGGAGAGGGGCTGGCTCCTGACAAGCGGCAGAGCAGCAAAGCACAAAATCAGAACTTTTAGAAGTCTGCTCCACTGAGGGACATTGCTCCAGAGGCTAAGTGGGGGTGTTCTTGCAGGGACAGTGTGGTCTCAGGTCCTGCAGGGTCACAGAGAGATTGGGGGTGTCTAAGTGTGGCAGAGCTGCCAAGTATTGGGGTGGGGAAGCTGACTACAGTGACAGAGCTGAAGAGTGAGCTTTCAGATCGGGGTTACCTTAAACCATGATGCAAGGAACAGTTGGACCACTGCTCTTTAAGCAGGGACCCCACAAGTGGCAGATCTGGGGAACTGGCCTTCCTCCTCCAGAAGAGCAGTGCAGCAGGAATCTGCTGGGTTTGGAGACTCCAAAGAGGGGCTGTGCACCAGAGATAGAAATGCTTGGTCACAGGCTGGTTGAGCTCAGAGGGTGGCCGGAGAGCAGGGAGAGGGGAGTGATTGGCTGCTTATCCCTGAGGGTGCACTGAGCAGTGGGGATCCAAGCTCTCGGCTCCTCTGGGCCAGAGATTGGGAGGCCGCCATTTTCATTCCCATCCTCCAAAGCAGTATGGAAAGTTTCTAGGGAACAAAAGCTCGGAGAACGAACCTGATCAGATTACGTAGCCTGGCCTCTGGCAAGGGCAGTGCAATTCTGCCTCGGGTGAAGACATTTGAGAACCACTGCAACAGGCCCCTCCTGCATAAGATCAGCAAGAACATCCGGCCAAGACCAAGCTCACCAATCAAGGAGAACAGTAGAACTCCAGAGTTAGAGGAAAGCAATGCATAGAATTCATGGCATTTTCCCCGTGATCCTTTAGGCTTGCAAAGTTAAATTTTCTTAATTTTATTTTTTGTCTTATTCTATTTTTTAACAATCCCTCTTTCCTCTTTTAATGTTATTTTAACTAGGTTATGGTAACAATGCCTCTCTAAAAAACTCTTCTTAAAACATCATTGTTATAGTCATATTTTATCTCTTCATTGCATTTAACATTATATTTTATATACATACAGGTTTTTTTTTTCCCTAAAAAATGTTGGGATACAATTTCTTCTAATAGATCAAAATATACCCTAATCTACCACATGGCTTTGTTCTCCAGCCTGAGCACATTCCCTCCTCTTTTTTTTTTTTTTCTTTTCCAATGAACTTATCAATTCCATTTTTAGAATTTTTTAAAAAATTTTCATCCTTTCAGTCATATTCCATCCCTTCATCGTGTTTACCCTTATTTTTGTATATATATAAGCTTTTCTTTCTTTAAAATTTTGGGAGGTAGTTTCTTCCTAGAGACCAAAATACACCCAAAATCAAATGGGTGGCTGTGTTCTATTCACCAGTCGAATATAGTAGACTGGTGAATAGAAATTTAAAAACATATATATTTTATAATTTAAAATATATAAAATATATATTATATATTATATATAATAAAATGCATATATTTAATAGAAATATATAATATAATATAATATACACATATACACACATATGTGTATGTATATATATACATATAATATAATATAATATAATATAATATAATTATAATATATACACACACACACATATTTTATTTTTTTATTTTTATTTCTTTTCTCCCTCTTTCTTCTCCCCCCAAATTTGGATCTCTTCTGATTTCCTTAGCTTACATTTTCCTGGGGTCTTTGCCACCCTTTTAGCATTTTATTCTCTTGTTCATATATTCTTATCTGGATAAAATGACAAGGCAGAAAAACTCACTACAAAAAAAAAAGAACAAGAGGCAGTACTGGCAGCTAGGGACTTAAACAATAAGGACAATTAGAGTTCAGAACGACGATTCTCAAGGTGTTAGCTGGGATCAAAAAAGGCATGGGGTGCCTGGGTGGCTCAGTGGGTTAAGCCTGAGCCGAAGGATTCATGGTCTTGGGATCGAGCCCCACATCGGACTCTGCTTAGTGGGGAGCCTGCTTCCCCCCCCCCCACCAGCTTATAAACTCTCTCTCTCTCTGTATCAAAAAAAAAAAAAAAATCTTAAAAAAAAAAAAAAAAAGGCATGGAGGATATTAGAGAAAGCCTGTCTGGAGAAATAAAAGCCCTTCCTGGAGAAATTAAAGAACTAAAATCTAAACAAGTTGAAATTTAAAAAGCTATTAATGAGGTACAATTAAAAATGGAGGCTCTTACTGCTAGGATAAATGAGGCAGAAGAGAGAATTAGTGATATAGAAGACCAAATGACAGAAAATAAAGAAGCTGAGCAAAAGAGAGTCAAACAATTACTGTACCGCAAGGGGAGAATTTGAGAGATAAGTGATACCATAAGACAAAACAATATTAGAATAATTGGGATTCCAGAAGAAGAAGAAAGATATGCAGCCAAGAATACTATATCCAGCTAGGCTATCACTGAAAATAGAAGGAGAGATCAAAAGGTTCCAGGAAAAACAAAAATTAAAAGAATCTGCAAACACCAAACCAGCCCTACAGGAAATATTGAAAGGGGTCCTCTAAGCAAAGAGAGAGCCTAAAAGGAGTAGACCAGAAAGGAACAGAGACAATATACAATAATAGTCACCTTACAGGCAATACAATGGCACTAAATTCATATCTTTCAATAGTTACCATGAATGTAAATGGGCTAAATGCCCCAATCAAAAGTCATAGGGTATCAGAATTGATACAAAGTCAAAACCCACCTATATGGTGTCTACAAGAAACTCATTTTAGACCCAAAGACACCTCCAGATTTAAAGTGAGCAGGTGGAAAACAATTTACAATGCTAATAGACATCAAAAGAAAGCTGGGGTGGCAATTCTTATATCAGATAAATTAGATTTTAAGCCAAAGACTATAATAAGAGATGAGGAAGGACACTATATCATGCTTAAAGGGTCTGTCCAGCAAGAAGATCTAATAATTTTAAATATCTATGCCCCTAACATGGGAGCAGCCAACTATATCAACCAATTAATAACAAAATCAACGAAACACATTGACAATAATACAATAATAGTAGGGGACTCTAACACACCCCTCACTAAAATGGACATATCATCCAAGGAAAAGATCAACAAGGAATAAAGGCTTTAAATGACACACTGGACCAGATGGACATCACAGATACATTCAGAACATTCCATCCCAAAGCAACAGAATATGCATTCTTCTCTAGGGCAAATAGAACATTCTTTAGAATAGATCACATCCTGGGTGACAAATCAGGTCTCAACTGGTACCAAAAGATTGGGATCATACCCTGCATATTTTCAGACTACAATGCTCTGAAGCTAGAACTCAATCACTAGAGTAAAGTTGGAAAGAACTCAAATACATGGAGGCTAACGAGCATCCTACTAAAGAATGAATGGGTCAAACAGGATATTAAAGAAGAAGTTGAAAAAAATTCATGGGAACAAATGTTAATGAAAACACAACTCTTCAAAATACAGGGGACACGGCAAAGGGGGTCCTGAAAGTATATAGTGATACAAGGCTTTCTCAAGAAACAAGAAAGGTCTCAAGTACACAACCTAACCCTACACCTAAAGGAGCTGGAGAAAGAACAACAAAGAAAGCCTAAACCCAGCAGGAGAAGAGAAATAATAAAGATCAGAGCAGAAATCAATGAAATAGAAACCAAAAGAACAGTAGAACAAATCAATGAAACAAGGAGCTGGTTCTATGAAAGAATTAATAAGAATTAAAAACCCCGCGCAAAAAATAAAAAAAAAAAAAAAAAAAAAGAGAGAGAGAGAGAGAGAGAGAGAAAGGACCCAAATAAATAAAATCATGAATGAAAGAGCAGAGATCACAACCAACACCAAAGAAATGCAAACAATTTTAAGAACATTATGATCAAGTATACGCCAACAAATTTGAGAATCTGGAAGAAATGGATGCATTCCTAGAGACATATAAACTACCACAACTGAACCAGGAAGAAATAGAAAATGTGAACAGACCCATAACCAGTAAGGATAATGAAGCAGTCATCAAAAATCTCCCAAAAGCAAGAGCCCAGGGCCAGACAGTTTCCCAGGGGAATTCTACCAAACATTTCTTTTTTTTTTTTAAGATTTTATTAATTTATTTGACAGACAGAGATCACAAGTAGGCAGAGAGGCAGACAGATAGAGAGAGAGGTGGAAGCAGGCTCCCTGCAGAGCAGAGAGCCCAATGTGGGGCTCGATCCCAGGACACTGGGATCATGACCTGAGCCGAAGGCAGAGGCTTTAACCCACTGAGCCACCCAGGTGCCCCTCTACCAAACATTTAAAGAAGAATTAATATCTATTCTCCTGAAACTGTTCCAAAAATAGAAATGGAAGGAAAACTTCCAAACACATTTTATGAGGCTAGCATGATCTTGATCCCAAAACCAGAAAAGACCCCATCAAAAAAGAGAATTAGAGATCAATATTCTTGATGAACACAGATGCAAAAATTCTCACCATAATACTAGCCAATAGGATCCAACAGTACATTAAAAGGATTATTCATCATGACCAAGTGGGATTTATTCCAGGGCTGCAATGTTAGTTCAACATCCACAAATCAATCAGTGTGATACAATACATTAATAAGGGGAAGAACAAGAACCATATGATACTCTCAGTAGATGCTGAAAAAGCATTTGACAAAATACAGCATCCTCTCTTGATCAAAACTCTTCAAAGTGTAAGGATAGAGGGTACCTAGCTCAATATCCTCAAAGCCATCTATGAAAAACCCACAATAAATATCATTCTCAATGGGGAAAAACTGAGAGCTTTTCCCCTAAGGTCAGGAACAAGGCAGGGATGTCCAGTATCACCACTGCTATTCAGCATAGTACTAGAAGTCCTAGCCTCAGCAATCAGACAATAAAAAGAAATAAAAGGCATCCAAATTGGCAAAGAAGAAGTCAAACTCTCACTCTTTGCAGATAATATGATACTTTATGTGGAAAACCCAAAAGACTCCACTCCAAAACTGCTTGATGTCATATAGGAATTCAGTAAAGTGTCAGGATATAAAATCAATGCACAGAAATCAGTTGCACTTATACTCACCAATAGCAAGACAAAAGAAAGAGAAATTAAGGAGTCGATCCCATTTACAATTGCACCCAAAACCATAAGATGCATAGGAATAAAGCTAACCAAAGAGGCAAAGAATCTGTACTCAGAAAACTGTAAAGTACTCATGAAAGAAATTGAGGAAGACACAAAGAAATGGAAAAATGTTCATGCTCATGGATTGGAAGAACAAATATTGTGAAAATGTCTATGCTACCTAAAGAAATCTACATGTTTAATGCAATCCCTATCAAAATACCATAAATTTTTTTTCAAAGAAATGGAACAAATAACCCTAAAATTTATATGGATTTTGATGGATTCTTGTTTCACACTGAGGTCTTTCACCCATTTTGAGTCTCTTTTTGTGTGTGGTGTAAGGAAATGGTCCAGTTTCATTCTTCTGCATGTGGGTGTCCAATTTTCCCAATACCATTTGTTGAAGAGACTCTCCTTTTTCCACTGGACATTCTTTCCTGCTTCTTCAAAGATTAGTTGACCATAGAGTTGAGGGTCTATTTCTAGGCTCTCTATTCTCTTCCATTGATCTATGTGTCTGTTTTTGGGCCAGTACCATACTGTCTTGATGATGACAGCTTTGTATTAGAGCTTCAAGTCTGGAATTATGATTCCACCAACTTTGGCTTTCTTTTTCAACATTCCTCTGGCTATTCGGGGTCTTTTCTGGTTCCATATAAATTTTAGGATTATTTGTTCCATTTCTTTCAAAAAAATTGATGGTATTTTGATAGGGATTGCATTAAATGTATAGATTGCTTTGGGTAGCATAGACATTTTCACAATATTTATTCTTCCAATCCATGAGCATGGGACATTTTTCCATTTCTTTGTGTCTTCCTCAATTTCTTTCAAGAGTACTTTATAGTTTTCAGAGCACAGATTCTTTGCCTCTTTGGTTAGCTTTATTCCTATGCATCTTATGGGTGCAATTGTAAATGGTATTGACTGAGGAAAGGATAGATGTTTCCAAGGATGGGGAGAAAGAGGAACCCTCCTACACTGTTGGTGGGAATGCAAGCTGGTGCAACCACTCTGGAAAACAGCATGGAGGTCCCTCAAAAAGTTAAACTAGAGCTACCCTATGACCCAGAAATCACACTACTGGGTATTTACCCTAAAGATACAAATGCAGTGATCTGAAGGGGCATGTGTACGTGAGTGTTTATGGCAGCAATGTCCACCATAGCCAAACTGTGAAAAGAAAATGGATGTCCATTAACAGAGGAATGGATAAAGAAGAGGTTGTGTATACACACACACACACACACACACACACACACACACACACACACAGTGGAATACTATGCAGCCATCAAAAGAAATGAAATCTTGCCATTTGCAGTGACGTGGATGGAACTAGAGGGTATTATGCTAAGTGAAATAAGTCGATCAGAGAAAGCCAATTATCATACCCTCTCCCTGATATGAGGAATCTGAGAGGCAGAGTGGGGGGTTTGGGGGAGTAGAGAAAGGAAAAATGAAACAAGATGGGATTGGGAGGGAGACAAACTGTAAGAGACTCTTAATCTCACAAAACAAACTGAAGGTTGCCGGGGGAAGGGGGGATATGGAGAGGGTGGTTGGGTTATGGACATTGGGGATGGTATGTGATATGGTGAGTGCTGTGAAGTGTGTAAGCCTGATGATTCACAAACCTGCACCTCTGGGGCAAATAATACATTATATGCTAATAAAAATAATTTTAAAAAAAGAAATTAAAAAATCATATGCTATAAGATTTGTATAACATCAAGCAGAGCAAAGGTTAAAATATATATAGAATTAATTAACCTATAAACAGAGTATTTAAACAGAGTATTATACATAATATTTGGGGGGAATATTTAAGCTCAAATTTTTGTGAAATATATCTTTTTATTAAAATACGCAAATATATTTGTATTTAGATATAAAAGAGAAAGATGGTGAATAACAGAGAAAATATTCTAAATGAATATATATTGAGAATTTGCTTACTTGAAATAAATATCCCACAATACTTACTAAGTTTATATTTTATGAAATTCCTAATCAAATGCAGATAAAATTCATCAATATCAATTGGAGCATTAATAACAAGTGAAACTGCCATAAAAATCTTGATGAATATTATCATGATGAAATCATGGTAAAAAATCTATTTGGATAATTAAAAATACCCAAATAGTGAGGCAGTGATTTTACTTTGTTTTACAAAAAAAGTCATTCCATGTATTTCATTATGATATGATGGTCATATGCTAGCTTCTGTGCTCCTCACTTTCTCCCCCAAGCTCTTTGAAGACATTGGGTTTGTCTTATTCATCTCCATATACCCAGAAGTTTCTAGGAAACAACACTATAATTGTAAGACTTTCATTTATTTATTAAATTAAATCTGTTTTCTTAGACTAAGGTGATATTATTTAGAGGGGCAGGGCACAAATGCAAAGATGGGGCTGGGTAGTAAAGTGGAGAATCATATCTTCTTCTTCTTTCTTTCTTTCTTTCCTTTTTTTTTTTTTTTTAAGATTTTACTTATTTATTTGACAGAGAGACACACAGCAAGAGAGGGAACAGAAGCAGGGGGAGTGGAAGAGGGAGATGCAGGCTTCCCTCCCAGCAGGGAGCCCCATGCAGGGCTCATCCCAGGACCCTGGGATCATGACCTGAGCCAAAAGTAGACATTTAACAACTGAGCCACCCAGGTGCCTCTCATAACTTCTTTTTTTTTTTTTTTTTTTTTTTTTAAGATTTTATATTTATTTGAGAGAGAGAGAACAAGCATGAGTTGGGGGGGGGGTGAGGGAAAAGGGGAACCAGTCTCCCTACTGGGCAGGGAGCCTGATGCAGGGCTTGATCCCAGGATCCTGGGAGCATGACCTGAGCTGAAGGCAGACGCTTAACCAACTGAGACACCCAGGTGCCCCGGATCATATATTTTTTAAAAGGAGCAGCTGCTCCTCAGCTCCACACAAGAACTTTTTTCCCCCCAGGCAAGAATAAATGCTGGTCCACTTCTTTTGATTTTTTTCAATGGAAAAATGGCCACAAGGACTTCAAAGCGAAATGTCCCAATTTTCAAATGCTGGCCACAAATACATTGCCTTTAATACTATGCAGTAATCTGGGTTTGGGCATAAAAACAAAGCTGCTCTTAGATATTCCAGGAACCATGAGTTTAATATGGGAATTAGGCTTTCCACAAATGATAGGTAAGCTAGAGTGGATAGGTCAGGAGAGTCACCATGGAAGTTCTGGGAAGCTGAGGCTAGAAGGACAAGGAGGTGAGCTAGAGACCTCATCCTGAAACACCGAAATGGTGTTTCTCAAAGGCTTATGGGGATGCTGTTCTGGAAAGTCCCTAGAAATTTCCCACCAGTGATTACATTCTGCAGCAGTGAAGTTAGTGGTTCTCAAGCCACTAAGCCACCAGGAATCCCACATCTGCCCACACATCGGACGGCTCTGTTTCCGCTTTACAGTTTCCACATCAGTTCCTCTAACTGGCAATCTGGAATCTGAACAATAAAGGAAAGAGGACCCTAGGGTAAGTGTTTCTCAATTTCTCCTCTGCATTACAGCCCATGAAGGTGAGAATGATGCCAAGTTGACAACAGATCATCCTAGTGCATGCATAAAATCCCTGATTAGAGTTCAATGAACACTTTGCTAGGTTGCATCCCTAAATTTCCTTTCTCCTTCTCTCTCTCTTTCTCTCTTAATCTCTCTCTCGCCTTGCTTCTCCCCTCCCCCACTTTTAAAATGTTTTTCTTTCTCCCTCCTCCTCCTCCTCTTTTTCCTCTTCATCTTCTTTTTTGTATCTTACTACCAAGAAAAAATACCCTTGCAGTGATCACCAGGAGTTAGGGCTGAGGGGAGCATATGACTACAAAGGGGTCGCATAGAAGGGTGTTTGGGGGGATGATAGAAGTGTTCTATACTCTGATTGTGACAGCAGTTACAGAAATCTATATATGCATTGATTAATACAACTGTGCACCAACTGAGGTCAACTTTACTGTAGTAAAATAACTGAATGATAATAGCATTAAAACAGACTTACTGTATCAAAAGTAGGCTTCCGGGCACTTGGGTGGCTCAGTGGGTTAAGCATCTGACTCTTGATTTTGGCTCAGGTCATGATCTCAGGGTCATGAGATCAAACCCCAAGTAGGGCTCTCAGCTGGCCATGGAGCCTACTAAAGATTTTCTCTCTCCCTCTCCCTCTGGCCCTCCTTCTCACTCCCTGCTCTTGTGCACTCTCTCACTCTCTCTCTCTAAAAACAAGCAAAAATAAAAAAAGTAGCCTTCATTAAAGCAACTCAATTTAATGAAGTACATATACCCTGTAGATAAAGAAATTATAACAGAACAATACCACTTGGGACCTCATTAGAAAGTCAGAAACATGCAGAAGACGACATTCAGCGGTAGATGCCTGTAAATAAGTCAAGAGCCGTAATCCATTACTAATATCTAGATGTTTGTCCTTCATGAAGGTTAAATAAGCCTGTCCAAAACTATACCGGGGTATGTTTATTGTATGAGAAGATATTCCTTGTGTACTACTTACTCTCTTTAGAGGGAATCAGTCAAATACCCTTAACTCTAGTCATGATTATAGAAAGTAAAAACTGAAATTATAGTAGAAAACAAAATTCCATTTTGACAAAGGACAACTCTGTGCCTGGGAAACAATATGATAGCAGTCATTACTATGAGACAATTAAATAGAGTGAACAAACCCTAAAGGAAAAACAGCTTGTAAAACACTTGTTGTTTCTACAAGCATATTGACTCAGATAAAAAGCCAATGGATTAAAAAAAAAAAAAGAAAAAATGTCTTAAGTTGCTTGGACAAAGCCTGCACAACTTGCATTAAAAAAATGTATATCGTTCAACTTGCTTAAATGTAGACATTTAATATACTTAAGGCCTGTTTTAATGATTCATCTTATCAACATCCTCACCTGTGATAACACCGTCTCGTCGGTTGCCTGCCACCCGCTCTACATTTTGGAAAATATCTAGTCAAAATTCAACAATTGGTGGATGTAGACAAAATCATTCAATTCAAGCCCGCCTTACACTCACACTGAAGCACTTTTCAACTGTCATTCCAGAATGTCAGTGATTAGCATGCAAAAGGTTTATTTAATTTCTTTCTTTTCAGGGAAAAGAGGTTAGAAACAGCTGTCATTCAGGTGATGAATACAAGCTGCCAGCCTTTGAAACAGCAGGTGAAGTAGTTGAGGTTGGAATTAATTAGCATTTAGAGAACCCCCACACACTGGATTACACCCTGGCAAGGAAATGCCTGTCCTTCTTTGCAAACAATTTTACCTATTAAAGTAGTCTGGATAGAAGGCATTATGCAAACATATAGCCAGAAGTTCCTACCTTCAGCAAACAAAATAGTTTTTTGCTCTTTCTAAAATTCGAGGCTCATATGCATAAATCTCAATGTGATGTTCAGTCAGGAGTCATGCCCTAGCCTACATTAAGCTGTTCAAAAAATTACATTCAGGGGCACGGAAAGATTTCCAGCACACATATGTCATTCCATGTTAATATTTGAAACTGTTCTCAGTGCTGACCAAACAATGGCTCTGAAGCCATTTGATTTGTAACATACCATAAAAGAAAGCATATTTTTGAAAAGAATTCTCTCCCTGACCACAAATTCTATTTTTGTTTGGTTTGGGTTTCATTAAGATCATATCCTCAAAGCACACTCAAACATCAACTATCTTAACAGAAAAATAAATAAATAAATAAAGTCAACTCTTTTGTCTTTCAGAACTCCATATAAGTCTTAATAACTGGTTATTTCAAACAAGCCATTGTTAAGTCGTATGACCTTTAATGTATATATGATGAACTTACTTTAAAAGCATATCAAATGATTAATATCAGATTATTTAGTGATAGGTAATAAGTGAGCATCTGGCAGCCTCCAAAGTAAGAAAAGGCAGCACATTGTCGCAGTGCCCACAGAAAACCAGGATGTTGATGCTACTTAAAAAGCTCCTCATTCAAATAAATAAAATCTTTAAAAAATAAAATTTTAAATAGGGGCGACTGGGTGGCTCAGTGGGTTAAAGCCTCTGCCTTCGGCTTGGGTCGTGAACTTGGGGTCCTGGGACTGAGCCCCGCATCTGGCTCTCTGCTCGGCGGAGAGCCTGCTTCCCCCTCTCTCTCTGCCTGCTTGTGATCTCTCTCTGTCAAATAAATAAAATCTTAAAAAAAATAAAAAGCTCCTCATTATTGCCTGGAAGCCAAATGTCAAAACGCTGTAACCAAATGGTTTCCCTACTATCTGACTGGGCCAGAGTCTGGGCACAAGTTCTGACTGGGATTTTAAAGTAAGTCTTCGTTTTGATAACATAAGAGGTGACAGTCTGAATCTTCTTTATTCGCAAGAATATTGTGTGTGTGTGAATCAGAACTAATTATGAAATGAAGCATTCATACAAGGCAGGAACAATTCGTCTTCAGAGGCCCACATGAGACAACTCTGCTCTACAACTACAGCCTCTACCTCCACCACCTCATTCCCCTCTACCTATTTCTTCCACTGCCTTCACTCACTACTCTAACCCCCTCCCAGCCCTTACCTGGTCGGCTACCCCAGCTGCCCCACCTCTACCCATCATGCCCTGGTCCCCCACTCCCACCCCCATTGCACAGAAACACCCTGACACCTGGGCCTCTCCTGGCTCCATCCCTAGTCACCTCCTCCACCCTCCACCCCTTTTTCAGTACTTAGCACTTCCGCCATGATTGATATGGACACCTGATCTCATGGGAAGACAGGTTGAATGAAGGTGGAAAAGGTTATGGCTTAGTGGTAGTTTAAAAAAAAAAAAAGCAAATGAAAATGTGGCCCTATTATAGAGCTTCAGCATATGTTCAGAATCGGGTGTTGGTCCCATGGTTTTCTGTATATATCCTGTCTCATCAGAGGTTTACGTCCATTTTATAGGGAACTTTGACATCCTGGAGGAGCCAGAAGGGCAGACAGATGGCTGGTTCACTGGACACGTATCTGAGCTCTTCTGCCTTGGTTACCCTTCAATATGCTACAAGGAGCAGCAGCACATAGTGGTCATAAGAAGAAACGCTGGGAGCCAGATGGGCTGGATTTGACTCCTGGCTCTGCCACTTACCAGTAGTACTACCACAGACAAGTGATATACCCTCTCTTGAGCTCCTGAGCTGTTTTCTTAATGGTAAAGTGTAAATAATAGTAGTAGTAATAATAGTAATACCTCTCTCATAGGTTACAGGGACTGAACAAGTTACCACTTATACAGCATTTAAAACAATCCTTAGCACAAAATAAATATTATATAAATGTTTTAAATAAATAAAATAAAATTTCATATTCCCATTGTACAAATTTCAGAAAAAAACAAGTATCTTTAATAAACAAAAGTAGTTCCTGTTATTTTTCTTCTATAAACAGCAAGGATATCTTTAAATGGCTAGTATTTTCTGTAGAAATTAGTTTTGTCTACAAATTGCAATATATTATACTGAACTGATGAATCATTGAACATTACATCAAAAACCAATGACATACTATACCTTGGCTAATTGAATTAAAATTAAAAAATTTAAAAGGTTAAAAACATATACATCTTTATTTCCTTTCTTTAAATAAAGACTAACAACTTCTGAGTACGTAAATAAATAAATAAACAAATAAATAATAAATCTTCAAGGCATTAAACCACTTATACTAATAGAAACTTTGAAAAATATCTTAATGGTTAAAAATCCTAATGCTTTATTTCTGCGCTAAGATGCAGAGAACACGGTTTGGAGGAGCCAAAGCTAGCATTTTAATTATCCATGACACCCCATCCTTGCTGCCACAGATGAAGATAGTATGTTATCTGTTTACAGGATTGTGAGAAAACGGAGTAAGACTTAAAACTTGAAAAAAAAAAAAAAAGAAAGAAAGAAAGACTTCAAACTTATCCAAAAAGGACAGTAATTTCTGGCATGGATAATTTTATTGTTGTTGTCAATTTTACGGTTTCAAAAGCCGTGAAGCATGAGGTTGACAACTCTGACGATTCTCCATGAAAGACAAAGAAGGAAGGCAGTGGTGTCAGAATTTTTTCTCTGAAAACTTCTCTCTCTATTCTGTTAATATTTATTTGAAAATCTCAACAATTATGTTTGTATAAAAGAAAAAAAAAAAACATTGGCATCATGTCTTAATGTAGCCAGAAATTACAGTTGCATCTTCCATTCTTATCATTCTTTCTATTCTTTATCCTTCACCTTTAAATGACCATTCAGGATCATTCAGAATTTGAGAATACACGAACAAAGAGGTTTATATGGACATCTATGTTAAAGGAAGAGAGATGGGTAACTTTTCAAAGGTTTTATGGGATGCATAAGAAGGGAAGGAAGGAGAGGTAGCAATGGGGAGAAAAAGGGAAAGGGAGCTGAAGAATGCTAATGGTTAGGTTTTTTACTCGGCCTCTGCCCAGGGCCTGTCTCCTGCTTAACTGAAAGTCAGTGTTATGGCTGTTTCTTTAGCTCATTTCCATTTGCTGGAACAATGGCTCTAAGTTAAAAACTCTTCATTGTGGACATTATCTGCAGAGTCCATAACAAGAACTCCCAAGAACTCCCTTCTCTCAAGGGAGGGGGTAAGGTTATATAAAGATTGTGCCAATGCCTGGTTCTCTCCTTCCCAAAATCAGAGGCAAAACCAGTTTCAGGACCTTTCTTCATGCTGCCTCCTTTATGCCATTCCAGGTAAGACCATAAGTAGATTATTAGGTTTGTTCAGTTATTTGATGTATTTAGTAAGAATTTCATAATACTTGGAAACTATGTGGAATTTATCTATTCATTTATATTCACTTTTTAAAAATTATTTGGAGTTCACTTAAGACTTTTTACCAAGTCTTCCAAAACTGATCACAAAATTTCTTAAAGAAAATCATGTTTTGTGTGTATGGATGTACATTTTCCATTTCCTTCTTAATTTTTATCTGAATTAGGAAATATTCAGGATCCTATACAAATGTCTGTGTCTGTGTCTCCAGTGCCTAGAACGGTGTCTGGGACATGGTATTTGCTTCATAAATATCACTTGAACAACTAAAACAATATGAATAGAAACTAGGCATGTGGAATTCTAATACTGAACATTAATTCCGAGCGAGGCACATAGCAGGCACTTGACATGCATCATCTCAATTTCCCAACACTGGGGAAAGTTGGGTGCTTTACAGATAAAAACATTCAGGTGAAGAGAAGGCAAGTTAACTTGCCCAGGATCTCACAGCTCAGAAATGGAAGATCTGGACTTGAACATGGATAGCTCTATTCCAGAATTTCTGCTCAGAACCCCACATCTGCTCAAGTATCTCTAGTCCCAACTTCTCATTTTTCCCTATCAAGTAAATACCTAAGAACTCAAATATGGCTTTTTATATACTGATGAGAAATTATTGTACATTGACAACATATTTGTGAAAATGAGAAATGCAATGACTACAATGATTTTCACTAAAATGAATTTTTATATATTTTTTAAAAGTATTTACTGACACATAAAAGTTTAACAATTAATTTCCTTCATTTTAAAACTCCTTCATAAACCTCCCTTACTTTTTCCCCTAAGTGGATACAGGAGCAGAGCAAACCAAACAAAATCATGGTTTAAGTGTAAGCAACTGATATAGCTGGTTGTAGCTAGTTATTTAAAACAGGAAAAGTGCTCTCAAGGTATTTTGAGATGTGAAGAGTGCTGGTGTCATTTATTGTGCATACTTCAATATAGTTTTGTCACAAAACAGAGAAACTCCAGTGAATTTGAGAAGGGAGCTGAGAATGTGGCCCATATTATATGTTGATGTTTTCCTAGTTGTTTCATACAGACATCCCTTCCTGAGTGTGACCCCTCCCAGCATGTGGTATCTTATGCATGCTTCATATGGGGGGAGAACAGTGCAGACTTACCATTTAAGCACCTTCAAAACATTCCCAGGCATGGAGGCAGGGAAGTTGAGTTTTAATCTTAGCTGTTATACTAACTAGCCATGTAATCTTGGGCAAATCACTTAACTACTCTTTGCTTATGTTTCCTGGAAGTTGGATTAAATATCCCTTAGACACCTTCCAGAGCTAAAAATATTTTCAATTCACTACCTTTTAAGGCTTTTATTCTGGGTAAATTCTAAATCCTAATTAAGGATTTATCTATATCTCTAAATCCCTCCCCCTTTTTGAAAAATGCCTCAGAAGTTTGTTTACAAATAAATAGAAACACTTAGGTAGGTGTCTTACCAGTGTTTCTTAAGGTTTGGTGACTTGGAAAGGCTGTGAGCCTGGGAGGACAGAACACTAATTTGGTAGCTACATTATCACATAGCCAAACTGCCTCTGGATCTGATGGAAGAACGATAGGTATAAAGTGGTGAAGTAGCAACACCTCTGAGATCCTGCAGTTGATGCACAAGAGAATTTATGAATATGCATGCTACCCAGACTTGAGCATAACATCAATGTTTCTGCTTAACCTAGGAAACCCAATTTTTTGTTTGTTTGTTTGTTTTGGGGGGGGTGCTATGGGTACAAACACAAAAAAATGCAACATACTCTTATAAGAATAGACTCAGATTTGGGACACCTGGGTGGCTTATTCGGTTAGGCCTCCCACTCTTGCTTTGGCTCAGGTCATGATCTCAGGGTCCTGAAATGGAGCCCTGCCTGGGCTCCCTGTTCAGCATGAGTTTGCTTGAGATTTTGTCTCTCCCTTTGCCCCTCACCCCCCTCCTGGGTGCTTTCCCCTCCCCTTCCAAATAAATAAATAAATCTTAAACAACAACAACAAAAAAAAAAAAAAAAAAGAAAAAGAAAAAAGAATGGACTTGGATTAAAGGGGTCAGGGGACAATAGCAGTCTCCAGCCATTCCTGGGTTGACAAGTAAAGTTGATCACCAGAATTTTGCAGAGTTGACTACATATCATGATAAAATCAGGGTATCTCAAAGACAATTTTGAACAAGTGCATAAGAAAGGAACAATTATTTTCTGCAAATACTAATAGAGTGACTGGAAAAAGAAAGTGACTCTCTAATTAATCAACCAAAGTAGAGTAAGAATAGCCAATGTTTTAAAAATGATTTACAGAACTTGGGCAAGGTTGAGTCTAGAACAGAACAAAATGGAAACATTCATCTATTCCTTAATGAAGCAAAACTAGTTTACTGTTGGAATCCACTGTACACCCAAGAAAGTTTGTTTTGTATATTTACACTTAATACAAAATGCAATTAATATGTACTCTCTTCCCAAAGGAATGGTTCACTCATTATTTGTCTTTTTTAAGACTTCTATCATTTTCATAAAGTTCTGAATTACAAAGTATCTTACAAAAGATATGGCTACACATGGATTGCTGGAGTAAGTGAATTCTACCTGTCTATTTTAGTCAAAATTCTAGTATCCAAGATAAAGAGTGGGCAAACCTAAGTAAATAGTTCTTCTGGTCCTTATAGATTGCTGACTTAGTAAGTCTCAGTTCAGTATGATTGTGCTTGAATTCTTAAAAATAATGCAATAGCTAAATGTACTGATAATTACAACATCTATAATTCTTTTCAGCCTAGTCCCATCAGTGGCAGATACTGACAAGTGATCCAATAAGCACCTGTTCCAACTTACTTTCCCACTTACTTTCACAGCTCTACTACAGAAGACAAAGAACTAAAATCATTTTTTTCCCTCAGGGTTGGCATGTAATATGGATCCCTGAAGCAGAATCAACTGTGTGAACCCTGAAGATGAAAGCAAGTAACATAAAGTATCAGAGGCATGAAAGGATGCCTTTTTGGAAAGCATCATGGCACTATAGCTAGTTCTTTTGAGGAGTCATGTCTGAGTTTCTGGCACCTAGACCTTATTGTCACGTGTCAAGATGTGGGTGGTAGCAGCAATGGTGTTTCTGCTTGGACAGAGTAGTAACTGAGGTTTTTTGTTTTGTTTTGTTTTGTTTTGTTTCCCCCCCAAGTTATGTCACCCTTGGCTATATTTTTTTCTGCTTAATCTAAATAGGATAGATTCTGTACTATGCAACCAAGAACCCTGATAACATATTATTTGTGCAATCCTCTTCCTTTTCTTTCCTTCTTGAACCTCTGCCCTCTAGCATAGTCAGCCATAACAACACATTTCTTTGTCTTTTCACCTCAAAGTTTTTGGAGAGGACACTGTCTTAAGATCCACCCTCAGTATATCCTGGGAAAGTTTTAAGTGGGTAGAAGAAGGCAAGATTCTACTAAAACCATATACGTATAGTTTTATATATAGTGATGAATATCCAAGAAATTGAATACTAGGAGGGTTTCCCCCCACAATAATGCAAAGTGTGTTTTGTTGAAATCCATATTCACTGGAATCACAAAAATCCCAATATAATTATTGCCAATCTGGTAAAGCTGTGAAGTTAGTTAATTTAATTTCTTGAGGCATTCAGAACTTTTCAAGTAAATTTTTATAATTAGTCACTGCCTTTGTCTTTTTTTTTCTTTTCTTTTTCTAGCCTACATATAGATGACAAACACAAGAAACAGCAAGCTGGAACTTTTTTTTTCCTCCTAAGGAAGAGAAATACTCATGTCAGTTGGAAGAGTTGAAATCATATCCAACAGTCTGCATTGGCTCTACATTCATCCTCCTGTAATATTCGACTCTCATTTCTATTCATTCAAGTAATCTCTTTGGCATGGCTACTGTGGGTTTGACTTTTTCATATAATTTTCTGGGGCTGCATGAGCATTTAAACATATTGCTTCCTATTTTAAAAAGTCTGCTTCGAACACTCTCAGTTAACAAAAACAGTGAAAAACATCTCAGTACTACCTATAGAAAACTCTGAATTCAGGCAGAGTAGTGAAGAAGGGGACAGGAAAGAATGGGAAAAAGAAAACTAACCGCCACCAAGAGGCTACTTGTCCCAGGTGCCTTACTGATTCGGATATGTTATTTGCTTCATTTTCTCAGCAACCATGTGAAAAGCCAAATAGCTTGCCCAAATTCATTAGTACACCACAGAGACAATACTGGAACTCAGAATTATCTGTCCCCAAAGCCATGTCCATTAGACTTGCCAGAGCTGTCAGAAACACATTATATTAAGCCCCTGTGAATCAGGCAATTGATAAATCTTGTCCTGTATCTCTCCCTTTGCATCTCTTCCAATGAGGTGCACTAAAACAGCTTGTTCAGGTTTAAGGCACATATTTAAATACAAATATTGCTGTACAATAAATGTAAAAGGTCATATCAAGCCAGCATAGAAAGTTGTCACACTCTGTATAGAAGGAAGATTGGCAAAGCACATTCTATACTATGAGTCACAAATCTATAAATGACCAGGGTTTCTGAGGAATATAATAGTTCCAGAGTCTTATGTGCAGAGAACCTTAAAAGTTAAGCCTTCTATGTGTATCCTGCCAACTTCCAATGGAGGAAATATCATTTTCCTTTGTAGAGATTATGACTCATGTAGAACCAATAGAAAAAGACAGAAACATGTAATGGCCTTTAAAAATCTAGCTCTTTGATGATTAAGACATCCCTTCAAAAAATTCCCACAATTTTTCATTACACAACAGCATCCTGGTGATAAGGTATAATAGATAAAATAATCATTATGTATAACCCCCATGTGAGTCTAATTTTGTGAAGCTAAGATCAGTCTAGAGCAGTAAGTAAGTAAGGCGAGTTTTCATTTTCCTGGATTTATTACTGCATAGCACTACAATGTTATATTACAGAAAACTAAAAAGTATAAAGAATGCATTTGGAAATGGGCATAAGTTCAACCAGAGCTGTAAACTCTCATATATCAAAAGGGCAAAAGGAAAAACCCAGAAGAGATTATTCTCTAGTGAATATAGAATATGGAAACAGATTTTCTCTAAAGATGGCCATAAAAGACAAGAATTGCCTAGTTCTAACCACCATCATGAAAAGTGAATAAGGAAAAAAAAAATGTTGTGGCAGCACATTATCTACAGAAGGAGAGGTATCTAACCCAACCTTTAAATATCAGAGCCTGAGGAGGCAAGGCAATCGGAAATACAAAGCTTATTCCAGGCTGATGATGCTTATTAGATCTGTAGCCTTCTTTTAAGGCTTCCTGGTGCTTTTAACCCGTATTTTAATGGTAGTAACTCATGACACAGAAGAGGATAGGTGATAGGAGCATTTTTGCTTTCATCTGCGTCTCTTCAGATCAGAGATTAGGCCTCAGATTTCACAGCCCAGGTGCTAATGTATGTTGAAGGAGGATTTAGAAAAAGCACAAGCAGGACATTTGCTTGAGTCTCCCTGCTCTGGACCCCTATAGTGCTCTGATTCAGAAGGAAGTTTTAACTACTAACATATAAGGGTGATTACTTAGTCTGTTTATCTCTACAAAAGATCTTAAAGAAATCATTTGCCATCATTTGCCCTTCCTTAGTTTACAATCATGTCATTCTTATCCCTTTGAACTTTCTATACGTGTAGTATTAACTCCACTTCCATGTAGCAGAATTTTTTTAATGGTTTTATATCATATGTTTAAATTGTCTAAAAAAACCTATGATTTTGATTATAAATCAAATTTACAAAAACCAAAAATGGCCTTGGACTAATTTAAAACACTTTTATAACACTTGAAAAGAGATACAACCTATAGGAAAATCAGCTCATCATGGCACACAATATATATAATCTAAAAGACCCAAAAAAAGTTGGTTTGGAAGTTGAAACAATTTTTTTTTTTAAATGACCAATAATCATCATCTTCTCTGACTGGGCAGTGATGGAAAAAAAAGCAGAGACATATAATAAGATGACCAATTTTCCACTTTTTTTTTTAAGATTTTTAATTATTTATTTGACAGAGATTACAAATCGCAGAGAAGCAGGCAGAGAGAGAGAGGAGGAAGCAGGCTCCCCGCTGAGCAGAGCCTGATGCGGCTCGATCCCAGGACCCTGGGATCATGACCTGAGCCGAAGGCAGAGACTTTAACCCACTGAGCCACCCAGGCGCCCCCAATTTTCTACTTTTATGGAGATTACTCTCTTTCTCCCCCAGCCCAAGAAATCCTGAAGCAGATGGCCTTATAATTCAGCATGGCCCTGGAGGCCCATGCAGTCACCCATACTGGATATTGTGAGAAGAAAGACCTCTGGAGTACATATGCAAGGAAGAAAAAAAAACAAAAACAAAAAACAAAAACCATTGTCTGAACCATCCCAGAGTTAAAGATAATTCTCAGATATTCCTACTTCCTGGAGAGCTTTGAGTTAGTACCACATCCTAGAGAAATTTAATGTATTCTATGGCAAATTGAAAGCAGTTGCCTCTCCTGCAGTTGCTCCTCTAGAGTTAGTTCTGCCTAACACCATCACCCCCCTTCTCCTTGGTTCTGCCTCTTCAGATTATTTATTTCCTGCCAGACTGTCCATAATTCATATCTACAAATGAAATGAAAGGGGGGAAAACACAAAGGAATCAATATAGAAGGAACTGTTGGTTTAAGTTATCATGTCAACCAGGAGAACATCATTTGCCATGGCAATATATTCTATCATTCAAATAATAATTATTGGCAGCTTGCTATATTCTAGAGGATACTGTACTGAACATGACAGACAAAATCCCTACACTTACACAGCACATTTTCCGGGGAGAAAGACGGACAATAAGCAAAGTAAGCGATATGTGTAGTATGTCTGATGGCAATGAAGTACAGAAAAAAAAAATAAAGGAAGAAGGATATGGAGGGTCCAGTTGCTGCTATTTTAGGTAGGGTGACCATGAAAGGCTATCCTTACAAAGGTGACTTTAATATAGAAACCTGAAAAAAGTGGGGGGCAGTAGAGAAGGTGATTTCCAGGTGATGGAGGAATAAGAAGATCTTTGAAGCTGGGGAGGATGGGTGAGAAGAAAAACATCAGGAGATGGAGGTGGACATTGCAGGGACTTGACTTCAGGTAAATGAGATTGGGGAGCCAACAGAGGGTTCAAATCAGAGGAGTGGCCTGATCTGACTTAGCTTTTCAAAATATCACTCCAATTGCAAGGTTGATCATAAGCTACAGGAGGGCGAGGTCCAAAGCAGGGAGAAAACTAGAATGCAGCAACAAAAAGTGAGAGATTTTGATGGTGATGATGGTACCAGAGTGGAGAAAGTAATGCAGTGTGATTGAGAGATGGTCAGATACATGTATGTTTTAAGGCAGAGCCAAGGAGATTTCCTGAGAAGCTCAACATAGAAAGTAAGAGAAAGAGGGTAGTCAAGGAGTATACCAAAGATTTTGCCCTGAACTATGAAAGGATGGGGTTCCCATGAGCTAAGATGAGAAAAACTGGGGAGAAAGTGTATATGTGTATATGCTGGGGGGCTCAATACAGTATTAAATAAGAAATTCTGTTCTGGAGATGATATATTTTAGATGTTCATTAGAAATCCATAGTGGAAATATTGAGTAGGCAATTGGATGTACAAGTCTAATTCAGAGGAAAGGTCTGAGATAGATTATGAGTTTTGATTTATTAGCATATAAAGCCCCAAGTCTAGCTGAGATTACCCAGAAATTAGTGTTGATAGATAAGAATTCAAGAATTGAAATCTGGGGCTCTTCAGTATTAAGGGGGCAGTGACACAAGTGTGGACCAGTAAAGGAGATGGGGAAGGAACAATCAGTGAGATGGGAGAAAATTGTTTCACATGAGAGGAACAATCAGCTGGGTCAAGAGAGAATTGACCATTGGTAACTGAGAATGGATACACCAGTTGCCATAAAACAATAAGAAAAACTTTTTAAATCTCCAGCTCCTAACTTTGACTCAAAAGCAAAAGCTTTTGTAGAAATATCCTGCTCACTTATAGAAAACCCTGCTTGTATCTGTAACACTTAGGAAGTAAGTCATTTTACTTAGATTGTATCGAGACTCTGTTGATAGTACATGTTTTAAGATGATGTCCCTAAACCATATGCTCAAAATACCCTCAGGCTTTTAAAATCCTTACTGAATGAGGAAATTATTCAATAAAAGGAAATTATCTTGGTGACTGTGTTATTAGGAATGTAGCTTAGTGATTTTCCAGAAAGACAGATTACCTGGCCCAGATGGATAATTTTCTTAGTCTGGTACCATCGAAGCTGATAAAAATCAGTTCCAGTCACTGTTTATGAATATTTGCCACTTCCCCTCCGGATACCAATGTATTGTCTGAGGCTTGAAGAAAACTAGATTCGGTAGGCAGAGAGTACCTCAAAAGGTCAAGATCCAAACAAATTAATGAATCAAATTTCTATCAAGCAGCATATTTTAGCAGCATTCAGTGGTATATAAGGGCAGACACCAGTGTTTTCTCAGCATAATAATAATACCATTTGGAATATAAAAACTGAGTTCTAGAATATTCTTTGACCGGCATATTAGAAGTCCCACTTAGATGTGCTTGTGTTAACTAGAGGTAGCTAACAAGCCACACATTTTTCTCTAATCACCATAGGAATCCAAGGCAGTTAAAGAAGGAAAGAGAGAAGAAAAAAGGAAAAAGGATGGAAGGAAGGGCCTATACATCTAAAGAGAGTTCAGAGTTAAGTTGGGAAATAAATAGCCCTAGACAATGTATAAAGCATTGGGGTTGAGGGGGGGGGTGAGCATGAAGACATTTTAAATGTAAGTATCTTCAATACTATCAATTGAGAGGCTAGGAAGAGTAAAAGTTTAGGAAAGATTGAGAGATTTGTCTAATATCACAGGGTAGCCATAGACATTTCTAGAACTTGGAATCCAATACTTCTAAACTCCATGTTGACCAGTTCTGACAAAGCTATCCTACAATCAGGAACAATCAAAACTACTTCTTCAGATGCTAAGACTTGGTTAAAAAAATTTGATGTAATTTGATCTTCTTCAATAATGCATATGCAATATTAGACATCTTTATAAACTCTGCACACAGTGATTGCATGCTCACAAGGAATTCAATTTGCAGCATACAGTAGATGCTATTATGGAAATACTAGGATAAATAATTTCTTCATTTGGCTGTTTTACAGGCATTTTGCTATACTTGTTGCCATTCCCTCAAACTCTATCTTGGTTAAAATTTACCAAAAGATTATCCTGACACTAAATATATCTGAGCCTCAAACGCAAAGTCTCAGCCTGAACAATGTTCTGGATGTGCTGTTTATGTTGCCATTTGCAAATAGCATGTATTTAGAACAGCTGGGCAGACATAGCATCTGGAGCGGGAATTAGCCTTTAGGTATACAGTGACTAACAAAGATGCCAGGGAAAGAAGTGTAAGCATTGATAGTTTCATGCTTTTATATACATGACAATAATGCTTAGCAAAATGGCTCAAATGTATCCAAAGCTCTCTATTCCTGAGAATTTTCAAAACCAACCTTAAATGTTTCTGGATCAATGAGAATTAGTTTAAATTGTGCTTGTCTCAGGCAAAGACTGCTCTGAATCAATCTCCTTCCAACTATACATGAGTAGCTTAAAATTACATCACATGCCATAGCCAACAAGTGTTGGATGCCAAACCTAAATAGAGTAGATCTAATTTTCACTAGATTGGAATATGTAATACAGAAATGGACTTTTAAAATGTCATGGGAAATAACTGCCTTGCCTCTAACGGCAATATGTTCCTTAAACACCCAATACACAGACCCAATAGACGAGGAATCCATGTCACAGTATAGATTTGATTCATCAGTATTTAAAAAAAGAGACTTTATATATCATTATAGCTTAAATGGATGATTGGCTATCTTTTCTAAAAATTGTGGAAAAGTTGTATTCCCTATTTCACATTTATTGCTCACCAAGGGAGTAGTACAATACAGGGTTCTTCTTCTTTAAGACTTTAAAAGAAATGAGGCTTGTTTAAAGTTTATTTCAACAGGCAACTTCACTGCAAGTAACTTTTAACAAACACGCTAAGGCCTATACTAGGCTATAACTCTGGATAAATACGCACTTGCGTATTTTCTATGAATCATGAGTACCTTAGATATTCTAAATCTGTGAATGAATACCTTGAAAAAGTTTCATCTTTAATAAGTTAATCTAAAAAAAAAACTGGGAGAGATGACTGAGACATCACACTTAAAATCTAAAATCTAAGGGAGTTTTTAATGGAATTAAAATAAAAAAT
The DNA here is from genome assembly GCF_002288905.1 of Enhydra lutris kenyoni. Classification (NCBI taxonomy): domain Eukaryota; kingdom Metazoa; phylum Chordata; class Mammalia; order Carnivora; family Mustelidae; genus Enhydra; species Enhydra lutris. The sequence goes on along the minus strand of NW_019154090.1, from coordinate 39,923,668 downwards.
AGGGCGCCTGGGTGGCTCAGTGGGTTAAAGCCTCTGCCTTCAGCTCAGGTCATTATCTCAGGGTCCTGGGATTGAGTCTCTGCTCAGCAGGGAGGCTGCTTCCTCCCCCTCTCTCTGCCTGCCTCTCTGCCTACTTGTGATCTCTCTCTGTCAAATAAATAAATAAAATCTTAAAAAAAAAATAAAATAAAATAAAAAATAAACTTCTAAATAATAAACTTCTATCTAGTCATAGGATATTCAAAAAAAGAACTTTTGGTGGGGAGGCTACTTATATTTGAGAAATCCGAGATGAAACCAGGAACCCTTGTTTGGGATTTGGATCTATGCTAACCCACTATTATCTTGTTGAGCCCTGAACTATTCCCTGGTTATTCACACAAGGCAAATTAAATGAAAGACTGGACCTGGATTTTTTAAGGCTGGGGCAAGAGAGAGTTGAGCAGGTCACCTAGAAGAAAAACTATTTGGTTTTCAAGGAAGGCTGCTAACTGCTCTATCCCAGCACCGGTGGTTGGTATGGGGAGACAAGCTGCAGTTAACTCAGAAGGGAATTAATTCATTTCCCTTCTTTCTGCAAAGGGAAGAGATTTCTGCAGGGATGCTGGCCGTTTGAGATGCAGAGAAATCACTAGAAATATCCGCCTGCAGGGATCTCAGGTGCGTTCACCTGCTGGCTGTGGGCTGAGAGGAGAGGACCCAGCAGGTTCCGTGGAAGTCTGGAAGCCACTACTATTAGTTGCTCCTGGGAGCTGCTTTGATTTCCTCTAGGAAGGAAAGATAAAGGAGGGGCTGGTGGGGCCTGGGCAGGTGGAAACTTGGAATATTTTCTATTTATTTCTCCTGACTCTTTTTGTTATTTGGCTTCACCATTCATTGAAGTTTCTTCCTCCCTAACTGGTTTAATTTAGGGCCAGTGCTTGTTTGTTTTTGTTGTTCTTGATTTCCTGGAAGACTGACAAACAGTCTAAAGAATGTGAGTGCCTGCTTTGAATTAAGCCCACTGAGTCAAATTACTGATTGCAAAGGCAGCGGTTAGGAACAAGCAGATTTTGATTCATGTTAGAAAGAGGCACTTGTGGTTCCAAAGCAAGGCAAGGAGCAGAGAGAACATGGCTGTGTTACTTGGTTGCTCACACAGAGGCAAGAATAAATTGCTTGTTTGTTTAACAGCTTTTGAAAGTAGCAGATAGATTGCTTTTGGTGACTATATGTGGTTATGAGAGGTTGAACAATTGGAGTCATTTCCATAATCAGCAATTGCTGTTGCTGAAATTAGAAAAAAAGTAAGTGATAAATAAAGGGAAAACATGTCTGGCAGGAAGCATTATTCAATCATAAGCTATCCCAAATGGTTAAAAATGTAGCTTATATTACACTCCTGTGAATTTACAACAACATGGAAAAAAACAGACTACTCAATTTCACAGTTCCAGGGAAAAATGAGGCTCTTTCTGGAACTTTTACTTTCCCAGCAATGTGTTTGTGATGCATTCCAGATGGACAAGCCTTGAAAAGTGACAGTATCCATCTATTTGTGAGAATGAACACAGAGTGAGAGTTTTCACATCCCTGTCTCTCTAAAACATAAACACTGGAAACCACAAATGAATCCACTTAATCCAATTTGGGAGAACTCCTCAGGACAAAAAAACTTTATCAGTTATCATCAAAGCATCCAGTCTAATTCTTGCTCCCTCCAGTCTCTGTGAGTGGCAGGGGGTGTGTGGGGGTGGGGCAGGGTGGTTGATGAAACAAAAATAAAATAAAGCTAAAGACAGTTGTTTGGATAGAGATACGCAGCTGATATTTTAATGTGTGGGTGATCCAAGGCTGAAATGTGTCAGTGATATGTTGTGAGGCTGAATTAAAATATAAAAAGATCTTGACAAATTGGAAACGTGATCTAAATCTAACAGAATGGCATTTCATGGAAATAAATGTTAGGACTTGAACTTGGTTTCAGAAAGCCATGACTGTGGGATAGAGAAGACATTGTCTATCGTTTGCTAATCAACTCCAGAAAAGAACAATAGTGTCACGGGAAGAGTTGATGTGATTTGATTGCAGATCAACTCTAAGAAAACGTGTTGACTGAAAAAGGGGAGGTAACAGTTCTCTCTGCTGGAAGAACTGCAGCCAAACCGTGGCACAGCCCTACCCTCTTGCCGCAGTGTGAGAGGAATCCTATGGAAGGCCAGTCCCTCCTCTGGGTGTTTGAATTCTACCTCTTCTTCCCTTCAAGGCAACCTTTCTCTGGCAGTCACTTCTTTCTTCTTTGCTGGCAACTTCCACCTCTTTCCCAGTTCCTTCTCCTCAGCATTTGGTCACACTCAAGTCTTCCTCCTGATAAAAACCCCTCCCGGTGCCCTGTGTCACCCCTGTGACTGCCATCCTCTTGTCCTTTCTGCTGCTGAGTCCCTTCCTTGCCTCCCTGTCATCTTCACCCCACCAGGATTTCTGCCCCTCCCTGGAATAGCCCTTTATTAAAATCACTGGTAACTAAGGGACAGTGGTCAATCCTTATCTTCACTGGCTGCTGGACAGCATTAAATATCACTGACCAGTCTTTCTGGAATGATGTTTCTTTGGGCTTTCTAGACACAGCCATGGTGGTTCTTCTCCATTGGGAGCTGCCCATTCCCGGTTTTCTTAGTTGTTTTGGTTTTGTTAGTGTGTTTTGGAGGATTCTTCTGCTCTGCTAAGTCTTGAAGTTTTGCTCTTTCTCAGGGTCCCTGCTCCCCTTCTCCATGCTTCTTCCACAGGCAGGTGGAGGGAGTTCCCTAGATGGAAATCAGAGGTGGAGTCTCTGCTGCATCAGAGAGGCCTCCCTGCATCACCTCACAGGGAATGCCCACCAGGGAGGCAATGCCGAGGAAAACAACAGAACTCCCTCATCTGGGACCCATAATAAAACAATCAGCTGTCTTCATGCAGCAGTGGTTTCAAAGAGTTAACAACATTTGAAACTTCTAAGCAACTTCTGCCATAAGGAAGCATTTTTGAGCTTAAATATAGGGAAGAATAGAGACCCCCATGTTCTACAAAAGCTAACCCTGGGCTCTGCAGAGAGGGGTCCTGGAGAGAATCAAGGATACACAATGGAGGGTAGAGTAAAATGTTGCCAGAGAAATGCACAGCAAGCTAAACTGGGCTGGAAGAAATAAGACCACTGGGTCAGCCAGGGAAGGATGACACTTGGGAAACCGTTCCACCCTGAGACAGAGAGTGGCAGCCGTTCCTTTCTTTCTATATTGGTTATGGTCACCATTTATTATTTAGCACTCAGGATGTGCCAATAAATATTTATATTTGAGTGACCAAGAGTCTGACTTTGCTACAATCTCTCTCCTCCCATTCTTCCTTAGGAACAGAATTTCTGGATATTAGCTAGGATCACAGTGGTCCATGAAAAAAAGGACATTTTTCAGGGATCTCTTGAGGTTCAGAATGGTCATGTGACTACATTTGGGAATGCAACTAAGAGTAGTGGGTGCAAACATTGTATTTACATTGAAAAGATTTGCCCTTCTCAATCTCCTCCTCCTCATTAAGATGCTTTCACACAGAAAAATTGAAAGAAATATAATCACCAAAACACCCATGACCTATGTGTACAGTTGTTAACATTTTGCTTTACTTGTTTTATATGTCAATTATTTAAGTACATTCCACCCCCCAAATTATCTTGTTTTATATATTTCCAGTAATCCCAAAGTAGGTATCATTTTTGTTTTACAAGTGAGTAAGCGGAGGGTCAGAAGTCCGAGTAACTTGCTTCGGCCACACTGACAGTAATTGGTGGAACTCCATTTTGAACTTAGGCCTATCTTTCTCCAAAATTCTTGTTTTAACGTATGAGTTTCCCGTCCCTTGGACTGCCCACCCTCATTCCCCACCCAAGGAACTCTCAGAACTTCTGAGGCTTTGGGGCTATAACCCATCTTCTATTTTATCAGGAGTTGATATTCCAGGGATACTGTAAAAGGAGAGTTCTGATGTTCAGCTCAGCTTCTGAGCTGGAAAAGAGGAATTCTGAACCATTAGGGAATAATAACCCTACATTCTGAGATGCTGCCTTTGGTTGTTTTCCCTTTCTATTCTGATGGGAGGATAAAAAATGCTCTGCAGGATGGAGCCTCAACAGAGAGGAGAAATTATATTTTGCATTTCCACTACAACTATTTCTCTATGGGGATCAACAATTCCATTAAATAGGGTACCCCTTTCCCCCTCTGATTAATTTGAAAGAAGTCAGAATCTTTCTTTCTTTCTTTCTCTCTCTCTCTTTTTTTTTAAGGAGAGAGTCTGTGAAGTGAAGTAGTAGGGTGCAGAGAGAGAGGGAGAGAGAGAATCTGAAGTGGGCTCCATGCCCAGTACAGAGCTGATATAGGGCTCAATCTCACAGGACCCTGAGATCACAACCTGAGCTAAAATTAAGACTTGGATGCTTTACCAACTGAGTCACCCAGGTGTCCCATCTTTCTTCTTCCTTGAAATCGAATGCTTTTCGCCTCACTTACTTCTATGTCTAAGACCCATTTAGTATAGGTCTGCCGGCTGTTATATACTGGGGTTTGCCCAACCTCCCTCTGATGGACAAAATTTCTGAAGCTGCTTCTTGGAGTCTCATCCGGAATGACGACTCTCAGGGCACCTGGGTGGCTCAGTCATTAAGCATCTGCCTTCGGCTCCGGTCATGATCCCAGGGTCCTGGGATCAAGCCTTGCATCGGGCTCCCTGCCTGGTGGGAAGCTGTTTCTCCCTCTCCCACTCCCCTTGCTTGTGTTCCCTCTCTGGCTGTTTCTCTCTGTCAAATACATAAATAAAATCTTAAAAAATAATAATGATACCTCTCAGCCACCTTAGTATCATGGTGATCATGGTGGAAGCTCCTAAAGCAATTCGTTTAGTAATTTATTTTGTGATATGTGCTGTGGACATAAAACTTGTAAAAGTAAAGCTCAAGTTCCAATCTAAAGATCTGAAAAGAACATATTCAATCTGTTGGTACAGACTGTTTTCCATCAGCCTAACTGCCAGTGGTTCTCCCTGGCATGGGTGGCCTCACACAGTCAGGCACAGCGACTCCTCGAGATGCAGAGGCAAGCAGAGTCCAAGATTACCACATTATCGTCTCCCAACTGAAACCAGAGTTCTATTTAACAAGCTGACAGGAACAACAGGACCACAAAATAACAAGCAGATACATGGTGTGGTATTTGTCAAAGATAAAGGGCTGAGCTTGAATTTAATGCTTCTAGAAGGTTTTGGAAGACATTCAAATCATCTACTCCAAATAGTTTCTGTTGCTTGAACTTCTTCTCATGTTTCTTTTATTTGGAGTTGCCATTTTGACACATTAACCTTCATGTGGTGGCAATCTTTTGAAGACACCAGAAACACCATTAGAGTCTGTGCTGATTTCATCGATATGTCTTGTGTTTCCACATATGCACTCCACTGAAATTCTTAAGGGTGGGAGCCAAATTCAATTCTACTTTATTGTTACACCTTCCTAAAGCTAAATTTACAAATTGCACACAAACATGCACACATGTTTGCAATAAGACTTTCTGCAAGAACACATAACTTCATTTCTGTATGGTTTTAAAGTAAGCATAGAAAGAGATTAAAAAAAAAATCCAATCACATGTGTCTTATTGCCCATATGATATAAAATAGGATTTTTTTAATCAGTCATGTCCATTGCCATTCTGAGAGTATAACAACCTATATTTCTCTATTACCTATACACACAAATTAAATTTCAAAAGAAAAAAAGAAAAAAATCTCTCTTTTCTGTTTTCTTCAGAATGCACAAAAGCAGCCAATACAACATGAAATATGGCATGCATTAGGAGAATTAATTTTTGGATGTGTCTGACAGTATATATGATGTGGACAGCTTAGGCCACTAAAAACTAAAGAGCAACTATTTTTTAAACCAAATATCATGTAGAAGTAGAGGAAGTAAATGACCTTCTATTTTTTATAGATAAATTCTTTAAAAAATGAAATTTCTATAACTGTCAAATCTCCTGTTAGCCTGAAACTCTTCAAATACTGAAATGTGTGAATGGACCTCTAATTGGTTTTTTACTGTTTGTTAGGATAATCACATTGTAGGAAAACATTTTGTCAAAGCAAAGTCTTCCTTCATTTGGATGGTGCTTTTATTTCCCTTATCCCCAGAGTTCTTACAGAACTCTTTATCCAGCTTGCTCACTGTAAGCTCAGTTTCTCTGGCCACCCTGACCCGGAGTTCTCTTCTCAGTTTTGAATTTTGCAAACACTGTCCTACCTCTGTTTAAATACATATTACTACCACACACTAAACATTCTGAGGGAGACTCTTTGACATGGGCTGCGAGCAGTTTGCTTCCCTATTGCTTAACAGAACAATCTTGAATAGCATGTACCTTCATGATGCACTCCTCAAGTCTGTAGCAGAAATGAAACACTCCAATTGAGATCAGTTATAACAGCAAATTCCCGGCATGTTTCCACTAAGTAAGGGAACTGAAAATACAACAGCTCTCCGTGTTTCAGCAACAAAGAGTGAGTGCTTCAGAGCTGAAGCGAGGATACCCAGAAGAGCTGGGCTTGGGGAATTTCTTTTCAGAAACATTTCTTATGTGAGGAAGGCTGCAAATTGCTTAGAGTATGAGGTATTTGCAGCCAGACAAAAGGAAATGATTCTAGAACCACTTAACAGCTGCTTGCAACTATGGCCCAAGGAGGCCTGGGAGCAAACTGTCTTGGCTGCCGGCTGATTCTTCCCCAACACGGCCCATGACACAGACTCTGAAGTGTCCTATCAGGGTTGAATATGACAAGATTATAGTACATATATTGCAAATAAATATGAAGAAACATATTATGAATTAAAGATTATAAACAAGGGTCGGGGCAGATGGAAAAGTACATTGGAGGGATAGTCTCGCATGTGGAATTTTTTTTTTTTAAAGATTTTATTTATTTATTTGACAGACAGAGATCACAAGTAGGCAGAGAGGCAGGCAGAGAGAGAGGAGGAAGCAGACTCCCCGCTGAGCAGAGAGCCCGATGCGGGGCTCGATCCCAGGACACTGGGATCATGACCTGAGCTGAAGGCAGAGGCTTCAACCCGCTGAGCCACCCAGGCGCCCCTCGCATGTGGAATTTTTTATAGAAAAGAAGAAGTTAAAAATAACACATAACTAGGAATAGTGGAAACTTTGTAGGTATAAACTATGGTCTACATACGGTATTTCTTCAAGCATTGTAATAACCATAGGAGGAAAACCAGGGAGGAAAACTTTTCCCTCAATCAAATTGACATAAAACAGATTAGCAGGAGAAAAAAAATAATTTCGTATATATAGGAGCTCAAAAACATGTGAAACTCAAAGTGGGCAAAGCAACAAGCTTTTATACATTTCAGACAAACAAAAAATTATGAAGAATTGACAAGACAAAGATACTTGGGTTTGGGGTAGTAAGGTACTGGAAAAGTAACAAGGGTTTTTTATTCAGCCTTCTTAGCCCTGAATTCCTTTTCTCCGGTGATAAGGATGTCTCCACCTCCTGGTAGGGGTACCTTTCACATGGGAGATTTATTTCCTGCTTTTAGGGGACAAAGGAGGGTCCTTTTTGCACTTGCTTTTCTTAAGTAACTTTAATTTAAAATAATCAAAATAATCAATATGCCAGAGAGGCACATTTGAGGGCAGTCTGCCCTGAGCCCCATCATAACTAAAAGCTTGATAGTTTCAGGATTAAGACAAACATGGCAAGTGAGGAATACCAAGAAAAAAATAAAATTACTTTATAGTTTTGCAATTAATTTCTAGATTAATCTCTTGGATTAAACATGGATCATTCTCATATAATGCATGATACATTTATGTGCATACACACATGCATATATATATATTCAAACACAGACATCCCACCCTCCCCCAAAAGACACACCGCATACTTACTGTCTTTACTCTCACAGCCAGCACAACCCTGCAACCTTCACTTTCATCTTTGTTCCCTAACTGAACTGGGCTCTCATGCTGCTGATTAGCTCTAGGCACTTCATGTGCTGGAGCTAACAGCAAGGCTCAAGCCATCTAAGGAGCTGGAATATGTCTCATGCACGTTTGCTCACCTGGGGGCACAGAAGGAACCCCTGCCATAAGGTCCTGACAGGTCTCTTTCATAGACAATGGAGTATAGGGTGAAAGGAAAGCAAACCTGAATTTATAAGCTTGTAAATGACTACTCAATTCGATACAGTCTTTCCTTGTCTTGCATTATTTCTCCTTTCACCCAGCACTGGCTTTTGAAGACATCATTGTCTTTCTTGCTTTCTGGCCTTCACATATGTTCTGCTTCCCTGCTTGTCCAATAGTCACAATTTAGCTTTAAGGTTACAGCCTCCAAAGTAAAGTTCAGGATTCATTTCTTCCCTATCAGTCTCCCTCTGCATTGGCATCTCAGGGTGGGAAATGATAGAAAATTCCTTTGAAGATTGGTTGGCATGCCCCAGCAGGAAACTTGGCAAAGCCTCCTTAGTAATGGCTTTTGAAGGCCATTTAGCTCTGACCATATAAAGTATCCCTTTGTGTCATGCATTGGTTAGAATTGTTTAAATATTTACATGTAATGAATTTAGTAATCTATTACCCCATTTGTTATATGACGTAGTCGCTAAGTATTGGGTTTGCTGTATTTGAAGTTTTTGAATTATATTTTGAAAATGTAGGTTTTAAGTATGGAAGAAATTGGTTATTCAGGTGATAGGAGTGATAATCACCTAATAGAAGACAATGAGTCAACATTAGAGACAGCAACAGCAGAAAGCTGCTGCCCTCCCTCCTCAAGGCTGAGGGACAGATGGAGGAATTATCAAGTTACCAGAGCCAAAGGCAAGAGATGGGATCATAACCGCCTCCTAATTTATCTTCCTATTGCATATTGTGGGTTACTGGAATAACCCAAGAATTTCAGTGACAAATATAGTGCACAAAACAGCATGTTATTTAATTCATATAATGTACTTAGAATTTGACATGTTATTCTTTCTCTTCCGACATATTATTCTTATTAGCTGTTCAAAGTTTCTGGTTCTTTTTGATCTGACCTATAATTCTCCTAGTTCAGCAAGCTAGAGCTATGGATAGTTACACCAAAGAGGGGAAAAAAAAAAAAAGTCAACTGGCAAAGGAGAAAACATCCCAAGAGTAGTTAAATCCAGAGATGGTGTTTAAACTTTAAAACCATACCAGGGAATTGGTTTACCTGTAGAACCTGCTGGGATGGACCCTGATTCAGTGGGCCTGGGGTAAAGTAGTTCAGGCCCAGACACACCAATTTGTTGTAGATGATCTGAAGATCTCATTTCATGAAGTATATGGCAACTGGAACTGAGGAAGAAATGATCTTCCATCCTGACTTGTATTTTTTTTTTTTTTTAATAAATGAAATAGAGTTGAAGAGAAGTAAAAGTATCAGAGGACATTGGGGCGCCTGGGTGGCTCAGTGGGTTAAAGCCTCTGCCTTCGACTCAGGTCATGATTCCAGGGTCCTGGAATGGAGCCCCACATTGGGCTCTCTGCTCAGCGGGGAGCCTGCTTCCTCCTCTATCTCTCTCTGCCTGCCTCTCTGCCTACTTGTGATCTCTGTCTGTCAAATAAATAAATAAAATCTTTAAAAAAAAAAAAGTATCAGAGGACATCATACATATTTTTTTTTCATGAAACTTTAAATTTCAATTACATATGAATGTGTGTACTGGGTGGATGTAATGAATTTCTTCTGATGTATTATAGACAAAAAGTTGAAAAGCCTTTGTTCTAGGGAACTCATAGCACTCACATCAAGTGACATGCACTCACAAGACATTCTAAACTCTAAAGTCACCTAACAAGCTTAGGATTTTAAAAAGGGTAAGGAGGAGGAAGGGAGGAAAGGCTAGTGGGCTATCAACTGGTATAAAGAATGGAGTCATCAAGATATAAAGAAAGAGCAGTCAGTGGGCTGTAACCAAAGTCTGACCCATAATTAGAGTGACACGCATGTGAAATGCGTAATGAATGGATCGGGGACCATAGAACTCTGACAAATGGTAGAGGAAACCTAAATTTAAAAGGGGCTTTACATTCTAACCAGCTATTATTACTAGTCCCTCCTTGGTCTCTCAATAAATTTCCTTTCTGCTAGAATCCTTCATGCTTCCTCAAAGCTTGATGGTGATTTCTTTCTTTCTTTCTTTCTTTTTTTTTTTTTTCTTTATTTACTTTGGAAAGGCAGGGGAAAATTGTTTCAGTATGTTCTTTAAATTAGTTTCCTTGAAGTGTTTTCCTTGCACACATTAATTACAGCTCCCTTGAGGGGCTGAAGTACCATATAATACACTGTAATTCTGCTCCCCAATCTCCCTTCTCCAATTCAAGTTGCCAATTCCCCCTACAATCTGGGCTCTATATTAATATGTAAGCAAGAAGTACCTGGCTGAGATTTTTTTAACTAAAAGAATAGAAGAGCAAATGTGATCATCCCTGCTTGAGTAGACCAAACTTAAAATGAATAGTCTGTGGCCCATAAAATGAAGTAGCTAGATTAAATGACCTCCAAGGTATCCCCTTCTAACTCAAACACACTCCAAAGAGAGTTTCATTTAATAATCTCAAAGTACAGAGAAGAGATCGGTAGGACTTTGATGAGGCTAAGTGATTTTCATTAGCATGATCTGGTTAAAATTCCAGACACTCTCAAGAAAATAATACATATCCAAGATTCTACATTTGAGCTGTCACTGTATTAGATACTCAGATATGGCAGTTAGTCCAAGAAAATGTAATTACTTTTTTATTCCTGAAGATAGCAGGTTTTCTAAAGTGACCACAATACAATATTATGTTTTATCCCCTAGCCACAAGTCACTGAAGAAGAAGAAAAAACAAAAAACAAAAAAATGTAGTTCTAAAATGAAGCTTTTCAAATTCCTGTCTTTTCAGATAGGGTTAAAAGCAATGGCAGCTTTGAGAATTAGAGTAGCTCGTTCACAGGTAGAACTGGAGGTTTCTTGGGAAATTTTAGGAAAGATGTATAGGAAGAACTTCCAGGCCAAACTACTTATTATACAATTCCTGTGCATAGGAAATATAGCAGGTGTTGTATATGGGTTATCTCACTTCCTCTGCTTGTCCCTACGAAGTAGATGTGTTTATTCCCATTTTACAGATGGAGAAACTTCAGAGCTCAGTGTCAGCCAGTGTCAAAGTCAGATTTTTAATCCAAGTAATAATTTACTCAACCTCCGGCAGCTTGAACCAGAAGATAGGCCTGTTAGCTTTATGAACATCGAGCGTGTGACCTACCATCATCCAACAGATGGTTCCTTAAAATTTATCATCTTCTCCATTCTTTTATTTAATTGGCCTTAATGCTCTGGGCAGGTTCCCACTCTTAGAGAGAAATCCTTTTCTCTCAGTGGCTTAAGCATTCACCCAGCTGGTTCCAAAAGGGAACAATAGTTAAGAAGAGTTAAGGCTAAACTTCCTGAGGCACAGGAGCCCCACCAAGCCTCCACACTGACACCTTCGGCTCTTCTTAATGTTTGCCCTTTTGCTGACGAGGTCTCATTCCCTCACAGCATCAAAACCCACGGCTTCTAAATAATATATATCTTCTATACACCTCTCATCCAGAATATTAAAACATATTTTTATGTTTTTTGGGTGGTTCAGTGGGTTAAGCCTCTGCCCTTGGCTCAGGTCCTGATCTCAGGGTCCTGGGATGGAGCCTCCCATCAGGCTTTCTGCTCAGCGGGGAGCCTGCTTCCTCCCCTCTCTCAGCCTGCCTCTCTGTGCACTTATGATCTCTCTCTGTCCAATAAATAAAATAAATAAAATCTTTTAAAAAAATAATCTTCAACACTAATTTCGCTTTGATGTGCTAACCCAAAACCTACAGGCACTACAAATTCATCATCCCCACTGAATTCCCCACTCTTCCTCGGGAAGCTGCACTTAGGTCTGAAATCACTATTGCAGTAAATGACACCACCATTCACCCACTTGACTCTTGCAGAGTTTTCCTCAATAGGCGGATTGACACATACAAAGCAGGAGGCAAATTAAAAACAAATATTTGCTACCGTCTGACTGCAGACCTTCATCTCTTGGCTGCAACATCACAATAAATCCCTGAATTCCCTAATAGGAGTCTCATCTATTCCAGCACATTCTCCACATTCCTGCAAGTGTTCCCTCTCTGAAGATACACTTTTGATCATGCTGTTCCCCTGCTCAATGACTTAAAATGGTTTCTAGGGAACTTAAACAGTGGCTTGTAGTGTGGGTTCCAAATTCATGGATATACTTATATGGAAAAGTGACTATGTGTGCACGGTTTTCTTGGGAGAACTCTTGGAGCTTTCTTTCAGCAGATTCCCAGAGGGGACAGTGCTCCCAAAATAACGACCAAAACGCAAAATAAAAGCAGAACAATAAACCATTGGAAATCAACAGTCAAGATCTAACCCCACCCCCCCTTTTTTTTTCTTTCAGATAGACAAAACCATTTGTCATTTAGCCCCTCCCAATCTCTCCCATTTCTCACTACATATAACCTCAGACCCAGGTTCATGTCATATTTAATTTTGTACTATCTCCTATCTTCCTTCTTTGTCTTTGTTCTCTATACTTTGTGCTTCTGTTATTCTTTTTCCACTTTCTGATCCAGCAAACTGAAGACCTAGTCTGAGAATCACCTTCTCAATGACACCTCCACACCCGCTATAGTCTCGAGCAACTGAGACTGATCACTCCTTTCTGGACCATGTATTTAGCTCCATTCTAGCACTTACTACATTGTATACAACTATGTATTTATGTGTTAGCCTCCTTTTCTATAGACTTTGCAGTGGAAGAAACAGAACCTTAATCTATTTCTTCCCCACAGCACTCCAAAAGTGTTCACTGAATTAATTAGCAAATACTGCAGCCTATGATAAGACATCAGGGCTAAAATCTTTGCAGAATAGTCTGAATTAAAAGAGCAGTTTTAAGTCTTAGGAAGACTTATGAAAGAAGTATAACATACCTGGAGATAATATGAGAAAATATGCTGAGTTGTGTGTGTGTATGTGTGTGTTTTTAGTATTATAGGTCTGGATGTTAGTTTTAAAAGAGAATTATTGAATGAGATTTTGGCATGCTATATATTTATTTATTCTCAATGAAAAAAATAATTTTCCTAATAGACTGTCTGATATCTCTGCAAAATTCTGTTCACCAAAAGAGAACTAAGCTATCAGGAAATGTTACATAAAAACCAGGTCATTGCTACTGCTGACTTGACTAAAATGTTGGCATAACTATCTTTACAACTCTAAAAAGGAAAAAGGGGGAATTGCCCCAAACCCCAACTATATTGTATAGATGGTGATAAACAGTATTTTATTCTTTATAAAGGCATTACTTTCACCAGTAATTCTTGCCTAGTTGTTTCTCTTTGATAATATTTTCACTTCCATTCTTTCAGAACCGTAGAAGTACCAGGTGAGAAACACATGCACATACACACACACATTGAAAAACCGGGAGAAAAACAATATGGGGAAAGTGAAATAAAGGGAAGAAGAAGTGAGGTGAGGATTGGAAGAGGCCCAAGGAAGGATTCAGAGACATAGCCAATGGAGTGAGTCAGAAGCTGGGCATCTGGCAGGCAGGATGCTTCTATGAATAAATGAACTGTATCTCATGTCCCCATCACAAGGAATGAAAGGGAGACCAACAGAGAATCAAAATCCAGAGTCTGAGTGTTATGACAGTTGTATGGGGGTAGAGTGCAGGTAAACATCACTGGGGTGCATCCAACAAACAGAATAAGGATGTCACAATAGTTGTAGAACAACAGCGACTCTAGAGGATGTAATATTCAGGGAAGTCTCCTAGAGTGTCAGGGAGAATCCTCGTTCCGTTCATTTGCTGTCTAGGGGAGAAAAATGGATCGTGGAAAGTTCAAGTAAAATATTCAAGGTCCTAGAAGTCATTTTGCTGCTCAAAACTCTTCTCCTTTCTCACCTTTGATCTTCTCACTCTTTGCTTACAGAATAAAGTCCAAGTCTTTAGAATGACAGTGACACTTTGACTATCCAATCTGACCTCACAATACACTTCTCTGCTATTTCTCAATTTTACCTGAATACGTCCTGTGCGCTTTCCCGCCTCTCTTCATCTTTCTCAATGGAATGATCATGTTCTTCTTTCTGAATGGAATGCCTCTCTTCCCTCTGTCTACTTTTGAAATTCTGGTTTCAAGAGCCTTGGAGTTTTAAGTGTCCAAAACACTTTCTTGAATCCATTTCCTTCTAAGAAATGGTTTTCCTTATTTTAAAACTATATATCTCTCTGCGGTATTTCTCCTATACAAATGTCACCTTGTATTACGACTGTTAGAGTCCTCATAATCAGGTGGTAAAAGCTTGAACAATGATAGAACTGTCTTGGAAATTTTTGTGCTCTGTGTTCATGTCTCAGAGCTTGTATGCATTGAGGGTCTAACAGTGTTTGCTTAAGGAATGAATAAATGAATGAACCTAGTCAATCTCAGCACCTAGCATACTTCCTATTTATTTTTGTGTTTACCTGCATTTATTTTTATATATGTTATGGGGGCTCTGGAGGGTATGTCAAACTTTTTAGGCCTCATTATGCATAACGTATACAACTGAACACTATGTGCCACATCCTATGCTAAATGTTTTATATATATAAACTCATTTTATCATTTACAATCACCCAGTCTGATTAATAGCTGTTACTATTCCTACTGTATATGAAAAGTGAGCAAAGTTTAAAGAGATTGAAGAGTTTGCTTAAGGGTCATCCAGATATTAAATGGCATTGACAAAATTTGAAAATAGATAATTTCAAAGTCCATAATACAGCAAACAAATTATGAATTTAGCTCTATTGTTGTGGAGTGCAACTCTACAGAATTTTCTTTAGTTGTATACACTGACACATGGTATATACTGTACAAATCAGTACACACATATTAATTTAAATGTGTATATAGATATACACCTACAAATATGTTCTAACCATATCCTGAACATAATATTCTACTTAGGCACAGTCATTTATCAGAGCAATGTCCCATTTTTAGTTCTCTCATAAAAATCATTTTATGAGAATAAATTCAGTGAATAATGCCAATTATATGATAAAATACATTCTGATGTTTCCTATTTTTATATGAATGAGTCACATAAACCACAGAGATTAGAAGACAAGTAAAATATAGAAAGAAATCCATGCTTAGCAAAATTTGACTCTATCTGAAAACAATTGATGCCAGGTTACAAAATGCACACTGAATTTCATTCAAAAGCCAACTCTGGAACCCACTCACGAGCCTACCCAGAATCTGGTATGTTCCAGGGTCACTGGTAGAGGTAGATGTATCACAATCCCTCGCATGAGTTCAGTGACATACACTAACTGTGACATACACTAACTTCTAGTTTGTTTGTTTTTTAATTTTTTATTTGAGAGACAGAGAGAAGAAGAGAGAGCAGGGGGAGAAGCAGGCAGAGAAAGAAGCAGGTTCCCCACTGAGAAAGGAGGTTCCCCACTGAGCAAGGAGACTAATGCAGTACTCAATCCCAGGGCCCTGAGATCATGACCTGAGCTAAAGGCAGATGCTTAACTGACGGAGCCAGCCCAGTGCCCCTAACTTTTAGTTGTTCACCAAAATCTCTCTCCCTTCTTTCTGGACATTCAATTGGACACTTCCCAGTTTGCCTTGCAATTTTAGTGTAGCCCTATGATTATATTCTGACCAAGAGAATGTGAGGGAAAATCATAAAACCTTTCATTTATGTTCCTACATGCTTTTATCCTTTCTGACAGATGGATATCAACGCCTAAAGTGATCATGGAAGCCACACACTGATAGTGGGAAAGCTTCTATCAGCTTGGATTCCTAAATGACTACGTATGCCAGATCTGCTACCCACACTGGACTGTGATATGAACAACTAAAAAAACTTTATTGTGTTAGGCTGGTGAAATTTGAGGGTTATTTGTTATAGTATCTAACATTATTCTAATACATACAGCAACCTCTCAATAGAATAAGTGCTCCAAGGTTCAGAAATTTTTACTCCTAATATGATCTAAATAATATTTTTAAATAGAATTTTAGAAACCATAACCAAATTATACCACCAATCAACTATAAACAAATTTAAATATGTATTTAAATTAATTTCAAACACAATATTATGTTATTAACAGTTTATCCTCATTAGGAGTTGATAAGAATTTTGTGATCTGCCAAAGTTAACTCTATCATATCAGTCTTGTCCTTGATTTTCACCTTGTTGATTGATGTCTGCTTTTGTCTTCTTTTTTTAATTTTTAAAATATTTTATTAAATTCTTAAATTTTAATCCCAATATAGTTAACATGCAGTGTTATATTAATTTCAAGTATACAATAGAGTGATTCAATGATTCTATACGTTATTCAGTGTTCATCATGATAAGTGCACTCTTTAATCTCTATCCCCTATTTCACTCATCCGCCCACCCACCTTCCTTCTGATAACCAGCAGTTTGTTCTCTATAATTAAGAGTCTATTTCTTGGTTTGTCTCTCTCTCTTTTTATTTCCTTTGTCATTTGTTTTGTTTCTTAAATTCCACATGTGAGTGAAATCATATATTATTTGTCTTTCTCTAACTGTCTTAGTTCCCTCAGCATTATACTCTTTAGCTCCAACCATGTGGTTGTAAATGGCAAAATTTCATTCTTTTTATAGTTGAATAATATTATATGCACACCATATACTCTATCTATCTATCTATCTATCTATATGTAGATCTATACATACCACATCTTCTTTATACTTTCATCTATCAAGGGACACTTGGGCTGCTTCCATAATTTGGCTATTGTACATAATGCTACAATAAACACATGGAGGCAGATATTCTTTCAAATTAATGTTTTTGCATTCTTTGGGTAAATACCTAGTAGTGTGATTACTGGATCATATAGTAGCTTTATTTTTTATTTTTTGAGGAAGCGCCATACTGTTTTCCACAGTGCCAGCACCAGTTTGCATTCCTACCAACAATGAAGAGGATTCCTTTTTCTTCACATCCTCGCCAACACTTGTTGATTCTTGTGTTTTTTATTTTAGCCATTTTGACAGGTGTGAGGTGTTATCTCATTTTAGTTTTGATTGCATTTCCCTGATGACAAATGACATTGAACATCTTTTTATGTGTCTGTTGGCTACCTATATGTCTTTTTTGGAGAAATGTCTGTTCATGACTTCTGCCTACTTTTTAATTGGATTATTTGTTTTTTGCATGTTGAGTTGTATAAGTCCTTTATATATTTTGGATACTAATCTTTTATTGGATATGTCATTTGCAAATATCTTCTCCCATTCACTAGGCTATCTTTTAGTTTTGTTGGTTGTTTCCTTCACTGTGCAGAAGCTTTTTATTTGATGTAGTTCCAATGGTTCATTTTTCCTTTTATTTCCCTTGCCTCAGGAGACATTTCTAGAAAAATGCTGTCACAGTCAACGTAAGAGAAATTATTGCCTGTGCTCTTTTAGGATTTTTATGGTTTCGGGTCTCACATTTAGGTCTTTAATCCACTTTGAGTTTACAATATAGATACAAATTTTAGTATTATTCATTCTAGTTCTGTGAAAAATGTTCTTGGTATTTTGATAGGGATTGCATTAAATCTACAGACTGCTCTGGGTAATATAGACATTTTAACAGTATTTCTTTCTCTAATCCACTAGAATGGAATATCTTTCCATTTGTTTGTATTATCTTCTATTTCTTTCATTAATATTTCATAGTTTTCAGAGTATAGGTCTTTCACCTCCTTGGTTAGGTTTATTCCTAGATACGTCATTATTTTGGGTACAACTGTAAATAGGATTGCTTTCTTGATTCCTCCTTCTGTTGATTCATTATTATTATTATTAGTGTACAGAAATGCAACAGATTTCTGTATATTGATTCTGCATCCTGTGACCTTACTGAATTCATGTGTCAGTTCTAGCAGTTTTTTGGTGAAGTGCTTAGGGTTTTCTATATATAATATGACTTTATCTGCAAAAAGTGAAAGTTTTACTTTATCCTTAACAATTTGGATGCCACTTACTCCTTTTTCTTGTCCTGTTGCTGTGGCTAGGACTTCTAGTACCATGTTGAATAAAAGTGGTAAGAGTGGAAATCCCTGTCTTGCTCCTGGTCTTAGGGGAAATATTATCAGTTTTTCACCATTAACTAAGATGTTAGCTATGGGTTTTTCATATATGGCCCTTATTATGTTGAGATATGTTCTCTCTGAACCTACTTTGTTGAGAGTTTTTATCATGAATGGATGTTGTATTTTGTCAATGCTTTTTCTTCAGCTATTGAAATGATCATATGGTTTTTATCCTTTCTCTTGTTAATATGATGTATCACATTGATTGATTTGTGATTACTGAATGACCTTTGTATCCTGCGAATAAATTCCAATTGATCATGATGAATGAGTTTTTTAACATATTGTATTCAGCTTGCTAATATTTTGTTGATGATTTTTGCATCTATGTTCATCAGAGATACTGACCTGTAGTTCTCTTTTTTTATAATATCTTTATCTAGTTTTGGTATCAGGGTAATGCAGGCCTCATAGAATGAATTTGGAAGTTTTCCTTCCCCTTCTATTTTTTTGGAATAGTTTGAAAGAATAGGTATTAACTCTTCTATAAATATTTGGTAGAATTCACTTATGAAACCATCTGGTCCTGGAATTTTGTTTGTTGGGAGTTTTTATATTACTGATTCAATTTCATTGCTGGTAATTTTTGTCTTCAAATTTTCCATTTATTCCTAAATCAATTTCGAGATTTTATATGTTTCTAGAAGTGTATCTATTTCTTCTACATTGTCCAACTTATTGGAATATAAGTTTTCATAATATTCTCTTATAATCCTTTGTAATTCTGTGGTGTTGGTTGTTATTTCTCCTCTTTTGTTTCCAGTTTTGTTTATTTGAGTCTTCTTCCTCTCTCTTTTCCTCTCTTGCTCTGTTTTATGAATCTAGCTAAAGGTTTATCAATTTTGTTGATTTTCATAAAGAAGCAGATCCTGGTTTCATTTTGTGTTCTACTGCTTTTTAGCTTCTAATTCATTTATTTCTGCTTTAAACTTTGTTATTTTCTTCCTTCTACTGTTTTTGGGTTTTGTTTGTTCTTCTTTTACTAGCTCCTTTAGATGTAAGGTTAGGTTGTTTATACGAGATTTTTCTTCTTGAGGTAGGCCTGTATTGCTTCCTTTCCCTCTTAGAACCATTTACTTCCCTCTTTGAACCACTTTTGTTGTATCCCAAAGATTTGGACCCTTGTGTTTTCATTTTCATTTGTCTTCACGTATGCATATATTTTTAATTTCTTCTTTGATTTCTTAGTTGACCCACTCATTGTTTGGTCATATGTTATTTAACCTCCATGTACTTGTGGTCTTTCCAGATTTTTCTTGTGGTTGATTTCTAGTTTCAGTGTTGTGGTCAGAAAAGACACATGGAATGACTTCAGTCTTTCTGAATTTCTTAAGACTCATTTTGTGACCTAATATTTCATCTATTCTGGAGAACGCTCCATGTGCACTTAAGAAGAACGTGTATTCCGCTGTTTTAGGATGGAATGTTCTGAATATGTCTGTTACATCCATCTGGTCCAATGTGTCATTCAAAGCCACTGTTTCCTTGTTGATTTTCTGTTTGGATGATCTGTCCATTGATGTAAGTGGGGTATTAAAGTTCCTTACTATTTTGTCTTATTTAAATAAATCTTATAGGAAAACTTCAGATGTCTCCTCTCTTACTTACAGTTCATGTCTTTTCCTGTGTGAGTTTTGCTGGCAGAAGAGCAAAAAAGTGACCTCTAATATTACCCTATTTTATTCCTTCTGTTATTTTGTACATAGTGTCCTCTGTATTTACCTTTTATGTTTCTTTCTCCTCTGAAGCCTTTGAACTTCCATTTATGTATACTGTGTTTGATTTCCCTCATGTTAAGCTCGTGGTATTCCTTGCGTCCCTCCCAGCTTTTGCTCTCAAAGTTTAACTCTGTTATTAACAGGTTTAAAAGCACATTCTTCCCTTAAAGTCACTACTGTGGCCTTGTGGATGCAACATCCCTACTTTTTCAACCTTTTCCAGCATGTCCTTACCATGATCCCTCTCCTGTCTTCTTAGATGTTAGGTCTTTGGCCACCCTGACCACAAACTTACTCTCACTTCCCCCAGAATGACTTATAGGACTAATTTGACTTTGTGCTCTCGGGAAAAGGTCACTTTTTCACCCTTGTGGTGTGGGAAGGACAAAGACTAGTCTTCTACAAGAATGCCATAGGAAGACTATTTAAAAAGAATACTGAACATGGTTTCTCTGATGCCAACTCTTGCTCCACTTTGAAATATTTACCCTTTTGCATCAGCAAGATAAGGAACAAACTGACTGACCTAATATCTGCTGCCCACTTGCCAGGTCTGACTTAAAGAATAAATGAAAGGTAAATTGGGGATCCTCTCTACTTAAAATTTAACTCATAGCCACACATTTCAAAAATTAAAACAAACAAATATGCACAATTATAGCTGCTTTAGGAAAATTTGATTTTAAAAAATCTATTCCTAAAACAACTAGAAGTTAATAATTTACATGGCAAATGCAGATTTCTTTTTTACACGAAAGGGCCTTCAATTTTTCTATTGAATTAGAAGCTTTTAGCACATGTAAAATGTTAGTTATTCCAAGTATTATAGTTGGTTTTAAAATAATCCTTTCGGGAACATATTTACCTACTATTGACTGTTTAGAATGAGTTTCGGTGTATAAATTTTATACCAATTCTGTGTGAGAATTTCAACATATGCTTGAAAATTACATTTTCCATTTCCTATTACATTTCTGAGAGGACCTTTTCCACTTTCTGCAACAATCAAATGAAGCAAAAGGCAATGAAAACTGATAGACACACAATCCTATAGTAATAAAGAACCTTAAGTTTTCAAGATAGTCATTCCCCTGTCTCAAGGCAAATGAAGCTAGAGAAACTATTGCAAGTGCATTTTCTGGTTTTCTTTTTGGTGCCCTTATTTTAAGTCACCTAAACTTGTCATGGTATTGATTTTCTTTGGCTGATTTGAGATTAAAAAAAAAAAAAAAAGAACACAGAGGACATTTTAAATACACTACCTATTATAATCTATAAGTTCTTATGACCAAACTCATGCATTTAGATAATTTCCAATACTTGAACTATGCAGCATTTGAAAAAAAAATTCAGGAAATTGCAAATAAGAAGTTATAACCTAATAGAATGTATCATAAAACTTGTTCAAGGACTTCACACCAATTTGTGTTGTTGTTATTGTTGTATTAACTGCAACAAGTTAGCATAGTACCTGCTTTTAAGACTATTTTGTTGGTTTGTTTGTTTTTAATTTTGTTTCATTGATATGAACTAGAATATATAAGGCAAAGACAAAAAAAAAAAGTCATGAAGTGTCCTTTTTACCAGTTCACTGGAAAATAAAAACAACTGGTTTGCACTGATGGATTACAGGAGTTCCATTTATAGTTTTTCATTTACAAAGAATAATTCTTTTTTTAAAACAAAATTGAAACACTTCATCTAATACTGAATAGTAACTTTAGCATTTTTTTAAATGCAGTAGCATTTAATACACCTAATAAGCAAAAATTAAAACATTTTTTTAAGATTTTATTTATTTGACAGAGAGAGAGAGAGAAAGAGAGATCACAAGTAAGCAGAGCAGCAGGCAGAGAGAGAGGGGGAAGCAGGTTCCCCGCTAAGCAGAGACCCCGATGCGGGGCTCGATCCCAGGACCCTGGGATCATGACCTGAGCCGGAGGCAGAGGCTTTAACCCACTGAGCCACTCAGGCGCCCCAAAAATTAAAACATTTTTACATCAAATAATCCTATCTTCCATTAGAGCCCTTAGAAAGAAAGTTGAAAGAATATGATAAAAATATTTGAATCTAAATGTTCTTGTTTTTAAAGATGTTTTTGACTATATCCATATATACAGTAAAATGTTTTCTTGTAGGAGATCTAAAGTATTCATTTAAATAAAGTTTCCATTAACTCTGCCTTCAGGTTATTATACTCGTATTTCACTGATAATTAATGCAACAGTGAAAGAAATCAGAATTGGTTTAAATTTTCTAGTACTTCAGAGCACACTAGAAAATTTAAACCAATTCTGATCTGAAAGAAACTAGAAAAGAAGAGCAAAATAAATCCTAAGCAAACAGGATAAAAGAAACAATAGAGATTTTAGCAGAACTAAATGAAACAGAGAATAGAATAACAAGAGAGAAAACAACAGAACCAAAAGTGGGTTATTCGAAAAGATAGTTTTTTAATGACAAACTTCTAGCAGGCACCTAGTAATTCCTTGATTTTCCTCAAGCAAATCATTCTGCCAGTTTCAGCCATAAAATTAAGATGTGTATGTCTATAATCTTCAATGGTCAACCAAGTTATATATTCTTGGTATGCCTACTTATATATTCTTTGGTTAAAAAAAAAAAACTGAATGCCACAAAGGACTCGCTATTCCAAAAAAATCACATTGAAGAGGCAGCTATTTAAGTAGTTATTATAGGTTGAATTATGTCCCAAAAGTAGTATGTTGGAATCCTCAACTTGCAGAGGTAATCAAATTATAAGAAGTCATTAGGATGAGACCTAATCCAGTATGACTGATGTTCTTATAAAAGAGAGACTTGGACACAGATGTGCAGCCAGAACACCATATAAGAACAGCATGTGAAGATGAGAACAATGATCGGGGTGATGCTTCCACAAGTCAAGAAATGCCAAGTTGCCAAAAACTTAAGAAGAGAGATATGAACTATTCTTCAGCAGAGCCCTCGGAAGAAACGAACCTTGCCAAAAGTTTAATCTCAGACTTCTAGCCTCCAGAAGTGTGAAACTATAAATTGCTATTGTTTAGCTACTTAGTTTGTAGTACTTTGTTGTGGCAGCCCTAGCAAACTAATACAGAAATCCTCAGAAAATATTTAGTCATTGTGAAAATCGTGGTAAAATAAGCAGAAGGAAATGATGATGACTTAAACATATGGATTGAGACATAAGGGAAGTATCTGCCTTCTCTTAAACTTGGAAATATCAGACATGTGTGCACAAAAGGAAGGTTGGTATGCATGCTGAGAACAGCAATTGTGCCTTTGATATAGTAGGAAAAGTCCTGGGATAAAAAGTTACATCCATAACAAAGTGTTGGGGTTAGGGATATTACAATAGCATTCTTTACTTCACATGTTTATAGTTATCAAAAAGAAAGAGAGAGGCATCTGAGAGAGAGGCATCTGGGTTGCTCAGTTGGTTGAGTGTTGGACTCTTGGTTTTGGCTCAGGTAATGATCTCAGAGTTGTGAAATAGAGCCCTGCACAGTCTTCACTCAGCAGTAGTCTGCTTGAGATTCTCCCCTTTTCCCTCTCCTTCTGCCCCTCCCCCTGCTTGCACATGTGCCCTCTCTTTCCCTCAAAAAAATAAATAAAATCTTAAAAAAAGAAAGAGAGAAATAAACTAGAAAAAAGTTCGTGATTCAATAGAGAATTTTTGCTGTCATGCCCCTCTGCTGGCTCCTGTCTGCTCTTGTTCTCCAGACATCCAGCAACAGAACTCCCTGCCTAACTGAGAGAGATCTTCCACTGCCCAGGCTCTGGTGGGAGAAAGGCTTCACTTCTCATTAAGAAGCTAAAGGGCCAGGCAACCAGAGAATTGGCATGTGGCCTAAACTCAGCGAATCAAAGACTTCCACTTAGGACTTTGAAGCTCTGGAGGATGATGGAAAGATGCAAGGACAGCTGAGAAATTCTTTAGCAGTATGGAAATCCCAGTGCAGCCAAAAGCCTGGGCTCATTGGAGGTGGAGCCAGCAGTTTTGTGCCCTATAAGACCATGACTATGGCTTGAAGTAGGCTGTGGGTCTTACTACCCTGTTGGGGAACCCAGATTCCACTTGGTTCTCCTGTATTTCTGCCCAGTCAGTGAACACCTTTCCACACTCTTCATTTAAATTAGCCAGAAGCAATTTCTATAGCTTGGAAAGAAGCCCAATATGAAGTTAACTATACAAATTCCATGTGCTGAAGCTAAACTCTAGTCCTACTTTCTATAAGTAGAGATCATTTTTATTCTGATGTCATTATTTATATCTGAACCTCTAATTAGGGATCATTAAAAATATATTTATAGGAACATGTTCTGGAGGTAAAATTGACCAGAAAAGCACACTACTGTAAGATCTGATGGATAGAGATTTTTCTTTAATTTTGTTTAAAAAAAAAAAAGTATCATGATGTGAACCTCAGAATCTAATAAGACTGTAATTACCCCCTTAAAATTCAATTTTGTTAGATGCCCACCTTCAAAAGGAAAGCAACACAATCTGACTGTGATTGAAACCTGTCTGCAGTCGGCCCATAAAAAGGCATCTGCCTCACATATCCTTGTTAATCTTGTCAAGTAAGGAAAAAAAATCTCATAATCAGTTTTTGCACTCTCGGGCCTTCCAATTCTCAAAGTAATACACCAAACAACTCAAGAAGAGAATATAAACCAGGACTCTGTGGTCAGTCTCTTGTAACGCCATACAGGTAGAGACCTCATCATGGTAGCACAGGGTCAAAAAAAATCTCATTAGGCCATCTGTCTTGCAATATAAACCCAAGCCAAATGCTTATCTGTTGCCCCTTTTTATTTATTTATTTTTAAGCTAACAAGGAACTAGCTACACAATTATAATTACCTGGTCACCTAGCTGAATCAATGCGACAGAGTTTTTGCAAAGTGATTAAAAACATTGTTTATCTTGGACTAGTACAAGGTAGAATTCATCAAGTGAACTGGCATTTTGCCTGCTGCCATATGCCATCGTCATTTTCTTTAATGAAGTTTGCATCAATTTACAGGATGCACCAAATGCCACATAACTGGTAGAATCACTTTGCGCAAGCAGATCAATGTTTGATGTCGCTTTTTCTGTGGAAACTTATCACTCCGAACCATGTAAGGAAAGCTTTCTGAGGGTCTGGTCCTTCAGGTGATGAGAATATCAGAACAAGTTTCTCAGAAGCAAAATATTGAAGAGAATGGTCTGAGTTCATGAACTGGGGCAAACAAATAAAGAAACGGGAGAAATCTATGAACATTTCAGAACTGTAACTATGCTGCTAACCACAGCAGATTTAGAACTTTTTGAATATTTTTCCTGAAGAAGAATTCTACATTCATAAAATGAAAAAAGGCAATGATGTCACTAACTTAATTCAAAACAAATACTCCTTTTAAAAAGATTAATAGCAAACATGTCCTTTCTAAATGGTATTGGTCTAATTGACTTAACTCATTTTCAATTTCTTGTGTTAAAGAGAAAGATATAAGGTGAATAGTGAGATCCAAGCTTAAATTTACTTAGAAGTAAACTAGTATTTAAAAATACTTGAAAACTCTCTTCTTTATCTACTAAGGTTTTTACCCTAAGTTTTCTGACCCTTGTTTAAAAAATACACATGAAATATTTCAAGCAGAACAGAACTTAACCTAAAGCAAAAAGGTAATCACTACCCATATTTGACAGATAGTAACATTTTTCCTATTTTCTTAAGATTTTTCTTTAAAAAATAAATAAAACATTGATGATTCTGGTAAAATCCCCTCCCCACCTCTTCTTTTCCAGAGGTAAAGACAACCCATAAATCAGTGTGCATTAGTTACACACAAGTTCCCATATTTATATTCAATTCCATGACCCCCTCCTTTTCCCTAGTGCACAGAAGCAATCTGCAGCTATATATTCTTTCCTCTACTCATTGCTATATATGTTTATTCTTAGTGCATGACACTTGCATGAAAATTTGGGTGAGTGGACAGTAAACTTCTCCCACATCCATCAACTATCCTTTTCATGAATGACTTCTCTATAGCATGGAATGCTGTTTGATAGCATTTTATGCACAGGAGAACTTCTTTCAAAGTTGGAGGCAATCTTTTCAACTCTTGCTACTGCCTTATCAACTAAGTTTATTTGAAATCCTAAACTCTTTGTTATCATTTCAACAATCTTCACGGCATCTTCACCAGGAGCAGATTCCATCTCAAGAAACCACTTTCTTTTCTCGTTCAACTCTTTGTTCAAAGGTTATCATGAGAATGTAGCAATTCTGTCACATCTTCAGGTTCCACTTCTAATTCTCATTGTCTTGCTATTTCCACTACACCTGCTAATACTTCTTCTACTTTAGTCTTAAACCCCTCAAAGTCATCCATGAGGGTTGAAATCAATTCTTTCTAAACTCCTGTTCATACTGATATTTTGACTTCTTCCCATGAATCACAGATGTTCTTAATGCCATCTAGAATGGTAAATCCTTTACAGAAGGTTTTCAGCTTATTTTGCTCAGGTCCATCAGAGGAATCCCTATCCATGGCAGCTATAGCCTTATGAAATTTATTTCTTAAATAATAAGAGTTGAAAGATGAAATTACTCCTGATCCTTGGGCTGTAGAATGGATGCTGTATTAGCAGGCAAGGATACAATATTAATCTCATTGTACATGTCCATCAGAGCTCTTGGGGGACCAGGTACATTGTCAATGAGTAGTCATATTTTGAGGGAAATCTTTTTTTCTTGAGCAGTAGGTCTCAGTAGTGGGCTTCAAATATTCAGTAAACTATGTTGTAAACAGATGTGCTGTCCCTCAGGCTTCGTTTTTCCATTTAGAGAGCACAGGCAGAGTAGATTTAGCATCATTTTTAAGGGTCCTAGGGTTTTCAGAATGGTAAATGAGCATTTGCTTCAACTTCAAGTCACAGCTGCATTGGCCCCTAAACAATAATAAGTCAGTCTGCCTTGTGAAATTTTGAAGTCAGGCATTGAGTTCTCCTTTCCAGCTATGAAAATCCTGGCATCTTTTTCCAATAGAAGGCCATTTCGTCTACAATGAAAATCTGTTGTTTAGTGTAGCTAGTTTCAAACCTCTCTTCTGCAGCTTCCTCACCTCTCTCAGCTTTCACAGAATTAAAGAGAGTTATTAGGGTCTTCCTCTGCATTAGGCTTCAGCTTGAGGGAATGTTGTGGCTGGTTTGATCTTTGATAAAGACCACTAAAACATTCTCCATATCAGCAGTAAGGCTGTTTCACTTTCTTATCATTCATGTGTTCACTGGAGTAGCACTTTTAATTTCCTTCAAAAGCCTTTCTTTTGCATTCACACCTTGGCTGTTTGGCACAGGGGGCCTAGCTTTCAGCCTGTCTCAGCTTTTGACATGCCTTCCTCGCTAAGCTTAATCATTTCTAGCTTTTAATTTAAAGTGAAAGACATGTGACTCTTTCTCTCATTTGGACACCCTGAGGCCTCAGTGGGGTTATTAATTGGCCTAAATTCAATATTGTTGTATTTCAAGGAATAGGGAAGACTGAGGAGAGAGAAAGGGATGGGGCAATGGCCGGTTGATGGAGAAGTCAAAACACACTACATTTAAGGAGTAATTGTTTGCCATCTTATATGGACATAGTTCAAGGTACCTCCAAATAATTACAATAGTAACATCAAAGATCACTGATCACAGATTACCATAACAAATTTAATAACAATGGGAAAAAATTGAAATATTGTGAGAATTACCAAAAGGTATTGGGTATATATTACCTACAGATTTCATTTGGTCACTGATTTTTTTTTTTAAAGATTTTATTTATTTATTTGACAGATAGCACAAGTAGGCATAGAGACAGGCAGAGAGAGAGGTGGAAGCAGGCCCCCTGCTGAGCAGAGAGCCCAACAGGCTCTCAAAACCCTGGGATCATGACCTGAGCCAAAGGCAGAGGCTAAACCCACTGAGCCACCTAGGCACTCCAGGTCACTGATCTTAAGGCCATTTTTTATTTTTGCCTTATATTGTTCTTACCTTGCTATTGAACTTGTCATATACATCTATAGTCCCTCCCTAAAAAGATTGTAAAGGCTTTAAAGGCCAGAGTTTCTAGCAATATAAGCACTATTCTCTGATCATTTTCTATTATCCTTCCATAACTGACTGAGGCTTATATATAAGAGAGGAGCAATATCAGGCCCCATGAACATAGGAAATTAAACCAATAAGTGTTTATTGCACACCTACTATGTGCAGGATATGGAGAGGTACTAAAAATACAGAGGAGTAGAAGGTCTGGTTGTCTTCCAAGAATTTACCATTTTATTAGGGAAGCTGTGCATACATAACAAACAAGTTAAAACCTGGGTATATTTTGAGAAGAATATGTGATTTCTATTAAATTGCCAACATGTAATAAAATAAGTAACTGATACCTTTTCTCCATAATCAGTGTATGAAAGTATAATGCAATGGCCTAAAATAAGTTAATGATTTTCTAAAATGCTTATCTGTATCCTCAGACATTTTGTTCACAGATTACATCTGAGGATAATTAAAATGAATGCCAGTTTTGGAATATTTGGACCAGATCAAATAAGTGAAAAATCTTCCAAGTGTTTAATAACAAAATTCCCAAAGGGATTCATTAAAATTGTACCATCCATAAACATCTGAGTTTGGGTTTTTAGCCCACTTCGATGGCAAAAAAATAAATAAATAAATAAATAAAAATGAAAATAAAAAATAAAAAAGGAAGAAAGGAGGGAAGGAAGAGAGAAAATCACTTTCTGCTCAGTCAGTATCTTATTCCCATCACACCACTTAAACTGCTGCCAGCAACCCACCTGTGACCTCCATATTGCTAAATCCAGTGGCTATTCTTAATCTTCAGCTTATTTTACCTTCCAACATTATTTGACACCATCATCACTCACTCCCCAAAATACTTTCCTCATCAAGACACCACCCTATCTTGGTTTTCCTCCTGCATCACTGGTCATTTCTTCTTGGTCTCTTTTTCTAATTCTTGTACCTCACTGGACCTCTTAATAGTAAAATGCCTCAAGGCTTGGATCTACACCCTCTTTTCTGTCTGTTCTTATTCCCTTAGTGTTGTGTGTCCTCAACAATTTAAATACCAATACTTATCAATAACTCCCACATTCTATCTTCTCCCCAGACCTTTCTCCTAATTCATTTCCTGACTTTTACATATCCTATAGTTGGGTGTTCAATACTCTCCTTAAACTTGACATGTCCATATTGAATTCCTAAACCAAGCTTGAAAATCTGCTCATCCTGTGGCCATATCTTTTTTGGCGGATAGCAAATCCATCCTTCCAGATGTTCAGACAAAATCCTTTAGATTCATTCTCAACTTCTCTCTGCTGGTTCTATCTTCAAAATATGTACAAAACCTGAACAGCTTTTGCCACTTCTACTGCTACCTGCCATCTTGTGCCAACCACATATATCTTCTGCATTATGGCGATAATATCCTTCTTGTCTCCTTGCCATGACTTGCCATTCTCCCCAAACAGACCAGACTGGCTAATCTTTTAGAAACTTTTAGAAACAAATTAGATCTAACCATGTCATTTCTTCATGTAAACAAGTGCAATGGCTTCCCAATCTACTTGGAATTAAATCCACATATCTTGCAACAGTCTATGAGACCCTATATAACCTGCCCACAGCCCCTACTCTGACTCTAAACAACCACCTTATCTTAAACAGCTCATCTTCAATATGCTCTCTTGACTTTATCAATAATGATCTCCAGGGGTTTCCTTGACCACTCCAGGTCACCCCTTAGGATTGTTGCTTTAGTTAATCCCTTGGCCTGAAATGATATTTTCCCAGATTATCTGCTTGGTTCAATCTCTTGCCTTCTTCAAGTATTGGCTCAAATCTCTCCTTTTCAATGATCTTTTTTGACTCCTTGTTTCCTAATTAATATTACTGGAGTCCAGCCACTTCCTCCTTAATCTGCTCTACTTTTTTCTCTATTTATAGCTTTAATTAATTTCAAGCATGCTATATAATAATATATATATATAATAATATTATATATATAATATATATATAATATAATAAATTATTTAAATTCTTATGGGTAGTTGCTTGTTGTCTATTTCTCCCTATGCTCCTGACAAAATATAATCTTTGTGAGGGCAGGGTTCTTTTCCTGTTTTGTTTTCCACTGATGTGTCCCAGGTGCCGACAACAGCCCTTGGCACATAGTACACACTGAATAAAAATTTATTACATAAACAAATAAAATACTGTGAGAGACATAACAACATGAGATGGAAGAGGTTGGCCTAGGCTTTTAGTCTTAGATAACTAAAATTCATGAAATTCCATAAAACTTGTTTTTTTTTATACGGCTTTATATGGAAAAAAGGTATGAAAACATGTAAAGCTGCAAGTTTGCACGTGCAAACTCATGCAGCAGTAATGATACCAAAAGTAGAGAAATGGTGTCTTTTGTGCAAGATTAAGTTAGTAAACAGTTTTTTCTCCCCAAGGATCATCCAAAATCCTATATGAGGAAGGATTATTATTTAATAAAGAGACTCCCAGAGCTCCTCAGTGTTATCATATTGGAAAGAATTACTTAATCATGCTGCTGAAAGAGGCAACTAATTTAGGGAGATTTCATTTGCTCATAGATTGTTTTGTTATAGATGTTTTAAATTACAGTTCTTTAAAACTTCAGGGCAAAACATGGTTCAGGTTTATCATGTACAGCAAGCGTAGCGACTTCCAAATCAGGGTCACGACAATAAAACTATTCAGGATAAGTGACTCATGCTGACACTGTGTAATTGTGCAAATGCTTCTCCAACTCAGAATGTAAGCTTGAAATTAATTTTATTTAATTTGGTTGCATGTCCCTCTTGCCATATAATTATATCAGAAGGACGTCACTGGCTCTTGCTGTCTTGATCAGTCCACATGTAAAAAAGTAAAATTTCAAGAAGCTAATGACAGCTCTGGAATTAACTGGAGATTTAGAAAAGCATAGGTAACTGACTGGAGCTCTCCTTTCCTTTCTGGACCTGAAGCGGCATGCCAGCTTTCCACATGGTCTGGCAAGCTGGATGCAGTGCAGACAAGCCCAGTAAACCTTGAGACTCAGCACCTCCATTTCCTGTTCCTCAGCTGTTCAGAGCAGCAGGAGAAAAGAAGAGAGGATGGCATGGCAGAGTCAGCTCATGGTGGTGAGGCTGACTCTGCAGCATCTTCTATCAGTCTGCGATGCAGTGAATGAGGAAGCTCAGCTGACAACAGGAAGCCTTCGCAGTGCACTCAGGCTTTACGCCTGACAACAGTGTGTCTAGACTGAATAAATGAGAAGAAACCAACAAATAAATGAAGGCAGGGGCTTATGGGTAGAGAGAATACTCACTAACTAACCCCAAAGAACATCCGTGAAGAAGTTGGCCTTTTTTTTTTTTTTTTTTAAAGGTAACAAACAGTAGCCATTTGATCCAAGATTCAGACTCCTGGTTTTCCTCTTGTTCCTATGTATGATTTTTGGCAAGACTCCATCTATTTGGGTCTCATTTTCTTTACATTTTAAACAAAAGAGCTAAATACAGGCTTTTGTTTTGTTTTCTCAAGTTTGAATAGTCTGTGATTTCATAGGATAAGTCAAATGGTGAATCTTAAGATAATACCCCCTCTTCAATCGTCATTTTGGTCAGAAAGCAATTGTTCATGCTGGCATCCAAGAAATTCTAACCATATAATCAGTATTAGCATATTTTTCTACCCAATTTATTCTGTTCTATTTACTTTCTAGAACAGATATTTATTTCCCCACTATATTACTCTCTACACTGTTCTATAATTATGTAACCTTATATGTCCATTGAGGGCAAAGATCTCTCTATCCCTAGTGCTAGTTACATAGTAGAAACTGATAAAATACAAGTAGACTAGAAATGAAGCCTTCCTACATGCATATGCATGTGTGTATGTACAAATGCACAAGGCAGTCAGATGGAAAATAAATTTTTGTAATATACAAGTGTCCTGGCCATTCTGTTTCATTTTCCTCATAATGGACCCAAAGTTGAAGAACCTCTTTTCCCCTGCTAAAAGTCAAAAAAGCATCCACTGTAACTATTTCTTTTCAGAGAGGTGAATGGATATCTTTGGGTCTAACAAATGGGCTAATTATAATTCTCCACTGGAGAACTCCAGGTAGAAATGAGAACCTGAGTTTCTTAACTTAAAGAAGTCTGCTATGACTGCTCTAAGGGCTTTCATTTCTTTCCTTTCTTTTTCACTCTTTATCACTTCCTACCCTGATCTCATTGCCTCATTTATAAATTGGGGTTTAATATTACCAAACTGAGGAAATCATTCTAAGAAATAAAAGGGCTAAAGATCAGCACAGGGGCTGGGACTCATTTGCTCATCATTTCAATGAATAAAACATGTTTATCAAGAACCTGTGGCTCCTGGGCACTGTTCCGGGGGGTGGGGCGGGTAGGGAAAAAAAAAAAAAAACATGAACAAGTTGGACAAGCAGCACTCTTCAACAGAACTTCAACACTAGTGAGGGATATAAATGAGTTATGGCATAGGTGAAAAGTTGTATGATGATGATGGAAGTACAGGACAATGTGCAAGAGGACCTACTCAGGATTTTGGGGTAGGCAGGTGATCCCTTAAACACATAAATCAGAGCATGATGCTCCTTTTCTCAAGTCCTCCTGATCTCTCCCACTTCACTTAGAGTAGAAGCCCAAGTCCTAACAATGATCTAAAGAGTTTTTTCCGTGACTGGGGACCCTATTACCTCTCTGACGTCATCTTACCTTTCTCTGTTTTCCCCTACTTAACTCCAGCTACTCTGGCCCTTTGCCATTCCTTACACAAAGAACTGCATGCCTATCACAGGGCCTTTATATTTGCTATTTCTTCTCATTAAAATAGTCTTTTCCCAGACAACCTCATAAATAGCCCCCTCACTGAATTCAAGACTCAAGACTCAAATGACACCTTCCCAGTGAGGCCTTCTCTGGCCACTGTGCCTAAACTTCAACATTCCCACATTCCAACATTCCAACATCTTATATTTTCTATCCTGTTTCTTTTCTTTTCTTTCTTTCTTTTTTTTTTTCTGCTTCATACCTATCACTGCTATATATTTTCTTGTTTATTGCCTGACTTTTCCACTGGAAGTATAAGTTCCATGACAGAAGGGTCTTTTGTTTATTTTGTTTGCTATAGTATCCCCAGGCCGAGAAAAGTACCTGGCACATTGTAGGTGCTCAATCAATATTTTGAGGATGAATAAATAAGTATTATAAAACACTTCAAAAGGTTTTTTTTTGTTTTTTTGTTTTGTTTTGTTTTGTTTTTTTAGTTTTCAATTGGAAACTAAATTAAATCTGAAGAATGAGACAGAATTACCCTGGCAGAGGGGATGGCAGACAGTGAGAAGGAAGTGGGCAGAAAAGAGGAGTTCAAAGAGAGAGACCAACCTACAAAGTCTCAGTGGTAAGAGAAAGCAAAAGCATTTGAGGAACATCAAGACTTTGTCAAAGCTGAGGCCTAAATACCAAAGGTTCACCAAGAGATGAAGACGTGCAGCTAGAGAAGGAGGCAGGGGTCAGATTATGCAGAATCTCATAATCCATGAGAACAAGTTTTACACTTTACTCTGAGAGCAATGCAGGACATTTGAGGACTCTTCATCAGAGGAGAGGTGTTATTTGTTTGCAATGAAAACCAAAATCACCATGACTGGGTTGGGCAGGAGCAAGGCTGGAGGCAGAAAGACCAGTTAGGAGGAAGGTGAGAGATGCTGTGTGTACCAGAGAAGTAGTGAGTGTACACAAGAGAAGTGGAAAAATTCTAGAGCCAATTTGAATAGATAAACAGATATGATTCTATGATTAAATTATATGCATTAAATATCAGTATTTCTAGGGTGGATCATGGAGAGGAAGATAAGTAAAAGGGAGGAAAAGGTCAAAGGTGATGCCTAAGTTTCTGGTTTGGACAACTGGGTATTGATTAATATGGTGGTATAAAGATGATCAAATTATTTGACACTCCTCCCAATGACAAGTAGAGTTCTACGTCCCTTCCCCTTAAATCTGAACAGGATGTGTGACTTCTTTGACCAACCAAATATGACAGAAATGATCGTGTACCAGACTAGAAGGGTCTGGCAACTTCCAGTCCCTGTATCTTGGACTTAAGAAACCACCGTCCACAGACAGTAAACCAAGCTGAGTTCCCAGGCAACAGCCAGCACTAACTTGTTAGGCATATTAGTGGAACACTTAGAGATGGATCCTAATTTAGCCTAGTTGAGCCACACTAACTGACTCTGTGTGGGGCGGAGAAAAGTCTTCCCTGATGAGCTCTGCCCAAATTGTAGATTCATGAGCAAAATAAATAAATGCTATTGTTTTAAGCCAATAACCTTTAGGGAAGTTTATTACACAGTCATAAATAACCACAGAAAGACAGGCAATGGGAAAATAAATCATCATGATTTTTCTGTGTGGAACCACACAGCATTAAGCAATTGTGGTTCCCCAATCATTATAGCGGGATGTCACAGTGAAGTAGAATGTACAGTGTACATTAGTACCTTAGGATGGTCTTTGAAGAAGTTAATTCTGATCCAAATTAACAAGGGAGGAAACAGAATATATTAAATACTTTAAGATCACACTTTCATTTTGTTTGAACCACTGGAGGGAATCCAATCCCAAATTAATATAACAAAACCAGAAGCTCACTTAAAAAATATTTCATCAGATTCCAAAGTTCAGCTTGGTGTAGGGCATATTGGAACCCTTTGACAGTTAGTTACTCTAGTAAAGACCTTCTTTTCATTTTGTAAGTGCAAAAAGGAGATTAAGTGAGTGCCTTTGGAACTACCTAACTTATTGGTAGACACTGTCCTGATATTAAGTTGGAGATCAATAAGGCTCCAGATCAATATTAGAGCTTCATGTCAGGGGCCAGTTCATGTATGTGACAGATGTAGTCAGATGGGAAAGCAGAGCAAACAACTCTCTGTTTTTACGTGAGATAGTTTTGTTTTTTTTTTTTTTTTTTTTTTAAAGTTAGTCAGATATAGACAGTTCATTTGAAGCACTGGGATTCAGAGCTGCAATGTGGATGGGACTAAGGCAGTTTTATTAGAGAAAGAGGAAACCCAGAGGGGGAAAAAAGGCACAAAAAACTCAGTGACTTCTAAAAACTCACATCAGTCCGGCATGTTTACCAGAGAGCCAGAAATCAGCCAAGGTCTCTATAAATTCAAGCATTATTTCTATTATCATCCTAATTACCCTCCTCATTCAAAAGGAAGAAAACACACCCTCATTGCAGACATAGTGTTCAAATTATGTGTGTGCCCTGGAGCTTAAGAAAGATTAGGTATGTCTCTTGGTTTTTCATGAATCTAACTTAGATTTACCTATTCAGGCTATTAATTACCAGCATTTCTTGAATGTAATTACAGTGTTTTTAGGAAAAGGGTTGTTGTGCATTTTTCTATTCAAAGACCCAATAGAGATTCTAACGCCTTTGTGGTATGTAAAACATGTTAGGTCCATGAATAGGTAAGTGGTTCAAAGGCAAGAGAAGCAGTGTTGCCATCATTAACCATGACTCAGACTATGGTGTGGCTTCTGAGGAAGGCAAATGAATTCCAAACACCTCATCAGAAAATGTGGCCATTCTCACCACTTTTATTACCTGTTTAAGACGGCTTTCTGGTGTCTTCTGTAATTTCATGGTTGACAGTATAGTTTCCTATGCCCATTACATAAGGTCTACATAATTGATTCTTACTTGAATATAGCTCCAAGAGCAATTTTATTTTCAGAAAGGAATTTTAAATGCTTTTTCCCCCCTTAAGAAAATGGAGATGATGCAATCCAACATATTTCCTTTAGTGACCTGAAATCTTAAGAGGCAGAATCAATGTCCTAGTATTTTGATCTCTTCTACTTAAGAGTCTGAATGCCTTTCATTCTATTCATCTATTCATCTATTTTAACCTTAAGTGTTTTGCTGTGTCATATTTTAATCTTTAAACTATTCAACCAAATAGCATTTTGTGGGAGGGAGCAAAGTGAAGGGATGGGCTAGGAAGGAGGGTAAATTGTTTATCTCTCAACACCCCAAGTTTCCAATCTATTTAGAAAACTATTTTTGGGGTTCCATGTGTCATAAATTCAGCTATTCTAATGGAGGTTATATAACAGGCATAAAGTGTGGTACTTCCCTTCAGGAAATTATCTCTGGTCTGGTTGGGAGATGACAATATAAAGACAAGCAGATAGCTAGTAAAATAAGGAAGTGAGAATTCCAAATACTGGAAAGATAAAAAGTGGAGGAAAGTTTCAATGAGAGGACTGGAATAGTTATAAAAGCATCATTCATTCATACATTCACTTACCAAGTATTTATAGAGTGCCTGCCATACTTCAATGACTAGGGTAAGGTCTGGAAATTCAGTCACAAGCCAAAGGCAAAACATAACCCTGGTAATCTGGCATAATCTTGAAGTTTATGGGCTCAGGAAGGAGCAAGGCTGCCTGAGCTTAATCCTCACCTAGCCGTTTAGAAACAGAGCCTTCTAGGGCTTTGGACAAACTATGTAATATTTCTGTGCCTCAATTTCCTCTTCGGTAAATAAAGACAAGAGTACTTGCCTTTTAGAATTGTTATGAGAATTAAATGAATTAACACATGCAAAGCATGGTACTTAAAAGCACTATACAAATCTTAAATCTATGCCTTAGAATTTAGAGGGAGATAAGACAGTGAGGGGCAAACCAAAGCAACAGGAACTTGAAAAATACAGTTACTAGAAGTCCTAGAAAGTTCCCCTCAGTCCCTTCACTGACTTAGATTTAGAGGGTGCTGGCTCCAGGAAAAGGTGGAGCACAGAAGTGTGAGCTAGAATTCTTGCAGAGTGTCCCACAGATCTTAAACTCATGATGCCAGCCAGTGTGCTAGTAATACCACTCTGGAGTATAGAGAAGCTCCAGGGAAATTCCAAAGCCTGTCAGCACAGAAACAAGTGAAAATATGACCCATCTTCCCATTGCCTGGTTTCCCAAACCAAATAGTGTGAGAGTTACCCCTGCCTCTTCCTAAAGAGGACGTGTTGGAGTGCCAGTCCAGGGAGTTTATGGATTACCTCAGCCAATTCCCAGCAATAAACCTCTGAGATAAGAACAGTGAGTCTCATCTTATAAATGAGGAGAAGGAGGCACAGTGAGGTTAAGTACCTTGTCAGTGAGAAGACCCACCAGTTCTTCTCGTTTCTTAGACCTAGAGACCAAGGCTTGTTCTAGGTGAGTTCCTGAACTTTGAGCCAACAGAGGTGGCAGAGCTTAGAGCTCAGAACTCAGAGGCTGGAGTCACAGTGCTTGAAATCCGGTGTGGTGGGTCAAGTCCATGAAAGGAAGGGAATTGATAAAGAACCCCAGCTGACTGGCTCCAAAGCCTAGGGACCTACAATCCTAGCAGAAGGGAAGTGGGGAAAGATTCTGCTGGCGAGGCCCTCACCTGGGCTAATATTTTCCTCTTTGTTGCAACATCCTCTCATTCTTGATGAAGGATTATCAGGAGCAATGTGGGCTGCACCCCTGCCCTGGTCAGGGCAGGTCATCCAGGGCCCCGCTGGGGGATTTACTGGAAAGAGCACGCACAGGCATTATGCAGTTTTGTGACAAAGGTCCTGAGGAGTCACACAGCTTTGCAGCCCTCCAGGACCACCCAGGCAGGACAGGGGCACTGGTTGCAGCTGCCCATGCTGGGCGGCAGTAGCTCCCAGCTACAAGAGGCCACTCCAGCCTCGCAAACTGACTCACACTATGGTGGCAGTTGTGCTTGTTTCCTGAGGCCAAGTTCAGACCCTAGATAATGCATGGCCGTCCAAGGCATCATTTGGATGGTTCCATCGGTTTTCAGTTTGTCTTTAAAAATCTCTGAATATACAACTTAATTATTTCAGCTTCTCATCATATGCCATTCGAGGGAGGTTGCGCGCAGCTGAGGGCGGTTTTACCACACAGCTGCAGATGAGCGAAATGCATGAACTATTCTGAACCTTGAAGAGTGCTGAGCAGAGGATTTGGGGGATCTGCCCTCACACTCTTCACAGAGGTCTGTGTGTTTCAGTTGCGTCAGAGGCAATTAGGTACAGTTCGTCTCTCTCAAATTCCCTACGGATTTATTACATGGACCCTTAAAGGTTTTTCCCTTTTAAATTGTCAGAGGTTTTATATGCAAATCAGTATTCAGTGGTTACTCTGATTCTGACTGTAACCCTGCTGCATTCTTATGTCCACGGGAAGGGTGTAAAGAGTGGGAAAACAGACATGGTTCTCTGAACAGTCCCACAAAAAGCAGTGGAAAATAAAAATAATTCCGCAGTATACGAGGTGATCAGAATTGTGTTGGCAGCGAAACGATCAACCAGGCTTCCACATTCCACATTCCTCCAACCCAACCCTGGGGTTGAGGGAAGACAACGCATCTCTTATAAAAAGACAACAGGAGACTCACTTCTCCATGATATAAAGCTTCTTTCTCAGATCCTGTCACAACACTGAAAGTAAATTGATCCCATGTCTCACGTTAGAGTGGGCATGCTACAATTTGCAAAAATCCATTGGCCTGTTTTCTACGCATTCACACACACTTTGTATATTGATCATCCCACACAAAAGTACAATGTATGCTCCGCTTTCAGGAGGCCAGAAAGAGAGAAGGGTTACACAAGTTTAGTTCCTACAAAGAATTTTTGGTTTTAATCAGTTATGAATGGAATTTGCGGCTTTGAAGGAACTTAAACATCATTTCAAAAGAATTTCTATTGCCAAACCCAGGTACATTCAAAATTATTATCACAGTTTGCTTTTCATCATCAGATTTCATGACAAGAACCAGGCTTTTGTAAAGTACTAACTTGCTTAAAGAAATTTAAAAAATCGGGGCGCCTGGGTGGCTCAGTGGGTTAAGCCGCTGCCTTCGGCTCAGGTCATGATCCCAGAGTCCTGGGATCGAGTCCCGCATCGGGCTCGCTGCTCAGCAGGAAGCCTGCTTCCCTTCCTCTCTCTCTGCCTGCCTCTCTGCCTACTTGTGATCTCTCTCTGTCAAATAAATAAATAAAATCTTTAAAAAAAAAAAAAAGAAATTTAAAAAATAATAGGAAAGCACAATAATCAATTGTCTTCTGAATTAACTCTACTCTGTATATACCACAATTAACCCGACAGGTTGTGGTGAAAGAATAATGTAACCTCATCATGTTCGTTAACAGTGCTGAGTCATTTCTCCACGAGAGGGCTAATGAAGCAGGCTTATTTCTTGTATTTTCTCAGTCAGGTTTAGCTACATTATTACAGCATTTCACCCTCTAGAGCCAACCCATTCTCCTCTGAGTCATTGTTTTCTTCTTCCATAATGTAACTGGAAAAAAAATCATATTACATGTCAAATGTATCTGTGTACATGTTATATCTAAATTTCAAAATTGGTTAATGTCAATATGAGTGAACCAACAGAACATTTTCTATGATAGGTCAAGATAATACTGTCTTAAAAGAATATTTTTCCTTACATTAGCCAAAGGTCATATTCATTACATATACAGGTAACATATGTTAAATTTAGTTAATGAGCAACTCATTCTTATTCTGTCCACTTAAACATTAATCATGATGTCTTACCACTCAATGCAGAGAATGATTTCATCCATGCATTTATTAATATACCTAATACCTATTGGCTGGGCATTCACTCTGTGCAAGGTTTTATGTTATATAGTGCATGTGGATAAAGATAAGAATATATGGAGCTCAGAGTCCATCTGTCAGTACAATAGGAACATACGTATGAGTAAGATGAAATCCACAGAATAAAAGTGTCAGGTGAGAATCAGAGAGAAGAGATAACATCTGGTTGGAGTATGTAGGAAGTATATCTGAGGGGACCTTCAGTGAAGACAGGGGTATGGTGGACAGAAAGGGTAAGTACTCCAATAGGGGGACAAGTATTAGGGCAGAGTTGGATAGACCCCATGGCCAGTGTGGAGACCAATGCAGGGCTCAATCTCACAATCCTGAGATCATGACCTGAGTCCAAATCAAGAGTCATACACCTAAATGTCTGAGCCACCTAGGTGCCCCTTGAAGGGTAGGTTGAATTTAACCCACACCAGGTCTTGAAAGCCATATTAAAATTCTGCTGGCTAACAACAAGGATAAACAGCATTATTACTTTGGCCAAACAACTGTTTCAAAAATAAAAGCATTTGTTAAACAAATTATGAGGCAGAATTGAAAATGTCATTTTTGACAATTTTAAGTGGCTTGATTATTTGTTTTTATAAAGGTAGTCGGGCTTTATGGGTTCATGGTTATATACTATGTGATCCCCAATCCTAAATCTGTTTTATCTTGTAATACTTCTCTATATAACATTTACTACTTCTCTTTAAACAACTAATAAGGCTTGTAGCTTCTCTTTAAAGGCATCGGACATCAAACAACATACAAAAGAGAGGGCAGACTCTCTAACAAAAAGAAAAACATACAAATGTGCCCTAAGCAATCATGCTTTGACACTCCCTATGCTGTCTTTTATGGAGATATAGCATTGCCAGTTAATCTTATGCAATGTTTCAAACCCTGCCTTTGAGTTCAGATGCCGCTGAGGCCAAGCAATGTTTGTAGAATTTAAAGATATGCACTTTCCCGCTCTCTTCAAACCAAGCAATGTCAAACAGAAAACCCTGCCAATCCTTACACACATTTAGCTTTGAGGCAAGCTAAAAAGGACATGCTTAGACTATTCTCTATCATTTTATTTTGCACAGTTACTCTCTTTTCTGAATGGCCTTTGCAAAATTACAATCATAGGTATGTTTGTAGAGATGTATATAAATGTATCCTCCTAATCAGTGACAGATGTGTTGAACTCAATGCAGTACTGCTATCTGGCCTAGTATTGTCTTTACCTTTAGCATATTGCATTCAAATCCAGAAGTTTCTAAACAAGTTATGGCTGACTCAATCACAGACATATTTAAAATAGTTCTTATCAATTAAATCATCAACATCAATCAATGCTTACTATGCTCTCCTGAATAAATTAATAAAACACTATCAATTTATTTATATACTTATGCATTTATAGCATTTCCATTTCAAATCCTATCATTTTAATCTGAAGCATTCCATTTTATTTTCAATTCTCAATAAACAAATAAGAAGCAATTTATAGAGGCCTATACAGGACACCAAAGATCAGACTAGATCTAGTAAAAGTGAATCTAAAGATTGACCCAGTTAGCTACAGTTACAGACAGATAATATCCAAAAAGAAATCTGAAAGGAGAACAAGGAAGAGATCTAAGAGTTTCTTATGATTGGAAAGTCATAATAAATTTAAGTAAATTAAAGCCACGCTTGGGTGGCTCAGTCAGTTAAGTGTCTGCCTTCAGCTCAGGTCATGATCCCAGGGCCCTGGGACTGATTCCTGCATCAGGCTCCTACACCAGGAGTCTCCTCTGCCTTCTGCCTGCTGTTCCTCCTGCTTGTGCTCTCTCTTTCTCTCTCTCTTCCCAACAAATAAATAAATAAATAAAATCTTAAAAAAAAATTAAGTATGATACCAAGATGACTCAGTAAGCTAAAATAATAATAGGTTTTAGTGAGCTTTTACTATGTGCCATGCATGTGCTGAGCACGTTTTATATATTAATTTGTTTCCAAATATACTACTCTTCCTTAAAATCACAGTGCTAATAATAACAATGGCTAATATTCATGGAGGGTTTGCTAATTTCTGGGTACGATTATTAAATCATTTTGTTTGTACTATCTCATGAAATCTTCACAACAATCCTATGAGATGCACTTATTACCCCTCATTTTACAGATATAGAAACTGAGAAACAAAGAGGTTTAATAATATGCCCCACATTATATACACCATCAGTCATTTTCCCCTTGTGAATAATTTTCTGGTTCCTGAAGTAGTAGAAAGGTCATCTGGGTCCCCATTAGGCATCATGTGAAGGGAATTATCTATTTGTCTTACTCCCTTTTCCTCCTGAGCACACAACTAGTTTCCCCAACATCCTCTAGTTAGGAGTGGTCATGTGACTAAGATCTGGCCAATGGAAGTGCTAAGTGCCACTCTCAGGCCTGGCCCATAAAAATCTGCCATGCAATCCTCCATTCTTTCTCTTCTCCTTTCTGTGTGATAGATACAAATGCCCACGACTATGGAAACCTTGTGTTGAAGACAGCAAAGCTCTGTCAGTTATTACCCTCTCCCTAACCGCTACTTAGTTTGGTGTAAACAAGACATAAGACTCTATGGTACTAACTTATTGAGATTTTAGTGTTTATCTTTTCTAGCATCTAGTATTTACTTTAATAATGGCTGCACTCTGCTTTTAGATATGTATATAAATATCCAGCACTACTTTACCAGTAATGCAGAATCCAATTTTCTTCAAATGTTCTCTTATTGAGAAAGAGTTTGGTTTTTATACAAGCTGTAGTAGGCAGATACCACTGAATGCCTTTTTGCCATTTTGAATTTCATCAACAAGAAGACTTATGCAAGGTACTGAAGGAAAAAGAAGCTTGATGGTAGCCTGTTACTCCTCTGCAGCAATAATCAGGCATGGCTTTGGTGAAAATCATCCACCATAGTGCTGCAGGTAGCTTGGCCATCACTAACTGATTTTCTTGGACTCCTGCACCCTTCTAGAGTCTCTGAAACCTAAAGAACTTTACCCGGAGCTTTGATCCTCCAACCCTTCCAAGCAGTTTTAGAAACAACTAATGTGAAGTATGAAATCCAGCTGAAATACCTAGAGGAGTTTCTGTTTCTTTAGTGAGACTCTGAGAGATACAATACAATCTCTTCTTCTCAAGATAACTGATCATTGGTTATTGTCATTCAAATTATTTTGCCTCCCCTAGCATGTATCTCTTCCAACCCTGGAAGAAAATGAGTATCAGGATATAAAAATCCATTACTATTAAAATCTTTCTGTCAATGTCAACCATCAATATAGGAGAGATTTCTAGGGCATGTCACCTGTGTAGTTGCACAAGACTCCATCCATAGCAGGGCCCACATGTGGTTTAATGCTCTGCTGTAGCTTTCTTGAAGTTTTTGATAATTTTTTGAACAAGAGGCCCAATTTTCATTTTGCCCTGAGTGCTACAAATTACATAGCTGGGTTTTTTTGGTTTGGTTTTGTTTTTATCAATGCTAGTATTTGCCCAAGAATCAGAGGGACATGTGAAAGAAAGAAATCCAGAAGCCCTGATTTCTTTTTCTTCTATAGCTAAGAAAGTGCAACCTTGCTTTGTACTTTACAACCCCATCTCAAGGGCCCACTCCTGTAAGTCTTCTGGCACATAGAGGCTGCCCAGAGTACTTGCTCTTTGGGGCTGGTTAATTCCCAAGGAAGGAACTGGACTATACATTCTCAGCTTCTCCTAACCCCACTTACCGATAATGATGGGTCAGGGGACAGAGAAAAGCCTAGAGTATAATACTAATTAAGCTCTCCTCATATGGAAAGAAACATTACAAATGAAGAAAAAGCATTTCCCTTAATTTTAGCAACACATAAAGTACGACCTCGCATCTAACCTTGACATCCCAACACCTACAACATACTAACCCTAACTAGGGTGGGTATGGTTACTATGGTTCTCTTGCCAAAGTACAAGAGGAGCTATGAGAATGGGATCCACAAAATCTTGAAAAGTAAACAGGGCAATGTCAAATTTCCTGAGGGTTCTTATCATGTGTGAGAGGGAAGTCACCTTAATGATTCTCCTTGGATATGCAAACTGGAGCCCTGACCCTAGGCTGGAATAGGGTTCAAGAGTACAAGTTTTCTGCATAATAAGATAATGAGGATTTTGCTATTGTAGTAGTTAACCGTAGGGAACTGGAACTCTGGAATAAGAGATATGGGAGAGAGAGGAACGAACTGGTCAACATGGCAGAGTTTGGGGGCCTTAAAAAAGCTAATGTCAGTGACAGTGTCCTTGTGGCAGAGAATGGCAAGTGCATTTCTAGGAACAATGCTATTTACATTAAAATTTAATGTGTTTCTTGTTCTGTGTTTAGATGGCAACAACTAAATACTTCTCTCTCTCTATTGTTCTCTCTCTCTCTCTCTCTCAATTGCCACTACTTTTCTTTCCTTTGCCTAACTTTAAGGAAAAATCAATTGTCAGTGACATTAGTGTCTTAAAAGGTTGATGGGGCAAGACAAGGCAGAAAATGGCACTAGCCATGTAAGGTGAGCCCATGAATAGGGATTTGGAGTGAGATGTGCAACCACAACATCAGACTTTTTAGACAATCTGGAAATGTTATGTCCAACACGGAACTCTCAAAGTGTTTTGTTCTGAAGGAAAATGATTATCTCAAAATCCAAGAGGATTCGGAGACAACATAATACACCAATATTTCCTAGAAAAGGAATTATCTTTGGAAGTAACGGGAAATAAACACATAAAGGAAATCGACATGAATGATGTAGATAGAAGACTTGTTCAGGGTTAAGCTGTGAGGTAACCTACTGAATAGAGATCCAAGGAGGCATAGGAATCCTACCACCTATATAGCAACTTTCCTATGGCTAAGAATTCCATTTCTTAGAATCCAGGTTCTTCTGAAGATATAAAACTCACTTTCCGAACGTACTAGAAAAAAACACAGGTTCAAAAGAAGAATCATTTACACTTCAAAGAGAATGTCACCTGGCGTATTTCCAGTTCCTTAGCTAGAAACAAAAGTATCAGTTTATAAGCCAATCTACCTTTCCAGC
Organism: Enhydra lutris kenyoni; assembly: GCF_002288905.1. NCBI lineage: Eukaryota > Metazoa > Chordata > Mammalia > Carnivora > Mustelidae > Enhydra > Enhydra lutris. The sequence goes on along the minus strand of NW_019154090.1, from coordinate 39,878,784 downwards.
AACAAGACTTAAAACCTACACTGAGTATATCCTTTATACAATAGACCCAAATAAAAAGGCCTGGCCTTCTCAAGAAAATAATATCATGTCGTTTACAAGGCAGCTATCAAAACTGTGCCTCAATTCACCAGGTTTTTTTTAGGAACTCAGTATTTATTTATGAGTATAATGGAGCTTCTTGGAAAAACATCAAGCAAGGCCACCTAAACACCACACTTGAAAAATGCACACAGTAACAAAAGTCAGAGAGCCCTCAATTACATACACTGACAGCTTCCATATCACAGAGTTCTAAAATTACAGACATGGGAAAAAATATTCTTAGACAAAGATACTATAGTTTGAGAGATGGTACATTTATTCCTTAAAATCAAACATCTTTGATTTAACTTACTTTTCAGATTTTTTCTTCTTGACAAGGTAGCATTAACACCTTAACCTAAACCAAATTCATATTTATCCAACATACATTCTATGTGAAAAATTGCTTAGTCTGGATAAACATTCAGGCACACTTTCCCACCCACATTCACAAACTAGACTCATAATCTATGCAAGTGTATCTCACAAATGCTGAAATGCTCACTCTTTACCTACAATCAGAAAAAAATAATCAAATATACAATAATAATGGGGACTGTATTGTTCTTGAAAGAATATATCCACAGCATTACAGATTAATTATTGCTCTCCTGGATGATTTTATGCTCAGGTCAATTTAATAAATTTGAGCATGTCATCTACTAAATTATGAATCACCAAGAAGACCTACTCACCCAGAAATTGTTGTGTTGTTTCAACAGCAACTTAAAAAAAAAAAAATCATCATCTATAGCATTGAGAAGATTAAATTACCTGTTTTTTAATTTCAGCAAGCAATGGAGTGTATCTACCTGCTGGAGCCTCTGCCAAATGACAGACAAAAGGCTGAGGGGAGTGCACTTGGGATGCTATCAATTAAGAAAAGGTGGTTCATTAATCTTTGCTGTCAATGCCTGAATTCTGTTCTGGAGGCTCCTATGGTATGCAGTTGGTTGCTTATATTATAAACCAAGACCTATCCAGCTAAATTCACCTTGTGGAAGGATAACTTAAGCTTTTCCTGGTTACTCGTGAGTCCATTTACAAATAGCTAATAGCATGTATTGCTATGAGAAAGAAATATTTTGAAAAGTTCTTGTGTTCATTTAGTCAGTCAGTCAGTCATTCACTCAATAGATAGTTAATTTTGTGCCTGTTATTTGCCAGGAATTCTACACACTGATAATTCAAACTGCATCAAAGAAGAACCAGACATCATGGAGTTATTTTTGGAAATTGACCTCCATACATAACCCATGGAGGGTCAAACTTAAAAAAAAAATGGCTGCTTTCCAGATCCTTAGAAATTGAAAGTTGCAAGCACATCTTTTTGAGAAGCTACAAATCACTTAGAGTTTTAAGAAAAAGCAATGCCATTTAAATCGAGACTGGAACTGAGCTTGCTTTATCATCACAAGACAATCTTTAATTAAATAGAGTTGGCAAAAGAAGCTTACTTCAGGTGAGCATTAAAAAAGAAAAAGTTTAGTTAGGAACACAGGTAATGTCATTAATCACTCCCAATATGGCCAAATTTGATATATATTTGAAGATGCATTTATTAGCTTTAGTAGTAGTAATTAAATTATAAATTAATAAATGATATTAAAAGGTAAGATTTGAAACAAGTTTTTTGTGGAAATAATACATTCTGAAAAGCCGAGAACTTGTAGAGGGAGTTGTGATTATTTTTCCATAGAAGAACTAACACCAGCAAACTTCCGGTATTTAAATGGCAACGTTTATCGGTTAAGGTTCAACCAGGAACACACAAGCCGATTAGTAACTTAAGTGAAGGGAATTTAACTCAGGGAATTGGTTTCTCAGGTGGTAGGAAAGTCAAAAAGCCAAGTAAGAAAACAGTGAAGCAACCTAGGAATTACCAAAGGCAAAAAACAACAAAAGGACACAGAGAAAAGGTAGTGTCACCAAAGCCCAGCGGCCAAAGTTATGTGGAGAAAAGTTGTTTTCTGGGAAGGCTTCTCTGGAGAGGAAAAAAATAACACAGAGATGCTGCCAAGGCAGAGAAGGAAGAGGAGGAAATCCTGTGGCTTCTCCTTCTATCTTTCCTCTAACTCTTGGCAGTGCCTGCCATCATCCAAATGCAGGTGGCAGGCAGAAAGGGGAGGCTGGGAAAGGCATTCTGCAGGGGGCTGCTCCCCTGTGACACAGGGCATAGCAGGGGAAGAACAAGAAGGGATGGCAGTTCAACAGGCCCAGAACCACCATGGTGCCTAGATCTATACTGAGGGATTTGTCAAGGTCAGAAGCTCTCATATTCTGCAACTCTTAGTCACCGTGAAATTCAACATCAACCCAAAGCATCAGTTAACTCCTATGTACCTTAAATTCCTTTAGACTTAACATTATCACAGGAAAATTGCAAGACTTCAACTGACTCTTTGTAGCACAGGATTAGAAAACCTTCACATACTATTTTTGAAAAGCAAATTGGGCTTTTTATGTCCGAATATCCATTAGCAGAAGAGGGTAAATTTTAAAGCCATTGTTTTCTCAGGTATCTTTAGTAGCATTAAAATTGCTCCAGCTGACACATTCTCAAGGTCCTGGCACATTCTCCAGTGTTTAGCTCGTTCTTTTTATTCTAAAAACAGGGTCCATGGGTTCCACACTCACTTTCTCAGTAGGGAAGAGAAGTCCACTCACAAGTATTGTTATCTAAAACTTCGAACATCTTATTACGGAAAGCAAAACTTAATAGTGAATTGGTCTAACTGTAGGTGACAGAAGTGCCTATATGTTCAAAATGTGTTAAAACATTCAAATTCTTAAAGTGTTACAGCATAAAAATAAAGAGCTGTTTTATAAATCCATATAACGCGGTAATAGGGCTTGTGACTACATTTATCCAAGACTACCTACCCTAAAGGGTGCACTAAGGGATATGCATGTGGCTGTTACTTGGGAAAAAAGATTCTCTGGACAAAAATTATCTTTGTTGTAGCATTTGATACATGGATAACCACATCTTAATCACCAAGAAAAGGTCCTGGCATTTAGTATTTGTAAGACATATTTAATAATGCATTTTTTTGTTTGTTTTTGCAAAATACCTGGGAAAGAATGTTCTCAATCATATTTTAGAAATTAGGAGCCAAAAAAAAAAAAAAAAAGACAAGACAAGAAAGAAAGGAAGGAAGGAAGAAAGAAATCACATATACTCAGGAAGGAGAATAGCATAATATCAAATTCTCCTGACCATAAAAGTCACCTAGGAACTTTTTAAAAATACAGATTCCTGAGAGAATATGGCAAATTGCAATTTTTTTAAAGTTATTATTTTTTTTAAAGATTTTATTTATTTATTTGACACAGAAAGAGATCACAAGTAGGCAGAGAGGCAGGCAGAGAGAGAGAAAGGAGGAAGGAGGCTCCCTGCCGAGCAGAAAGCCCGACGTGGGGCTCAATTCCAGGACCCATGGACCATGACCTGAGCCGAAGGCAGAGGCTTTAACCCACTGAGCCCCCCAGGTGTCCCGCAAATTGCACTTTTTAAACAAATGCACCAGGCCAGTTTGTCAATGGAAAGATGAGCTTGGGGTTTGAAGGTGGGTTAACCAGGGTCTGAATCATAGCTCTGATACTTTCTAGCTATGCAAAATTGTACAGGTTTCTTCAGTTCTTGGAGCCTTGGTTTTTCATTCTTAATATGGGGCTAACAATAGTTCCTGTTAATAGAGCTGTCGTGGGGCGCCTGGGTGGTTTAGTCAGTTAGGCATCTGACTCTTAATTTCAGCTCAGGTCATGATCTCAGGGTCATGAGATGGAGCCCCGCATCAGGCTCTGCACTGAGTGTGGAACCTGCTTGGGATCCTCTCTCTCCCCTCCCTCTGCTCCCTGAACCCCCACTCACACCTGCCCGCACACACTCTCTCTCTAAAATAATAATAATAATAATAATAATAATAATAATAATGTTGTGAGGATAAAATGGATATACGGTCATTGGCAAATGTTATCTGCTACTTAAATGTTATTAATGTTATAATATTAAGGTAGATCTGTGTTTTTTCTTCTTCTCAATCTGGAAATTTACATTTACCTAATTGACATTTTTCCCAGCAATCTCTACTCCCACCCCTAGCCTCTCGCCTCCTGTCTAATATGCTTTTTACATTGTTCTCATTGGTCATATTGTATCTGCAATGCATATGTTACAGTTAAAATTTTCAGGAGCAGCATTTGCTATAAAATAGTCATGTTCATAACACCTGTAAGGATCGTTTCTTTATCACTCTCTCTTAGCCTTCCGCACCCTCTGGAACTTTAGAGACATCATGTAGCCTTTGCCAGCATGACTGGCAAGAAATGGGAAGAGCCAGCGCCACCACAGTGTGCAATGTGCCCGCAGATATGCACACTGGCAAAGCCACAGGTGCCACTTACAAAAGGCTGCCTCCCTTCCGGGATCCTGTTTTCCTTCCTAGGAATGTCTGAAGAAATGTGAAGCTTATGGTGAAATAAATCGGTAAAGGACCCGTGGGCAGTTTGTACTCTAACTTAATCAGTGCGTGTGTCCTCTTGTGACTCTAACTTGACTGTTCATTACAATTACTTGGACAGCTTTTAAAACTCCTGAGGCCCACACCAAAGATTCAATCAGAATCTCTAGGAGGGTTTCAATTTCCCCTGGTAATTCCAGTGGGTAGACAGGAGTTGAGAATGGGAGTTCTGGGACAGCAGCTCTGCTGTCCTGGCCCAGGGGGTGGTTACAGCTTCCACCAGCTCTGAGACTCTGAGGAGAGTCACTCACTCTCCTTCCGGTGTCAGTTTCCTCAACCCTGCCTATACTTGTTTGCCCCTCTCATCAAATTCTCTTTCTTTAAACTATCTGGGTAAATTATACTTCCTCCCACAATCCTTTGTTAAACTCCTTTGTCACCTAAGAGAATGGAAAGAGTGAACTGGTGAACTTATAAGCATGAGATAAGCAAATAAACTCAAAACAAAACAAAACAGTATATCTAGATTGGGGCTTTAGAGATGGAGATAATCTAATCCATCCTTCAGATGCCCAAAAGAGAAGCCTGAGGAAAGATTAAAAAAAAAAAAAAAAAGCCAGTGACATTCATTTTAGAGAGTGGTGGAGTAGCTGTTGTGGCTTCCAGGTTAACCAGCGGCTGTAAATTCATCGGCAGGCACTAGTCACAGCAGTAGCTTAGGCCTCCAGTCACAGGCCTGGAAGACAGCATCTCAGCGGGGACCCCCACCTGGATTTCACTGTCCTCTTTTCATGTGAAATGATTGCTTACCTTCCTACTTTGTCCTGCTGCTTTGAGAAGACTTGCTGAAAAGCATCAAAGGGGCCAGTGAGAACTGGAGGGCAGAAGCGCAAGTCGCAATTAGGCAAACAGAGACACAGAGCGGTCCCAGATCACAGAGAGCAGGATTCCAACAGGGAAACATGGATGGAGAGCCGCACTACTTTCTGCACTCAAGCCTAGAAAAAGTTCTCCCTCTCACCAAGCTTTTTGCTAACCCTCCCACTTTGCTCCACAAAAAAAAGAGATGAAGAGTGAAGATAAGGAAAGAATTCTTCCAGGGTCAATGTGGCTTATTAAAAAAAAAAAAAAAAAAAGGCACTGATGTAGTCTCTTGCATAAATTCTTTTGCATGATTTTTTTACCCTTTCCTCCTAGAAGTTAAAAGCACTTATGACAGCAGGTATTGCTTCTGACAAGGATTGAAGAGATGTCCTTTTCAATTTATCCAAGGGTACGTTCAGAAATGGACCCGTAATCTGTACAATTTTGGAGGCAATCAGCCAATATATTGGATTTTTTTAGGTTCTATCACATGTTCTCCCTACTGCAATGGTTTTTTTCAGGAACTTTACATAGCTTTAATGTTTGCTGTTCAACAATCTGAAAGATATATTTCTATATCTATATCTATCTACATATATATCTAGGTGTGCATTTATGCAACATACATTTTAGTATATGGTCTGCAGAACTATTGCTCTGGGTTTGTCTCTGACCTGCTGGCTGACATTGGACAAGCCGTATATCTTTATCTATAAAATGAGAATGCTGAAGAGTCACCTCTAAAGCCTCCTTTCTTAATTTAATATTCTACCAATTTTTTTTTTCTATTTAGTACTTTAGGAAACTGAGAATGACTTTTATTGTAAACTTCAGACTGCCATCAAGATGTAATATAGATCAGCACCATAGATAATATTTAGAGAGCTAACAAATAAGTAAGTTGAGATTATGCATTGGAAAAATAGAAGACACTGGCATTTTCCAAATGGAATCATAAATGAAAGAAAAATTGTAGGCCACAAAAAAAAATATCATGAGAAATAAAACTATCCAAGATTTAGAAAAAAAAAATCAGAAAATGGCCACTCCAACAGGTTAATAGTTGCCCTAAAAGATAAAATTAATTCAAGTATTTACTGCATTCATCTTCTGGAATATTCACTTAGATTACTATTCCATAATTTGGATCCGAATGCATTTTTCTTCCCTTTTTTTTTTTTTTTCTACCACAGAGTATTGAAACTTTTGCAACATCTCAAGGTCCTCATCCAAGGTGGTAGTCAGGGAAAATTCTCCGAAATTTCCCAAGAAATTCGTCTGGCAAAGGCCCAGTAGGTCATAGTCACCTTGTCCCATCCTTGGTCAGAACTTCACTCAGATCCCTGCTCTGGCTTAACCACATTTCCCAGCTGTACCCTTTGGGCATACCTATCACCTTGTTGCATGTGCCCAGTCTCTAAGTAACCCGTAAAAGTAACAAAAATGTATCAAGTGACTCTCTTTCTAACAAATACTCTCCAAGTGAGGCTAGTATATAAAACATTTCCCTATTGATTAAATAACTTCACAGAAGCACTGATTGTTACTGATTAATATTTAAATTTTAATTGACCTTCTGTGAAAATTCCTTGAAATTAGTATTTAATTGTCTAACTGCTTCCTTTTCTCTAAATCAAAACTTTCACTTTACACATTAATTACCTATTAACTTTGTGGCTTTTAATTCAGAGTTTTCTAAATGAGGACTATTTATAACTTGTGGTATTACATCTGAGCTTGTGTATGCTAAGGCAGTATTTCATTGCCATACCTCAATACATATTCCACTATAGAAATTTCCTGATACATTGCCAAGAATAAACAAACAACAACAACAAACATGCGTTAGGAGTTGATGGGCACCAGTGTTGGGCTGCTTTAAAATGAAGAGATTAGGGCGCCTGGGTGGCTCAGTGGGTTAAGCCTCTGCCTTCAGCTCAGGTCATGATCTCAGGGTCCTGGGATCCAGTCCCATATCCGGCTCTCTGCTAGGCAGGGAGCCTGCTTCCTCCTCTCTCTCTCTCTCTCTGTGTCTGCCTCTCTGCCTACTTGTGATCTCTCTCTGTCAAATAAATAAAATCTTTTTTAAAAAAAGTGAAAACAAAATAAAACAAAACAACTTTAAAAAAAAATGAAGAGATTATGCTGAGTGAAATAAGTCAAGCAGAGAGAGTCAATTATCATATGGTTTCACTTATTTGTGGAGCATAACAAATAACATGGAGGACATGGGGAGATGAAGAGGAGAAGGGAGTTAAGGGAAATTGGAAGGGGAGGTGAACCATTAGAGACTATGGACTCTGAGAAACAACCCGAGGGTTTTAAAGGGGCTGGGGTTGGGAGGTTGGGGGAGCCAGGTGGTGGGTATTAAGGAGGACTCATATTGCATGGAGCACTGGGTGTGGTGCAAAAACAATGACTATGTTACGCTGAAAAGAAATTTTTAAAAAGGGGCGCCTGGGTGGCTCGGTGGGTTAAAGCCTCTACCTTCAGCTCCGGTCATGATCCCAGGGTCCTGGGATCGAGCCCCACATCAGGCTCTCTGCTCAGCAGGGAGCAGGGAGCCTGCTTCCTCCTCTCTCTCTGCCTACCTCTCTGCCTACTTGTGATCTCTCTGTCAAATAAATAAATAAAATCTTAAAAAAAAAAAAAGAAATAAAACAAAAATGAAGATCATATCCCTGTATACATCAATCCAATTCCAACAGGCAACTACTGAGCTTCACCGTGCTCAGCTCTGTTAGAGGAGCCTGTGAGGGCTGAAAGGAGCTTTCGAGGAAGTTTCATGAGGGACAGGTTATATAAATATGAGCATTTTAGTCAAGAGAGTGCACGTGCAGAATTTGGAATCAGGAATGAAACTAGCTCATTTGGTGGAGGACAATGAGATAACCAGCCTTGTAGAATCAAGACACGGACCTATTATTGGTGAGAAAAATGTCAGAATGAGCACAGATGCCCACCTGAGTGAACCCTGAGAGAAGTAATGAGATCTGGAGAACACTCTCTGCAGGAGAAATCTATCTACATTTTGTTCATGTTGGACCAGAGAGGGTGAGACTCTGAAATTAATATTGCATCAATTGGCTTTACAGGGAAAACCAAGCTGAGATAAAGCATACGCCACTACGTAATGTGAAGAGATAAAACTGAGATAATGGAAATAATATAAAAACACCACAGTTGCGAGGTCATGTTATTTAAATATCATTCCTGGTACAGTTATGGCAGGTGATGGTGATGGTAACTGTCCCAAGTCAGTTGTTTTCATTCACTGCCTGGAACCTTATACTTCAAGTGTGGTCCTCAGACAACAGTCCGGACATCACTAGAAGCTTATTAGATGCAGAATCTCAGGCTTTGCCCCAGACCTACTGAATCAGAACCTGTATTTTTACAAAATCACTGGGTTATTCATGTCCACATTAAAGGTTGAGAAGCACCGGTTTAATGGAGCCAGAAATCAAATTTGGGAAAATAGCTTTGTCAATCTAAATTGCTATTTAACAAGTAGAGTGCCTAGTTTTCACACTTCCATCTTATGATTTTAATAAAATAGAAAGATATAAAACAACCCAATTTTTACTGTAGGTACAAATGCAACAGGACATGTTTTGTGTATTGAGAATTCTACCTAAAAGTATAGACAGCTTTTACAACTGTGTTTCCCTCCTCCTCCCCCTTTTCTGAATGCTGGCCTCTGTTTTACTAAACCTTTATCCAAGTCAAGTGTAGGTATATCTTACAATGTCTAGACTTTCTGCCAAATCTTACCCAGTCAAATCAGATAATTAAGCTCTATTGAATCTTGTGCATATTTATTTTAATTAAATTCTATTTAACTGCCACCAGACAGCCTTACTAGGGAAAAATCCAAATTAAATTTGATCAAAGGCAACTTGATTAGGTTGCTGGATTTGTGTACATAGAGGGGGTAAGAGGCATTGAAAAAGAGGGAAGCCTAAGCATCTTTAATGAAACTAAGTATGTTTAATGCAATAAAACAGATCTTGGTAAATTTAACAGAAAACCATATAAAGCACAATGAGATCTTTATACCTATTATGAAATCTTTCTTAAATAACAAATTTCATTTTAAGGTTTGGAAATAACATTTGAAAATGTTAAAGATGATCTGTACAAGGCTTTTACTTGGACATACTATATTTTTTATTTACATAGTACCTGTAAAGACTACTTAATATTTTAGATGACCACAGCTAATCTAGTCAGCAGACTAGAAAAGACATACCATAAAAGATAACATCTTAAAAAATATTTTCATGTTCTTACAGAGGAATTTAGCCTCCTTTCAAGCTAACAAGGTAAATTAAAGCTTGTAATGGATACAAAGATATTAACATAGTAGACTTACAATAAGCCACTATATGCCACTCAACTCAAGAGACAAGATTTGAGTTGTGCCTTATTTAGAAATCTTGTTAAGATCAATAAAAATCTGAATTCTTCCTCAACTGACTCATTGCATCTAAATACGAAGGGTTATAGTGTTTCATTGGATAATTGAATATAATGCTATTTGAAAAGATTCCATGAAAATTTTGATGCTATTAGATCCAAGAGGAATTTACCATGAAACAATGGAGTTATGCTTCAAGAGCCTTATTTGCACGGCCCGTGATAAGGCCTTGGATGGGGTCTTAGGAATGTGTTCACATGGTCATTACGTATATTTTTTTTAATTAGCAAAATGAGAAATAGTGAAGGTAAGAAGGTAGATAATGAGGATAGTCAGTTTCAAAGGTATTTAAGATTAGTCCCTGCACAAAACAATTTGAAATGCCCTAAAATCTTGCAGCTATCAATAAAACAGGCCTGAAGATGTTTTCCCAAGTTTGACCACAATTCTAACAATGTGCATAACGTTATCAATGAAGAGTTAAAGTGGAGTTTAAATTCCATCAACTTAGAATGAATTTAAATAACAATTCTGTATGGATTTTATATTTGTAAGTTTTCTTTCTCTCAAAGAGTCCTTACCCCAGATGTTGTGTTAGTTTCAGTCCCCACAACTCCTGGATTTATCCCTGCATTAGATCCGTTGCATTGAGAAAGTATCAGCCCAAACTGTGGCATAGTAATTAAACTTAAGATGTTTTAAAATAAAAGTAGGTAGGCAATCCAGCCACACATAGTAAGAGATTCCATTGTTAAGTCCAGGTCTACCAATATTCAGTAAATCACAGATTAAGGGCAACAATGCAGTGATATTAACTATTATCATAGGCTATATAATTAACAAGTCTCCCAGATCTCCATTTTTTTTTTTTTAATAAACCAGATTCAAGAACTGGTATTCAGTAGCAACCCGTTATTGCCTTTCTCACAGCAATTTCTAATTTTTCTAATTATGGAATAGGCTGTTCTTTTATGTAAAGGGTAATCCTACTTATCAGACCACAGCTTTCTCCTAGTGAATACAGATTTCCTGAAAAGCCACCTACATTCTCTGATTGGTGCCTCCCTGCACTCAAAGACAAAAGTCAGGGTGATGACAAGGGTTAAAATGTCCTTCTGGGGTCGTGGAGTAGATTAAAACCAAATGCCCTGCAGAAGTATTAAGCCCCTAATTCTGACCTCATTACTCCAGAATTCCAACCAAATGAACAAACTGCCCACCTGGCTCAAGAAACACAACTGAAATGCACTCTAAGGGCTAAGTAAGTAAGGTCCACTCAAATTGTAGTTATGCTTCATTGTTCCTTTTACATTCTTCTCGTTCCTTATTAAGTCCTTGTCATTTCTCCCACTTCTCTCTCTCTCTCTCTCTCTGTCTCACACACACACACACACACACACACATGAGATCATTTGTCTGCCTTGCTCCTTAGAGATGTCTAATGAAATGTTATAAGCACATACTTGGCCACCATCATAGTGCTTTCAAAAACTCACTTCTCAGATGCTCTCCTCATGCAAGCCATGGAAATTCCATGAATAGATCATACTCATTTCTGAAGTCATTTAGTGATTAGAAGGAGGAGGAGGAAGAGGAGAAGGGAGTGAGGGAGAGAAGGAAGGAAGAAAGAGGAAAAGGAAAAGAAAGAAGTATTGCTGGAAAACTGAAACCAAAATATGACCTAAGACATGGGTCACAACAGCATATAATTACTTGCCTTTCCATTTCTCTTTATTGCTTTCCTTCATGGTTCCCTACCTCCTTGCTCTGACTCTATACAGCTCTGTCTTTGGTCTCCAAACTCCACCCTATTTTTAAAATGTCTATGAAAAAATCACAATTTAGACAGGCAGATGCTTCTCACTAAGCCAGAAAAGCACTTCCAGTCAACTAGGCCAGAACTTGAAAGGCACCCAAGTACCCAATTCTTTTCCACCCCAGATTTTGTTCACTAACAAAAACCAGTTTTACCTGCCTTCTCCAACCCCGTTTCCTCTGGCCAAATTCAGGCCAAAATTTCTTATCCAGAAGAATTGTTTTATATCCCTGGTCTCTCTGCCCAACCTACACACACACACACACACACACACACACACACACCCCTACCTCTTAGTCAGAATAACCTCTATAAAAAGACTAATAAGTCAGGTTCCTTCCTTCTTAAAACAATATAGTAGCTCCCCATTATCCATAGAACAAAATCCAGGAATCCGACACAACATGTCCTTCCCTGACCAGGCCCTTGCTCCTTCTCCAGCCACATTTCACCATTCACAGTACTCTCACATTAGTCTTATCCTCATATGGTTAAAACCACACTTGCTGGTTCATACTTGGAAGTCTTTTCTTAGGTTTTTCCACAGCTGCTTAGATAATTCATACCTATTTTTCAAGACTCAATCCAATTGTCACCTTCTCCAGAAGCCTCTGAAATGCCCCAAGTTGGATTAGATGCCTATCATCTCTACTCTCATAACCCATCAACCACTCCTCTGCTGTACCAACATTCATCAAATTACAATGAAATGTTACTTAGGTTTCTTGTTTCTCCAAGAAGATTGTGTTTCTTGAAAGCAGGGACTTCTTTTAACCATGTTGTAGACCTTGAGCCAAAGCAAGGCTTGTACAGAGTACTTCAGGATAATTTTGCTGAATTTAACAGAACAGAATTAAACTTGACCTATGTAAGGACATGGGTGCCTTCCCAACCTAGAGCATTTAAAATGCTAAGCAATGAAATAAAATTTCTGCCAAAATTTTGTCTCCAGGTGGACATATGATTTCTCATCACTCCCCTAGTTTTAAGTCCCAATCAGGCTGACCCATGGGGGTTTAAGGATCCTGTGATATGGTACTGCAATGAGAGACCTCATGTTGGCATCCATAGAATGTGAAGCCTGCCACAGAACCATGTCAGGGCACGTTCCCATATCACATGTTACTATAGGTTCTCCAAGCTGAGGATGCTATCTGGGCATACAAATGTACAAAGTTGACAAAGCCACATGGCCTCCTCCCATCCCTTATCAAATTCGTGGAAGAGTGATCTACTTTCATGTCTCTTTTCTCACCTTTTATTCCCTCCTCTACACAATGTGATTTTTTGTCCCTCCTCTATGCCTCAGCCCTACTCTAATTAAGTTATTCTTTCTACAGTTATCATGGAGCCCAAAATCAAAGTAGCTACTGGGGTCTTTTTAGTTCCACATATTTCTTTCTCTCTGAAGCTGACTACGTACTTTACTTATGCTTATCTAATAACATTTACCACAGTTTACCTTTTAACTTTGTCATCTTTTTACCCATGACCCTCAAGCCATCTTAGTTAAGGACAATCATTTTCTTTACATTCATCTTAATACCCTATACCTCCTAGCGCAACCTTATTTTTCACATATGAACCATGAAAAAATGTCTGTTGACTCAAATTAACCCTAGAACAGTTTATCCAAAGATATAATTTTATCCCTCCATGGAAACAACCTTCCAACTCTCAACTTTAATCTGTAAATGGGATCTATAAATGGGATGAGGGGAGATTAAACAGACTTTGTTAAAATTCCCTTAAGTTCTTGAAACTATCCTTATATTCCATGGTAATTGTTCTGTGCTGGGGACCTAAGTTCATTAGCAGCTAAAGTAATCACATCTCTCCAGCGGCTAAAAGCTCAAAAGAAAGGTAAAACCCTTATATGGTGTCCAACCTCCAGTTTGGATGGCTCTCCAGGGAGAATGAAATCAAAATGTCCAAGAAGTTCCAAAACTAAGGAAGTTATGGGTATAATCTTAAATTTCGATAGAAAAAAAAAAAAGCTATTCTTTTTAACTCTTACTCTAAATGACAACTTAGTTCTTCATCATTTCTGTTGCTCTCATAGATGCAGTTACTTCACTTCTTTTCCTAGCAGAAGGCTTTTTTTTTTTTTAATTAATGTGAGACCTCGTTTTCCAATAGCACAGAGGCACTGCATGTCATAACAGTCTTTCACTCAAGGCTCGACTATCACTACTATTGTGAAAATGTTAGAAATTGCAAAATCTGGGCTAAACTCTTTTCCTCTTCCCCACTATTCCTCCCTCTCTAAAACATTATTTTCTTTCTATGAATCATCATTGTTTTCTCATCTCTCTTCCTATGTTGAGGTCCCATATCTAGTAACATCTTCACATTTTAATACCTACCAGTCCAATGTCTTCCATTCTAAGATACTTCTATATGTACATAGATCTAATTCTAACTAAGACATACTGTGCTATATGTAGTAATCTCTTCGGTATCTTAAATTACTTAGAGATTCTAGCTGAATCTAAGACCAAACTTTTCTAAAACTTACCCATCAACTTAAGGGGTCCTGGATAATCTCATCTCTCCTTCATCAGGAAGGGGACTAATTAGCTCCTAAAATGGCATTAGGACGCCTATAAGATACTCTACTTACATCCCTGACACAACAGTGGCCAATAAAACTCAAATATTTAATGTTGGCTGCATGCTGAATCTTTTTCACCTAGAGGAAGTTTATTTGTATATCTTCCCCTTAAGTGAAACTCATGAAGTTCTAAAATTCTGAGAGTGAATGGGTAAATTGGTCCTGCACCAGCCCAACTGATTTGCATATTACCATTCCAAACTCTATTTGCATATCTTCAGGAATATTCGTTAGAATGTTTCATACTTTATTAGGCTGGAGTTTAGAATTGTCATAGAGCTTCAAGTCATCTACATAATAGAGGCTTAAGATGTCCATCTTCCCAACTTTGGCTTCCTTTGTTTTCTCACATAACAAATTGCAAACAGGAGGCACCTGGGTGGCTCAGTGGGTTAAAGCTTCTGCTTTTGGCCGGGGTCGTGATCTCAAAGTCCTTGGATCGAGCCCCACATCGGGCTTTCTGCTCAGCGGGGAGCCTGCTTCCCCCTCTCTCTCTGCCTGCTTCTCTGCCTACTTGTGATCTCTGTCAAATAAATAAATAAATAAATAAATAAATAAATAAATAAATAGAAAAAGAAAAAAAAATTGCAAACAGAATCGCAATGTCCATGATGACTACAAATGTTCTGCACTTTTAAACTATGGCTGTAAGAAATCTAAATTTTGAGAATCCAACATAGAAGCATACCTAATCTTTGGTAGATTTGGGGTTAGGGTTTTGAAGTGATGGGTCACTTCAGGAATAAGAGAAGTTTCCTTTTCTTCTATTTTTTTTGCATCAGATATGCTATGATGAAACACAAATGCCAGAGTAGGGGCCAGTAGCTTATTTTTATTGGCAATGGGACTTCTAGCTACTACCATCTCCTCTTGCTTTCAGATGAGAGAGTTGCTACCTGTCAAGAGAGCTTGAACAAGAACATCAAATAATGCCTGGTGTAGGCCTACACTTTGCTTGCCACTGCTGCAAGACAGCCCCAGCTCGCCAAAGTTAGAGTTGCAATGACAACACATCTTCAATTTGAAGATGCCAATTTATTCATTAGAAAATATTTTCATACTCAAGTGGTTAAAACATGGTAAGGTCAGTCTCCTGACTTTATACTTGAATATAATTGGAGGAATGAAATGTAGATGGCAAGAATGATTAATTGGTAAGGAATAGTCAGGAAGAGGCTGAATCCTGGTAAAAAAGGGCCTTAGGAAAAGTTAAGAGAATATTGTAATTCATCTACTCAAAAATGCCAATATCATCACATCTTTCGATCATCTATAATCTGAGGCTGAAGATAGGCTGGGATCTCGCAGATCTGCCCAAGTGGTCAGACAGATCATCTAACTTTGGAGGAGAGGGCTGACCAGGCCAAAGTTGACAAGTGTGTTTATTTCACTTACTAACTTTGGTCCACAGGTAGGGGCTGCCTGGATCGGAGTGCTGAGAATTCTGAGGCTATGTCTTAGTATACAGAGTGCTGGTTCTGTGTAGAAAAAATTGTAACCGATGTCGACCTGAGAGCAAGGGGTATCCACAGGATCACCATGAATTTGCCAACCTTAGCTCAGGCTGTCATAAATAAACGGTTCAACTTCAGACAGATAATTCCCCCCACAGGTAGAGTTTGATTTGCCTTCAACCTGAAACTCTGGCTATATAATCTACACATGGAATTTAAAAAAAAACATTTTAAAAAGTGGATTTTCAACTTACCAAGACGTGCTACTCTAAAGATAAAGGAACAACTCTTTCTCCTGCTTTAATCTCTGCATTGTTTGAACTCAGAAGATGCCTCAAGGAGATCTAAGAGGAGGAAAATCCTGGTAATTGCCACAGGGTAACTAGGGAGAAAGATAAAGCTTTATAAATAGGCTACCATGTCCAAGATTATACGCATGTAAGTGTCCTTTAGAGTGTATGTGTGTAAGTTCTTCATTCAAGCCCTAGAAAGTCCATTAAGTGGAATAAAAACAAAGAGTTGAATAATAAACCATAAAGGAGCATTGTTTTAACAACCTAGTAGCCTTATTAAAATATCCATCAATTTTAATTTCACTGCAGTTAGAGAAGGCAAAAGCTCTGGTCTCCTGTGTGCCTAGTGGGATGAAAGTATACCCAGTATCAGTAATTATCAAATCATTTGTTTAAATACCATTTCTCTGCATTCAGCTCCCCATCTTCTTCTTGCATAAGAATAATGTTCCCTGAGAATAGAATTTAGTGATATATGCTTCTAAGAGAGCCACAGACACCCTGGAGCTCATTAATCCTGCAACCTTCTGTGAGCTGCTGGCCTGAAATGGTTGGAGTTCACTTTAAACTGGACTGAATTTCAAAGCAAAGGGCTCAGAGGTGGCAAACAGCTCATTAATTCAGAGTGTAATTTAGTGACAGAAGAATTGTTTTAAATGCACAATCTAAAACTATTTAAATTCACATTATAATTATAAGCAAAAACTATGCACTTCAAATTTGAAATCTGGATATGTAATCTACCGATAAAACTAATGAACAAAAATTTTAAAAAAGAGGGGACTGTCATTTTACCAAGAAATGCTAATCAACCTGCTTTTTGAAGTGTTCTTCATTTGCATCACAAGCATTATTATGAAAATTCAACATTATGCTTCTATGTATTGCATTGTACTGCTCTGCTGAATATCAAAAAAAAAAGAAAGAAAGAAAGAACAGGCAACACTTCCTCAAAGCGAATAAAAATGGAATGAAAAATCAATAAAATTGTTATCAAAGATAACTTCGATTCCTTGTTAATTTTACCTTAATTCCACTCCTGGGATAAGAAGTCTTCTTCCTAAGTTTTCTTTCTTATAACAAATTCTCCAGCAAGCTTATGGTCCCTAAATATACTCCCAAATGGAATGCATACATAAATAAACATCACTCAAATTTGCATAGCCTCTACCATAAATATGGCAGCACGTTTATAAACTCATTAGAGTTCACTGTGAGAAAAATTCATTACAATCCCATTAGAACATGGGAATTAACTTTTTAAAATTAATGTTACAGAAGTAGTTTTACCCTTTTTAAAAAGTAACCAATAGCAATGAAAAGATTCACTAGTGCTTTGGTTGTTTTTTTTTTTTCCTTTGTTTAAAGATTAAAAAAAAATAATTCGGCAATATTCATGGTAACAAATTACAAATAGATATTATCTATTATATTATAGATGTTATCTGAAGCATCTGTTGTTATAAACCAGTTTATTTTCTATAAATTTTAAAGCAATATTTTCCTGAAAATTGAGATAAGAAAATCAAACATGGAAAACTTTATTAATTATTTTAGCTGAAGGTTATGCCAAATAGTAACAAACTTAACTGAAATTAAATTCAATTAAAATTTAAGTGCTGGGCACCTGGGTGGCTCAGTGGGTTAAGCCGCTGCCTTCGGCTCAGGTCATGATCTCAAGCTCATGATCAAGCCCCACATCAGGCTCTCTGCTCAACAGGGAGCCTGCTTCCCCTCTCTCTCTCTCTGCCTGCCTCTCTATTTGTGATCTCTCTCTCTCTGTCAAATAAATAAAATCTTAAAAAAAAAATGTAAGTGCTGAAAAATCACACATTGAAAAATAATGTGTAACTTTTTTCAAGAAAGTGTAAAGTCTACCTTATATAATAAAATATGTATGTTTTTAAATGTTTACATTTTTAAGGCCTTTTTTTCCTTTCATTGATTTTCTCTATAAAATATTCGTATATTTGTAAGTAGAAGTCTAATGACATTATTTCATATTTTGACTGCATCAAAAATATTCTCAGGGGTTCCTGGGTGGCATAGTTGGTTAAGAGGCCGACTCTGGGTTTAGGCTCAGTTCTTGATCTTAGGGCTGCGAGATGGATCCTGGCTGGCTCCTCACTCGGTAAGAAGTCTGCTTTAGACAACCACTCTCAGGGTGCCTGGGTGGCTCAGTGGGTTAAGCCTTTGCCTTCGGCTCAGGTCATGATTCCAGGGTACTGGGATCGAGCCCAGCATCAGGCTCTCTGCTCTGCAGGGAGCCTGCTTCCCTTCCTCTATCTCTGCCTGACTCTGCTGACTTGTGATCTCTGTCTGTCAAATAAATAAATAAAATCTTCAAAAAAAAAAAAAACAGATTTAGACAACCACTCTCCCTCTGCCCTTCCCCCCAGTAAATAAGTAAATAAATAAATCTTCAAAAAAAAAAGTCCTATGGCACTTCCCAGATGAAATAAACATTGGCCATAGAATGCTTACATGTATTAAAAAAAAAAAAAAAAAAGAAAAGGTTTTCATGCTCCAAGTATGAGAGCAAGGTTTAGACTAACAAAAACAAAAATTATTTCAGTGATAACCACTTCTGTGAAATTTTCAGGTTCTTGGTCAGTTACTTGGTGCCAAGTGTCTCCATTATAATTATTACTAGGGGGAAAAAAAAAAAAAGAAAAAAAAGGCCATTTGGAGGGAAGGAGCCTCTTTAATAGCCCAAAGTCAATCACATCTTACTGATCATGACTCATTTCTATAGCAAACCTCTATAACTTCTCTGACAGATCAAATTAAATTCTGCTTGGGGAAGGTATGGGACACTCCTCTTGGTTGAAGCAATGCTGTACTTTTTATTCCTGCTGAGTAAATAGCCTCAAGTCAAACTACTTGCCCTGACTAATGATCAAACATATCCAGGAATTCTGTACAAGAAATGCATTCTTCCCTCCTTTGAAGTGCATTGCTGAGAGAGTAATTGGGTTTGCTGGAGATTTTTTCCTTAGAACTGCAAAAGAAATTTCTTGGCTAAGCATATAATCAAGCTACATATTTTCTTTCTTTATTAAATATCTTCTTGTAAGAGGGTGGGCACTGAATAAACATGTGCCTCAAAGGAGTGTCAGAATGATGCACTACTATCTCTTTGCTGACTTGAGGAATTCTCAGCAGTGTTAGGTTAAAAAATTCCATGAGAAGAATACATCATTGTGAAACATTTCCTTTAGTCATGTAATCCCCTCTAAAAATACAATGGTGCCTTTCATATATTAATATAACTATAACTAGGCAATCAGGAATATAAAAGAAGAATATGACATAGAACCTGTCCTCAAAGAACTTACAAACTAGCAGATTAGATATTATAAAATATATTCTTTAAAAGCTATAAAAAATAACCGTAAAATCAGGATATTACAAGGCTATAACAAGAAAGTCACAAAATAAATGCCACTGGGCATCTGATTAGAAAGAAAGAAGTTACTTTCAGTGAGGGGGATTAATAGAGGCTGTTTGATGATCATCACTATTATCTGAGCTAGATATGCAATGATGGATATAGGATTTCAACAGGTAGGTTGTGACTGGAGAGGCATTTTAGCCTCAGACCACTGCAAGAACACCATTTTTTAGCACCTAATACAAGAACAACTCATAAGCAATGTAAATGAACCATGAAATAGAAAGCAGGGAAGTCTCAGAATTAGTACTGAGATCTCTATGTGATTGAGGAAGTACAAGAGAGGGGAAAGTAAATGGATGGGGGCAGAACAATTTGGTGATGGTGGCGGTGGTGGCCATGGTGGAACCAACAGCACCAGATGACCATGGAATGCCTGAGTTTTGAAAACTACCTACAGGCTGAAAGAATCCCCAACATAGCGCTGTAGGTTAAGACTGCAAGGGAGATAATGGCAGAATGAAAAAGAACATGTCCAGACAAGAACATACATAAAGAAAACAGTAAAATAGTAAAGGAGTTAATAAGAATAAGCAAATAAGAGCCATTCCAGGCCAAATATAAGAAATGAGTTAGTAATACCTTTGAAACATGCCCAAGAGCACAAGAGTGGTCAGAAGGGAAAAAAGCAAAAAAATGGCTCCACAATATAGGCCTTTACTTTCATGTAAAGAAAATGGTAAGCAAATCTAAACTCCTACATCAGATTTAGATAATGTCTCTAGATTAGTTCTGGATCTACCAACAGAACAGATTTAATTTACCTGTCTGGCCAACCTAGTAGAAAAGGAAAGAGGAAAGAAAGAAGTCACCTCACTGATCTACAACTGTGTGTGTGTGTGTGTGTGTGTGTGTGTGTGTGTGTGTGTGTGTGTGTGTGTATTCTTTTAATAAAATTCATTTTGAGTATACCCTAATATATACATCTCCTTCAGTTATACACTACTATATTGGTAAAGTATATATGATATAAAAATATACACAAACATATAAATTGAGGAGGATGAGAAAAATAAATTTAAAGAGAAGTTCTAATATTTCTTTCAGAGGCCATTAAGTTGGATAATTGCTTTATCTCCTGGCCCCAATCATAATGCAAAGAGCTTAAATTTTTATACTCTGTAAGCAATAAAGAAACAAGAAAAGTTTATGAACGTGAAATGAGATGATCAGATGGTTGTTTTAGGAAAATTAAGTAGGGGATCAGAATTAGGGATGGTAAAAGGGGAGCTAAGACAGTAGAGCAGAAGCCAGAGAGAAAGCCACATTGACAGTCATGGTATGAAATGATAAAGGCCTTAATTCAGGTGTTGATGGTACAGATGGAGGAACAGGGGAGGGTGGGAGGGGAACATA
Source organism: Enhydra lutris kenyoni (assembly GCF_002288905.1). Classification (NCBI taxonomy): domain Eukaryota; kingdom Metazoa; phylum Chordata; class Mammalia; order Carnivora; family Mustelidae; genus Enhydra; species Enhydra lutris. Next base: position 39,857,969 of record NW_019154090.1, on the reverse strand, counting down.
GTCTCTGACAGTTAAACTTCATAGGAAACAACCATATAGGTTCACTCCAGTAAAGACAGGGAATGGAGCCCAAGTTTGTCTCCAGACATGCCTCCTAGGGTTCATCTCATTTCATCTTCTGTTCTGATTGAATATTGTACTCCATTGCTTCTCTAAAGAGATTTCAACATAGTATAAATGGTATTTTAAGTGATAATGCTTTCTTGTATCTTAGTGAAACAATTAATCCAAAACTGAAATAATTCTAGAGATAGAAAAGATCAATTTGGAGAGCCAAAGAACTTCAAAAATGTCTCAACAAATGTAGGGTGTCATTTCCTACTTTAATTGCACACAAATATTTGCTCTGACTCTAGAAATCTATCAGAGCCCTCTTGAAAGTTATTATATCTGCCTTAGTAATAAAGCATTACAAAGAATAACAGTATACACTTTTACTTTCCTAGATGTATTATAAACAGAGCAGAGAAGACTACCACTATATCTTTTTTCTTTTCTTTTCTTTTCTTTCTTTCTTTTTCTCTTTCTCTCTTTCTTTTTTCTTTTTAATAAACATAGGTCTCAATTTTGAGAAACTACCTCTAAATCTGAATGTTTAAGTGAAATACCTAGAGCTAGTGATTACTGCCCTGGGGAGATTATACAAAAGGTAATTAAAAAAAAAAAAAAAAAAAAAAAGAAGGTCAGTAGAATGTCCTAGTGTCTAGTGGGAAAAAGTGACATGGTCTCTGTTCTATAAAACTTCACCTGAAGGAAAAGTCTTAAAACCAAACTTGGTGTAAGTAATAACAAGATTATGGAATATTTATCACCTAAGATGTAATTTCTTTTATGGTGCTTTACATGTTACAAATGGCAAGTAATAAGACAAACTCAAGTTTACTTATAATTATGTCATTTTTAGCTTTCATTTATAACATTGTAATGTAGTAACTGCCTTGATGAAGGATGTTAAAGCTGAAATTCAATTGAACATCAAGACACATCTATCTGATCACTTAAGAAAGCTGCATTATAGTGTCATTCAAATATATTATATATGACAATGGCACACTTTCCCCTTGCTTTCCTTTTTTTTTTTTTTTTTTTTTTCCTGAAAATATCTAGTGGGAAGGTAAATCTCAGGTGGTCTCCAATACTTTAAGCTAAGGTGTTGAAAGCTGGGGGAAGACTTCAAAAACTCATTATTTCTTTGTCTTTTTTTCATGACAGTGAAGATGGTGGGATTCCCTTTGCTCCCTTACATCAGTGGAAAGTTCCTACTAAAACAAATGACAAAGAAATTAGTTCACTCACTCAATCTACATTAATTAGGGAATTTCTCAATCAAAACCTCTTATTTGATTGTCAGAGGAAGTCTCAACGGAATGCCTATTTAATTTCTTTTCTTCATTATTTTATCTGCATGATAAAGTTATCCTATGGAACATCAGTAATTTAACTATAATCAAATTTTCTATTTTCTTGATTATTTCAATGTACAGAAATTTCAATGGAAATAAATTGTAATATTGGATAAGGAAGATATTTAGAAAATCAGCAATGGAACAAACATTAAAAGAATATTTGTTAAATATGTTTGAAAACATTTAATGTCATTCATGGTTTTGGTCTAAAATTTACAAATGGATGTTTTGAAATAATATCACAAGATTTTATTTCACATAGTAAAAGAAATAAAACATCATTATGGAACATCTGATGAAGACAAATCACGTTGGCTTATTTCAAAGTGCATGTCATTGCATGAGCCCTGTATTCTTTAAGACATGTTCCATTCTTCATTCTGAAACCTATCAAAATCATGATAAAATATTATAGGAGAACTGTGATGAGCTTTCAGATAAGAGCAAAAAGTACAGTTAAGTGAAAAAGGTTTCTTAAGCTTCCAAAATGACCCTCCTTTGAAAGACCTGTCAACCTTTCCAGTGATGGAATATCAATATTTTTAGGGCTGGTTTAACTCAATCTTCCTTTCTCTCTTTTAGTTTTAGTGTATGTAGTACTGGCTGATAAGAGAACTGATTAAAGTCCTCCCCAGTCTCTTAGACACAAATGGACAAGTACACACAGAGGAAGCCCACCGCCCCCCCCCAAAAAAAGCAGGGGTAAGGTTAAGATTTGGTTATTTTACCACTGCAGGAGGCTAGTTTGAAATGGAAAATTTAAGAGACTTTTTATATCCCATTTATCTCAAGTATGAGCTCTATAGAAGCAGCTAGAGGCCTGAGCAACAGACATCCCAAGAAAAAAGGGGGAGGGAAGAAATATTTTCATCACTTTCACTATCCCCTTCAATCTGAGAAAACAGCAAAAGATGAGTGATAGTTTGGAGATTTATCAGCAGGTTATTGAGAATTTCTGATAAACCCTTATCTAAATTTTAGAAAACACCTGCTTGTATTTATAATCAAAAGTCAGCAGTGGAAGAAAAATTTTCTTTCTTAGTACCAATACGTATGTACTGCATACATACAAACATACATTTCCCTTACTTTAAATGTGGGTCACACCAAAATACTGGCCATCTGATGACGTCCACCAGCAGCATTTTAAATGGCTCATGTCTCTAAGTCACTGTCAAATCTGGGGACATGCTCACTGATCACTACAAGAGACTGGAGCAAAAATTACTTAGAGACCAATTCTGAGCCCCATTAGGCCATGATAAACATTATTTTATGGGAAATGGGAAACCTCAAGTGACCCGATCCATATAACCTACATGTGTGTGTCAATTGGAGAGAGGCCAACAGCCATTACAAAGATCGTGTTGCTTCTTTGTCTTACATGCTGGCATTCCAAAGGCAATGTAACTTAAGACAAAGCTGGTTTTCAAATGTCTACAAAGTACTCAGCTTAAATCAAAATTTTTATGCTCTCTCTCATTCCATCAAACTTGTGTTTTAAAGTATTAGGAAAACAAAGGAGTTTAAAATCACAAAGAGATATGCAAATCAATCTACAACAAATCACCTAACAGGTCCTCTGGAAGAGAATTTTATTGCTACTGACAGTAACCATTTGCTTATCACCAAAATTATCCTCTTAATGGATAATATGTGGTTAAACATCTCACAACTTAGAGTCACATAGAGGGAAAACTGGCCCAAAGAACTCTTACATTGCTTCAAGGAAAAATGCATTAAAATGACTAACCTTTCCCAAGGTCATTAGGCCAAGAGATGGGTTCTTCTGTTTCAAGATAGCTTTCCTCCTGACCCAGCATATGGTTTCTATTACTGCCAGACCATGACCACAAAGACATTTCAAATCCCTGTGAAAAATGTGATTCTACGTCTCCTGCTCAGTTGTATGTCATAGAGGACAGTTGAAGTTCTGGTAGATGAGGGGGAGGGGGAGAGAGGGTGGCAGCAGGGATTTAATCCATGCCATCCCTTTATATGATATGACTAGGTTTGTAATAGAAACCTTCTCACTTCTGGTTTCTCTCTTTTATCTTACAAACCACTTAATGCTCACAAGAGACAGTGAACACACTTCACTGTATCATGTTTAAGCTCTCCAAAGATGTGAAACAGCTTTATCAAGGGTGACAGCCATTCACTAATCTGCTTTTCAAAACTTGTTTTTTTAAATGGAGATAAAAGTAAATTTATGCTATTTAATCTGCATTAACACAGCAAACAGTATTGTGTCTATGGTGATTAAGAAATGTTTATGAAATTATTTTGAATAGATATTTACTTGTAGGTATTACAGTTGCCTCAGAATATTAATAATGAGGACAAGAATTAGTAAACTAATACAAGATATTCTACAAGGCACCTTTAATCCATTCAGATTAGTCAGACTTTCAATATGAGTGTAATAATGTTCTGCATTATTACATTTCACAAATGACGTTTTCTCAGTTTTTAATATAACATAAAATGTAGAATCACTGTCTGGTCTTGTAAAAGAATTTTTTATACAATTAATTATGAGTTTCTACCATATCCTAATTTTATAGTAGCTGATTTACAACATCTCTCTAGGCACAGAATTTAATAGTTCCTGATGAAAGAGATGGGCAAAAGATTATACACACATAGACATATTTACAGAAATCAAAGCAAATAATCCAACTAAGTGAAATCCTTACAGTATAAATCCTTACAGTGAAATCCTACCAAGTAGAAAAGAAAGCTTTGAGCAATATTCTTATTTTTCTTTTACTTATTTTGTCCATAGTATGGAATTAGTACTTTTTCATTCTGTCCTTCTCATTCATTTATTTTGGCTGTGCTCTATAGACTATTTTTCCTTCTGTGGGCATGCCACCATTTGTGATAATTTTGGAATGTTTCATGGAAAAATAAAAACAAAAACATACCATGACACATCCCCATGAGGTCCTGAATGTGTCCAGATAGAAAAATTATTTTAGTATATGCAAGACACTAATCAAATTAAATTCCCTGGTTGAGCATGACTTGGGTAAACCCACTGGTATCTTGTTTCCTATGTAAGATGTAAGAATTTATTATACTAAAATATGGTTTTGCTAGTTAGTGGGAAAAATTGATTAAAATGATTATTTTATTGAGTTGGCTGATCAATTCCATAAAAAGTGGTTCCTCTTATTTCCAGCACCCTTTTGTAGTAGTATATCAGACATTGGATCTTGGGAATTATGAAAACAGGGGCTTTCAAAGCCAGTTAGTTTTAAGGTCAGAAATTTACAAAGAAATACAATTACCGGGAGGAAACACATTGCCAGGGTTTTGTTATATACCCTATCACTTGTACTCCAACTGGTTAAGTAACAAAAATATTAAAAGGTTGATTTGTATTTGTTTTCAAGGATATTCTCAGATATGATTCTCCTCACTGAGAGGCTTTAAGCACATATGAATTTTTCCATTGCTGTGGCAAGCTTATTTGTTTATTTAATCATGTAACAAATTTTTTGTCTGTTAGACAATCAACAATGTTCTAGTGGTAAGCGTGTGTCTTTATGGAGCGATTCACTCATAGCCTATCCTCTGGTCCTTGGGAAGACAAAATTCATTCTAAAAATTGAACTGTGTTTTCTAGATATTATGCATATGTAATAAACACTTTCCACTTTCATCTTTAGGAATCAAAATTTGCTTGTGAAAAGAAATAGGCTAATGAGCAAAAAGGAAACCTTCACCTATCTTTAATTTACAAAACAATCTATTACACCCTTCTAATCATCACAGAATTTCTTCTTATAATATCTTTTTTAAAAAAACTTTTCTGAACTCTCTAAAGGATAACTACTTTCTTTACAATCTATTTCCATCTATTCTTTCATCAAATATTTATTGATTATCCAATATTTGTTATTGATTGGCTTATGTACAGACATGTTTCGGGAAAAGAGAAAGTTTTGATTCTTATGCATATTTCTGCCAAACTGATTCATTCAGTTTGGTATCGTTTCGCTGCCCGTCATCACTAGAAGTTAGAACATAGCTCTAAGAGCTTCACCTCCCATTAACCACCCTCTGTGGACATCTTTCCTATAAATTAATCCTTAAGCTGCAAGTAGGTAAGGTTTTAAATAGTCAGTTCTGTCTTCTGGAATTTGATTAAATATTATGGGCAACCTGTGGATAGCATTTATAATTTTATAAGTTATAAAATTATGTCCCTTCAGAGTCACTGCCATTGTCTATCAAAGATTCCAGCTTCACATACAGTCCTCATCCCTTCAGTAACATTGATCCTTGATCCTTTGGGGGCCTTGGTGTGAATCCCTCTTTGTCTTTGCCTTTTTTTTTTTTTTTTGAAGTTCTACCCGTGGTCCCATACCCAACAACTCTCCCTGAGTTTTCCTGAGGATAGCTTCTTTTAGTGATGAATGAAACTAGGACATTGGGATTTTAAGAAATTGCACTATAAAAGACTAGCCTCTTAAGATGATTCCATATAAACTAGTCTCAGATCAAATGACTTGGGGAAACTGCAAACATTATTCCCTCTGAGACAGTATGCTTTCTATTAACAAATTTAAAGACTCTGATGTATGGTGAAGTAAAGGTAAGATAATCTGCTTAACTCTGTTTAACCCACCATTTCCTAAATATTTTTTAGTAAAGAGCCCGCATGTTTATTGGTTTGGGGCAATTTTTTTTGGTTTTTGTTTGTTTGATTGTTTTTGTCTAATAATTATGAACAATCAACCCTTTGCAGAATTCTGCTGTAATATATTCATTTGAGAATTTAGTGTCATTTAGTAAATATTGGAATAAAAAAGCCCATGGTCAAATTTTGCCTTGCAGGTTGTTATTTTAATACATTAACATTTTTAACTATGTCTGTAACACATTTGTCTCTTTCTGAAGAAAGTAGGGTAGGGTAGACAAGAAGAAAGAATGTACCTCCAAGTAGTACCAAGACATTATGTGTGAAGGGGCCTGGTACAGTGTCAACCATCTACTAAGAAACAGGTAAAAATAAAAATTGAATTATAATAGCCAGTGGCTTCTTAATTTCCAGTTTCTAAGAGGATGGCATAATGACTCCTCTCAAGGCAATGACAATAGAAATTCCTCTGGTCCAGGATGTGAGCAGGTGACAATTAACTCTTAGTGATACATTTTCCCTAGACACCTGTATGCAGGTTGGTTTATATGAGTCAGTTCCATAGCAACTATGTTCCGGCGTTATCCTCTCTGCTGTTCCTTTACCTTCTCTTGGACTTTTAATGCCTGAATTTCTAGATCTTATTCCCTAGTGGACCAAGAACTGAATGGCCTAATACATACCTGTTTCCCAATGGCTGAGCCCCAATGATAACTACCAAACTTCTTTCTCTAAAAAAAGGTCCTTTAGTGACCTTAGATCTTACCATCTGTCTTTCCAGTATGAAATCTTCGACTAGTTATGGACAGGGTGTTAACTTATATTTCATGCATTCTTTCATTTATAAGCAGAACTCCTGCCTCAAATACATGGTTTTCATGTGTCCACTCTACCTTATGCTCTGATTCCTGAACCAAGTAAAATGGTCTGGCATTCTGAGGCTGTCTTTTTCCTCATGTGTTTAAGACTCAAGTAATACATTTAAAAAGTGACAGCGGGAGACCACCGGTAACAAGGAGCTGATTCAGTTTAAATAGTTGTTATAGAGTAGTTTACACACACACACACACACACAACAGCAAAACTAAATTCAACAAATATTCTATTTAGTTCTCTGTCACCATACTAAGGGAGAATAGGCTTTAAAAAATCAATCTTTCTCTATTGTTCACCCATTCAAATAAATATATATTCTCATAGACGAACAACTGGTTAATGCACAGAGAGGAATAATTTAAAACATATTTCAAATTTATGCCTCCCTAATGTCTATTACCCTAATCCCACTGAGTTTTAACAATGGCCAGTATAATTCAAAAGAGAGGAGAATAAAGTTATTTCAATCAGTGATTCTGGTTGTTCATGGGTAGGTGTATCATAATACAAAAGACTCTGCAAATATAAAAATTTTCTAACATATTTTGAAGTGTCTTTAAAAAAAGACTTTTATTTATTTATTTGACACAGAGAGAGACACAGTGAGAGAGGGAACACAAGCAGGGGGAGGGAACATAAGCAGGGGGAGGGTGGGAGAGGGAGAAACAGGCTTCCCACCAAGCAGGGAGCCCAATGCAGGGCTCCATCCCAGGACCCAGGGATCATGACCTGAGCCAAAGGCAGAAGACAGACACTTAAAGACTGAGCCACCCAGGCACCCCTGAAGTATCTTCTTGAAATTTTTAAATATGTGCAGTAAATACAAAGGATTAAGAAATTTAATAACCTATGGTCTCCAACAGAGCTGGTCTCTTTTTATTTTAACTTTTTACTTCTACTGAGTCTGCAGTGATTGTAGCCCTTAACTTATGCCAATGGAATCATTCTCCCACTTTCATTGTCAACTGTGATTGAACTGATTCATGGCCAAGAGGTTTGCCCTCCCTATGGGGTGTGAAAACACTACTCTAGAAAGTTAGTCATGCTAAGTATTTTCTATCAGTTTATTTCCATTTCTAATATTTTTTTCCTGAAGTTTGATTCTTCTACCTAAGAAAAAAAGAAAAAGAAGAGAAAAGCCATACCACACTAATGGCAAGGGTAAAGGTCACAAAACGGCATTTCTTCTTAAAATATCTCCATTTAAATGCAAATTTTGGCCTTTATTCCTCACCTTTAAACAGTCATTTCATAGAAATGCAAAAAGTAAAAGTAAAGTTTGTGTTTTAATATCTACAGAAAAGCACACTAATGTGTTACTTAGCCTCATTTATGCTGCATGAACACAACTGTCTTAGAGCTTGATGGATTTCTTTTGGGATAAGCAGTATTTTCTCAGAAAATTCAATTTAAAAAAATTAAATATGCACAGGATGTTTAAATCCAGCTTTAAGAAGATAAAGTCTCATCATTTTTCATAATTTGAATCACTAAACGTTTCCGCATTGTTTTTGTTATACTTTTTTTTTAATTTAGCTTATATAATTTACAAAGCTATGGCATACATTAGTGACAAATAACTTGAAATAGTCTTTATTATTGTTGAATCTGACTTAAATGCACTTCTATGAAAATAAAAATGTAAAGCTGATAGCATTTTCAACTTGCATGGTGATGATTTCATCCTAGTGACTAACTTAAAGTAAAATCAAAATGATTAAAGTTTTAAAAGAAAAAAATCCAGCTATTTAGAAAACAATAAAAGTTTCAAAGCATTAAATTGACTTAGAAATTTAGAATTTATACCAGAATTAAATGTTTTGTGATGTGAACTTTGATACAGAATCACAAAAATAGATTTGAATGTACCAAAATATTGGTTTTTTTTTTTTTTTTTCAATGTCTTGCAAGACACATAGTGTCCATTTTATGCCTCCAGCCTAACCCAGTAGCCCCTCTGTGATTTCCTCTGCAGCTGTGGGGAGCAGTTTCCTTATACTAAGGCAGTGTTCCTCTCAACTTTTCTTCCTCAGGGATTCCTCCCCAACCTGGGCAGATACCTTAGCCTCCATGCAGGCTAGGATGAAAGTATGACAGTTAAAACCCTTTTTCCCATAAACCTTGACAAATGGTATATGAGAATGAGTTATTAATGCCTGAAACTTTGATCCTTTAAAGCTGAGCTGTCCAATTGAGTAGTCACTAGCCACATATATGACTATTTATACTTAAATTAATTAAAATTAAATAAAATTAAAAACTAAATTCCTCAATCATACTAGCCATATTTCAAGCTGTTATTATAGCAGAAAATGTGGATATAGAACATTTCCATCATCAGGAAGTCCTGTTGGACAGTGCCGTTTAAAGGAATGCTTCTAAGGCTGTGTGTTCTACAATTATTCATCAAAGAGTCCTCAGCAGGATTTAGCCTCAGTTGCCCACAGTTTAACTGGATCAAGAATGTATCATTTTGGGGGTTTTGCTCTTTTCTTTAGCTTATTCCTTGCTTCTTCACTTCTACTTCTTGGAATAACAACTAAATCCTTGTTTCAGGCTCTGCTCTGTGGGGACCCAACCTGAGAAAGGTAGCATACCAATACTTTTGGCCCTACTTTAATTCAAAGAATGCCGTGATTAACCAAGATGCAGACAGAAATAAAATAGTTACAACATTTAAAATACATGTATTTACAATTCTTTCCCCCTTCACATCCTTGGCCTTCATTCCTTAACTAGTTCTATAACTGCATGGTCTTCACTGAATTGATCAGGTTGAGGAGGGAACAAGGCAGTGTCAGAGGCCAAATATATACCAGAATATTGCATTTTAGAAGTAAGGACAGTTGAAGAATAAGAGGGGTGGAAAGGAGGGAGATAGACAGGAGGGGCAAAAAAGAACAGGTGCCTGTAGGTATGGAACTCTGGAAAGAGAGTTATCTAAATGGGATTATTAGGAAGTTCGGTTCTACATCTTCTGATGTAATTCCCTCAAATGTTGTATCCCAGAAAGATTTTCAGGAAGTACTGACATTAATTTTCAATTGGAGTTAAACTTTTTGGAGTTAGACTTCTACACCTTTCAATTGTGACAGTAGTCTCAAAGGGACCCAAGGCAGTCAGAGTGCATCCCCACAAATAAAGCAATCATCATATGTGAACCTTATGGTTGCACCATAATGCCATGACTTATTTAATGCAAGAAAAACAATATGTGAAAAATATGACAATTCTTAACAAGGTGACAATGTGACATTAACAAAACATTTCCCCATATTTGTGAAATTAAAATTATCTTCATTTACGCATGTTTTGTTACTGATAGCACTATGGAAGTTAAAGGGGCAACCTAACTTCTGAAATGGTTTCTATAAAGTTTAATACCGTCTTTAGGTGAAAATCACTAGGATAGAGCTTTCGGATTTTTCTCCCCTTTTTAAGATTAAGGTAGATGATGAAACTTACAAAAACAGTAATAATACTCTGAAAATGTGTGTGATTCGATCATTTCCCTTTAAATCAACTTATTCCTGTTAAACATACATCTCTCAGCTTTCATTATCCAAAGAAAAAAATAGCTTTCAAAGCTCAAAACACATTATCAATGAAATTAAGAGATACACTGACCAGGAAAGTGCATACATTAACTTTTTACATTCTCTACAGAAACCCCTGTACAGAAATAACAAGTTTTAATTAATTGAATTTTACTGCTCTTTTTTATATTGGGGTGTGGGTGGAGTAGGAATGTTGGAGAATGATTGCCAAAAAACAAATCTTACATTGATATTCTGAAAGGATAACTGAAAAGAACTTTTCTCTAATCTTTTTTTTCTGTAAGTCTGTGATTATGCCTCCCATCAGTCATGTCAATAAAATTGGAAATATTCATCAAATAGTAAAGTCATCCATTCATACATCCATTCATCCACTCACTCACAAAACATATTAAGGATATATTTGTGTCAGCCATTGTGCTGGATGGTAGGAATCCAGAGTAGTTAGATCCAACAAATGTTTGTCGCACACATATTTGCTAGGCCTTTCATAGGTGGTAGGGTAAGGGTGGTCGTCAGTTTCTCCCATTGAGGAAACACAAGAGTGGGGAAACCAGATAAACAAAGTGAGGTTTCCAATGCTGCGTGAGGCTCACAGCAACCAGCAGGTCAAAATGTGCATATGAAACAACAAACATTGAGCTTTGTAGAGAGAAGCACTTTACCAGTTGGGACTAGGTACAGATAAGGCTAGTTTAAATTATTTTTAACTAAATATTTTTACAGGATAAATTTGTTACTTATGAGGGCATTTTTCTAGCCAGCAAAGCAAAGTTTTGATCTTTTGGGCTCATTCTGATAAAACAAATCTTTCTGGCTGGTCTAATTATGGAGTATTTATTGGTTCTCAAGTGCCTGAAGACAAGTTGTTTCTCATGTAGGTTAAACCAGTCCTTCCCCCTGTGGATCTGGCTATGATATGCATCTGTCTGGTAATTCCCTGCCAATTAATAATTTTGCCCTTATTTCAGCCCACTCTAAACTAAATTATTATATTTTGAATATGGCTTCTCTCGATCTGTATGTTGGACATTCAATAAATCAATATCTAGATTACTTATTGATTTTCCTAGTGCTATATGTGCATACAGTCATTCTATTCAGTTTCAGGAAATGAAATAGAAATAAAGATTGCGCTAACATGCTCTTTCTAATAAGTGAAAAGCAAACCCAGCATCATATTCAAATTTGGCATTCAAATGGTTTATATAAGAATCTGATTTTTTAAATCTCAATTCATAAGCAGAAAAATGCCGTCCCTAAGAAGCTTGCCAATGTTTTACAGAACGCAAAGCTTAGCCATTAAGGTTAAAAAGGAAAAAAAAGAAGACTAAAAACCATTGCAGAAGTAAAGCACACAGCATAATGTTGCCTGATTACCACTCTGAGAGGCCTGGCCATCAAAGCATGGCCAATTCAAATTTCAGTTGATGCCTCTTTAAGCCCTAATGAACCGTAGTGCCCTAATGAGAGGTTTCACTGAATCCTAGTCAACCAAGCATTGGTTTCACAGAGCAAAGAGAAAACTAGGAACCTGCTGCATCTTAAATGGTGATATCAACAATATTTATAAGACATTTTTCCCTTGAATAAAAAAATACAAAAACAAATAGCTACTGTTCCATGGGAGTCACAAACAAGGATGTTGGCTTAATTTAGTATGAAGTCATTGTACGTCATGAAGTATTCTGCGTGAATTCACCAATGTTAAGAATTAAGTCTTTAAATGAACTTCTAAGAAAGTAATATCTGCATAGTTTTGTATAGTAAGGAGTACATTCTGAGGTGTTTAAGAAAGAAACAAAGATATTTTGTCTACAGAAGATTAATGCTGAGACTAACAAAAAATGATTCACTAGAAACAAAAATGCTCGTTTAAGTCAATGCATAATATAGGTCACAAACGTTTCGGGCATTATATAGGTCAAATCGCATTCGAAGTCCCCATTTTTCTGTTCCCTTTCTAATGATTTTGGCAAGTGTAGACAGGGTGCTGGGTAACATACATCCAAAGAGAGATGGTCAGACTCAAAGACATTGCTGTTCACATCTAAATATGGCACTGCAGTGCACTCTCATTTTTGCTTTAAGCCCTTAATGATAATTATTAGACAACTGTGACCAGAATTTCACTTGGCTCCAAGAATGGCATTGAGTAACCTGAACACATTGCCAGTAATATGAAACCCCATCTCTGTGATGCACAACTCTTTTGAACATAGGCATTACTTCTTCCTTTAAGGAAGAGTTCTGGATCATCACGAGTTAATGACTGTAATTGTGAGAAAAAAGAAAAAGAAGTGGAATGGAAAAGAGACTTTGTTGACCATTCTTTTTTAAAATTAGTAAAATAAAATAGAATAAAACAACCTGATGTAGAATATACCAATATATACCTAGAATCCCCCAGCAAGAATGTAGTGTTTAATCATTGTTAGCATGATGTGACACAGTATGTATTATATTCCATCTACAGACACACCTTTCAAGTGTAAAAAAGCATTTCTTCAGGGAGGCCTTTCCTGACTCCCCAACACTATATCAGATTCAAATGTCCTGTAACTTTCTCTCCATAAAACAAGTTCCACCAAAAAGGCATTTACAGAGTTATTAATCTCAGATTCATCTCTGTTCATCACATGGTAAGTTGCAGGTGAGCAAGAGCAGGTGCATTTGTTTCCTAGCCCTGTTGTATCTTGGGCCTAGCACAGTGCCTGATGTGTACTGAGCCCTCGAATGGTTCTGCATCAAGGGATGAATGACCATGCTGCCCCAGATAATCCTGAAAGTAAAGTGAGGATCAGGCAACTTCCTACACAGATGTAGTCCTAGAGGGTATTTTGGTAATGTGTCTGAATATTAAACATACAAACCTTTTACCTTAAATAGAAGCAGTATATATACAGGAATGGTCAAAGGAGTCTTGTTTCGAATTGTAATTTTTCAGAATCAAATTCCAATGGCAGGTAATAAACTAAACGAATTACAGCATATCCTTAAAGTGGTCCAGTACAAAATCGGTTGCATGGACTAGTTATAAGACAGTGCACATAAAGCACACACGGAAAAATTCCATACATAGGAAAATATATGTGAAAATTTCTGAAAGAATACCAACTATTAACAGGGCTCACCTTTAAGTTGTGAGACTACCTTTATTTTCTTCATTATGTTTTCCTATTTTTCCTAAACTTTAGCAATAAGCATATATTACTTTCATTAAGAAAATTAAAACTATTAAAAGAAAAGGAAACCAAGATGACAGACTGTGACAATAACATGGGCAAGGTGCAATGTTTCATGCATACAATCCCTTTCTATCTCATAAGAGCCTACTGAGTCTCCTATATTAGATATTATGTGAAAAAATAAAGTTACATATTTTGAACTATTAATAAATACTGTCTATTCATAGCAAAGCAATAATTAGGCCAGTGAAATTAAATATTTAACCTCCAACACTTTAAACAATAAAAACTAATGGTTTGGGAGAGGGACCACAGCAAGAAATATGTCTGGCAACTTTTACTTTTGGCAAGGAGAATACGTGTATATGAAAATAAAATGAAGTCAAGAATTAGTAATACTATCTGTAAAATGCAATTTCTGAATTCTATCAGGGTGCAAAACCTAGGCAAAAGGAAATTTAAAACTTTTCCCCTATAATTGTGGTCAATGGCATGGCTATTGGTTTTTGACACCAGATCAGTGACGGAAATAACACTCAAAGTCTCACAGAGGGGATAATATCTACCTAGAGGTCCCTGTGAAATAAACTCCGCCGCACAGAAAATGTATATGCCATGCCTGGAATGTATTTTTCATTAAAATTACTTTTATTGCCATTGTTGTTCCAATGGGGTGTGTGGAGGGGGGTTAGGTAGAGAAAAATAATTTGCTCAAATGATCAACATAACTGTTACAACTTCCTATTTAGTGTAATCTCTTTGGAAGAGGACTAACTTACGGCACAGATTGACAAGCAAATTCCAAGGATATCAATAAAGAGTTCAATAAGTCATTTGATGCTAACTTAATTTTTTAATGTAGCTGGAGTAGTCCCCAAGGGCCCTGTGGCTGCCTTGAAGTAGTTCTGTAACAGCAAATGTCACAGCCATCCAAGGACGTGAGGATGCTAATGTAGCATTCTTCATAAAATCAAACCAGGTTGCTGCTCCCCCTGACATCATAACAAAGCCCTGATGGATGTGCACTCTGCGTGCTGAATTGATTTTTGTTAAGTCCGAGCTCTCATACTATTTTATCCTAATGTGCCTAAATAAGCAGTGTTGACTCCTTAATTTACTCATTTTAACACCAGCAGCTTCCAGGACTCCATTAACATGGCGCCGCATTTAGGTTGTCTGCTGAATTTGCTAACCTCAAACATATGAAATCTGAATTCTTAAAACTGATAACACTGCCAGGAAAAATCATTTCTTTCCAGACCAATGGGAACGCATGTATCAGCATTTCAAGGAGTTGCACCCATAAATACTTAAACCAGAGGGTACACCGAATTAATTAGGACACTTGGTTTATTAAGAGGGTTGATTGTGGGTACATGTTACAAATGGTAACCTGAAGGCCCTAAGGAAGTAGTTTAATGTTTTGCCACCAAACGAAACCATTGGAGAGACATTCACTGAAGGAAATTCAACAGAACAGAATGCGATTCAATAGATGCACGAATTCTGCCAAAAGCAAAACAGACTATTAGGGTCTGGAGTAATTTGGAAATAAACAGTAAATTCTGTAAGAAAATAAAATAAAAAGAAAGAGAGGAAAAGAATTACTTCAAGTAACACAAACAGTGTTTTAAAAACAAATTGAAACAACGGCAAAACAGAAGATTATTTTAACCAAGGCGAATTCAAAAAGAACTTCTGTTAGGGACATTTGTATGATATACAATGATGATGCTAAGCCCTTGGGGATATAGAAATACATGTATTTCTTTGGAACATGAGAACATTATTTCCTTAGAAGCCAATGAGGGGTATTGTGGGCTCGGATTTGTGTTTCGTTTCTTTTTTAACCGTGTAGTGTTTATTTCTTGAGTGTTTGGTGGTTGTATTTTTATCACTCAGGGAATTGAGCTATTGCGGGGTGATATATTCAATGAATTTCTCCTTCCATCAAGTTCAGTGTTTTACTGGTTTTAAAAGCAGCCTTTACTTTTATTGTCTCCAGCAAAACCAAACACATGCTTTACTTTAGTTCCACATCTGTATTGATAATGATAGGTCACCAGCTCTTCAGTACAACCCAAACTGTGACATTATAAAAGCCTGCCTCCTTATTGAGGCTTAGCCTTTGCTTGTAAAAACAAGGCAAAGGTCCAATTAGCGACTCAGAGGAAAATGGGAGGGCAGTCTTTTGTGTATAGGCATCCTCATTCGAAAACCTATAATCCATAATGAGCCCTCCTTAACACGACGGATGCTTTCCTTTCAGACAAGCCTAAATACCAGGTCACTAATGAGCAAGAATTTAAAACGCCGAGGCCATGAATGAAACAGGTTATTGTGAAAATTGGCTCATATTAAGAGATTTAAAAGACTTGGCTAGTTCTGTTTGGCCTGACAGGTCTAACTAATTAATCAAATACTTTGATAAGTAACTAACTTCTTGCATTTTAAAAGGGAACTCTGATCTGCCAAATAGTGAAGAAAAGAACAATCTTGATACTACTTAAAATATAAAGAATGGAATCTCATGGCCATGTGCACGATCCATGCTTATTTTAACAAGAGTGTTCTAGCAGAAGCTGTGATATCTGGAACACACCAATTAGAAAGTATTGGAACCTAGCATATTGCCATGTTACACAGCTTTATTCCAGGAGAAAGGTACCAACATGGAGAGCTTTCTAGAAAAGACCTGAGAGGCTGTTCTCACTGGTGAGATTTGCTGAGAAGAAAGAGCTTGCAATGGCCCAGAGCACAAAGGCGCAGGCCTCCTGTCTAGTCCCATAGTCAGTGTTTTCCTTCTATAGCTTTTACCATTAGGCAGCTCTGTGACAGAAGCTGCTCTTGGTTAATTAAAATATCTAGGAGGCTCTTTCCCTTGCCTCATTTGAGGGGAAAAAAAAAAAAAAAGAAAAAAACTATCAGGCGGCAAAGGCTTTTGTTTGCTTGGAGTAAAAACACACAGGGCAGATATGTCTGCAGCAGCTACTGGTTAAGAAGGTTGTTGTGGAAAGAGGAAAGGCATTCAGAGCCGGCCAGGAACACTGGGCACCACTACTTAGACTGTTGGGATCTCCTAAAGGTTAATCAAAACATTCGAACCTCAATTTCCTATCTGAGAAATATAACAGATCAAACCTTCTTTGCAGGACAATTATGTGATTAAAACAGTAACTGGCACATGGTGGTAAGTCAATAAATAGTGGCTTTTAAAACTTACTGTGGCAGGTGGTTCCTTTGGGAACTCCCAAAGAACCACACCTCTTGCTATTTACACACCATTTGTAGTCCCTCCCACTTAGACTCTATGATCTGTATCATGGGGCTAGTTTTGGCCCATGGAACATTAAGAGAAGCAAAAAAAAAAAAAAAATTGCTGTTTTAAGCCACTAACTTTTGGGGTGATCTGTTAGTGATAGACAACCTAGAACACTTACCACGTTTTCATGATCTGTTACTGATTATGGACTCCCAAGAATTCTGTATAATGATTAAAGAAGTTACAGTCTTTAATACTTATAATGAGCCTATATTTCCTGGAGTCTTGAGAATTTTATAATTGTTCATAAACTCTGGATTATCCTTGAATATTGGCTAAATAACTCTAGACCAAATACACAACCTCACCTCCTTTTTATAGATGTTCTGAATAAACGGAGTTGCCAAACAAGGGATTGGTATGTAAACTAATTTAAAATTTTTTTCATATAACCATTAGATATTTTTATGTAAGTATTTAGCTCTGGTATTTTGTACTTTTGTCTACTTTTTTGTTGTTTTGCTGATTTAGATTGATTGATTTCTGTACATGACTCAGTGCTCACCAAGTATAGTCACCACCTGTCACCACATATTATTACAATATTATTGACTATATTCTGATTCACTTTTTTGATCCATTTTTTTTACATAAAACCTCACAGCTGTCAATAAAACAAGCTGTTTGCTAGCTTTATTTATATTATTCTCTGTTAACATACAATATAAATAATTATACTTTTAATCTGAGTGTTTTTAATTTGAGCATACCTTCCAATAATACAATCTGAAAACTAATGTGACAAAGATTGATTTTTTTTAAAAGATTGCTATTATTTACCTCAGTATCCACTTTCCTCTTCCTCTTTATTAAAGTATTAAAGTGTGTGTGTGTGTGTATATATATATATATATACATATATATATATATATATGGGATGGGATTACACCAAAGTACAGTTCTAGAATCCCAAGCTTCCCTTTCCGCAAGGTACAGCTATGTTCACAAACTCTGACAATGAGATCTAAGCAAAGTGATGTCTGGGATTTACAGAAAGACTTCTTTTTTTTTTTTTTTAATTTATTTGACAGAGATCACAAGTAGGTAGAGAAGCAGGCAGAGAGAGAGGAGGAAGTACGTTCCCCGCCGTGCGGAGAACCCTACAGAAAGACTTCTAATAAAAAATAAGATAACTTTTCTGGCATCCCACTCCCTTTTTCTAGCCTCCTTTCTACTGGGAAGCCTGGTGACCGATTAGCAGTCTTGGAACACTGAGGTGCTTGGGTAACCTTGAGGGTGAAAGTCATGTGTTAAAAATACAGAAACCCGGGACCCTGATGACAGTTGAGCCACCATTCCAGCTCTAGACTCCTTAGGTCTACATTTATTTTAAATGAGGATAAAAATTAACTTCTACCTTGTTGAAACCACTATTATTATTTTAAGATTTCTGTTATTTTCAGATAAAGTTAGTCCTAACAACTACCAATAGCCTAAGCATCACTACATATGAACACAAAGAAAAGGATTTGGTTATAGTCTCAAGTTAAAATACTTTTAAAGGAAAAAAAAAATGTCCGAAGAAGATCAAGAGGTTGTTTGTGGCTAGAAAATCAATACATACAACCTAGCATCCAGGAAGAATGCATGCCTTTTTGCTAAAATTTGTTTTGCATATTCAAAGATAAACTACAATAACAACTAAAAAAAAAAAAAAACATGGAAAAGTGCAGGAAAACCATCGAGTACTGTTGAATTTCTTCAGTGGTTTGGCTGTGCCACTTAAGTACACTTTGGGAAGATCCAGCTAAAGAAAACTAAAGTTCAAACGCCATGAGATAATTTGACATAAGAGTGAGATAATTTGCTTAAATATAACAAAGTGACAGCAGAAGTTTTGAAATTGTTGAAATACAGAGATTCTATACACTAAAGTCTAACCTAGATTAATTCCTAACTCCACTACTGACATGGATGGGAGATGAACATAACAATGGGTGCATGTGTAATCACAGGCATATGGTAATAAACACCAAAAGCTCTATCAAAGCACATTTTTATTTTTCAGAGGAAAACCGCAATGAGGATCTTAACTTTTTTCAGCGATTGAAAAGAGCTTATTCTATATTGAAATCTAAAATTCTCTGACAGACTGAAACAGAATTTCACAATGAAAGATTATATTTTTAACAAAATATTCTAATGCCTCAGTTAAATGAAAACCTTGCCTAGGTAAAGGCCAAGGTGCAATTGTTTTCCCAATAATCATTGGAAGTACCAGAGGAGAAGAGATTTTGACTTCTCCAGGCCCTACAATGCCTGGCCAGAGCTCCTAATAACATTTTAAGCCCATCTACTGGATTGCCCAAACAGTACCTGGAAGAAAGAGTAAGAAAGAGTAAGGGTATATTGTGAATGATAGAGTTTACCATAAGGTAGAATACTATGTAAGTTATTAGCTACCCTAAGCAGACTCAAATACCATAAAACTTATTTTAAAATAATGTGATTTAAATATTACTCATACATAAAATTACTTTATTTTATGATGAGTAAATGTTCCCAGTCCTTCCATTATGTGTTTTTAATTGGGGATATTTTCTTAAAACTGTAAGGCAAGCTTCTGAGTGGATGGTCTTTTTGAAACTTATTTGTTTTAATTGAAAAGATATCTGAAGGGTTTTCGATAACTGGAATGGTTCTCACCATTTTTCACCAAAGCTTTAAATTTATGTACCATTCTTAAATAAGATCATCCAAGGATAAGTAATATCACATGCCTAACCAATGTCTGTCAATATTAAGAGGAATAAAGACTATTGTTTTATATAAGAAGGTAGAAAATAGGGTTCTAAAAGCACCATAATACTCATAACTCCAGCATGTTTTGATGTGACATCTTGTTAAAAAATGTGAGATGCCAAATACCTGCTTTCTGTATTGATTAATAAACATATGAATCCTAAAACAAATATTAAACATCTATTTGAAAGCATAAAATAAAACAAATATATTTTTAGTAAAAAGCCAAGTCTGGTATGTAGAAGAGGAGATCATCCTTTCTAGTCAGAGTCCTTGTCGATGTTAAGTGTCTATGCATAGGTCTTTACTCATGTGTGTGCCCAGGAGAGCTGGGAAGTGCCAGAGGGGCTCTCACACAACTCTCACAGCTCTCTCACAACTACATGGTAGGGTACAGTGACCTAGAGTGTCCTCCTTAAACTTTTATATGGGCAACCTGAGCATAAAACAAAATCATCTGAATCTCCCTGGACCACTCAGCAGGTTCCTTATTCTGCCAACCCTCAGGGTATTTAGATCCATAACCTGAGATATTAGCCAAACTTCGTGAAGACAAAAGAGAAAGGAGGAATAGGGAGAGTTACCTTAGGGAAGTGTGTTGTCACATGGGAACACTGGCTGTCAACCTTAGTTGCACATTAGAACCACCTGGGACCTTTAAAAAAATCCAGATGCCCAGGCTGCGCCCAAGACCAATTAAATCAGGATTTGGGAGAGATGGAACTCAAACATCAGGACTGTTTTTGAAAGCTCCCCAGGTGACTTCAATCACTCTGTCTGACCAAGCTCTCTCTCAGCTATTGGCATTTAGGAAGGTCATCAAGAGAACAAGAAAAAGGAAACATGTAATTTCCCCTAGTGAAATTGTGTGATTGTGGGTATACAATCTAATTCCTGATGGCCAGATTAAGATATTAGCCCAATTATGCTCATTTTATTACACTGAAAAAATGGAGCCATCATTTTATTTTAATTTGTTCAAGTACTAGAAGAATAATGTATTCCAGTGTCAATATGCCGAACCTAATTCATTTCATATGAAAGGCGGTTACTTATGACTTTTAGCAAGACTGGAAAAGTGCCAATGCACATTTTCCAATAGACATAGGAGGCTTAGCAGGTAGTAAGCTGAGCTGGCACGTAGGACCTTGCGTTAATGAAAACCCAGAACTCTGGTTTCCTAACTATTCATGATTGGGAAATTAGAGTTTATGGTTCCGGAAGCTTTCTACATACCTCACATCATCTGAGCATAATGAAAAACTGACACCCAAGCATCATGTGAACACTGTGCAAACGCTATACAGAACAGAAAGGCACAGCAGCTTAGCCTACTGGAGAACAAAAACATAGCAACACACAATGAAGAAGTAAAATCCCTGTGAATCAATTGACTCAGGCTTAGTACTCTAAATCCTCAACACACACACACACACACACACACACACACACACACATACACACACATCTTTTTCCATAGTACACCCAAGGGTAATCCATGTAACAAGCTGGTTAATGATAATACAAGATTAAAGTAAACACCAAAAAAAAAAAAAAAAGAAAGAAAGAAAGAAAAAGAAAACCACTATGCCTGGATTCATATTACTTGGATGAGAAGTTAACTTGAGATACTCTAGAAGAGCTCACTTAATTACACTGGTGATGAAATTATCCTTTCATTGAATTAGCAGTTATGATTTGGCCCCAACTTTCCTGACCTTATAAGTAAGTTGAGCCACATGTTTACTTGAAGATATCACAGTAGCTGTATCTTTTTTTTTTAATAAGAAAATCCCCCTTTCAATTATAAAGGCAAAGAAAAATAAGAAAATAGAAAGAAGAACAATTAGCTCTGATCCTACCACCTTCAAATACACAAACAGTTGCATTTGCCTCTGTCTCATTTTAGAATTAGAGGGTGGGGCTCCTCCAGTTTTTGACCAAGACTGAAATCAGCCTTCATCTAGACAACCTTCCTAAAGGTCTTCAGAAGCTGTTCACTAACACTCATCCCACTGTCTAAATCAGAAATCAAGGATTTTAATTTCCTGATGGATTAGTTTTATAATTTTAGACAAGTTAATTAACTTCTCTGAACTTCAGTTTCATTAATATATAAAGAAGTTGGTAATCTGCCTTGTAGAACAGTTGTCAAACTCTTGGATATAAGGTATGTCTGGTGGCACATAACAGGTATTCCATGAAATAGTAACCATGGTTATGACTGTCATGTCTATAGCCACCTCTATCATCTCCCTGAAGAAATCAAAGCAAAAGAAATGAAAAGACTCTCTAAATATCAATACTGTTTTAGCTAATCACATCCATCCATGCACCTTACAATTGTTGGACCTCCCATTCTGGATTAAAAATATATCTATATATACTTAAATATTATACTTTTCAATATAACTTGGATTCATTAAAAAAAAAAAAAAGGTAGGGGGGGCACCTGGGTGGCTTCCTTGGTTAAACATATGCTTTCAGCTCTGGCCATGATCCAGGGTTTTGGGATCAATCCCTGCATGGGGCTCCCTGCTCCATGGGGAGCCTGCTTCTCCCTCTCCCTCCATCCCTTTCCCCTGCTCGTGTTCTCTCTCTGTCTTAAATAAATAAATAAATAAATAAATAAATAAATAAAATCTTAAAAAAGATGTATGCTGGCCTTCTATATTTGCATGGCCCTTAGCAATAGTCATCTTTTATTTAAAGCGATTTTTGGCATGCAGCAAGTTCTTACCTTTTTCTCTAAGTGGACTCAGAATATTCTTATTTCAAAATCTTGAAAAATCATCTCAAGATTTCAGCCAGAGAACACAGCTACTAATATATTCTTTTTTTTTTTTTTTTTAAGATTTTATCTATTTATTTGACAGACAGAGATCACAGGTAGGCAGAGAGGCAGGCAGAGAGAGAGGAGGAAGCAGGCTCCCCGCTGAGCAGAGAGCCCGATGTGGGGCTTGATCCCAGTCCTGAGCCGAAGGCAGAGGCTTTAACCCACTGAGCCACCCAGGCGCCCTAGCTACTAATATATTCTAACAGGAATAACAACACATTGCTACTCCTCCTTTCCTATACACATGTGACTTCAGCAGGGATACACTGAGACCAGTGGACTAAGGCAGGGCCATGAAGAGATGGAAAAGAAGAAGAAGGAGAAGGAGAGAAGGGGAGGTAGGGGAGGGGGAAGGGGAAGTGGGAAGAAAAGAAGGGAAACAGGGAAAGAAGGAGGAGAAGAAGAAAAAGGAGAAGAAGAAGGAAGAAGGAGGAGGAGGAGGAGAAGGAAGGGGAGAGGGAGGGGGAGGAGGAAGAGGGAGGAGGAAAAAGGAGGAGGAGGGGGAGAGGAAGAAGGAGGGGGAAGAAGGAGGAGGAGGAGGAAGAAGGAGGGGGAGAAAAAGGGGGAGGGGGAGGAGAGGAAGAAGAAAAAGGAAAAGGGGGAAAAAAAAAAAGAAAAAGTCCAAAGCTACTCAGGAAGGCACTAGGATTCTGTACTTTCCCATAGATGGAGTAAATGATTTAAACTTCTGTGCCCTCTGAAAACTTTCCATGGCTTATGCCCCCACTCACTCATTAACCTGACTGTGAATGTCTCAATGGTGACTATATGTCATATTCTTCCCTAGTGTCTGCCTTTATGCATAGAACAGGAGTACCTAGCAGGAGAAATCAATGAATATGTGTAACCTAACAAATTAATGAATACACAATTGAGAAATGATTCCTTTATCTTTCTACAGATGGAGGTACAATAACATTGAGTGGACACAAGCACACAGAAAGTCGGGCAGATACTTCAGGTGGCCTTCCTAGCACTCCTAGCTATATTGGCTTCAGTGTTTTCCAGCTGACCCCCAACTGTCTGTATTCTCTTGGCCTTGGGGCTTCCTCTGAAGTTTCAAAGACCACTTTTCCTATTTGCATGGCAGGCCAGACCAGTCAGGAAAGTCACATCTTCTAACCTTGTGGCATTCAGCTGACATATATAAACACCCCACCTCGTCCTTTGGGTAAGATAATTCTGAAGGGCATTTGGGTGGCTCAGCTGGGTAAGCATCTGACTCTTGATCTCAGCTCAAGTCTAGATCTCAGGGTCATGAGTTCAAGCCCCAGATAACTCCAAGAGACTTTAAATCATTCCAAGAATTCTCCTGAATGTTTCCCCTTTCTTGTCTCATTTCCCACTCTTCTAGTAATTTATGAGCTGTCCAGACTACTCCTTGACATAGGATCTTGTTCTTAGGTAAACCTCACTTCTTATTGGGGTTTCCCTAAGATTATACATGAAGAATACAGAATTTAAAATGTAATCTAGCTTTGATAGTCCAGGGAAGTCATTAAGATATTATCCCAGGTTGCCAAAATGTACAGTTCAAAATAAAATTTTCATTAATTTCCATGTATTATAATTTGCTAAATTGTATGCTCTGATATGCATAAAACAACTTAGTGTACACATCCTTTTCATGCAGTTTTCAACATTAGACATGTATGAGCCAGAGAAGCAATGAGCGTTGTGGAAATAAGCCAGTGAATTGGTTATGGGCAATATGTTCTTAATGAGAGAACTGGCTTCCTGCCACAAAAATATTTCTTCAAGCATGATTTCAAATGCAATATCACTCAAAAAAAGAGTGCAGTTTCAAAATAAAATGCTCTGATAGTTCTATTTGCATAGCAACAAGTATATCAGTTAAGAAACCTAACATTAATTAGCACTCCCACATCAAGCCTTCAAAACAAGAGGATGAAGGGAAAAAGAAACTATAAATCAGCAATTTAAAATTAAAAGACTTATGAACAGCCAAGTTGTCTTTGAATGACATTCTGGGAAACATATTACTCAGTGGTAATCATTCAGTTATACGTATTTTTATAGATTGTTAGTATATGTGCTTTAAATGTTTAAGAAAATATTATTTAGGTGAGTAGTTTTCGTTTTATCCCGTATAAATAGTGCTGTATCTTTCACTTTGCATACTGCAATTATTTATTTTTTAACATTTACACAATTCAAATGCAACTGTGTTTCATCAGAAGATATAACAGAATGACAGTTTTAAGGCCAGCACCTCATATAATATAATTTAGTTCCATTACCCAATTTGTCCAACTATTTTGCCTGAATACACTCAATAATGAAAAGCACTTCAATCCCTCTACTTGTTGAGTCACATCATAATTTTCCATTCCTAACACTAGTGTTGGGTAAAAAAGAGAAATATTTAGATGATCTTTAATAATAAAGTTTATGTATGTGTACTACAAGTGCATATAAAAGAAAAATATACAAGTGACTCTGTTATAGAAGAAATGGCTTTTTTAAATGTGATACATATTTACAGATTAAAAAAACAGAGTTTAAAGCAATTTGTGCAATATTAAGAAATACATAAGCTTCAAAAAACTTTTGAAGGTCTTCAGTAATGTAACTGCTTTAAGTGCTTTGTACTTTCAGGGATCTGGACCCTTGCCTCACACTCGTTATCCTACTCTAATTTATTCCTAAAATGTTACAAGCTATTGACATCATAAGCAACATATTCAGTTATAAAACAACAGGAGAAATGCAGATGTTTGGAAAACAGAGAAAATAAAGGCAGACTGGGGCTGTGGGTTTTCTGTGTTCCATATCTGGGAACTTAACCCAGCAGACATTCCCTCTTTCTTCTACATCTTAAATCCTTCACCTATTTATTTTTTTCCCCTTTGATAAACCTTCTTTCTATCTTATTCCTCCACAAACCTACCATCTTATCTGTCTGTACATTCACTGAAAAATTTCTGGAAGGAATAGTAAACCTAGACTCAGTTTATTGTTCCTTCCATTTTCTACACATCTCCCTTTAATTCTAAACTCTTATCACTTAACACCTTGTATCTACAAAAGACAGAAGACGAACTCAAATGATATGGTTATAAAAGAAAATACACTAGGGGTGCCTGGGTGGCTCAGTGGGTTAAAGAAAATACACTAGCTGATGCAACAAAGAAAAGGAGCTATAGGTCCAGCCATAGGCTCTACCAGATTAAGGCCCTCAGTGTCACCAAAAAAATCTATCATTGTCTATTTCTTGGCCCTGTTTTCTTCATTCAGTTGATCACATGTACTGAGAGTAGATGGAAGATTGGTTCCCCAAAGAAAAGTTGTGGTAGTTACTGGCTGGTGGGGGGGAGGGGAGTAGGGTTAAATACTCAGTAATTTATCAATGTTGGTTTTATTTTGTTTTGTTGTTGTTGTTGTTTTAAGATTTATTTATTTATTTTAGAGAGAGAAGTAGAGAAAGTATTGGAGGGGAGAGGAAGAGCAGAGGGAGAGGAAGAGAGAGTCTCAGGTAGACTCGATGATGAGTGTATAGCCTGACACAGGGCTCTATCTCACAATCCTGAGATCAGCACATGAGCTGAAACCAAGAGTCGGATGCTTAACCGACTGTGCCACCCAGGCACCGCAAGTTTTGTTGATTTTTTGTTTGTTTTTCAGAAGTCACCAACCCTTGGGCAACTCTAATGGTTGCCACTCTGCTTCTTTCCCTTTCTCTTCATATTCACCATTGGATAATGAAGTCTCTGCTGAATTTCAGAATATAAATCAGTTCTGGAATCCCTCCTTATTTATTTGGCTGATCATTTTAGGTTCTCCTTTGGAGGTCTCCCTTTGACTAAGTTCTTAAATGCAGACATTCATCTCAGTTCACCCCTTAGCTGTTTTTCCTTTCTTTAACTCTTGCAGAGCAACCTTGCTTCTACATAGGTTTTTACTACCATCTCCATGCATAAGACTCTCAAGTGTATATGTCAAGCTGCAAGTCTCCTCCTGTTAGGACTGAATGGTGTCCTTCCCAAAATTCAACTACTGAAGTTCTAACCCCTAATGGGATGATATTTGGAGATGAGGCCTTTGGGAGATAATTAGGTTTAGATGAGGTCATGAGGATGGGGCCCTTAAGAGAGCATTATTGCAATTCGAAGAAAGAGACACCAAAGTGCTGGCTTCCTCTTTTTCTCTCTCCACCGTGTAAGGATACAAAGAGAAGGCAGACATCTGAAAAATAGGAAGAAAACCTTCACTGGAGAACTAAGTTGGCTGGCTCCTTGATTTTGGACTTGCCAGCCTCCATAAGTGTGAGAGAGATATGACTATTGTTTAAGCCTGAGCAGCAAGGGTTCCTCCCTACACCAAATCTTCACATCCAGTTACCTGTTGAACATCTTCTACAGTTGTCTTACTATTGCTGCAAATTCAATGGGACAACAGTAGTGGTTACTTTCTTTAAACAAACTATGGTTCACAGACCAAATCTGGCCAGAGGCTTTTTTTTTTTTCAGCGTTCCAAGATTCATTGTTTATGCAGTACATCTAGTGCTCCATGCAATAGGTGCCCTCCTTAATAATCACCACCAGGCTCACCCAGCCCCCCACTGCCCTCCCCTCCAAAACCCTCAATTTGTTTCTCAGAGTCAACAGTCTCTCATGGTTTTTCTCCCCCTCCAATTTCCCGAAACTCACTTCTCCTCTCCATACACTAATGTCCTCTGTGTTATTCCTTATGCTCCACAAGTAAATGAAACCATATGATTACTGACTCTCTCTGCTTGACTTCTTTCACTCAGCATAATCTCCTCCAGTCCCGTCCATGTTGATACAAATGTTGGGTATTCATCCTTTCTGATGGAGGCATAATACTCCATTGTATATATGGACCACATCTTTTTTATCCATTCTTCTGCTGAAGGGCGTCTTGGCTCTTTCCACAATTTGGTGACTGTGGCCATTGTTGCTATGAATACTGGGGTATGGATGGCCCTTCTTTTCACTACCTCTGTATGTTCAGGGTAAATACCCAGTAGTGCAATTGTAGGGTCCTAGGGTAGCTCTATTTTTAATTTCTTAAGGAATCTCCACACTGTTTTCCAAAGTGGCTGCACCAACTTGCATTCCCAACGACAGTGTAAGAGGGTTCCCCTCTCCACATCCTCTCCAACACTTGTTGTTTACTGTCTTGTTGATTTTGGCCATTCTAACTGGTGTAAGGTGGTATCTCAATGTGGTTTTGATTTGAATCTCCCTGATGACTAATGATGATGAACATTTTTTCATGTGTCTGTTAGCCATCTGTATGTCTTCTTTGGAGAAGTATCTGTTCATGTCTTCTGCCCATTTTTTGATGTGATTATCTGTTTTGTGTGTGTTGAGTTTGAGCAGTTCTTTATATATCTTGGAAATCAGCCCTTTATATCTGTGGTGTCATTTGCGAATATCTTCTCCCATTCCGTGGGTTGCCTCTTTGTTTTGTTGACTATTTCCTTTGCTGTGCGGAAGGTTTTGATCTTGATGAAGTCCCAAAAGTTCATTTTTCCTTTTGTTTCCTTTGCCTTTGGGGACACGTCTTGAAAGAAGTTGCTGTGGCCGATGTCGAAGAGGTTACTGCTTATGTTCTCCTCTAGGATTTTGATAGATTCCTGGCTCATGTTGAGGTCTTTTATCCATTTCGAGTTTATCTTTGTGTATAGTGTAAGAAAATGGTCGAGTTTCATTCTTCTATACATAGCTGTCCGATTCTCCCAGCACGATTTATTGAAGAGACTGTTTTTTTCCACTGCATATCTTTCCCTGCTTTGTCAAAGATTATTTGACCATAGAGTTGCGGATCTATATCTGGGCTCTCTACTCTCTTCCACTGGTCTATGTGTCTGTTTTTGTGCCAGTGCCATGCTGTCTTAGTGATCACAGCTTTGTAGTAAAGCTTGAAATCAGGCAACGTGATGCCTTCAGTTTTGGTTTGTTTTTTTTTTTTTTTTCAATATTTCCTTAGCAATTCGGGGTCTCTTCTGGTTCCATACAAATTTTAGGATTGTTTGTTCCAGCTCTTTGAAAAATGCCAGCAGAATTTTTGAAAATAAAATTTATTAAGAACCCAAATCATAACCATTCTTTTATGTAGAGTTTATAATGTCTTTAACAATACAAAGGCAGAGCTGAATAGTTGCAACAAAGACCACTTGACTTGCAAAGCTTAACATAGTTATTATCTGGTCCTTTATTGAGTTTTGTCTTTTGTTTTGTTTTGTTTTGTTTTTAGTTTTGTTCCTTTGTTTGTTTTTCCTGACCTTTGGCGAGAATAATGATTGTTACTGTTAGCTATACACTGGAACTTCATGAGGATCTTTTAATAATCCGGTGCCCTAAACTATAATATAGTTTATATATATAGCTAAACTATAATCCCTGGAAATTCAACCCAAGTACCCCCTTTTAAAGGCTCCTCAGGTAATCCCAGTCTATAGCAGAAGATGGAGAGTCACTGCTACAGAACTAATTTCCACTCCTGGTTTCCCAATCTGAAGTATTAGTGTCACCATCTCCAAAGACAAAGTTATCACCATTATCTTTTCCCCCCACCTACTCTGAGAGCTTATCCACTGTTATATTCTACTGTGTGTAGATAAAAAAGTTTTCTTGATTTACTCATTCCTTTTGTACTCTGGCCTTCATTGAGTTTCACTCAGCCATTTCAATAACTTCTTTATGAGTCTTTTTTTTTTTTTTGCTTTGATTAATCCTAATGACAGACCCCAGAGTTTTACTACTAAAATAAAGGTCTAATCATGCCACTCCCATATCAAAATAGACCTTGACCTTAGACAGCTTACCAAACTGTGTTATGAATTATAATGGTTTTATTTTTATAAATAGATAAGTAGATAATGATCTGAAAATAGCGGTAAGTTTGTCTTTATGTGTTTGTAGGTATATGTGTGTGTGTAAGGTATATGTTATTGCATTGGCTAAAGTATCTGTTATAATTAGTATAATGTTGTATAATAGTAAAATAGCAGGCATTCTGGTCTTGTCCCTATGGCAATATTTTTTCATTATTTTTCAGTGCTATTATAGATATATCTTTTTTTTTCCCTTGTGTCTTTTCAATGGAATTTTAGTTGAGTTGTACATTATCTGCCACTTTGGTCCACTCCCATTTTCCTTTAAGATGATATTTGAGGGATAAATCAGATCCAAGGTTTATCTATTACTTCTTACTAACATCTCAAAATTATCTCTCTCTTTTGAAAGTTACCACTGAGAGAAGAACAAGCAAACAAACATGAAATCTCAAGTGTCTCACTTGAAATAGAGATCTCTTTCTGTCAATCAATAATACACTAAAAGAGGAAACTATGAATACATATCATTTGAAACATGCAGACTCCAGGTTTGATTCATAATGAGACTGACATAATTAAGCTACCTGTTTCCTGAAACTCTTTCCTGAAAAAGAGATACATAGGGGATAAATCATTTGCTGCAGTGGAATCAATAGGTTACCTAGTAAAAAAAAAAAAAAAAAAAAAAAACTCTGAAACAGTGAAACTTCCTTCACAGCCAAGCTGACCCAATTAAATTAAATCTATTTACTTAATATGAACTTTATCAGACCTGGGTAAAAATTTGGCCTCTGCTGCTCATTATACATGTAACCCTGGGAAGACATTTAACTTCTTTGACCCTGTGTGTCCTCATCCATGAAACAGGATCAATCAATAATATCTGCCCAATTCAATTCCTTATGACATTAAGAGGAATTGGACACATTCTGTGTGTTATAAGAGTTATGATACTGTTGTTTTAATTATGGCAAAAACAAATCAAAGAGAACTTGGAATGGGAAAAAAAAAAGTCCAGCCTACAGGAAATCTAGATTTGGACTTGACTAGGTCTTATCAGTTAAGTAAAGAATTTCATCTCAGTGTATTTACTCTGACCCACCTTCCCAACAATATTAA
The DNA here is from genome assembly GCF_002288905.1 of Enhydra lutris kenyoni. Lineage (NCBI taxonomy): Eukaryota > Metazoa > Chordata > Mammalia > Carnivora > Mustelidae > Enhydra > Enhydra lutris. Next base: position 39,827,445 of record NW_019154090.1, on the reverse strand, counting down.
CAGCAGGACTCTCAATAGATATGAAACTGTTTAGGAAAGTTAAAATTCCTATAAAATCTGCAGTTTCTTTACTATATGTACCCAATAAACATATTTGTTCTAAAAATAAAATCAATTCTGTTTGTATCCACTGGCAGAGATATTAAGTCAACAGCATTAAAACAGGATTACATTCAAGCAAAGGATTCTGGCTTAGAAGGGAAAAAATAAGAATAAAAATCAAGAAAAGATAGGTTATGGGGACAGTGTCTGACTTAATGCAGGGCTAATTTCATGAACTGAAGAATCAGGGCGGAGCACCACTGTAATTGGAAACAGAAAAAATTTGATGGAAAGGAACATCCGATGGTGCTAAAAAGAACTGAGTTATTTGAGAGCAAAATTAGCAACTAAATGATGTACTTTAAGTGCAACAATTAGACATAAAGGGTCAACTAGATGTGAAAATGCGCACTTTTAAAGAAAAATGATGACTTCTACGTTTGGTACTTGAAAAATGACTTCAGATTGTTGATCATGAGGATTAAATGAAATCATGTATGAAAAGAGTCAACAGCATTGTTTGGCACATAGCAAACACTCAGTAAATGTTATGTTAAGCATTGTTAATGTTATCATTATTATTAACTTGTGATTGAATGCTACACTATGCCAGAGGAAGAAACTTATTCAAAGAAAAATTAGACTATGATTTAGCTAGAAGATTTAGTAACTGAATAGTACCTCTTAGACTGACATACCAATTTCATTTTTGAATTACTATAGAGGGAATTTAGATGTTGACAGAGATCTACACGCTCAAGCACACACACACATGCACACACACACACACACACACACACACACACAAATGATTTCAGGGAACAGATGTAGCGATATATTTTGTTATGGTAAATATTTAGTCTATGAAAACTTCAATGTCATTTAGAAACTTAGATGTGAAAAACCTATTTATGAAAGCACATGTGCAAAATCCTAAGTCAAAAAGCATTTACTTATGATTTTAAGGGATTTTTTTTTCCAAAAGATTCACTGCTGATTTTTAAAAAATGTCTATCTCTGTTATATAATTTGAATAAGATATCATATGCAAAAACTTGACCTAGACATCATTTTCCCCAGCAAGTTACACCTACCTGGGAAACAACAGCATGCAATTTACATTATTTAAATACATGTCATTCAGTTTTTAGGGGGATGTAAGAGCCATAAAGCATCTCCTCTTGCCTTGAGGCCACAGAGCTCTGCACTATGGATTCTGCCCTTTTATTTGCCAAATCCCAGGTCATCTTCTCAGGTAAATGCACAGCATTTACTCCATGAACACATTTTTTTTTTTTTTTAAATACTACTCATTCATTCATTTGTTCATTCATTCATTCATTCATTCAGTAAATGTTCAATGTATGTACTTTCTTCTATGGTTCTTCTGAAAGTCCTAGAGCCATCTCCCTCACCTGTACTCTCTCAGCATTCTTTCCCTACCTTTATCATCACACTTATTGTCATGTTTTACAATTATTTCTTCGATTATCTGTCTCCTTTAGCCAGCACTTCAAGGGCAAGGATGACAATGATTTAGTCATCTTTGTTGCCCCAGCAAATAGTCATGTACCTGGAACATGGTAAATATCCACAGCTGTTTGCTGAATGAATGATGATCACAAAAATAAATCCTCCTTTAGCAGATACTATAGCTCAAAACTTTCCATTCTTTTAGGGCACCCATTTCTCTCTACTGATGGTTTTTATTTACATCTCTCATTACAAAAGTTTAATTTTTTAGTGTCTGCCAAAAAGTGACTTATTATGTGCACAAACACCAGTCAGTGGAATGTTTTATTACAAAGATATAATGTCTGCTAACTTCCTTCACAACTTATTTCCATAACTGTATAATATCAATTTTATTTTGCCACAAAACCAAGCAATGAAAAGCTATAAGGCTGCTATCTCTGATTCCTTCTCGTATGTAGCCCCTGGCTGCCACCAGGGCTGAGTACCGTGTAGTGGTTAGATGGCAAAGTCCTCAAACAAAACTTTAGGTTATACAGTGTGCATAGAGGTATGAAACAAAACTGAATTTGAATGCACTCTGTTGAGGCTCTTTCTGGGTTCATCTCCCAACCTCTCCACTCTGATATTTAAAAGATTTTATTTATTTATTTGACAGAGATCACAAGTAGGCAGAGAGACAGGCAGAGAGAGAGAGGAGGAAGCAGGCTCCCCACTGAGCACAGAGCCTGATGCGGGGCTTGATCTCAGGACCCTGGGATCACAACCTGAGCCGAAGGCAGAGGTTTTAACCCACTGAGCCACCCAGGTGCCCCTCTACTCTGATATTTAAGTTGAGTCTACAAGAAGAGGGGTTGCAAAGCTGCTGGAGCTGGGGTGTGGGAAAGATCAAGGAAAGGAGAGGTTATATTCAGACCCGCATATCATTCTGAATGAATCTTTGTCATTTTCATGCCCATTTTCCATCCAAAGGCATATTAAATACCCTCAGGAAATAAGACTTTCTATTTGAGTTGTAATTAATAATTACAGCTATCTTTTATCAAGTGCCTATTGTGTACCAGATTTTTAATGCTTTATTTGTATAAACTCACTGAATCCTCACAATGACCCTGCTTTAGACACGAGGAAACTGAAGCATAGAGATGTCTGATTAGGTGCCCAAGGTCAAAGAGACAGTGGTAGATCCAGGATCTGAGTGCCTATGAAAAACCAAACATGAGGACAACCTGTAATTCCAACTTCTGTTAACTGGGTTAATAGCAATATCTTGCTACAGTACACTTTTTCCTGGTTAGGCCGTTGTACCTGAAGCCCCAGAAGAGGAACGAAAGGGAATTTTGAGAAGTGAACTCTTACTAGAGGTATCACATTCAAAAATGTGAAAACTGGAGGGCTTTATTCACCCACTGTGGCTGGAATCAGAACACAATGGTTAAGCTCATGAGCTTTAAAATTAGAGAGACCTCGGTTTGAATCCTGGCTGTTACTTCCTAGCTGTATCACCTTTGATAAGTTATTTAACCTATCAGAATTTCACTGCTTTCTACAAGGCTTTGATTAACATACATAAGGCTTTTAGCAAGTTGGCTGGCAGAAAGCAAGCACCCCGACAGACGATATAATAGTATAAACTGATGATTATGTATTGTTTCCATTAAACTGGTAGATAAACTACTGGCTATTGAAAAAACCTACAAGAACCTCTGCTAGCAGAGAGGAAAAACAATGTGATACATGACTATCATATACTAAAGAAGAGAGTGCATTCACTTAGGGACTTCAGTGTATGTTGTACATGTGTGTTTTATGTGGTGTTTTGGGTCTCAACGGTTCTGAAAATCATGTAATCATGTAATTCACATCATGTTCTAAATAAGTAGTCTAATCATTCAAGTGCGCAATATTTAATGTAAAGAGAAGAGACTACTCTTGAATATGGCACCTGGTTGGTAACCCATAGGAGACTGTCTTTTCCCCACCCCTAAACACAAAACATGGGGAAAAATATGGGTAAAAGAGGAAAATAAGGAAAACGGAACATAATAACAGATAGTCAAGGCATTGCCAGAAGCTAGCAGGAATTTCCTCTGATTATCATCAGATCATTTGAACTGGACTCTGAAGTACAACTTCAGTCCATACAAGTCATGACTGCCCAAAACTAGACAGGAAAACAGTTTTCTCATCAAAGAAATAGAAAGTATCCAGTAACCAATATGTTGGGCAACCATTATGATACAGGAGGTTCTACAGGATTTTGCTAAATAATTACCTACAAAAGTTAAATGCACTAAAGTTCACATTTTGTAGTATCAAGTGCTAAATGTTAATAAACTCCGCCCCCCCCCCCAAAAAATGCCAGTTTGCTTTATTTGAGCCATTTCAGACAGGAAAAATGTTATTTTTTCCTATTTAAAGAATAATATTAAAGGTAATTTACTCCTACCATTAGCTAGCAACTTACTTATCCAACTGACACTAAGAGTCAGACATTAAAATATGCTAACTTCAGAACTAAATACACTAGAAAATATTTCTATGGCATTCTGAGTTAAGTTTGATTTAATTTAAGAATAGTCTTATTAACCTAAGCATATAAGAATTCCAAAAAGCGAAAACAGTGGGAAAGACTGATACATGATTCATCAATAAGTTCCTTGCTACATTCTCTTTTTAAAAATGCCGATATATTTCACTTTGGAAAACCCTGTATTTTCCTTCAATTCTGTGCTGCTAATAATTAATTCATTTTGCTTACACTGCATCCAGCTTCAAATCATGGTCTCCATTTCTAGGTAATAGATTCTGCCACAGGCAATATGCCATGGCATAACCTCAATTACAACTTACAAAGGAGAAGACTGCACTTATTTTCTGCTGGAGCCGCTATTTTGTCTTAAGTGAAATTGTATATGGGTACTAGGGAGCACCGTTGTAGTAGGAACTAGCGGGCCCCAACCATACTGAATGTATGTAACAACCCTTCTTAACTCAGGGTCTAGGAATGAAAGATCCATTGACATTAAGCAGCTGGTGAAAGATGCCGATAAAAAATTTCGATTATAGTAGGAACAACAGTGGTAGGCACAGATCTGATACTGATCATTAAAAGTGAAAAATTCTAATCAAACAAATCTTTGTGCAGATAGCAACAAGCCATAAAACTGGTTACTTCTTTTGAAATCACAATGTGTTTATGTCTGTGTGTGTGTGTAGAGAGAGAGAGGTAAAAACACAGAAAGACAGAAACAGATACAGACAGATACACAGAGACGTATTTATTTGTAATACAAATTTAAAAGTATATCAGATGGAACCATTATTATCTTGTCTTATTATTTACTTCATTAGAGGTAAATCATTTTTTATTTTTAAAATATTGTTATAATTTCCATTTGTGTTAACACTCAGAATGTGTAGTAGATATGAGACCAAATTAAGAGGCAGAATTGTGCATGCGTGCATGAATGTGCAGGTGCATGTCCTAATGGTGTGTGCTAGGGAGAGTGACCATTTTAATGGCATTTCTTGCTTCTTAATTTCCTTCTGAAATTATATAGCAGAAAGGAATATTTAATAATGACTACAAGGTGCCCCAGATCTTTAAGTCTTCCTTCAATAAAAGTGTTTAACAATAAATGGGAAACTCAATTACTGTAAAGATGTCTGTTAGCATGTTGAAACCTCACCCAAGTTTTTTTGCTTCAGTTTTTGCCTCTGAATTCTCCCATTTGTGAACTAGATTCCTGTCTTCTCTGGTCAGAAACAGTTTGCACACTGGGTGCTGATACAATCATGGACGAAAAGGAAACTCAGGCACGTGCTGTCTCAGGCTTCTTCTATAGGTACTCCACCAGGCTCAGGGCATGTGACATCATGGTTGATGATGAGCCAAGATGCCCTTGTCAACTACTCACAGGCTCTGTGTAATTTGGTAGAAACATATAATTAATTCTGCTTTGTCTATGGGATGTTTCTAGAACTTATTTATGTTGACATCCTGGAAGTCACTGATATTGACCGACTGTGCCCTTGATGGGTGAAACTTAAGAGAGAGGTTGCTCAGATCTCATCTTTCGTAAAGGAAAACAATCAGAAAAATAGGACTGAGAGCTGTAGAAGGAAATCACCCTGATGCTCTGTATTAGTCAATCATCTGTATTTCTGCTTCTGCCTTTTACTTTCTTTCTTCATAGAAGAGTAGAAACGCCCAGTTGGAATGGCTGTGGATCACCAAGTACAATCCACTTAAATGCCACATGTGAGATCTCAGAAAGGCCATACAATTTCATAAGGGTCACACAACTTGTCAGGGGGTCAGGATTGGGAGCCAGGCTCCCTATCTATCCACTAAAAACTATACTGCTACTAACCTCTAGCTTACAGTACAAGGAGATAATGTGTCTTTCACAGAAATTAATTCTTTGTAGGAACGAGAGGGGGGAAGAGAGAGGGAGAGTGAAAGTGGGAGAAGGAGAGCACAGGAGACAGCAGGAGAGAAAGGAAGGAAGGAGAAGGTAAGGAAAAGAAAAGGAAAGATTTCAGCCCTCCTTTGCTATAACAGTGTAGGAGGATCTAGGCCTACAGCTGGGTCACACCTAACTCACTGCCAGATTGACCTATCAATATATTACGTATGTAAGGAACTGAGGAGCCTCCTGGGGGAGAATCTGTCCTGGACAAGCTTCTGTAAACAGCAATGCACTGAAGGGAAGACTGATGGGAGTGGTTTGCCCGGCAGGGAAGAGTATATTTATTTCCCCTATGTTGTTTAGAATCATCAGCACATAGTGATATACTAAAAAGCAGACCAATTTCAGTCAGTTTTGTCATGGTTCTAAATTCTGTACAAAGCATCCCACTACTTTCTGTACCAAGAATGCACTGCTCCCACTGCCTCCACAGCACCCTCTTTGCTCTTCCTCTCTGCCACCCCCCAACCCTGCCACCCGTAAACCTCTGACTGTAACATAGTGGGATGAACTCCAGAGCTCTGAATCCCCACCACCCGACAGAACCCACCAGACAGTTATGAGAGAGGTGGAATCCCTCTTTGTTTGACAGAGGACATTTTGTAGATCTTGCATCTAGATATCGAGGTGCCAGTGGGGCTGCCCAAAACCAGGGACCTAGCAGATTTGACTCAATAATGCATAGTGAAGAATCCCCAAAGCAAAAGACAAGGAAAAGAAAAAGACAGCACATAGTAGCAGTCTATACGGTTGACTGGGTTATTGGTGAGCATGTGTGAAATTCCCCCCGGGGAACCCTAAATAGGCTGTTTTTCTGATAGGCGTCTTTTAGAAATAGGACTTAGCAGATGGTCAATATACATTATCACTGTAGCTATTGCATGAAAAATTCTGGGTATAAGAATATGTAAAATAAATATTACAGAAAGAAGTTTAAAAAAATCCCTGGGGATAAACATTTGTAGTATGATTTTTTAACAAGTTTATGAATATAGAAAGTCTAAACAAACACTTCGACTACTAAGTGTGCTAAATGGACAAATTGGCTGGTGATTAAGTCCACGTACTAAAAGAACTGAAGCTTCCGGTCATGTGGTGGAGACACAGAGTAGCCTTTTATGGAGCAAAGCACCAGTCTGTGTACAGTGGCATGCCCTCAGTGTTGGAAGACACAGGAAAGGTGATTTAACACACCCTATCAACAGTGCTGACTCACCTACCATAAAGTATGATCTCAACTAATTCTGAAAGACAAAAATTATCTCAATTATTAAAAAGTTTTCCACCAGCCTTTTCATTTTTAAATTACTTTAACAGAGGTGTGATTACATTTCTCCCTTCTATTATTTGGAACTTAGAATTTCAGGAGAATTACAAAATTATGTGCTAAAAATTCCCTCTATGTAAACATGGAGTAAAGAGAAAACTCACATGTGTTGTCAGGATAAATTATGGGTGAAACGTAGGACTGTAACCATATGTATCCACATGCGTTGACTGTTGTGGCAGATTTAATTAGTAAAATTAGTCAAACCCACCAGCCAAGCTGTTTTAAATCAAACCAGCACAACCTGTGTTTGTTGGCAGAGTACTACAATTAAATAGGCTGAGATTATTTCAATTTAAGAGAACTCTGGGTTACTAAGTATAACCATGACTATGACTAACCTTCAGATGAAATTATAAAGGTATTCTGACCTTCAGAGAAAAAATCGTAGACAAGCTTCCTAAAGTACTCAACAATACTTTTATTGCATTCTGCAAGAACTTCCTTTAATCAATCAGGAAAATTCTCTAATTGGTTAGATTTCCAGAGAAAATTCACCACTTACATACAAGAAGAACTTCCAGTGACTCCTAAATTGCATTGGGCAACCTAATCTCATCATATACATTAAATTGGAAGAGTTAGGCTATGAAACATATTGTTTTCAAAGAAAAATGACAGAAATAACCTTAGCAAGGCAATAATTTCCACCCACAAAATCTAGGCAAGGTAATTCCACCTATAATTCCATCTATAATCATCCATACAGTTCTAATATGGATTTTTTGGACACAAGGATATTTATTTCACTCTTTACACACTCTGTAAATTACTTGGGATTTGAGGGGCACCAATCTGAGTAGTTGAATTCTTTCTTTTAGACACAGAATTCCTTTTGGATTTAACTGAAATAATTTCGGTTCTCCCCTTTAAAGTTTTATGAAATTTCCTTGACTCCTTGTGCAAGATGACTAATTTGCCTAAAAATGGAACAGGGAAAAAAAAAATCTTAGGACTCACAAATCAAGAAATCATTAAGGTACCTTCTTCCTAGTTTTCATTACTGGGAGCCGTTCAGTGACCTCAGCAAAGGTGGTCATGATAGAATGCCTGTCTCAACTGACAGCTTGACTAAGTACACTTCTAAAGCTTTCCATATTGGCATTTAATCTTTTATTTAGTCACAGAAACATGAAGTCACCATTTTTAAAACTACCAAGAGAAACTGGGGGAGAAAAGTGTTATCTTTCTTCAGCTCCCAGCAAAACATTGCAAGATAATAGGAAGATGAGAATATTTCTTCCATTAACCCCTTGACCCTGTAAGTTAATGGCTTTTTGTTGCAAATATATCAACAAATAGGGCCCCATGTGAGAGTCTAACCCAGGGAGTAAGATCTCTGTAATTACATGGAATAGTGTCCTGGCATTCCACACAGATACCTAAGACACTTAACATAAGGGCCAGCTTGCCCCAGAAGCTGGCCAGGAAGCATAAACTACTATCATTTCAAAATAACCTCTAAGGAAATGCAAAAAGACATTTCAATTGTTATTTTAAACATACCAGAAGTGTTGCCATGCCTATTTTTTGCCTTTATCTATTGTATAATGAAGTCAGTATTTTCATTGTGAATGCAGAACTCAAATCCTCAACATTAAGAATAAAGTGAGTAAAACAAACAAATAAACCAGTAAACATAATTTTAAGCAATTTCCTAAAATAAAATACATTACAATTTGTATAAACTATCCAATTGGTTTGCTTTAGCTACTGTTTAAAAGGATGACAATGATGAACAAAATTACTATCTCTTATTATTTTAATATTAAGATTATGCTGGGATTTCCCAAATTAAAATGTTAATAAGTAAAGGCTTCATCAAGTTGATTTGAGATACAAGAAAAAAAAAATGACTTAATTTCTTCAGAATCAAAACCTCATCAGAAATATACTTATACAAGTGAGAAATCTTTAAGGGATAAAACAGCCTTAAATTATTATATTTTCATAACTTTTTTTCCTAAGTGTAAAAGAGCCCCTTCTCTAAAAATTTCTTTTGAATAAATTTCTAAAAGAGGAGATGTTAGGTTAGAGAGCTTGTTGAAAGATCTCAATATTTACTGTTAAGTTAACCAGTTCTACTGTAGAAAATCCATCCTAATGTACGTATTTTAAGTAAAAAAAATCTGAAAATAATAGTTTTTAACAGAGTGACTTAATTCAAATCACAATTAAAAAGTAATTTGGAGTAAAAGCACAGCAGACTTAAAAATGTCTCATTATTTCTAAGATACTAATACATTAAGACACATTGACATCTCTTTTCATTTATTTGGCTGTAACCATACATCAAACCAAAATAAACAATACTTTTAAACAATACTTTAAAAAATGATAGGGTTTATCAGAAAGACACTGAAGTAAATTTAATCCCTGAATTGTAAATTACACTTAGATTAGCCTAATTAATTAATATTTATTATAGACCCATATTGTAGTAGATGCCAATGAAATACCCATGGTAGCTACTCTTATATGACTATGCAGGTTTGATCTATAGAAGCTAGCAATGAGACAGAAAAGACTCTCTGTGATCAATTGCGTGACTGCCAATCATTCATGTGATACAAATGAACACCCCTTTTTGGAAGAGACTTTGGATATAAATAGAAAAACTATGACCTTCTAAGATCAGAATAGTGCCACAAAGTTATCAGGTAAATCCAAGTTGTCATCAAAAAAAAAAAAAAAAAAAAAAAATTGAAAGCTGAAGAACACAGAGGAAAATATTAAACCTGTGCTCAGTGTATTATAGTAAAGTTAGTTTTGTTCCAAATCTATACCTGAGCCACTGTTTGTAATTACATTTTGTGCTAAATTCATTTAAAGTAATGAAATAAAGCTTAAAAGTGAGTAAGCTATTAATGCTACTTGTTAGAACTGTGAACAGTAACACTGTAACAGTAACAGTAATACATGCCCTAGAACATATCTGAAAATAATAACTTTTCCATAGAGTCCCATATTCTGGCATTCTTAATTACACATCAATCTAGATATAATAAATTAATAGTCAGCCTACTTTAATCTTAACATGTATTGACCTTTACATACAAAGAACATCTGTTTTATTAACTCAGTAGGATATGAACTTTATGTTGTTTTCCAATTCTGATAATTAAATGCACCGAATCAGCCTTTTATCTTGATATACTCCTTTCAAGACCATTCATTCATTCATTCATTCACTCATCAACAAATGCTTACTGTATGTGCTCTTACACAACTGGCACCAAGTGCTAAGGATACAAGGTGAACAAAATAAGGCAAGATCCAGGTCTTCACAGAATTATATTAATCAAATACCTTTCAGAGCAGTTATCATGCAATGGATAAACATCCATAACTATGAGAAGCACTATGAAGGGAAGGTAGCCAGTGCTACAAGCAGATGGGACTGAATCTGGGCTTTGGATGTGGAGAAGGTTTCATGAAGAAGGCACAAGTAAGCATTAAAGTAGGTGAGAAAGAAGGGGAGGGAAAAGAGCCTCAGCAGGGAGTACAGCAGGCACAAAAAAAGAAACGAAAGCACACAGAGTGTGAGGGGCAAGGTGCTAGGAGGGTGAGGCAGGAAGTAAGCTTGGTGGACTGGATTAAGGATTTTTAACCACTATCCCAAAGACTACTGGCAGGTCATTGAAAGGTTTTAAGCAGAGGAATGGCAAGGTCAGATTTGGGTTTTGAAAATAGCATTCTGCCTGTGGTCTGGGAATGGGTTGAAGTAATGGTATAGAGATCATTTAGAAGCTTATTGCAATAGTCTAGGTGAGAAGTGATGGTAGTCTGGCTGGGTGACAGGACAGTGAAAAGAGGGAAAAGTAGATGCAAAGCCAAGATATTTTGGAGGTAAAATGGGCAGATCATGCTGATGAATTGGCCATGGTTGTAAGGGAGAGGGAGGGCTGAAGATCGTGTCTTGACATCCTCAATAATACCACACACTGTAATAAAGAATAATGGAAGAGGAGATTTATGGAGAAAGATCTTGAGTTTGTTCCAGACATCTGGGACCCTAGATATCTAAGAGAAGATGTCAAGAAAAGTGTGGCCTATACAGAACTTGACACATAAATTTATAAAGCATCAGCCTGGGGTTTGCTGGAATAAGGCAATGACAGGATGTCCCTTCAAAAAAATAAAACTGGATTTAAAGTAAATTAAAGTTCATACATACAAAGCGCTTTTACACAAAAATATATATTAGAGGGAAATGCAAACATCAGGGCTCCCTGTGGTAAAGCAAAACAATGTATGTGAGAATGTGAAGGTTGCATTTCTGTGCTTCTGACCAGTGTTCCCAGTATGCGGTAGGATGGCAATGCTTTTTGCCTTCCAGAAGGGGACAAACAAAAATAGAGCATAGTTAAAAAAAGACAAATGCTATATTCATCTAAACTAAACTAAACTAAACTAACAGAAGACAAATTCAGATTGCCTTCCAATAAGGAAATAACTTGATATCATCTACAGATACTAGGTTTTTCTGCTATAGAGTATCCCCGACTAAGCAAACTTTATTTTTTATTCAAGTAATTTATACTGACACTGAAGATGAAACTAGTCATATAAAAAATATTACCGTTAACATTCTTAAAAGAATCTAGTTATTCATATGAAACAGCTCTTATATTTCCTGTTGGTTACTACTAGTTTTCCCAGGCTGGCTGCATGAAAATAATTCTAGGTCATCATTTTCAGTGAGTCCCCTATGGAGAAAAAGCCTAAGAGATTAAACAGGAGGATAGCATTCTTGTTACGAAACTGCATCAATTTCCAGTTATAGATTCCAATCACAGAGGAGGCAGAAAACCTTTCAGAGCCACTTACATCAAATATTATCCCCTAACCGAAAATGTGGTAAGTCAGCAGACAAGTTCTTCCTCAGACTTGACAAAAATTGTGGTGATTATTATTCCTTCCTATCAACCACCTGAGGCTCATAAAAACTTAAATATGTATACGTTCATAAAACTTCATATAATAAGAAACTGTTCATGTCTTGGTTAATGTAAACCTCTATGTGGCCAAATACAAAGGCCTTCATTCACTTCTTCTATTTGGATTTCCCTACACTTGACTTCTGCAGGATATACTTGGGTCTTCATTCAAGCAACATTTTTCTCTCTTGAATTTCATAAAGTTCCACTACTTTTCTTACCACCTCCCAGGCTGCCTTCATTTGATCATCTTACTATCCTATTTTCAAAATGCTAGATGTTCTCTTTACTATGCACATTTTTCCCAACATGACCATATCCAGGCACATGGCTTTACATTCCACATGACGAATTAAAAAATATAAGTAGAAAAAAATAAGCTGTTAATTTTTATCACTGGCTTTGACTATTGCTCTAATTTCCAAACTGGATATTCAATGGCCTATTTGGTATCTTTTAATATCTTTTGGTGCCTCAAACATCCTATGGGTCTAATATGGGATTCACTTTTCCTCCACTTTTTCAAGTGTTCATTCCTCTCTTTGTTTTCACCAGACCCATAATGACATCAACATCGATCCATTGCTTGATCCAATCCATGGGAAGTGTTCTTACTCCCTCTCTCTACCTGCCTCCCCTACCAAGCCTTGTACCCAATGTATCAACTAGTCCTCCAGGGTCCTTTTCAGGACCCTTCCTGTTTCATCATCAACATCATCATCATCATCATTATCACCACCACCACCACCACCATCAGCTCTCACCTAGACTCTGGCTTTCTTCTCCTACTCCTCTGTTTGTACTCTTATCCCTAGAATGCATTCTTCACAGTCACCAGAGTCACTCTTAAAACCATGAATTGGCTTAAATCTCTCCTACATTTGAAATATTCTATGGTTCCCCATTTTTATTCCCAAACTGCCTTACTGTGCCCTATACTAAGTCCTTCATGGTCTGGCCCCTCCTACCTACTAACTCATTCTTTTCTCACTGCATGTTACCTATAAGGGCCTCTATGGTAGAAACTTAAAAATACCAAGTTCTTTCCTACTTAAGGGGTGTTGTACTTGCAGTAACTTCTGCTTAGAATGCCTTTCACAGGGCCACCTCCCTTTTAATCCTCCAGGTCTCATCTCAAATAGCATCTCTTCAAAAATATTTTTAGGACTACGCACACAAATGCACTTTCAAAAAAAACCCAGACTTTTTTTTCTTCCTTTATAGCATTTTTCACATCGTATCTGTATTCACTAGCTCATTATCTTTCTTCTTGTCTCCACTATAATATGTGCTCCCTGAATGCCTGAACCTTGCAGGTCCTATTCATTCTGATTCCTCAGTCTTGGGCACTTATGAGACCTCAGCAAATATTTGTTAAGTGAATTTAAAAATTCCAAAAACATATTTTTAACATTAAAAGAGAAATTATAAAGCCTAACATAAATCTATAGTCAACAAAATACAAATAGGTACATATTTAATCAAAATTTGACTTCTACATGTTCCTTTAAAGGTTATATTGTCTTCTGATTATTTCATTTGAAAGCAAATAAACCAGGAAATTTCTCTTATTTTAGATTTCTTAGATATATTTTAGCATTTAATAAATGTTAACTTCATATAAAATTTCCTAATGGTAATGGTCATCTTTCCAGCACAAACTGCAGAAATATGACATGATCATATTTATTTCCATTTGAGTAAATGAAAGAATATTTCCCATATTTAAGTATCTTTTATTGATACCAACAGAATTATGTCAATATTTGCCTTTTGGGAATGTTAATGGAATAAAAAAAGTCCTCTACTGACCTTGGTGTACTAATTAGAGGAAGTCATATTATCTATTCTTCTCAAAAGATTTTTTTTAATAGTCAAAGGAATTTTAAACCCCAAAATTTGAGTATATAACTACAAATATCTACTTTCAACTTAAATGTAAATCTGAGTCTCTTCAAAAGTGAACGTAGCATATTAAAGCAAACCAAAGGAACCAGTGGGGTCTCCAGTCCTTTGGGAGAAGATTTCACCACAAATCAAGGTATGCTGCCACTCTGTTCATGCAGACCTGTGCTAGGCAGCAAGCTCTTGTCTCGAAGCCCCAGTGCCATCTTTCTATTCCCCTGCTCGGTGATGCTGGAGTTGGGATTGTGACGCTCCATATCTTATCAGCTGGCTTCCCGTTAGGTTCTACCAACAGGGGCAGTAGAAGGAAATTGCAGGCAGGGGAAGGGGAGAAAAGACCAGCTCCTTTCATTTTCACTTGTCGTGACTGTCAATGGAGCCCCTGACATCACTCTTCACTGTAGCAGCAGCAGCAGTTGGCCTCAGCTTCTATTTTCTGGTTTCTGGTGCCCCCAGGATAAGTTCTATAGCACCCCTCAGACGTACCAGCTTGAGAAAGACAGCTCTTCAGAAACCGTCCTCCAGCCAGGGCGATATCAGCACCAGCCAAGGAACACCTCTCCTCAGAGGCCAAGGCCTGTGTTTTATGGGGGTACTTTCTTTGAGCTCCTAGCATCTGAGAAATCTAACCTCTTTCCTGGGTTCCCTTGTTCAATGGATAGCTGTTAGCTCATGATTCTCTTTTTGCCTTTGTAGCCCTCCAATAGCTGTACAACGGATTCCCCACGTTAAATTTTCTCAACTGAAATAACTACTAGGAAGGCTCACTTCCTGACTAGACCTTAGACAATTCAAAGCAAGACAAGAAGGGTGGCCTGTGGTGAACTAAAAGGAGGAATGAACAAAAATATATAGTATAGAAAATAAAACGAAGTATCAGTATATTTTATGAATAAGTTGGAGGTGTTTGGGTTTTTTTTATACATTAGGCATCTCATAAATTTTATCAACAAAATGTAAACTTATTTGAGGACAAAGGCTGAGTCTTATACTAGCACAATGTTGAGAACTATCACTTATTCAGTCACTACATTTTACTGAATATTGTATGCATTATATAAAATGTTTAATTTTCAATCCACACTATAACCTAATAAAGTAGGTATTATCCCCATTTTAAACACACACACACACACACACACACACACACACACACACACACAAAGAAAATAAGCCCAACATCACACAGCTAACAAATGACTAAGCGAAAATTTCAACCAATGTCTTTAGAACTAGTGCCCTTATTCTCCATGAGACCAGACTGCTTTCACTCATTTACTATTATAGCCTTTGCCTACAAACAAGAGAGAATCCTGTACAAAACAGATGTTCAATAAATGTTTGCGAAGTAGATTAATGAATGCTTTTGTCGCAATTAAAATAACTTTGATTTGGTATCTTTATAATGCTGGTATTCATAAATAAACCTGATAACATTTCTGTTTCAAAGGTAACAAAGCTTTGTGACTACAGTTCAGTGATCACACCATTCTAATAAATAAGGGGCCCAACAGCTGACTAGAACAATGACTAGGAAAAAGAAACCGAATCAATTTAGTAAATAGAATTTCCAATATAGTAATAAATCCAAGATGTTAATCTAACTAGAAGATGGTAATACCAGTGTTCAAGGTGACAACCCAGGTTCTCATTGCATGCTGGGTAATCAAAGTGTATTGAGGTGCAGGTGTTTTGCCCTAATGACTCCATAGAGTTGTGATATTAGTTCAGAAAATCTGCTGTATGTGTCTGATTCTTTCTTTTGATAGAAAACCTTCACTTCTGAATGAGAGGGTTTTGGCACATCACCAAATGATCACTCATACCCAGATAAACAGCTTTAATCTTTGAAGGTTATTCCTAACCAGTATTCAACCCAAAATAATGAGCACAATTAAAATCTTAAGAACAGAAATAACCTGACACTGGCACTGGAGTGTAGGATTAACATTTATTATGATCAAGTAGGAAAAATAAATGTATGTAGGAGATAAATAACATGTTCTGCATTAAAGAATGAGGGTGTATCTACTATTAATACAAAGCAATTCTGTGCTAATTCAATAGTCTTATATCCACAATTAATACAAAACAGTTCAGTGCTAATCTAATATTCTCCGGAATTATATGCAGAGGGAACAGTGACTGCCATTCTATAATAAAAAATTCCCCAAATTAAATCCTGAAGTATATGACACATGATATGATACAAGGTTTATGATGCATTTGCCATGGGGGGAAAAACCCTCGAGAGTTATAAAGTAGAAATATTAATTCTAAACATCATTTAAATGTAGGATAAAGAGATATTCTTAATGTTGGGGAGGATTAGGGTTTTTTCTTGGGAATAGCAAAAGATTTTGCAAAAATTTTAATGATATCAACAGAGTACCATAAATTGATTACCATTAAGATTTCAACATTAGAGTATATTTTAATTTGAAATATTTACCAACTATAAGATAAATAAAAATGCATGCATATATGAACAAAATATGAATTCATCTATATTTATACATTCTATGCTTTTGGAAGGGCTTTGATTATACAAACTTTGATCATACCAACTTTAGTTTGTAGTCATATATATATAAATAATATATAGTGTACTGAGTTTATGAGTGCTAAAGAGGGTTTTGCGGCATCTGAGGGGATGGTGGAAATAGCTGATGAGTTTCAAAAGTCTTTGATTCATGTCCCAGCTCATCATTTCAGAATATTCAAAGATTTTCAGTCATTTTGTCAATTACTTCATGTTCTACATAAAGAAACCAAGGTACAGAGAGAGATTATACATACAAAATTAAGCAAAATTAGGGGCAAAACCAGTTCCCCTGATATCAATATTTGTGTTTGTATCCCCCTATTCAATTCTGGGTCTTAGGTTTGGTCAACTAGAAAACCGAAATAATGACTCCTCTATAAATTTCACATCTTTTATAAGGCTCCAAAGATGATGTGCTCATGAAAGCACTTCCCAAGCCATGAAGCACTCTACAGACATTGGAACTGTTGAAGTACAGATGTCATGCATTTCTTTAGTCTTGCAGTACATACCCAGACTCAAAATTTAAGCCCAAATATTTGCATGCATAATTCAATGTACTGTATTTAAAGAGATATGCCTTCTCTTATTTATTAAATTGACTTATTTGTACAACGTAGAACTAATTAGGTTTTAGCATAGTCTGGGCAAAAGAAAAAAAATGCACTATAAACCGTATCTGAAGTTTTACAGAGATTATTTTCCAAAAGGGAAAACACTGTCTGCACAGACATGGTTAGTGCTTTCTTTGCCTCATAGCCCCTTGGATCAGCTGAGTAAACCTGCAGCTGAGCACACTTCCCCGTTACTGACAATTTCCCACCTCCAATACTTAGGTTTCTCTTCACCTTTGTCAGGCACTCCCAGAGCTCACATGGAAGTGCAACCTTTGTCAAATGTCAAATGAAGAAATGCATAGAGGAATAAAGTGTTTTTTTAATAAGTTAAAAAAGAAAGAAAGAAAAGAAAAGAAATGCACAGAGGAGACTTAACCCCCCCTGCCTGGAGGCAACTCTCAACCAGCGTGGAGGGGCAAGGAATAGGGGTGGTGGAAGCATTATTTTGAGTGTCTGTATCTAAACTCCACTTGCAAATTCATTCTGGAGACGGAACTGATCTCTGCAAAACTCTGAGGAATAATTAGTTAATTGTGGATGCTTTAAATGTGGGTCTTCAGGGTCTACTTTTAATTATGTGAGCAAGGTAAAGTGATGAATAACATAAATGCATGCAACACTGACTATTACAATTATGTCTGGACTACACTATTCACAAAAATTTAATGAATCCCTTAAGTGCTACAATGCAATCTGTCTCTGCCTTGGTGAAGGTCATTTGACCAGTCCTACTGAATGAAATGGTGTTACTTTCTCAAACAGAGCAACTTCAGTTGTGGCTCGTAAGGCCAGCTTGGTTATAATCTCGTCAATGGGAGTACCTCTAAAATGTTACATATGATCCTTCTCAGCAACTCCTTCCAACTTACATCTACTCAGAAAACACACTACCTGTGCTCTGTCCTGGGCCTTGGAATGGCCTTTGGCCCAAAGCAATAAAATCTGACAAGGGTAGAGAAAAGTTTGCTTTTTATGAACCAAATTATCACCGGATATTTATTGAACACATTGATAGCTATGGCATATTTGCAGTCTTGAAAATCAGTAAAATATTTTTACATGCAGTTTTTGTTTCTACACAAATTAGTGTACATGTAATATATGAACTTAAAGAGAAAAATAGCTGCCTATTGAAATAAAGGAGAAAATGCTGTCTTTTTAAATGTACATATTTGACATGCTGCTTAGGTTGTTTAAATATATGTGGAAGTGGATAAAAGCACATTTAGGATACTTAGTGATCACTGAAATATTCTCTTTTGTTCTAATAAAAATGCAGTCTAAGTTTCATTTTTAAATGTTTTCTTTTTTATTTCAAAGTAACTTTTTTCTTTTCCAATTTTGAGTATTTTAATTTTTATATCTCATCATCTTATTTATGCAATGTCAAAAAGGCAAATACAGCTATATTTCTAACAGAAATGAGGTTGGATGGTTTATAACTTTGCACTAGAATTTGCAATGCATGATTAATCTGCAAGACGAAGTGATATTCTTCCAGAGGTCACATTTTGGTCTTTTTGGGGGGCTGTTCTGGATTCAAGGAGAGGCTGTAAAATGATATGCTTTATTTCTCCTTTAGCCCTGAGGACACCTATATTTAATCAGTATAAACCATGTTTTTATTATAATTTAGGCATATAATAGACATATGGCAAAATTTAACTGCACTTCATTTTTTCTTTCTCTTTTTTTTTTCTGAGTAATTATATAAGAGACCTTAATGCCATATACTTTTTGATACAAGCCTCAATTTTTAATAGATGAATTGAGACAGTATGTCCAGAATTTAAAATAGCAGCATCTTTAATTTTTAAAAAAATGAAAATAGCAGGGATACATTAAAAAATAACGCTAATTAGATTTTTTAATACAGAAACTATAAGAAGAAAATAAGAATGGCTCACCCAGAGAAACCTTACTAATATATTTTTTAAAATCAAACAATACTTAAAAGAAGATAATCAGAATGCTCTCTTTCCTAACAGTCCTTCTTTATAAAGAAAACCACTATTAAAAGTGCTTTTAAGTACTTATCCTCAGGTACCCTAATGTGTCTGCTAATCCACCCACCCACCTATCCATCTACCTACCTATCCTCTAAAGGGAGGGATAATAGTATAAATGCTTGCAATTTAGCCCATCATTTGGTACTTAATATATTCTGGAACATTTTCCACACTGGTGCAAGTTTGCCTGATTTTTTTTACAGATTTCATAGTATTTATAGATTGTGTAATATTTCAATATTTAGAGAATATTAGTTTTTGATTCTTGGATTTGACTGTCAGAGAATGGGCTAGACCAAACTTAGTGAAAAGCCCTTCTATGTAAATATTTTATAGAGTGAAAAAGCCAAGTTATAGTAAAGAGATTTCATAAGCTTGCTCTGTTGCTCCCTATCAACTACCTGCATTTATGTGGTCCACAAATGACCCTGCAACATTTCTTTAGCAAATATTTAGAAAATGGTATTATCTGAGAATGACCAGCCACTAAATCCTCTCAAACCATAATAAAGAGTAACAATTTTATTCTCCCTAAAACTATGCTCTAGAAAAGAAGAGGGAGTCCCCTTGAGGTTTTCTGAGCAGGGCAACATGGCCTCCTTGGCATGAAAAAAAATGGGATGTAGTGTTATGTCTACAGCATGCACTCTGCAGACAGCATCAGTTACTACTTAAATCTCTTGGATACTGGGGAAGATAAGCAGAACAAGGATTTTGTTTCAGGTGAGATCATGGAACAGATGATAGGGGCCAACACTCCTTGGCAAACCTTACCCTGCTTGTCCTGTCAACCCACCTTTGCTTTGACTTCATATTACATCTCTTCAAGTGAACTCACTGTCAACTTTGAACTTTCCCCAGGCAGGGAAAAAAGGCTACATGCTCCTTAACAATGGCAAGTGTTCTTTTTATGGACTTTGAGGACAAGTCAGAATTTAGTACAAACATGTACTTTTGGTTCATTCTTTACAATATATTCCAATGATTTCCTTTTAGAAAGACTTTCAAAAATGATCATTTAAAATGTATGAAGTAATTGAGAAAACATTCATGAAGGTATTTCAAATTATTAGAACTTACCAATTACCATCTCTTTAATAGACATTTAATATGGAATCAAATGGTCTATCCCATTTAGATCATATTGGATATGGCAGATCAGATATGGAGATCAATAAAATATCTGGTAGCAATGATTACCACTATGTGTGTAGCTAGGGAAGATATTAGAGCTAAATGACCCTTGTATGACTTAAAGTTGCAACCTCTACCTCCTTGAAAATTGCCTATGATCAAGTGAACTCAATGATGGCTGTCATGAGGGTCCTACAGGTACATTACTTTTCCTATTTTAGCTATTGCTGGCCTCCATTTCCTCTTTTTAAATGCCTATTTTGGGATCTGAGAGGATAAAGAGAGCAGAATTAGAAACCTGAGAGCCCAGCATCCAACTTTACTGCTCTTACTGAAAAGTGAAATGGGAAATTCCAAATTTGAAATTCTAAAGAGGAAGGTGATCATTTTAACAAAAAGCTGTGGACATTCCCCTCTAACAAACGCCACAGATGCTGGTGCACTGAGCCTCCCACAAACTCCAGGATCTACTCTAATTTTTGTCCTTAAAAGCACAAAGTTCAACCCTGGGCCTCCTGGTCTCCATTCCCAGTAAAGTCCACTCAAATCTCTTTTTTCTTCCTCTAATAAAGAAGCTCTGAGAGTTTAAAAGTGGATTCAACTCAACTTCTTTTGAAAGCTGAGAATGAACAAAGAGAAAACTTTGACCTGTAAAAAGAGAATAATAATACTTGCCTCCTTCTAGAGCAACCTCTCCCCAAGGGAAGAAACTGTCAACCTATTAAGAGGCGAGGATTAAAATCATGTTAATAAAGGGTTTGAGCTGTCCTGCCTTAGAGTCCAGCACAAAGATCCAGTGCTTCCAGATGCTGAAAACTCCAAGCTATCTCAAAAAGAAATTTCTGTACTTCTGTTTCAAGCCTCTTACTTAGGTTTCTCTCTCTCTCTCTCTCTCTCTCTCTGTCCTTCCTCTGATGGAGCAAGCAAAACAGTATTGCCAAGAGAACTGGGAATTCAGACTTTATGCATATAAAGCATACTGTCACTACCCTTCTGTAGTCCCACCTACACAAGCATCTGAACAGAAACACTACTGTGTATGTCTGTGTGTTCTGGTTGCCTAACATCCCCTCTCCTTTCCTAAAAAATAAAAAAACAAAATAAAACAAAAAGTAAACAAACAAAAAACCGACCAAGGAGTATAGATACTAAAATCCATTTCCTATTCTACCTTTCAGATAGAGGTGGCCAACGAGATTTAAGAGAAAGTAGTTGAGTGGGGTTTCCAGGAAAGCTCTTCAAAGGATGATGATGAACTCAGAGAGCATTATTTTTGATCTTCCCTCTCTTTTCCTGCTCCTTCTTACTGCCTGGAATACAGAAGTGATTGATGGAGCTCCAGCAAATCATCTAGGACTACAAGACAATACTAAAGATGGAAAATAGACATTAATAGAGAAAAATGATAAAAGGAACCTAAGTTCCTAATGATTGTGGATCAGGCTCCCTGCTTCTCCCTCTCCCACTCCCCCTGCTTGTGTTCCCTCTCTCACAGTGTCTCTATCAAATAAATAAATAAAATCTTTTAAAAAATGAATACATTTAAACAGAGTGCATGCCTTTCTTTTTGTTCATATCTCCTTAAAGTCTCTTTTTCCTGCTCACTGAAATTAGATTTAGCTTATAGAATTATGCAAACATCTAAATGTGTGGGGGAGAGCAGGGAGGTGGGGAGACTAGACATTTCAAGGAAAGTAGAGTGATTTTCTCAGCCCAGGTCCTTAACTCCTAGACCAGTGTATCTGTTCAGACTCCTAAAATGATCTCTCTCAGAATTATGTGTGTATGTGTGTGTGTGTCTGTAAGGTGGGGGGGACTGTTTCTTTTAGCATGTTGCCACACAGAAGTTAACAGAAATCATCAAAGGGTAATTAAATGGGTACCGTCTTTTTTTTTTTTTTTTTTTTTAAGGAGAAAATGCTTTCACAGAAATTTACTGTCATTCCACTGAGTCTTCTTTCTTCTCAGAAAAGTACTATGCTACAGAGCATCCCTGCCTCCAGGCCCTGTTTTGCTCATTTGTAATGATATACTATATGTAAAGTTATATTACCAGAAGTTGCAATTTCCCAACTGCTTGATGCCTGATGTCACAAAATTATAACTAAGAGAGCCTGTTACATCCACTGCTCCAAGGCATGGGGAGTATTATTTCAGCAACAATGAAAACATATAATAAAGGACTTTAATTTTAATGACAGCTTGAATGCAAGCTGTTATAAAAATCGAGTGTACATTTTTCCTATGCAGGTAACTGAATCAGGGGGCCCCCTCGAGACAGCATCCTTTTCCGACCTACTTTGGATTTCAATGATTCAATTTCATTCAACAAGCATTTATCAAATACCCATTACACATGAAGCATTGCGGTGGGTGCCACAGTGATTGAACAGACCACCTGCCCTTCAGGAGTTCACAAGCTAGTGAGAAAGAGAGATGCCTGCTAACATAACTTTAATAAAAGGCAGACATTGAGAAGTGCTCAAATGAGGCCACGATGAAGTGCCACAAACTGCAGGAGAGGGAGGAGGACTTCAGCAGGAATAGAACATACACATTCCCGCAAAGGGACCCCACCTCTCACTAAGCCAAAAAGCTCACAGGTGAGAATTCTTGAGGTATAAGAGAAGTCAGAATACAGCAAAAAAGCAAATATTAAAAAACAGATGACTAGAAAACAGCAAAAATAGCAAAGAAAGGAGAAGCTCTAGAGCTAGCAGGGAGACAATGTCAGTAGAGACTGGGGACTAATTGGATGGAGGGGTGAGGAAGAAACACCCAGGCTGTGCAGTATGACTGTAATATCTGTGTTTTCCCTTCATTAGCCTGTGTGGCTGATGTTACAGGATTTACCCTCACATCCCCTTGCCCTAACCATTTATTTCAGTGCCCACGGGCCTGACTGCCGGCACCTGCACTCTATTTATGCATTTATTTTGCCAAAGGGCTTTCTTTGGCTTCAAGAGCTGGGTTTGCTCCAGCGCACGGGAGCTGGGAGTTGCCGAGGAATTCACATCCAGGTGGAGCTGTTCCTAAGAGGGGACTGAGAGGAGTTGGTGTGTTAGTGGCTAAACTCCTTTGCCATTGGGTGGGTAAGGGCGAGTTACATATCTACATGGGCTTCCAGAGGTCCCTAGCTGGATTAAAGCTCAGCTAGTTGGTGATACTCCTTGACTGGCTGCTTTTCTACTCTCTACTCTTTCCTGCTTTCCTACTCTACTACCTTGAGGCAGCTTGTTAATTAATGCACTACTTACCCTCACATCTTTCAGCCTCAGTCTGCTTCTGGGAAAACCCAACTTGAAGACCACCTGTGTAGGTGATGACAATTTCATCTTGCTCCTCACTGAAGTACTATTACCATTAGGATTTTTCTAAGGTTTTCCTTTGAAACTGTGTATCCGTGTCAGGACAGAAAAAAGCAGAACTCTGAGCAGAGCAAGTTATGCTCAGTGGAGATGGCAAAATATGAGACACAACAGAACAAGAGGTGTTTACAACTAGTATTTAGGGTAAAAAAATTATTGAGTCACAGGATGGCACAGCCGTTTCTTGGAAGTCAAAGCTACATGACAAACCTCAGAGAAAGGCAGCAGCTGAACAGGGTTCTGCTGTTATAAAAACAAGTGCCTTCCTGCTTGCCTTTGTGGGCTGTTTCTACTCAAATGGTATTCATACAGATCATTAAGATTTAGGAAGAGACCCCAGGAAGGCAACAGTATAGGAATATGATCTCTCGAGTTGTTATGCACAGCTAGAAACAAGCATGCATGGGAAAGTAGCAGAGTGAATTGTTAACATTCTGAGATGGGTCCTTTGGGTGTGAGAAGGAAACACAGGAGAAGCTTCCTCTGAGAAACCTTCCTTGGCTACACTGGCTCTCAGCAATCTCCCTGGCTTCTGAGATGGAAAAACATTCAGCATCTCTGGTTCATTTGGCCCTCAGCCCATTCTAGACTATACCTACTATGCACCACTGTATACATTGCAAAACTGTGTGCTGTCTTTGAAACCAGACTGTAATTCTCCTCAAACGGAAGTCATAATGGCCTGCACGAAGTGACCCGTGCTTTGGCATGTTGGCTTTCTAGGACAGCAGACTCTGGGATGGAGACTGGACTATGAGATATTTATTAGGGAGTGCTCTAGAAATTAACAGCTATGGTGGAAGTAAAGGAAGCAAGACTGAGTGGAGAAGAAACCTGGGTTGTGATGCAGTCCCCACAGTGCCACAGCTGATCCCATGGGGAGCTCTGAAACTGGGACTCCCTTTAGAGTTGTCACAAACTGGGGTGACAGAACTGGCCTTTTATACATTTGCATTCATCAGTCATTGAATGCAGGCATCCACAAAAATGGCAGAGGATACATTTTGTCTGATTTGGGTAAGGTTAAAATCCTATAAGCATTTGGGGAAAACTCAATAATTTATTTTAGTCACGAAACTGAAGAACTATGTTAAAAATATTCTATGATTGACATGAATTCAATAATGACAACATATGCTAACTTCTGTTGCCTAGCTATATGAGTTCTATGTTTACTAGCAAGATGGTTAAGGCTTTAAGGAGCAAACCTCTGTATTTTATTCCTTGATTCAAAGTATTTTTAGCATAATAATTGTTCAATTATTGTTTACTGATGGTGGTCATGATTTTATTCAAAGCAACACTAAGAAGTAACATCTTTTAATCCACTACATCACAATCTTAAATATAGGAATTTTTAAAAAAATATATAATAAGCTTCTTAGAAAATTTTCTTCTAGCACTTAGGATAAGGAAAGTACTGCTATCTCTGTTAGGTATTGCCTTCTATGGTAATAAAAATTCTAACCACGTCTGTCTTTTTGTTGTGGCTGCCAAAAAGCCCCTTCAAATTGATCCTTTTTCATACATTTCCATTCCTCACATTTTTTATCATTATGTATATTTACAATTATTTTATTTCATGCACATTAATGTGTGTTGAACAAAGCAGCGTGTAAATAAATAAATCAGCATTGCAGAACTGTAAAACTTCTCTGGTGCCCCCAAAAGATATACCTAAGTTCTATTTTACTCTAAAGCTTTCGCTGAGAATTCCAAGCACTCCATACAGACTTTTTGTTACACTGTGTTACATGGTTTTTCAGTTCACAGCACATTAGAAGGAAAAGTAACTGAGGGAAGAATGGAGTAGATTCTAACCTAAGAAAAATAACATCAAAGAAAGAGAGCTGAAAACAAATGAAAGGAGACCCAGAGATATTCTACCACACAGTAAAATTTTGGATTTTTCAAGTGATGCCTTTGGGTTGTTTGTCTAAATATACAGGAATGTCTATAGAATATTTTAGAAAGATTTCCATTAAGAGTTACCTTTTTAATGTTTTGGTACTTTAATCAATAAAACTTAGTTATCTGGGGGGAAAAAAGTGTATTTGTAAAGATGCTAGGTTTTGTGAAAATAGCCAATTGCTATGGTCCGAATAGATTTTGACTCATACCACCCTATTCTCCTCTGTGTACTTATACATTTGTTTCATGGCTATTAATTCACTGACAATTACATGAATCAGGGTGTTTTGAATTTCCCTTTTCTTTTTTTCTTCTAGGTAAAACAGTCAACGTGAATATGCAACAAAAAAGAAGGCAAAATAATGTGCTCTCACTCTGAGAGCAACTTGGTATCAGAAGGTTCTGATTATGAATCCTTATTTAAACTCTTTTACTTATGATATTGGGACAATGACTCAATCTCTCTGAGTCTCTGTTTCTTCATTTGTGAAAAGGGGGCAATAATACCAATCTCATGGGATTGAGGTGAGTACTAAAGAGGTTAATCTTTTTTTTTTTTTTTTAAAGATGTATTTATTTATTTACTTACTTAGGTGCAGACACCTGGCTCCACTCCCTAACATGGGCTCCAACCTAGGACCATGAGATCACAACTTGAGCAGAAACCAAGAGCTGGTCGTTCAATTAACTGAACCACCCAGGTGCTCCAAAAGGGGTTAAACTAATTATTTAACACAAAGCCTGGCTCACAGCAAATAATCAAACTGCCTATGCTACTACTTTTATTGTGCTTATTAAAACATAAGAAATGAATCCACATGCAGGATATAATGATCTAATAAATATTGACTGGTGATTATTTAAGATATTATAAAGTTTTAAAATAGAAGGTCTAGAGTAGATAAAAATAAGGTGGATAGGGGGGAGCCTGGGTGGCTCAGTGGGTTAAAGCCTCTGCCTTCGGCTCGGGTCGTGATCCCAGGGTCCTGGGATCAAGCCTCACATCGGGCTCTCTGCTCAGCGGGGAGCCTGCTTCCTCCTCTATCTCTCTCTGCCTGCCTCTCTACCTACTTGTGATCTCTGTCTGTCAAATGAATAAATTAAAAAAAAAATCTTAAAAAAAATAAGGTGGAGGGGCGCCTGAGTGGCTCAGTGGGTAAAGCCGCTGCCTTCGGCTCAGGTCGTGATCTCAGGGTCCTGGGATCGAGCCCCGCATCGGGCTCTCTGCTCGGCAGGGAGCCTGCTTCCTCCTCTCTCTCTGCCTACTTGTGATCTCTCTGTCAAATAAATAAATAAAATCTTTAAAAAAAAAATAAGGTGGATATGAAGAATATGGAAAATATATAGACTAGTAAGCTATTTAAAAAGCTATTATTTGTCAACCCCTTGAACATTCTATCTGGTAAGAAGAATTTGGTGACTAGAATTTTATTTTTACCATATTGCTTAACAATATAAACCTATCATGACTAAGAAAACTGGGTTGTGGTATATGGTACAATGTAAAGTTCCTAGTTAAATTCTAATTTGAAAAACACAGAGTTTTCAGGCCACTGAAACCTGTGGCCACGGTGACCTGCTGATAAATGCCTTGCGTTGTCAACTTTCTGTAAATGATGGGATGGAGGAGGAAATGGAGACGATGACACAAATCCAAAGACTCTAGACTCCTTCACAGCTTTTCAGTGGAAATAGGAAAAATGCACTTGTGACCTCGTCATGTGAGTGTGTAATCACATAAAGGCCAATACAACATTGCAATTACCTTCCGAAAGATAAAAGGTGCAATGTGTCTATGAAGTGAGAAAATAATCCAAATTTTTACACGTAGAAAGAGCAAGAACTAGTATTGAGATTAGGACATTAGATGATCACAGTCCTGATTTAGGAAGAGATATAAACTGTCATGGCATGCTGTGAACAGCAGATTGGTTTATGAACACTCTGAGTTTGGAATGAAGACATATGATAATGACTTTTGGTAGAAGTCTGACCATTTTTCCCCCACCCATAATCTCGTCCAATCCAATGTTGACTCTTATGTATTTCCAGGTGATGCTGGAAAGGGAGCCTGTCCCTAATGATTTAATCAGCTAGCTTCATTTGGCTTAATTTTAGTCATCTGTAAGATTATAATCACAAAATCAAAAAAAAAAAAGATCAAATTATATGTCAAAAGAGAACTGTACTATGAATTGGGAGATTTTCATTCTAGGCCAAACTTCTCCCAAACTTGGCATTCTTGGTTTTGATCTTTTTGAGCCCTAATCATTAAATGAGGTGCTTGGATTGTATCATCACGAAGGTGTTTTCTATCGTACAACTCTGTCATTCAAGCACCAATTCTAGATAGTGCAAGGAGTTGAAACACTTTCCTCATCTGTGCTATCAGTTCATGTCTTAAGCTCAAGCTTCATAATAAATGCTCTCCGAGTGAGAGAGCCAGGAAGAATAATACCCTGAAGTCACTTTGGCTCACGTTAGTTGTCTCTTCAGAAGCAACATGATTTGATGGTTCTGATGTGATTCCAACCATGGCCCAGGAAGACCCATCTGCATGAATATCACTCTCCCAAACCACCATGAATTCCACGCTTTGCCACCCTATCAAAGGCTTCCTGAATTCACTTTGGAAATGGGCTGGGAAGGTTGTCATAGCGAAGACTTCTGAATAGTTTAAGGACCCATTATACTTGATAAGACCACTAGGTGGAAGAGGAAAGAGATAGAAAACTAAAACATATGGGAACAGAGACTGACACGGAGGAAGGTGGGAAGACAACAAAGACAGTCATCCAGGCCTGGCTGGCCTTTCTAAGACAGCAGCAAGTGAAAGAACCAAGTGGTATTCAGGTGCTCCTTCCAGAGAGAAAGGAACAAGAGAGATTTAAAGAGCATTTGTAAAGTCTATCAGATTTTTTTAAAAATAGTTTTTCTGCTATATACTGCCCTTCATGTTTCTATGGCAATATGAAGCAGAGAAGAAACAGATAAACCTGGATTTGAAAATGGCTCTAACATTTTTTAACTTTGGGAACTTGGACAAATTATTTAACATCTCTGGGACTGATCTGTGAGGAAAAGGACAGTGAAAATACACAACTGCCAGGACTTGAGGATTAAAGTGGGGAAAAAAGTGTGTAAGACCTCAAGCGCAGTAAATGCTCAATCCATTACTGAAATTTTTTCCTTGTTCCTGCTGTCTTGTGGTTTCAGCATGACTTTTCCCAAAATACAGAGGTTTTTGAATGGTCTGAATTACCATGAGATATCATATTTATATCCCATTTTTCTCCTTATTGCTAAAATTCGAGGCCACCTGATAAGTTGAAACTGCCCTTGAAATGGGGGGGGGGATGTCAGCGTGAAAACTCACACATTCCTTATACTAGCTGTCAGACACTTCTACAATTTCAAACAAGTTTTTCTTCTTAACCTTTTATGTTTAAACAGCATATTACTAAATTTCATGCCTGGATCTACTAGTTACCCAATAAGTAAGTTTTTTCTTTTTTGTTCTCTGGCGCCACTCTACCAGTGTTTGTGTTATCCTATATGCCTCTTCTAACTTGTGTGGTCTATAGGAATCGGGCTACTTTCAAACTCGTTTCAGTTTCCAAGAAAACATTAGGAAAAGAAATCCACAGCTGTTAAAAAGTCCTATCAAAATATATCAAGCCATGAAACAGAGGCGGAAGTCCATGGTTCTGATAGTTCTGTAGCCTCTCACACAGATCCCAGGACATGTCCTGCTCTCAGCCATCCTTATGAGATCTAGTACCCACATGGACCAGCTACATTCTGCTTATTACAGCTACATTCTGCTCAGCTGAATGCTTTAAGAGTAATCAAAATGCAGGGAGAATAATTCTTAATAAACCATAATCATTCAAAACAACTCAGTTCACTGCTGGTGGGAATATAAATTGATACATGCACTTTGCAAAGGATTATAAACATATGTTCACCTTATGACCTAGCAGTCTCAAATCTAGGTAAATATCCAGCAGGAGTATATTCATTTGTACCCTGAAAGACACACACAAGAATATAGAATCTCTATTCAGAATATCCCCAAACTGGAAACTACCCAAATGTTCATCAAAAAGAAAATGGATGAGTTATAGTATATTCACACAATAGAGTGATTTAAAAAAAAAAAGAGCAAAGCATTGCTACATGCAAAATATGGATATAACTCACAGACTTAATGTTGGATGAAAGAACTGGGATATAAGTATGTACAAACTGGGGCACCTGGGTGGCTCAGTGGTTAAAGCCTCTGCCTTTGGCTCAGGTCATGATCCCAGGGTCCTGGGATCGAGCCCCAAATCGGGCTCTCTGCTCAGCAGGGAGCCTGCCTCCTCCTCTCTCTCTCTCTCTCTCTCTCTCTGCCTGCCTCTCTGCCTACTTGTGATCTGTCAAATGAATAAATAAAAATCTTTAAAAAAAATAAGTATGTACAAACTATAGGGCTTTATTTTATAAATCTCAAAAACAGGCAAAATTAATCTATTAGTGCTCAGGATACACTCCCTGGGTGGTGGGGGGAAAACAGGTAGTAACTGGGGGAAGTGTTCTATTTCTCAATTGGGTGTCAGTCACAAAACTGTTCAGTCTGTAAAATTTCATGTAGCTCTATCCCTAATATGTGTACATTCCCACATATGCATTATACTCAAAAAGTTTAAAAAACTGCAAATGATTATACAAAATATTCATCTCTAAAAGATCTTAGAAAAAAGCAAGAAAAAAGATGTCCAAATGGTAGGGAGAGATCTAATGGGTTCATCAAAACAGCATGATCACAAGTTCAGAGATTCTGCCATTGACTGGATATTTGTTCCCCTAAGAATTCATACATTGAGATCTAATCCCCAATGTTCTGGTGTTTTGTGGTGGGGCCCTTGAAGGTGATGAAGTCATGAGGGTAGAACTCTCATAAATGAGATTAATGTCTTTATAAAAGAGACTCCACAGAACTCTCTTTCCCCTTCTACTGTATAAGGACACAGCAAGAAGATGGTTGTCTATGAACCAGGAAGCAGGCCCTTACACACACCAAATTTGCCAGCATCTTGATCTTGGATTTTCTATTTCCACAACAGTGAGAAATAAATTTGTGTAGTTTATATGCCACCCAGTCTGTGGCATTTTGTTATAACAGCCCAAACTAAGACAGACTCCAGCAACAAACCTGACACAGTACATCTGAGGACAACTGGGCTAATATCCCTGACATTTATGGCTAAAAATGGGCATTACTGTCATTATCATTACTACTACAACTATTATCTCTTTATGGACCAGGTGCTATATTGTGGTACCTTTCCAAAAGACGACTTCATTCAACCTCACTAATGACTCTATTAGAAAACACTCAAGTTTCCATTTTGCAGGTACAGAAACTGAGGCTCAGACACGTTCAACTACTCATTCCAAGTTGTTAGAAGACCTGAGATGGGAATGATCACTCATACCAGTGAAACCCTGAATCCAGCTTCTGTGACCCTACTCTTTGGCTCTAGCAAATTCCCTCCCTGCTGCTATGTGAGATGGCCATGGCTGGTTCTTCTGACGTTGATTATCCTTTGTGGGTTCAGGTTTGTTAAGCCAGTGTTCTTCAGTCAGTCTGTGAAACACGGGTAAGCAGCCATCGCATTCCAACTCTCCTCCCTCCCACACGCATGTGGTTCAGTTCCACTGAGCCCAACATCAAGGCTGCCAGACTGGCTGGACTCCAGGGACTCATTGTGAGTACAATTTGCCTATTGGAATTATCAATGTGATCACAGAAGTAACCCAATTTCCTGCTTGCTGTTAGAATTTTCAAAGGTTGATATGAGGGCAGGTGTTTTTTGAATTCCCAGAGAAATCCAAATTTTCCCCCCTCATGGACCTGTATAAAATTAGTCGTACTCAGCATCAGCAAATTAGTGGAGATTTTTTGTAGCAAAAAGGAAAAATATGGTCACTATGTGCTTACATTAAGCGTCTCTAGAGATAGACAAACCTCTTTTCAATTCCCAGCTAAGCCACTTAGTAAGTCCCAGTTTCTTTATCTAATAAATGCATAAAATGCCTTCATCAGAGAATTATTATAAAAATAAACGAGATGATGCGAGGAAAGCACTTAGTTCAATCTCTGCCATTTGGATTGCTATTTCTTAAGTGGTAGATAATCACACATAAACACACACACATATAATTTATTTGGCATGCTGCGTAATATACAAATACACGCACACACATACTCTCACACAACCAAATGTTTGTGATTTCTTCATCTTGGTATAATTATGATAGCAAACTCTGCTTTTGAGAGAGTTTGGTCATGTGGTAGTTTATTCAAATAGCTGAGAATGGCAGAAAAATACAGAATCACAAAGACCAGTATAATAAATAATCTGCAAGGCAATAAAATAGGTCTTATAGAAATCTGAGGGTCTAAATTCTGAGGATTCAAAAAGTGTGAAATCTGTCCAGCACCCATGTATTTCTAGGCCACTTACTCAAATGGCAATGCTCACCATATGGGTAGCCTCACTTGCATACTATCTTACTCATTTATAGAACATGTTGCCACTTTGAGGTTAATAAACTCTTAACCATTAACAGTCTTTAAGTCTACATGTAATAATGGCCTTTTAATCCATTGTCTTCCCTACTCTTTAAACTCTACACGAGTTCTGTAGTCTTCCTTTATATTTCATATGACCTCTCAAAGAACTGAGATGGGAATGTTCAGACAGAAATTAGCCACAGCTGTGCTCAGGAAGCTAATTCACAGCAGAATTCAAGAAGATTCTGTTCCCTTACTCACTTGTGTTTAATGATTTTACTTCCTCATTACAGTTCTCTTGCCCCAATAGAGAGAAAATAATTAGACCTTGAACATGGCAATTAAAAAGCAGATATCCTGAGCTCTGACACTTCCAGCAGACCAGCAGACTGTTAAGGAGACTATCTTTATCCTATTGGCAAATTTCTAAAAGGTTATAGAGCACTGTTGAGGAAAAAAAACCCTTCATCGGCAAGTATGACCTCCGAGTTTAAATGTTCTAAGTTCAGGTCTCTAGGAAGCATACCAATACGAGAGCAGGTGCTTTTTAATAGTGCCATATTTCCTTTAAGTCGTGCACTAATACGACTAATACGACTTCCAAGGTCCGTAAAGGTCATTCTTCCATGATAATGTTAATTATAATAAATAAAACTATAACCTTGGGTTAAAAACACCAGTAATCAAATAACTTTATGTTGTGAAGATAGCACATACAGTCTACAAAAGTGCTATTTGTTAAACCCGATGAAATTCACTTAGGAAAGAAACGAAATATGCTTCCTTATTAGCTGGCAGTTCAGTTTCTCACTGACACACATCAAAAAAGACATGAGCATGTCTGGCACAGAAGGAGTAAGTACAGCTATAATCACACAGGCACTGCAACTGGTGTACATGTTAATACGGGAGACACAATAAATTTCTGTGGTTTAAGCTACCCAGTCTGGGGTAATTTATTATGGCAACCCTAGCAAATTAAAACAGGTACCATGCTTAATTTCAAACTTACTGCATCGTAAATTCAACTATACATTAGAGGTGTTATGATTTGAGTCTATCACCGGTGAGCTGCTCTACAAATCCCCATTCACAAGGCAAAAGATTTATTTTTGCTTGAACTGAAACTTTAATATGGGACAGTCTACTGTCTGCTGCTACCAATAAATGCAGCTGATAGAGAGGCCCAGGTGATAAGGTATAGGGCCTACTGCTAACAGTGAGTGAGCCATCATTAAGTAGATCCAAAATTCCTGATCTACAGAAACTGTGAGATAATAAATGTTCGTTGTTTCAAATCATTAGATATGGGGTTAATATAGTGCACAGAATATATATAACTAATACAGCTATTTGGTATTCATTTTCCCTTTCTATTATTATTCAGGTGGCAGTAACACACTCCCCAGCTCTGTGCAAATAGAATTGGCCCTCTGAGAACAACTGAGGCAACAAACTGCAAACAGAAACTCGCAGGGAATGTCTAGGAATGCTTTACTCTCCAGATAAATATGTCTTCTTTCATCCCACCTTGAATGTTGGTGTGATGGCTAGAGCTATACCAACCACCTTACCACCAAGAAGGAAAGGTCAAGAAAATCATATTGATGTTGGCCCTCATGTCGATGGGGTAACTAACCCCAGAATTACCTGCTTTTGGACTTGATATATGAAGGAAAAAAGTCATTTTTAAGTTGATTTCTCTATGACCAATAACTGGAATACAGTCTTTCCTGATAAAAGCTATTTCTATATCTTCTATCATTTGGGGAGTTCTGACAATAGATTTTCTGTTTTTATTCTCAGAAAATATTATTGATTCACTATCACAAAAGATATCACTAACTTAATTTTAAACATATTTAAAACCAGAGATTTTGTATATATTATTCCCACTCATATTATTAGTATAAATAAAAAAGAACTATCAGAAGGAGAAAAATGTAAGTGATAAAAGGAATGACAAAAGAGGAAAAAATGAAAAAGAAGGTGGACAAGATAAAAAGATATATAGATCTGTTAAAGAAAAAATGATAAAGGGGAAAAATACATTTTTTTAAGCCTGTGGAGAGAAATTGGTGTGAAGATAGTTAAAAGAACTTAAACATTAAAGTGTAAAAACATTTGTTGTCCCCCTTCTAGATGTCAAGTAGTTTTAAATATCATGTGCAAAGACATTTTTATAAGGATTAATTTTATTTCTAGTGTTCGAACTTTGACATTAAGCAATGAAAGCCTAAATTTGAGATGCTTTTGATAACTGTCTTTCCTGAAAACAAGATATGAGGTGATAATGAATTGAACCTTTGAAAACATAGAGTTTGCAGGTTTTGGTTATTTTCTGGGTTACAAACCAAAAAAAAAAAGCAATTACTTACTCTACAGAGATCGAATGGAGATGGGATAAATATTCCAAAAAAAATCTGAGTTAATGGATGGCATAAAGTTGTTTTTTTTTTCTTACACTTGTATAAAGTATGTCACACACAGATTACCAAAAAAAAAAAAAAAAAGAAACAAATCAAAATTTCTAAAGCTATTTATAAGCCATTTGTGAAAATAATACCCTTTGGAATATTTTCCTGTTAAAAAGTTACCAACTTTATACTTCTAGGAAAAACAGACTGATATGTTGTTTAAAGATTTATTTCATTTTAAGTGGATGTGTTTATTAATTTCAACTTTAGTAAATATTAAAATACTGTATGGCTCTAGAGTCATCCTTTTTTTAAAATTTTATTTTATTTTTTTTCCAGTGTTCCAAAATTCATTGTTTATGCACCACACCCAGCACTCCACACAATAAGCACCCTCCTTAATACCCACCACCAGGCTCCTTTTTGACTTTAGTCCCAGATGTACCACAAGGCTATATCATTTCCAGCAAAGACCTGCCTTCCTTGGGCTTTGGGGGAAGACTAATACCCACCTTATGAGGAATTGTGAAAAGTAGGTAAGTAAATCCACGTAAAGTATTTAGAATAGGTCTGGAACATGGTCAGTAATCAGTGCATTTACATATTACTTTGAGACTATAGACCTAATAATGATATATCTAGAAGTGAATATCACCTATTATTTTCTGGTCAGGTATGCAGAAAAATCAGAGTGAAAATGTAGGAATTAATCACAAATTGTGAATCCATAAAAGATATTTGAACCTCAGGATCAAACACATGCAAACCACCAGTTTTCAGACTTAGATTTTAAGGCTTAACTCTTTTTTTAACAATATTGGAAAGAGAAATCCTAAAGTCAGGATAAACCATAGCCAATTTCACCACCTTCCTTTTCTGTAGTCTCCTCTTTGAAGATGTGTATATTACTTTAAATAGTTTTTCTTACTTTTTTATGATACAAATAATACATGTTTACTATGGACTAAGACACAAAATAGCCCTATATAGACAAATACATACACCAACATATTCACTACTACCTACATATTCACTGTCAGAGAGCAACACTGTCAATTTGGTGTGTGCTCTTTCAGACTATATTTTATGAATTTTTAACAATCTAAATAATTAATATATATTTTATACCAAATTGGATAACACTACTCATGCTATTTATAATCTGATTCTGTTGTTTATAATCATATAAAATTATTTTCATGTCAAAAAGCAATTTTTAAAGTATTACTTTTCAATGGCTAGTTCTTATGAATTTTTCAAAATTTCCTATGCCTAATGTTAGATATTTAATTAGTTTCTGTGTTTTTTTTCTCTTATAAACAATGCTGATAGTTTCTTGTAGCTAGTAGTTTTGCATATGCTTGAGATTAGTTGCTAAAAATAAAAGATTTTAGGCTTTTGACACACAACATAGCTGTACTCCAAAAAATGCTATAGAGCACATACTATGTTTTGGGTGCTTCTCATGGGTCTCTACAGGCATCAAGAAAGTGACTTCAAACCAGATGTGGGTATAACATTGCTCCAAAATGGTGATTTTTCTTTTTTTAAACGGCTAAAAAATTAAATAGAACCTAGAATGACTTGGAGCATTTTGCTTCTGATGTTAACTCAGTGTCTGGATCATGGTTCATGTGTAGTATAGGACCAGGAACTAAAAGAGTTAAAAACTGAAAGCCTGTCTGACAGATCTTTAAAAAATGATGTATCATTGTTCTGGTTTAAAGCAAGAAAATTGTATGAATAATTCATCCCTCCCCCCAACAACAACAAAAAAATGTTTTTACACTTTCAAATAGGTGTTAAAATAGGAAATGTTTTACCAAAAGTAAAAAAACTGGAGTGTAAATTTCTCTCCCTGCTGAGACAGAAAAGGTTCTACATCACAGCTGGGTTAGGAAATAAGATGTACTACCAGAAAATAGTCTACAGAAATGACCTCTTTGCTTTAAAAAAACTCAAAGAAAACCTTCAGCGGACAACAAACCACTTCCATTTAATATTTATGATACATGAAGGACGACCACTCTGTGTCAGATTTTTCCTTTCTAACTATACTGAGAGGGAAGGCTTCTGTTGGGGGAAATGTATTGTTTTTGGTAAGTTCATCAATGGTTAGGTCTTAATGGTACCCCTTCGTAGTCTACAAGGAGGTCATTTCTAAAATGAGGTCTAAGGCCTTACTATTAATAACCGGTTAAGAACTAGCTTAAATTCTGTCTCCTGGTCTCAATCAAACTCAAACATCTCTTTATTCTCTTCTTGAATTTCAAAACCTAAAGGTGGGGTAACACCCTCACTTCCTCTTTTTTGAGAAGTAAGTTCAAGCCTCCTTGAACATCCCCCACTCCTTAGGGGATGTTGATTAAAAAAATCACTGTTACAGGCATTCTCTGGTTTTGATGGTTATTCATCCAGTAAGACGCACAATCAAATGCTCTCTTAGAAGAAAAGGTTCACATCAGCTAAATCTTTAGGATTCCATATGGTCCATCTGAGAAGAGAGAAATCAAACTACTAGGAATTCCTAAGTTCATAGGAAACATTCACATACTACATTATCTTACTGGGTACTCATAACAATCCTAGGAGTTAAGTGTGACAGTAAGTTTACCCCAATGTAATCAGAGAGGAAACCGAGTTGCAGTAAGATTCAGTGGATTCTGAAAAGGCATAGCACTAAGTGGTGGAATCAGGAGTCCATTCTACTTTCCTTTTTCTATGTGTTACATTTAGGAAAATTGAAATTTAGTATCTTTCATCATCCAAGAATTCTAAGGAGCATTACTTCTTCACTGTGTTTCTAAAGTTCCTCCCAATATTTCATTACCTTCAACTTATACACAATTGATTCCAGCTAGTGTTTTTCCTTAAAAAAAAAAAAAAGTCCTTTTATGCAAAAGTTGGATATTCATCCTTTCTGATGGCTGAGTAATATTCCATTATGTATATGGACCATATCTTCTTTTTTTTTTTTAAGATTTTATTTATTTATTTGACAGATGGAGATTACAAGTAGGCAAGAGGCAGGCAGAGAGAGAGGAGGAAGCCGGCTCCCTGCTGAGCAGAAAGCCTGATGCGGGGCTCGATCACAGGACCCTGGGATCATGACCGGAGCCGAAGGCAGAGGCTTTAACCCACTGAGCCACCCAGGAGCCCCGGACCATATCTTCTTTAGCCATTCATCTGTTGAAGGCATCCCGGCTCTTTCCACAGTTTGGCTATTGTGTACATTGCTGCTATGAACATGGGGGTGCATATGGCCCTTCTTTTCACTACATCTGTATCTTTGGGGTAAATACCCAGTAGTGCAATTGCTGGGTCATAGGGTAACTCTATTTTTAATTTTTTGAGGAACCTCAACACTGTTTTCCAAAGTGGCTATACCAACTTGCATTCCCACCAACAGTGTATGAGGGTTCACTGCAGGAGATTATGCTAAGTGAAATATCAAGTCAAGCAGAGAAAGCCAATTATCATATGGTTTCACTTACATGTGGAACATAAGGAATAGCATGGAGGACATTAGGAGAAGGAAGGGAAAAATGAAGGGGGTGGAAGGAGGAGATGAACCATCAGAGACTATGGATTCTGAGAAACAAACTGAGGGTTTTAGAGGGAGGGGGGTAGAGGGATGATTAGCCTGGTGATGGGTATTAAGGAGGGCACATATCGCATGGAGCACTGGGTGCTCCATGCAAACAGTGACTCATGGAACACTACATCAAAAACTAATGATGTAATGTATGGTGACTAATGTAACATAATTTTTAAAAAATTAAAAAGTCCTTTTATGCTAAGTCTGATTCTAAATAATTCTTGACCATTCCTGTTATATTTATTGTGAGTTAGAGGCTATGCCAATGACTTAGTGGAAATATTCAAGTATCATTTGCAGTCAAGTTTATGTGATCAGTATTATTTAAGCCCTTGTTTATAATAGAGTTTAAATTTGTTCTGAACATATAACAACACAAAGGGGAAAAGATTCTGCTTTCCTTTGCATTGATTATTGTATCCTCATCTGGGTTGATGAATGAATATATCATTTTTTTGAAGAAAAAATGTTCCCTGAAATGGTAAATCTAATCTATCTTATGTGGTGTCCTTGGAGCACAGTCTTTATGAATATGTCTCCCCAACATAAGAAATCACTTTTCTTTTCTCTCCATATTTGCTGAAGTTGAGATATGCCTCGGCAATAGTTTTGTTTTTTCCCCAACTACTATCCATATTGGCCAATTATTCTAGGCTGCAGTGAGGTTTACATACTCTCTATCAAAGGACTTCCACCAACCCCTAATTGTTTTCTGAACTTCACCCTCTTTTCTTCTCTGGAGCTGCCATAAAATTTGTCTTTGGCCACCTAGTGTTCACTTTATCAGTACTCCTAATACTTTCACTTGGATCCTTTTTTTTTCAGCCCATCAGTAGTCAAAGCTGTACAACAGAGCAGGAACATGAAAACCACATACAGACAGAAAGACCATGGCAAAGGCACCTGAGTGGCTCAGTCAGTTAAGTGTCTGCCTTGGGCTTGGGTCATGATCCCAAGGTTCTGGGACCAAGCCCCACATCAGGGTTCCTGATCAACAGAAAGCCTGCTTCTCCCTTTCCCTCTGCCTGCCACTCCTACTGCTTGTGCTCTCTCTCTCTCTCTCTGTCAAATGAATAAATAAAATTGTTTAAAAAATAAAAAGGATGTAATCCTTCTCACAGATTACCTTTTCCCCTATTAATTTGAATCAATCTGGCCAGACAGTGCAAATCTCTCATTCCTTTTTCCCTTCATTTTGAAATCCCAGTAGTGACTAAGTCCTGTTATTGCCACCTCTGAGTGTCTTGGGAATGTCTACTCTTACTGCCAATCATGTTACCAGTTCCTTGATCAAGAACTCCATCACTTCTGGCCTGGACCACTATCTCTTCACATTCTTTCCCTACCTCTTACTTCTTCCCGTCAGTCTATTCTCCATAAAACCATAGAGTGACTTTTCTAAAAGAAAATCCCATCATGCCATTCCCTTAATGAAAACGCTTCAGTCTCACCCTTCTACTTAGAGCAATTCAAATCCACCCAGAGTCAACCACATGCACAGGAGCTTTGTCTCCACTGTTCCCTCAGAATCCCTGAACATAAGGAATAACACAGAGGACACTGGGTGAAGGAGAGAAGAAGTAAGTTGGGGGAAATCGGAGGGGAAACGAACCATGAGAGACTATGGACTCTGAGAAACAAACTGAGGGTTTGGGAGGGGAGGGGAGTGGACGGGTTGGGAGGGTCTGGTGGTGGGTATTGTGGAGGGCACGTATGGCATGGAGCACTGGGTGTCGTGCATAAACAATGAATCTTGGAACACTAAAAAAATAAAATAAAATTAAAAAAAATCCCTGAACAATACCAAACAAGTAACAGGAGGCTTTTTTGCATTTATTCTAAATGCCTTTCTCTCAGCTTCACCATCATTTGCCTGGTGAGTTTTTGTTGACTTTTTACTTAGAACTAATTTTTAAATTACAAAGAAGTTGTAGGACTAACACGA
Source organism: Enhydra lutris kenyoni (assembly GCF_002288905.1). Classification (NCBI taxonomy): domain Eukaryota; kingdom Metazoa; phylum Chordata; class Mammalia; order Carnivora; family Mustelidae; genus Enhydra; species Enhydra lutris. The sequence goes on along the minus strand of NW_019154090.1, from coordinate 39,787,177 downwards.
AGATCTCCTCTATATCCTTTCCTAGCACTCATTCATTCGTTAATATCCATTTCCAGGAGTACCTTCTAGGGTCCTAATCCCATCCTGTGAAGTTCATTTCCTCCTTTTCTGTGAGCTGATTCTTTACCCCCTCCTCTTTATTGTGATTGCACTTTCTGTGCTTTGTTTATTTGTCTGCCTGTCACTTAACAAGCCAAGTTCCATAACAGCATAGGCAATGCATCACCAGGGACCAGTGTAGAACTTCCTTGCAGCACAGTACCAGATAAATATGTGGGAGTAAGTGAGTGAATGCTCAATCTTATGATCAAGAAATAAAAAAAGACATCAGGGTAGGTGGGTTTTGTTGTGTGTGTGGTTTTGTTTTTTGTCATCCTATAAATGGAGTGCCATTTATAGGCACCAGTGCCTATAAATAAATTGTATTTATATTTTTATAAATTATATTTACATTTTTATAAATATAAAAAACTAGTGCCACTAGCTTTTCTCTATTCCAAAGGAGCCAGGAGGAGAAGAAAAAAAAAAAAAGGAAAGAAAAAGAAACAAGGAATCTGTTACTCTGTGAAAAGACATCATGACCCCACTCCTGGGTAAATCTGCTAAGTTCACAGAGACACTTGAGAGGAGATAAACTCAAGAGGAGAGAATCCCTGATGTGCTACGTGATGGCCCAAGGGAAAGATTGTGCTGAATGTGCTGCACAGTCCCTAACAGGCATGGGAGGGACTATTCATCTCTTTTGGGGAAACTCGCAGATTCCTTGCAGAATAAAGAGAGTTCCTAGGCAATGAGGCGGAACAGCCTTATCTGCAGGAGGCAGTGAGAAGTACCTGAGGCCCTGAAAGGGAAAAGAATCAGAGCTAGAGTCACAGGTACCTATACAGACCATATTCAGGGATGTCACATAGATCTACCTACTGTGGGAGGGTAAGAGGTTTGGAGGAACATGGTGGTGATTCAGGCTGCGACAATTTATCAGCAAAGAAGATGACTGTGTATTTGCTGACTTGTCTTCACTCTGGGCAAACTTTCTTCCCATACATAGAAGCCCAAATGCTTCCAAGTTGTAAAGTAGGTTTGTGTGTAGGAATTACAGAGGGGTACCTAAGACCTAAGAGCAACCAGTGTAATTTTCCAAAATAAGCTCATCTACAGCTCTACCAAGGGTAAATGGTATTTCAGATTTGTGGCCTTAAAAAGCCCTCAGGAAAATGCACTCTGGGAGGAAGATAGAGCTAGTGCCAGGAGTCAGCACTCTAAGATCTACACAAGCATATCAATGAGCTGAAGCAGCTATCAACTAATGAGGATCCTGGGAATAAAAAAGAAGTTTAGATAAGAACTACTTTAGATGAAGGGACAGTAAGCTTACCGAAATAAATGTATAAAAATTCTGAGTGTTCAACAAAAATGAAGTACAGTCACTAGCCTGAGTGTGATGCTGGGAATTTTAAGAGGAATTTGTCATTCCTTTTGCCTCAGAAATGGATATCATGACTAGATTGTTAGTGGTGGAACTAACATGTAGTGAAGGAAATGTTTCAGTAGACTGCATCCAAAAGGAAAGTCAACCCTCAGCAAACATTTGTTGGGAATTTTCTCAATGGTTTTCACAGTTATATAAGACAATTTCCTGTTTTTAGGTCATCGATTTTGCTCACCCCTCAAATACCCTCTCCTCTGGTAACCATCATTCTGTTCTTTGTACCTATGGGTCTGGCTTATTTTACTATTTTTTTAATTCTGCATGTAAGTGAAATCATATAGTATTTGACTTCTCTATCTGAATTCTTTCACTTAGCATAATATCCTCAAGATCCATCTGTGTTGTGGTAAATGGCAATATCTCAACCTTTTTATGAATATTTTTAATATTATAATCAGATTGACCATTTTTAAATAAAATTTTGGGGTTTTTTTTTGCTACTGAGTTGCATGACTTCTTTATATATTTTGGATTTTAGTCCCTCATCAGATATATGACTTGCAAATATTTTCACCCATTTAGTAGGTTGCTATTTTGTTTCATTGATGGTTTCCCTCACCATAAAAAGCTTTTTAATTTGATGTAGTTCCATTTGTTTATTTCTGCTTTTGTTGCCCTTGCCTATGGAATGAGGTCCAAAAAAATATCACTATGACTATCAAGGAGCTGTATTTTCTTCTAGGAGTTTTATGGTTTCAAATCTTATATTCAAGTCTTTAATCCATTTTGAGTTAGTCTTTAAATATGGTGCAAGACAGTGGTTCAGGGGCGCCTGGGTGACTCAGTGGGTTAAAGCCTCTGCCTTCGGCTTAGGTCATGGTCCCAGGGTCCTGGGATCGAGCCCCGCATCGGGCCCTCTGCTCAGCGGGGAGCCTGCTTCCTCCTCTCTCTCTGCCTGCCTCTGTGATCTCCGTCTGTCAAATAAATAAATAAAATCTTTAAAAAAAAAAAAAAGACAGTGGTTCAGTTTCATTCTTTGCATGTAGCTATCCAGTTTTCCCAACAGTATTTACTGAAGAGACTGAAGAAAATGTCCCATTATATACTTTGTTTCCTTTGTCATAAATTAATTGATAATATATGTGTGGGTTTATATCTGAGCTCTCTATTCTGTTCCATTGATCTATGTCTCTTTTTGTGCCAGTACCATACTGTTTTGATTATTATCGTTTTATAGTATTATTTGAAATCTGGAGTATGAAACCTCCAACTCTATTCCTTTTCAAGATTGCTTTGACTATTTGGGGTCTTTGGTGGTTCCATAGAAGTTTTAAGATTATTTGTTCTAGGGTGCCTGGGCGGCTCAGTGGGTTGAGCCTCTGCCTTTGGCTCAGGTTATTATCTCAGGGTCCCGGGATTGAGCCCTGCACTAGGCTCTCTGCTCAGCAGAGAACCTGTTCCCCCCACCTTCTCTCTCTCTGCCTGCCTCGCTGCCTACTTGTGATCTTTGTCTGGCAAATAAATAAATAAAATCTTTTTTAAAAAAGATTATTTGTTCTATTTCTGTGAATAGTACCATTGGTATTTTATTAGTCTCAATAAATTTAAGAAGTCGGTTGAGCACCCAATTCTTAATTTTGGCTCTCAGGTCATGATCTCAAGATCCTGAGATTGAACCCCACATTGGGTTCCATGCTCAGCAGGGAGTTTGCTTGAGATTCTCTCCCTCCCTTTCCCTCTGCACCTCCCCTCCGCATGTGTACTCTCTCTAAAATAAATAAATAAATATTTTATAAATCTCTTTCTCTCTCCAAAATAAATAAATATTTTAGAGAGAGAGAGCGCACACATGCACGGGAGGGGCAGAGGGAGAAAGAGTCCCAAACTCTCTGTTACTGCCTGTTATGCAAATTAGCTATCTATCAGCTGTCTTAAAGGAGTGGCTCTATGTAGGAGATGAGACATTTTATTTACCTTCCTCTAGTTCTTGGTTATCTCTCAAACTATCTCTTTGATTGTTTCAGACCACTGGGGTCCAGAAATGCAATCCCCACCTAATTACTTGAGGTGTGCCCTGTGTGGGTTGTGTGTACCCATTGGCTCTGGCTGGGTCACATGAAGGGTGCTGCTGGAGAGGGGCCATGGTGCTTGGCCAAGTATGAAGATACCATGTGATCAGCATGGGATAGGGGTATGTGGGGCATGACCGTACAGCACAAGCTGCAGGACTGGGGTAGGGGGAGGTCTACTGGCATGCTACACCTAGCAGTATCACATAAGTTGCACAGGGTGAGGTGGGGCTGTTCACCCAGTACATTTGAAAGTGTGATTCAAGCAGCTGGGGCTGGGATTGCTCACCTGCTGCTGTTAGTTGGTTAGAGTGAGGGCACAAAAATGGCACTCAAAAGCACCAGCAAGGTAGACAGAACCCATAATAATGTCATTGGCCAGTATTTAGTTCCCGGAGAGAATCTCAACAGCCTTCTCCTCTGGCAGAAGCTTTAAGTTTAGCAATTTCCTTCACCTATGTCTAGGCTCTTTTCAAAGTGCTGCATTTTGTGCTGAGTCCTGGGGAGAGTAGGTCTGTGCACAACCCCTTTAAGAATGAAAACTGTTCCCTACATCCCTATGTTTCCCCTGAATATAATCCCCATTGGTTTTCAAAGCCAGATATTTTGAGGGCTTGTCCCTCTGGGGTAGGACCCAAGGGTTAGGGTGCCATGTGGGATACTTGTTCCTTAGGGAGAAGTTCTATTCATATTTTTGTTGTCCTTGTTGTTTGAAATCCCTCCCGATTATGGGTCACTGTAGTGGGTGGTGGTGAGAGTACATCTCAGCCTCTCCTACACTTTTTGGTGTGGCACTTTTTTCCTTTGCTGCGGAGTAGGTATCCAACTAGTTCTCAGAGTTTTTGTATTTGTGCTTTGTTTTGTTTTTGTTTTGTTGTTGTTGTTGTTGTTTTCCCAGAGGGAAAAGCTCCAGATATACATATATATTTGTTGTATCTGTGGGAGGAGGTAAGTTCAGGATCTTCCTACAATGTCTTTTTTCTTTTTTTTTTTTTTTCAGTTTTTAAAGATTTATTTATTTTAGAGAGAGTGAGATTTTAGAGAGAAGGGGCACAGGGAGAGGTAGAAAGAACCTTAAACAGATTCCCCGTTGAATGTACAGCCCAATGTGGGGCTTGATCTCATGACCCAGAGATAATGACCTAAGCCAAAATCAAGAATGGAACCCTCAACCAACAAAGCCACCTAGGCATCCTTACAATGTCATCTTGAACTATCTCTCTGTATTTTGTTTTAAAATGTTAAGTCATGATTCAGAGAATCATGTCTGTAATAATAAATAGTGAATATGGAGAATTTCTACTGACAATTGTATTAAATGCCAGAAAATAATAAGAACTAACATTAATTAATTATTTACTATGCATTTGGCCCTAGGTTCAGTACTTTACACTTGAAATACAATTTTGAATAATTTCTGTATACTGAAGGTACTAAATACCTGCACAGTATGTTAGAGATAAATTTTAATTTTTTTAAAGATTTTTATTTATTAATTTGAGAGAGAGCACAGAGAGAGAGGGAGAAGCGGATTCCATGCAAGCAGGGAGCCTGATGTGGGGTTCAATCCCAGGACCCTGAGATCATGACCAGAGCCAAAGGTGGACACTTAACCTACTGAGCCACCCAGGTACCCCATGAAAGTTTAAAAGTATAAGAACTTCTAAGATTGTAAACATTCAACTTGCCAATACCTTAAAATAAAGAAATTGCCATCTGCTCAGTATTCCCTCCCTGCCCTCATTCTACCTTGCCCACAGCTCTTCTGGCAACATAGGGATTTGAGTGATCCAATATCCCTTTCTCAACAGTTCCTATTCTTTCTCTTTAAGAGTTCTGCACAATTCATGAACACTCTACACCCTTCATGACTTCATTACTTCATGGCTCATTTGGTGCTACCTCAGAAAATTTCCCTCATACTCATAAACTTCCTCTTTATCAGATGCTTTTTTCTGTTTCCAGCTCTTATCCATTTACCTCAGGAATATCAATCCACTTTTCTATCATTTGTTCTTCCTCTTTTCTATTACTCATTCCATTTTCAAGGCAAAAATGAACTTAATCATGTTGATAATGGAAGAGTATCTACCACTAATGTTATATTGATAGAAAAAAAGGGGAAAACTCATATGTTGTGAAGCAAAATTGCACAGTACGATGAATCCTACTCCTGTTAAGTAAAACCAGGATTACTCTCTAGAATCTGCATGAAATTCATATCCACACCCTGATCTTCTAATTATACCACTTTTGTCTTGGGCTTCATAACTGAAAAAGGTAATTTTTGGTCTTTTTTCTTTTCTATTTTAAAATGTAAAATAGTACTTTCTGCAATGTCTACCATAAAAATTAATATTATTTCCTTTACACTATGAGTGAAAAAATTTTATGGGCTAACATAAGATCCTAACCCACTTAAAAATTAATTGTTCACCAAAATGAAATCTGTGCTCTAAATAACTAATTTATAAATACAATTTTTAAATGCAATCTCTTTGTATGCTGGAAACTGAATATGAAGATAAAGCATATTATGATATTGTTATGGAAATGATGCCACGGAATATATAACTAAACATTAGGGATGCTTTTCTAAAACCATTAATTAATTTTTGTACTAGATGAGTTATGCTGTCACGTATGCTTATTTTATCCATAAAATTCTTATCAGTTTGCTTTGTAGTTGAAATATTGAAGAAAATTAATTCCAATACATAAAAATATATTAAGTGTAAGACCTTCCCCAAACCTAGTTTTGATATGCCCAATAGTATGCCAAAAATTCTCTATAAATTCTCCTGCTGTTCTAATGACTTGAAAATTACACTGAGACAGGCAAGCAATCTATACAGCAAATAATGAATTAATAACCCACCTAATTTTAAAAAAGGGATTCAAGTCAGCTTACCAGAAAGCATTTAATTAACCAAGATACAATGAATTAAATATGAGCAAGACAAAGGAGTAAAGGAGAAAAAAAAGATGGAAGGAATAGGTTGATTCATACACAGATACATGCCATAAATATTTGGACTATAAGTGGGCCTCTAGATTTGGTTCTTAGAGTTCTAGAAGCTAATTTAAGAGAGGAAAAAAAAAAGATAAATTACAAGATCCACAGCATTTACAAAGTAATAACTAGCTTAATGGTACTTATCTAAGGATAAGAACAATTATTTCTGATACTAAAATCCCAAAGAGATCAGCATCTTCAGTGATAGTCTTAGACTAATCCCAGTGACAGAATCTGTAGTGCTGGGAGCAGATATCCTCCATACAAAGAGATGAAAGCCCTTCAAAGGTTAGTTGGATAAAACCAGCTCCATGGGAGCTATCAAAGTGCTATCTAGGAAATGGGTCTACCAATGGACTTAGTCATGAACTATTAGATCATCTATAAGAATATATGGACTAATTATCTTTCAGAAAATCTTATATAAATATTCATTCCCAGTCCATGATTTGAAAGGTACTGACCATCACCAATTTCCATGCTTGGATCCAGCTACTTCATATGGCTGGAGAAATATAGGACTTCATGCTTTAATAAGCAGTGAAACTCAGGGAAGGATTCTGGGTATGAAATTGCCATTGAACAATCTAAGGAGATTACTTCTGCTTTCCACAATAAACAAGTGTTGATATTATTCTAAAATGGAAAATAATATTATAAATACTTACTGAAATGAGTAATAGTTAATGCTACATAAATCCAGTGGCACAAGTGACCTACTGGTTAAACAAAAACATACACAAAAACAAGACACTAGAAAATTGAAATTTCTATGCTTATTTTCTCTTCTAATAAATATGAAATTGACTAAGTTTATATACAGCTTTTTAAAAGAGTCATATTGGATCTATTTTCTTTAATAAGATGTCTACCCAAGAAATAACATTATTGTACAAAATGGTACTTTGTAATCTCTGAAAACTAAATGAAGTTTACTCTTCTAAATTTCCTAGGTATGTTGCAGAGTACTGTGGCTTTCAATCTCAAATTTATCTAACAGTGTTTTTTTTTATTTCTTTTATCAATTTGCTCCACAGAAATGAAATATAATAAATTAAACTTTTAATGTGTCTGTCACTGAAAGTGATTTCCCTTTGAAATCCGGACTGCATTACTCATTTGCTAAATTGTCCTAAAACTTTGTATTACTTCTTTATCTCCATTATGATAAGGATAATAAATGAAGCAAACCAAACTATAAAAGAGAAATTTCTTTTTTCTTTCAGATATTTAATTTTAAAATGTCATCTTTTACAGTAAACTTATAAAACAGTATAATATTGTCAAGATTCAGATTTTAAACATGTCTTTTTATCTTGTTACATTTGCAGAAATGTTTTCATAAAGCTGGGAGCATGTGGGCTAAAGCCTCATCAGATCAAGATTAGGGATATAGGTCAGTCAGTAATGGTGAAGGAGCTTGACAGGCTTCCAATGTATAGCTAAAATTAACTCATTCTGACCATCCACTATGCCAAGAAAATTATGAATACCAAAGGATAACCAGGAAATAAGGTTCTTATTGTCATGAAGCTTATAACCTAATGGAAGGTTGATGCATTTAAAAAAAAAAAAAAAAACCACAGACTGTTAAATCCAATAGAAAAATCAACAAAATAAACAAAATATAGATATTGTAAGAAGAATAACAAATGATATCAAATTGGGATGGATGGTTAGACAACGCCACTCTGAGGAGGTGGTAAGCATAAGCTTTACCAGAAAGAGAAGGGATTGATTTTGCACTGTAACCTAGGAAATATACAGAAAGTAGTAAGACCCTGAGGTAAGAAAAAACTTGATATATTTTAGGAACTGATGGAGCCAAGGTGGCTGAAGTTTAGGGAACAATCGAGAGGCAGGAAATGGCTTGGATAGAGGCCAATCATGTAGGGCCAATGAATATCCTTGATTTTATTCTAAGGAAGTGGAAAAATCCTGAAGGACCATAGGAGAGTGGCAAAGATAAAGACAATGCTTTTTTTTTATCCCCTGATATACATTATTGATATTTTCTATTAACATATAATATATAATTTATTTCAAGGGTACAGGTCTGTGAGTCATCAGCCTTACACAAATCACAGCACTCACCATATTACATACCTTCCCCAGTGTCCTTCACCCAGCCACCCTATCCCTCCCTCCACCAGCAGCCCTCAGTTTGTCTCCTGAGATTAGGAGTCTCTTATGGTTTGTAAAGACAATGCATTTAGAAAACAGAATGAATTAACAAAATCAAGCCTTCCTTACTGACCCAAGATGCTGTTGAGTCTTAAGAAATCATTTTTGAATGATTTTGAAAATCTCAGATAAACAAAATCAAGTAAACTCACTATAACATATAACAAATGTTAGGTTTAGAATATGGACAATCTCTCTTTCATTTTTTTTTGAGGCTCTTCCTATTGATTGCATATTTATTCTTCTTAATTTCATAATGCTGACCCAGAAGACTCTAAGATTCTTAGAACCATGTTTTCTCTCCAAAGAAAAAAAAGAGAAGTACGAAGGATAATATAATGAACACTTGTGTTCTCACTATCAGTGATTTTTAATTTTTCAGATTTACTCACTTTAGCAATAATGTTCTTATAACACACTTTAACTAGATTTTGACCCCTGCAAAAATAACTTAAGTAATTTTCTCAAAAACAAGTCCTCTTTTTCTGGAAAGTAGGTTATAAATTAGCTAAATTTACTGAACTTTATAAATCAAATTTCAATGTAGCCACTATTCATGAGGGTGCAATTCTCAGGTCATTGCTCTTATAACCAAAAATATGTATATAAAAAGCTGCTAAGCACTTGTGTCTGATTTAAACAGCATATGTGGCATCCTGAAATACTGAGTCAAGGAATGTTCCTGATTGGGTGACCACACCAAAAGAAATGTTCCTGATGGGGTGACCATACCTATTGGAGAGGGAATGTAAGAATGTGGCTGAGCTGAACCTCACCTGAGCTGACCTCATCTGAAATGACCCAGGAGCAAGAGGAGAGGGTGGCCTCTCCCATTCTGATAGAGTCTTCATTTCAGCACACAACATTCTGGTTTTTCCATGCATCCTATTTCTGAAGAATGATCTCAGATACAGAGATTGGAAGATGAACCCTGTGCTAGAGTTGTCACCCCTACCAAAGCAGTACCTAAACTTTGATTGCTGCACAATCATCAGCTGACAGGAAGTAAGCCAAAGTCCTCTCAGGACAAAGATGGCATCACCTTTGCTTATTACAAGCCATTTTTCAGGGGCATGGGACTTTAAGAACATCATGACATGTTTAGCTGCAACAAACAAACAAAACCCAGAAAACTGTTGCATACTTAGCTCCAAAACTATGATCTCTTAAGTTCATGTTTGTCCACCATTCCTTTGGCACATCTCAAACAAATCTACTTTATCTAAAAAGGTCTCACATGCAGGAGTGCACACATCCTTGAATGACAGATATTCCCTGATCTCATATGTACAAGTCAAAGAAAATTCTTTTCATAATGTCTTCTATATGGGGCAGAATGTTGGAGGAAATTTCTTCAAGGCCCCAATGTCTTCAGTTCATGGGCTTATATGCCATTTCAATTTATAGCCATGTGAATAACTGTGAGAACTAAGAGATGAGCAGAAATATTTGAAGCCCACTAGACATTCAATATCTTCCTCTCCACATTCTCCAAATGAGAGAGACTAGATATAAGCAAGCACTAATCGACAGCAAACACTGACTGACACAGATACAACTGCTTTCATAATCTATTCACTATCTGAATAATCCTTTCACCACAATTGATCTCTCAGTGGCTGAGATTTGAGATCAAATCAAAAGCATACTGCTCTGGCTTCTCTTCTATGAAATCAAAAGAAAAGGTCCAGCATTTGATGGATGCTTCCAGAGAAAATATCTCCATTTTTTTAATAATAAGATGCCAGTATCATAATCTCTATAAAGGTGGAGACCATGTCCAGCCTATTTGCCAATGGCACCATATTACTTCTGAATGGTAAGTGTTCAACCAGTATATGTTGAATTAATGCTGGGTGACACGATAATTTGACATATGGAAAGTATGAACTGAATGTGGAAAATTTACTACTGGTAAGTAATTTCGGTAATTGGTAAATAATTTACTATTGGTAGTTTACCTTTATGGAAGTATTTCATTTTCATTAAAAATAACTTATGTAGGGCACCTGGGTGGCTCAGTGGGTTAAACCTCTGCTTTCAGCTCAGGTCATGATCTCAGGGTCATGGGATGGAGCCCCACATACGGCTCTCTGCTCAGCAGGGAACCTGCTCCTCCCCCCATGCCTGCCTCTCTGCCTACCTGTGACCTCTCTCTCTCTGTCAAATAAATAAATAAAATCTTTAACAAATAATAATAATAATTTATGTAGATTTCCACCTGCCTCACCATTTCTTTTTTGGTCACTATTATACTACATCAGCAGAAGTGAGAGACTGAAAACTGATATACTTTCACAACATGTTTCCCGCTATAAAATTATAGCTCTGACTTTGAGAAGCAAAAATGTGAATTTGGAAATGATGTTTTAGAGGATAAATACACACACACAAACACACACACACACTTTAAAGTACCCAAATCCCCAAATTGCCTAGTATTGCCAAATGTGGTGCTTTCCTCCACTGATGAATACAGGATTGCAAAGGGCTATGTATTAGGATTTGGTTATTCCCCTTTTGTCTTATTAAAGAAAATGTGTATCAATAACTTTCTTTATAAAGTACTGCCAATACTACAAACTATCAGATCAATCAAGATATTGTAATATGAGTTATATTTTTTTGTTTTCTCAGTATGACTTCTTTTAAACAGAATTTTTAGTTTAATCTATCTAAGGACTGAAAGAAAGCAATGCATAAAAATAAGACACTTGAATTTAAAAAGATAACTTTTTGAAATTGATAGTAATCTATATACTGATAATTCAAAGTTTCTCTTAATAAATATACATGTGTGAATGCACACATGCACACACACCCCTACACTTATATATTCACTGCAAATATACTGAACATATTTTATGCACCAGGTCCTGGTTTGGTTGCCAAGAAGACAATGATACTCAAAAGCAAACATGATCTCAGGTCTTCTCAAGTTTGCAGTCCAGGGGGCAGAAAAAATTTAATGAAATAATCACATAGCAAAGTGCAAACTCAACACTGTGACCAGCCATGGAGATACATACCATATAGCTACAGTACATAGTAGAAGCATGTGGCTTTGTTGGGAGGGCGGAAGAACCTGTTTTATTTAGGTGCATGGGTTCTCTGGTATATGAATAAAGTGGGATCTGAAAGTTTGAGGATACAATCCTCAAACAATGAAGAGCCAGCAGACACATAAAACTAGCTGCAACTCCTCAGGCATATAATTATGGGTCCTATCCTTCATACTTCCCAGAAGTTCTGTAGAATCAAGCCACCAATGTCTATAGCAGGAACCTCTATAGAGTACTCTTGAAATGACTTCTTTTCTTGTTCACTTTCCCTACTCCTTTGTTGCTACTTTCTGGCTCTACTTTCCATATAAAAACCCTACAAAATTTTTTGCCTCATGTTATGTTTTTTTCGAGAACTGAAAACTAAGACATTAAGCATGACATGGGTGAGATAAGAACAGAAATGTATAGGTCTGATAGGCATTTTGTTTTTTAAATTAGACTTGTTTTTCAATCAGATCTTTCTGGCTGCAATGCAAAAACAGATGAGGACAAGAGGGGATGAGGTTCAGAACTTATTGTTTTTCAGCAGAAGTTATTCTGGTGAGAGAATATGGTGGATTACACCCGAAAGGAACCATAGTGAAGAAAAGAAGTGGATGAATCCCAGAGCTATTTAAGCAACAAAAGTAACAGGGTTTAATGACGAAAGAATAGTGTTAAGGATGACTCCTAGTTTTTTGGCTTGTTTAACTTGATGGATATGGTACCAATCACTGAGCTACTAGGGAACACTGAAGAAGTTTGGGGTGGAAGGGGGGAAAATCACAGGAATACTTTAAATCTAGGTCAAATCTCAGATATCTTGGAGATCTTGTAAAAATTACAAAGGAGGCAGCTAGATATATGATTCAGGAACCCAGATGAAAAATTTAAGCACTTCTGACCCATCTTTATTTTGGTGGTGATGGAATCCATGAACCTGGATTATATACTACCAGGTCTTGAGGATTTCCAACTGAGTCCTGAGGAAGCTAGACTGGAAAAAGACTAAGTAGGTTGGGGCAGAGGGATAGGATGAATATCAAGGGAATGTTCCACCATGGAAGCCAGAGAAAGAGGGTATTTCACAAAGAAGGCAAAGGTGTATAGTAGTTATCACTACTGGAGAGGCAGGTCGGGTTATTGTGATAGACTGTGTTATTGGTCCCAATTCACCTCCCTACGCATCCACTTTCTTTACTATGTAACTTTGGAGTTTCAGCCACTAAAAGAAGTGAAATACATTTTTCCATTTGAATTTATTTGGCTAAATGACTTTCTTCGGAAAAAGAAAAAAAGGCAGAATTGATGGCATAGAGTTTCTGAGCATTTCTACTTGCTTTCTTGCACTTCTGCTATCCTCATGAGAAGGACATGCCTGGCTAGCTAATGAATCCTAAGAGGCAGAGACTGTGGAACAGAGCCAAACGGTTCGGCAGATGCAGATGTAAGAACCAAACAAATACACAGTGTTATGTGTCCCTCAACTTTTATCACTATTTATCATGCAGTATTGTCTTGACAGTAGAAAAGTGACACACTGACTAAAAACCTATACACTAGATTAAGAAAGCAGGTCATTGATTGGTGTAGATCAACTGCTATGAAGAAAACAAAAAGAGACACGGTAGTGAGAGAAGCACATGGAATTGAGAGAAGTTGTATGTGGCATTGTGCTTATATGTCTTAAATGGCTGAAGCCTACACCTGAAAGAAATTTTCCTGGGAATAGAAAGATCCTAAGAAGAGGGAGAAACTGATTATTAAAAATAAAGGGGGGAGCGCCTGGGTGGCTCAGTGGGTTGAGCCTCTGCCTTCAGCTCAGGTCATTATCCCAGGGTCCTGGGATGGAGCCCCGCATCGGGCTCTCTGCTCAGCGGGGAGCCTGCTTCCCCCTCTCTCTCTGCCTGCCTCTCTGCCTACTTGTGATCTCTCTCTATCAAATAAATAAATAAAAATCTTAAAAAAATAATAAAGGGGGGAGATAGGATAGATGCCACTAGAGAGATTAGGTAAGTGCTATGGGAGTTCATATTAATGATGACATAGGTCAAGCAAGGGTAAGCCTGGCAGGTCTTATAAAGGAAGCAGGGTGCTAGGTTCATGGGCACTGCTCCCAGGGAATAGTGTAAGTTTTTCTTCATGCTGTGCTTATTTCCACAAATACGAAACTCAAGTAAGTATTCTTAAGTGTCATTTATAGTGATAGAAGATCTTACCATTCTTTAATCAAAGACCTCACTAGTGGGGGGGGGACAGAATAAATCTACTGTCCCTCATACATGAGGTTTACTATAGAATGCTGAAAATGTTATTAATATTAAAATGAAAAGAAATAAAATTGACCTTTGAACAACATGAGTTTGAACCGCACTGGTCCACTTATACATGGATTTTTTTTCAATAAATACAGTACATTATTCTTTTCTCATCATGATTTTCTTAATAACATATTCTTTTCCTTAGCTTGCTTTATTGTGAGAATACTGTATATAATGTATATAACATACAAATTATGTACTAATTGACTATTTGTATTATTAGTAAGGCTTCCAGTCAACAGTAGGCTATTAGTAAAGTTTTGGGGAAGTCAAAAGTTTTATGTCTATTTTCCACCGCTCAGGGGGCTGTCATTCCTAATCTTCCTGTTGTTCAAGGGTCAACTGTAAGTAAAAGAAGATGTACAGACTGTAATCAGATGACTTACTTGTTATTTAGTCTACTATAAATATTTTTTAAAAGATAACACCAGTTTTGATGTTGACTGGATTTTATTATACTTTATTTTTAATAATTATAAAATAACTAATGAGAACACTTCAAATTCTGCTGATAGTGAGATGTTTTCCATTCTAGTTAAGTAAACTTTAGGAAATTAAAACTTCTATGAAACATGAAATAGTCAGATAAAGATCAACACAGTTTACCTAACTTTTAAAAAAATCAGTATAGATTCTCATAATTTATGCTATTTTATAAATCAACTGTTTTTTTAAATCCCAAATAGTTTTCTATAATATTATAAAACACACATGGCAGTTTTCATTCTAAACTTAGACTTCCATACAATATACAATTATGAAGTAAATAATAAGGATAACTTCCAAAACCAAAGAATACTCAAGTTTTCCATAAATATTTCCCATTTTTTCAAACTGTTTCAATAATAAAATTTACGGGGCCAGGGTGGCTCAGTGGGTTAAAGTCTCTTCCTTTGGCTCGGTTCATGATCTTGGGTCTGGGATCAAGCCCCGCATCAGGCTCTCTGCTCAGCAGGGAGCCCGCTTCCTCTTCTCTCTCTCTCTCTGCCTGCCTCTCCCCCTACTTGTGATCTCTGTTAAATAAATAAATAAAATCTTTAAAAATAATAATAATAACAATAATAAAATTTACCCCAAGATACCACTTCTTAGAAAATTAATGTTTATTCTTGATCAGAAAGAAGCTAAAAATCAATCTTTGCAGGCCTATGCAAGATTAAATAAAACATTTTCATATTACTAAAATGAAGTATCTGAGAAAGAAATAGGCAATTTAGAATTTATATTTTCCCAACATTTTCTGAACTACATTTTTAGTTACAAATTCCTATGTTTAATTTTGATTGAAAATATGCACAGTATTTTAGTAATTGTTCCTATTTTATATTTGTGTGTTTTTTAAGTTCCAAGCAACATCATATAGTAGATTAATTTTTGAAGCTTTCTATGGTTAAAATATATTTTCTTTAGAGACATGGTAATGTGTACCTGAAGGGCATTTTCTTTCTTTCTTTCTTTTTAATCTCTTAGAAAATCTAAACTGTACAGCTCATATTAAACTACCACCCTTGTACTAAGAAAGTCTGAATACATTGTCAAGACTCTGATGACAGCAAGTGGGTGGGTGGTAGGCACATTCTCATTACTCATGATAAACATGTTACAAAAATGGTAGCATTTTCATCTTTCATGTGGCATTGACTATAATTTAATTTCTCCCCAAGTATAATGAAGAGACCCTGAGAAAATACTGAAATGTAGTAGTGTGTGTATCACTATACCAAGTGTTGCTCATATAAGACAAGCCCCAAAGAGGTAAAGATGAATGAATGGAATCACAAGAGATTTGCTGGCTAAAATAGTTCCTTTGTGAATAGTATGAATTCCTATAAATTAATGACTTGGGTGGCTGGAATCAAAACCAAGTTCCATTTTGTTCCATTATTATTAATGTCTACACTCAAGGTTTCTATGGATGTATCCAGTTTTTTCTCAGCTGCTCCAGAAAAATCACAGGGCATAAAGGAGAGAGACACTGACTTTCTAATAGCTATCCTTGCTTCCTGCCTAAGAACTGTGGTCTGCTCAATGCAGCAAGCTGGGGGCAACTCCTTCATCTTTGAAAAATGTAAAGGTAATTCAAGTTGAAATAGCATCAATTAGTTCGGAATTGTGGTAGACAACTATAATTTTTACATAAAAGTATATAAACTTCTTGAATTAATATAAAGGCTCTCTAGACTCCATCCTTCTTAGCAATGAAACATTTGGGTCAATTTCTTTCATTTAACAGTTTTCTAAATCTCTTCAGTATCTTACATAAGTTTTTTTAATAGTCAAATGTAGACATTAAAGGTGACCTCCTTACACACAGATAAACTTACTTCCTGCTCCTTAATAGTTTACAACAAATATTTACTGAGCACCTGCTGAGTGTCAGCCTCTATAATAGGCACTGGATTCAGTGGTTAATTCAGTGGTTAATAGTAAGTATACACCTACTATTATGACAGATTGTAAAAAAAAAAAAAAAAAAAAGCAACAATAAAATATGTACAAGAGGGCTTCTATCTTTGAGCTCAATGGAGGTGATGTTCAGGAAAGGTTTCCTTGAGCAGAGAACACATGCATGCTAAGGGATGGGTAGGAATTAACAAAGCGAAGGGTACAGCGAAGAGTACTCAGAACGAAAAGGACAGTCTCATTGAAGCCTATCTATGAGAATTTTATATATCTAGTATAGCTGGGATACAATTTTTTTTTTTTTTTTTTTTTTTTTTCTGTGGAGGGGAGAGAAGCAGAGGGAGAGAGAGAATCTTAACCAGGCTTCATGCCCAGTATAGTTCCTGACATGGGACTCGATCTCATGATCCTGAGATCATAACCTAAGCCAAAATCAAGAGAAAGAGTCAGAGGCTTAACCAGCTGAGCCACCCAGACATCCCTCATTTCATTTCTAAGATGATAATGGTGTTCTTAGGATGTCATCTCCTTTTCTGGAAACATATGAGAGTCACGTCCCTTTCCCCTGAGACAATTCTCTAGAAATTCAAATGGCAAAAGTCAGATCCAGAGGCCCAGACTGGCCTGACGTATGATTAACCCTCCCAGCAGAAATGTAAGAGAGATCCACCTACTAACATTCCTTCTACTAGGAGTTTAGTTTCCCTCCGATTTAGTCCCTCAAACTCTCTGTCTCATGTCCCTCAAAATCTATCCCATTATCATCACAGAGATGGAAGAAAAGGCGAACAAAGGTTGAAGACCCTCTTTTCCTATTACTCGGGGACCTCTGTCATACCTTCTCAATCCCCTCTCTTACTCTCCTGAGGTTGTTTTTTGTTGTGGTTTTGTGTGTGTGTGTGTGTGTGTGTTTTGTTTTGTTTTTTGGCCTTGCTTCTTCCACCTCAGCAAGAATCTCAGAGACAAAAGAGATAGCTAAAAAAAAAAATGGGTTATGTTTTATAAAGGCTACTAGGAAATTAAAAGCCTGCTCTTGACCAAACTATCCTACCAAAGCAAACTTGAATCTGTATCTGATTTTGTATCTGCATCTGAATCTGTATCTGATTTTGAAATAGTTTTAAGAAGGGAGTGAGGATTACAGACGCCTTTAAAACTTAACCTAGCTCTCAATCTTTCCCTCTATACTTTAATGTCTCACCACATCCTATGACTCACTAATAACTTTCACTTTTCATTCTCTTTAGCCTGTATCTTGACGCTCCAACCTTACTGCACAACTCCCCTGACCCTACTCTTAACCTAAACAGTAAAAGTCATTGTTGCTGCACTAAGGTTGAGCTGT
Organism: Enhydra lutris kenyoni; assembly: GCF_002288905.1. Classification (NCBI taxonomy): domain Eukaryota; kingdom Metazoa; phylum Chordata; class Mammalia; order Carnivora; family Mustelidae; genus Enhydra; species Enhydra lutris. The sequence continues at coordinate 39,769,366 of NW_019154090.1, read as the reverse complement.
GTTCCAACTTCACATCATTTTAGGCTGGAGGAATGAAGACAGGAAAATCCTCACCCCTACAGACAGGCTGGCTATAGAAGAACGAGCTTCAGTCTTCCCACCCTGGATCATGAAAAGCATTTTACCCTCCTATGCAATGTTATTTATATTGTTTAGGCTGGATAGCGGCGTTAGAATATGATGGGTTAAGTTGGCTTCTGTCAACTATTCTGGGAACACACCCAACATTTGTGGTTTTTATTTTTCTATTGAAAAGTACCTTCTAAGTTCCAAATAACCAACTCGCAAATGAGTTTTTGGAATTGAATGGTTTGTAGGATGAGGGACTGACTGCAATTAGAATGAAACAATGTAGATTAGATGAAAATTCAATTGAATTAACAAAAAGCAGAAAGATGAAAGGCTATTCCACAAAAGCCAAGTAATTCCTACAAAAAGATACCATTAGCCAGTAAATTAGGTCCTTTTTGAAATCTACATTAACTCTTTCAGGACACAGGGTGGAAGCGCACTGATGCCTTATTGATTTGAAAAGTATTCCCCAAAGGCCTCAAATTAGTTCTAGCACTGGGTAAATCTAAATCTGATTCATTATTTTACATGAGGTCATGGAAGATACAGTTATCTAATCAAATAATTAGCATGAGTGTAACAGAATGATATATATGAGGCAAACATAGCTGCTATCATATCCTTATATGTTATAGACTACACAAACACCCCCCTTCCCAGTACAAACGTCATGGTTCAGAAAATGTAAATTCTTCCCATAACCCAAATAGGGATGTTGTAAGATTCACCTGTTTTCTTCCTTTCAAGTCAAACTATTTGTTTGCTAAAAAATAAATCCTTGAAAAAGGTGCTAGAAATTTCTTCTATGAACAAGTACTATTAAATCCCATTTTCATTTTTAATTTTTACATGTCAACCCATCTGAAAGAAAAAAAAAAATGATCCTGCAAACATGGGTGGTTACAACAGAAGACAACTACAGGTGTTCTTTGCTCAAAATGGAAAGACAAACTCATAGAAGTGAAAACCTGAAGCAGCAGGGAACCCAGAATAGTTATTTCAGTTGACTCAGCTCATGGTGAAGGGGACAGAGGCATGTGTCCATCCCCAAGGGAGTCAGTTAACTTTGCTGTAGTCTGTGGAAATTAATATCATTCTCCCAAAATGAAAAGAGTATCCAGGATAATGTAATGCTAGAACTAGAAGAGACTTTAGAGATCATCTGATTAGAGTGTCTTCAAATTATGACAGAGCCCAGAAGTTAGGATACAACTCTTCAAGAGACGATGGGGTACTTCTCCCACATTTTCTATCTTCTCAGTAAATTCCCTGGCAGTAAGGTTTCACGGGAACCAAATGATCTCTGGTTTCCTTTTTACAAAGCTCTGATCTCAACTATCTGATTCAAGGAACTCAATAAGGTAAGGCATCTTCTTAGAGAGCCCTACCTCTGCCATACTCACATAGGTCTATAAAACCATAGAAGGTATTTAGTAATAAGTACATTATGTTTTCCACTGGGTCTATTCAAAGGACACAAAGCTTTTTAAAAAAATATTGGTAATCTAATTATTTTTAATTGGATATGTTTTGGAGGATAAGGATAAAAAAATTTGGGCTGAAAAATCCAAGTCAAACACCTCAATTTCAGTCATTTCAAAGTGCCTGCAAAGGCCCTGTTATGGTTTCTATCACAACCTCCTGAAAATCAAAGGCTAAATGATTTAAAAGAAACCTAATGGAGGACATCTAAATGCTATTAGAGGAAGAGTCATGTCTAAAGTGTACCCTACAGAAAAATAAGTTAAGAAAATGCACCCTACATCTTGAGGAAGTAAATGTACTATATTGGTTTACTAATTGCTGAGAAGCAAATCATCCCAAAACTTGGTGACTTTAAAAAATTACTTATTATTTCTTATGATCCTGTGGACTGGGTGAGTGGTTCTTCCAGTCTAAACTGGAAATTTGACTGGGGCTCCATGGTTTAGGATGGCATCATTGCCATGTTAGAGGCTTAGCTAGGGCTTTTCTACAAGCTGTCTCATCCTCTAGGAGGCTAGCCCAGGCTTGGTTCAGACTATGAACCTAAAGCTACAAGGGCAACTACAAGGGCAAGCCCAATGCACAAGCACTTTTTAATCCTCTCCTTGAGCCACCTTTGATAATGTCCTAATGGCCAGAGTAAATTACATAGTCAAATTCAAAGCCAGTATGGGAGGGGCCTCCTTTCTGTGTGAAGATAAAAATATGAACTGTTGTGGTTATTTTGTAACAATCTACCACATTTTAAGTTTTGAAAACTGCATCCATTTAATACAGAATTAAATGGGCTTTTATCTGAAAATATAATTCCTATGAGTTTACTAACATAATCTGTATCCAAAGATTCAAAATCCATCTTGATGCCTATGTGGCTTCTTGTATACATATACCTCAGTTTATATCTTCAATATGTCTGTCGGTACTACTTTACTGCTATTACAAATTTCCATAAACTTAAAATAATACAAATTTATCCTCTTATAGTTCTGGATATCAGAAGTCCAAAATCAGTTTCAATGAGCTGAAGTCAAGGTGTCAGCAGTCTGTTTTTCCCTGGAGGCTCTGAAGAAAGGATCTGCTCCTTTGTGTGTCCTAGCTTCTGGAGGTTGCCCATATTCTTTAACTTGTGGTCTCCTTCCCTCATCTGCAAAGCCAGCAAAGTTGCATCTTTCTGTGTTTTTCTTCCATAGTCACATATCCTCCTGACTACAGCAGGGAGTTTCCCTGTGTCTAAGGAGTCCTATGATGACATGAGGCCTACCCAAATAATCTAGGATAATCTCCACATCTCAAGGTTCTTAATCACATCTCTTTGGCCATGTAAAGTAATATCCACAGGTTCCTGGGATGAGAGTGTGGATCTCAGAAAAACAGAGTGTGGATCTCAGAAAAGGTGGTCATTCTGACCACCAGAATACATTAATGGGAAACTGTATCTCAATAAAATTTCTAAATGCAAATCATACTGAATTGCACTGGAGAAACTGGCTATGTTATAACCAAACCAAAGCAAAAAACAAAATAAAGCAAAACAAAAAACCTCTGGCATTTTATGATGGGCTTTCTTAATATAACTCAAGCTTTTTAATAAAATTTCTATTAATAAAGTTTCCATTACTCTAGAACTTTAAGGTGTAGTTTAAATATTTTAAAACTGTTTTTAATACTTTGCCTAGAATTAGTGTCTAAGGCTAAGACCTTATCTAGCCTGTGGCACAGGTCGCAAATATGATTTTATTATTTTAAAAAATAAAAGTTGAATTTGAATTTCTTCATGGTACAACTGAATTGAATAGAACACACTTTGAGGTGAATTAATGATAGTTTATATTAGGTACTATTTTTTCTCTCTCTCTCTATCTCAAAACTGTTAATAATCAAAGCTAGGTATGACCCTGTTTGCATTTCTAGACTTTCATTAGAATGCCTATTTTCTAACTCACCACAAATGCAACCTTGGAGAAATGACTAAATATGACCATGACTTCATATTTCTGTGATTTTTAGTTTTAAAACTTCAGTCAGCAGTCATCTCCAGCTCCATTTCTCACAATAGAAAATCATTTGCTGGAATTGTCTCCTTCTTTCTCAAAACTATTGAAATGGGTTCTTATGGGATTCACATTCTGTTATAAACAACTAAAAATTACCCAGCTACAACCGTAGCTCAAAATTAGCTCTGATAAAAATTCTTCCAAAAATGGTTTTATAAAAGGGCCTCAGAAATCCTTTATTCAAATCACTATGAACAATCTGTAAGCAAGGTTTTGGGACAAAACCTTAAGGTAGATGGATGATATACTTCTCTGTCTATAATTCCAAATACTCTTGTTATATTCTTGTATTCTTATCATTTTTTTTCTTTTCATTACTCTAATAATCACATATACTGAACTGTGAAGGCAGATGAAGAAGTGTTCCATGACAGTTAGTAATAACTCTTAAAAGCGTTTGACGCATTTTTTTCTTATCTGAAACATGTTTTCAAACAACTGCTTTATTTTTCCTGATTTTTTTTTTAATACAACCAGCATTTTTTAAAACTGGGTGTGAATTTATGACCCCTGTGACTAGACTCAAATAAAAGAAAATGTTGCTTTGTCAAATAATTACCTTATAAGCATCATATAACCTTTTGGGCTAATAGAGAATTTTTTAAAGATGTAGCAGATGTATTTTTTTTTTATTTGTTTTAGGTAATTTTGATCATTCCTACATTCTGTCATTGGGAGAATTGTCCTTTTTTTTTCTTACATTTTAGGTAAATTCATGATTTATATAGTAATACCACCCACAACATGGTTTTTAGAGTATGATCAATGAAGTAATAATTAGCCAAATACCATCTTTGCTGGGTTCTCTATGACCCAACACAATTAAAAATTGTGAGTAAATTAAAATGTTTGGTTAGGTATAAACAGTACACGTCTAAAATAGAATAAAGTACCTAAATGAAATTGTACATGTGCTACAATAATTTTACACATACATGTGTGAACACTGACATAAATCATTCAAATTCTGAACTTCTCCTCACTCAAAAATTAATAAATTTGGATTTCACTTTGTTAATGATGATAATATATACATGACCAGAAATGAACACTGTCCATTTGGTGGTAAAGCTTTGAAATGAATAAGTCAGATTAATTATTTCTGAGTGATTTGCTTTTTTTCTTGCTGAAACCCAATATATTATTAAGATGCTTAGACATTCTTGATAACAGAGCAAGGTGAGCCTTCTGTCAGCACACACAAAGGAGCTGAAGCAGAACTCACAACAGCACACACAAACCAGTATGCTAATCTGCAACAAAGGAGCTGGGCCCACAAAGGGCCAAGATGGCAGAAAAAAATCTCAGAAGAGTGCCGCACTTCAGTAACAAGATTTTCTACGAGCTCATTAATATTTACCAAAGCCAAGAGAGCTGTGTTTTCTTTCATTTAGCCACAAATGCCTCCTTAAAATTATTCCTATATTGAGACAGCATTAGAAAAATAAACTATGCATATAAAAGAAGTCTCAAATTAAAGACAAGCAGCTTTTAAGATAAGCCTGCTTTCAGTGTGAGCATCTGTACCCAGAAGACTATTTACACAAATTAACATATTTTATCTACTGTAAAAAAAAAAAGAAATAATTCACATATGCAAGATTGTTTAAATTACTATCAGGGAATACTTGGGCATTATTAGCACTGCCCACAAAAACATAAGTTCTGATAACCAAGGCAAAGATTTGCCACTTAAAAAGAGAACTAGTTGGAAAGACATTTTTTCAATTGCAAACAGTGTTTCATTGAATTATTTATCAAGATGATCAAGAAATGAATGTTGGATGCAGACAGACCTGGGTTTGTATTTGACATTACGCAGTATTGGGTAAATTACTCCAACTTCCTGAGCCTCAGATTTTCTACCAAAATGGTTAATGAAAACTACCTCCTGTGGTTTTGAGAAATTTGAGAGACTGTGGTCACCAAAAGCTGAATATAGCTCATGGTCCATTCAAATCCTTCAATAAATGTTAAAGGTTTTTGCTTCTGTAATTATTTAGAAGAACTTTAGAGACCACAGATAATAAAAAACTTACCTATCATCCCACCACCCTAAGAGAAGCGCAATTAACAGCTGGTGAATATCCTTCTAGTTCTTTCTCTATATGCATGAATAAGCTTTTATGCATATTTTCCAACTTTTTATTTTATGGATATGGAATCCTACTTTGAATTATCTCACTTGCTTCTCCTCTCCCCCTCATTCACAATATACTGGGAATACATTTCCCTATCTTTAGGAATTATTTTATGTCATTTTAATGCTGATATTATTTCACATGAATATAGCACAGTATTTGGGATACTTCCAATATTTAATCAAGGTAAACAATAGAGCAGTATATGTATCTGGCAATAAATATTCATATATATCCTTAATCATCTTTAACCCAAAATAACATTATAATAAAATCCCACAAAGGCATGAATATATTGCTATTTCATTCAACCTGAAAACATGCATTTCTACACATATCACTTTTTCTAATTTTTTAATATTTAATCTTTCAGTGGATAATACCATTGTCCTACAACTTATTTTTTATCAATATAATATAAATAAAAAGTAAAGAATAAAATACCTTACTCTCATCACTGTGTCTTATTTACACACTTCCCACCACATCTACTCTTCAGGTAACATTATTGTTAATGTATATAGTGTTTTAGATTTTATCTATGAATATATAAGTAAATATAATCATATACATTATACCCCTTTATTCCACAAAGGATAGCATAAAGTACATACTATGCTATATTTTGCTTTTCCACTTAATAATACGGTTTATAGTTATCTCTATATCGGTACTTATTTCTCATTCTCCTATTTACAGTTGCATAGTATTCCACTGCATGGTTATAACTAATTTACTATAATTCTTTTAAACCAGACCCTACTGATTGGTATTTGGCTTCATCCCAATGTTTTGCTCTTTAAAAAAAAGGGCTTAATATTATGCATACATTATTTTATGTGTGCAAAGATATCTTTAGTTCAGACTAATATTCAAAACACTTATTATTTGTAGTCCATACTGGTGTTTATCATCTGATTTTAGCTCTGTATGTCAGTTAAATTCTTAGGAATAGAATTATCTCAGTTCCATATACTTCTTTCTTTTTTAAATTAATTATTTATTTTAAAGATTATATTTATTTATTTGACAGAGAGAGTGAGAGAACACAAGCAGGGGGAGCAGAGAGAGAGGGAGAAGCGGGAGAGGGAGAAGCAGGCTCCCCACTGAGCAGGGAGCCCGATGCAATGTGGGGCTTATGACCTAAGCCAAAGGCAGATGTTTAATGACTGAGCCACCCAGGAGCCCCTCCATATACTTTTTAAAAGGAAAAAGAAAAAGATATAACTTTATATTTCTACTCTCATAGGCAACTTTTTGGACTCATTGAGTCCCATTCCCTGTAGCTCCTATCTGATCTCTGCTACTTTGGGCAGCCCTTCTGCATGTTACAGAATTTGTGGATTTTATCTTATTCCTAATTTTACAGATATATTTTCTATATCATTCCTCCACAGAATTACTATGATTTAAAAGTTTTGTAAATTTTTTAATGTGAAAAAATGTTATCTGCTGTTGATTCCATTTGCCTATTTTAATAATTAGGTATATTTTCTAATATATTTAATAACTATTTCTACATCAGATTCAGCAAATAAGCTAGTTCTATCTTTTGTTCATGTTTCTATTGAAGTATTAGTATTTTTTTGTTGTTGTTTTCCAACATCATGCTCTATATTAAGGTTGTGATTTTTTTTAAATTTCTGACCTCTCTTAATTTTTATTTGGAAATGTTTTGAAGATATTTTTAGCTACACTACCTCTTTTTTTTTTTTTATTGCAGAAATAACAGATTCAAGGAAACAAGAAGTAGATTCATTATTTATTCAGAACATATCAAACGCCGGCATGTGCCAAATATTTTTCTAGGCACTGACGATACAGAGGGGATAAAGTTCCAGTCCTCATTGCACTTGTATTTCTTTCTTTTTAAGATTGTATTTATTTATTTGAAAGACAGTGAGCAAGAGAGAGAGAGAGAGAGACCACAACCAGTGGGGAGGAGCAGAAGCAGAGGGAGAAGCAGACTCCCAGCTGAGCAGGGAGCCTGATGTGGGACTCCCACCCAGGAACCACGACCTGAACCGAAGGCAGAAGCCTAACCAACTGAACCACCTAGGCGCCCCGTACTTACATTTCAAGAGGGAAAGAAATAAAAGAAGGGAAAGGGCTAGAGATTGATAGGTGAAATAGGGTTTGTTTTGTTTTAAGACAGGATAGGAGAAATCAGATAGTCCATTATTGATTAGGGACCACCTTGAAACTAAAGGGAGTTACCACATACAAACAGTTTCTATGACCAGAGTTATTCTTTTGATCAGAAAGAAATGTTTTAGTACATTTTTAGTGTTTAGACATATTTCATCTTGGTTAAATCTTTTTGAAATTATTCTGCCTTAATTCTATTTTACCTTTTATAAATGGTTTGACTAAACAGCTTTCAGAAAACTTTCCAATGCTCTCCTAAAATACCAAAAAGCAATCATATTTATCCCTAATTTTCAACCTTATTTCAAGAGATAAAAGAAAAGACTTGATAAGGACAAAAATAAATATAGAGATGTGGTGAGAAAAATCAAAGTAGTTCACAAATAACTGAAAAACATATACAGGAACTATTATCAGAAGTGGAAATAAAATTGACCACAAATGCTTACAGAGACAATAAAATAAACAACTAACTCCTAGAATGTATTGCTGTTTTAACATTCTGCACAGGTGAGGGGATTTCTGCTCTTCCAAAGAAATGCTTGCCCCCACCCAGCTACAGAAAGCTATAAGGACACAACAGTGACTCAGAATCTGCTGCGTAGCTTTCCTAACATCTTCTCAGCCGAATTCAGGTCTAAGTAGGATCTGGGCCCATTTTCTGTTGCAAAGACATACAAGGTCCTCGGTAAGAGTTTTTGTTTCAGAAATAGGTCAATTAGAATCAAATCCCTTAGTGGTCATTTATTAAGTATCTGATGTTATACAAGTCAATTAAACAATCTGTACCTCAGTTTACTTATATCAAAAAAAAAAGGCAGAAGAGTACTTATTGCATTCAGTTTTCATGATTATGTAAGCAGATCCATACAAAACACTTAGACTAGGACCTTGTGCAGAGTGGGTGCTCTATTACTATCTATGATTCTCACAAATATTAACTATTACATCACTGTTTTGCAGATGTATTTCATGTAGAAAATAGAAGGTATGATTGGTGTGGCCATTGCCTGAAAACTTGTAAAATACTTCATTGATGATTATTTTTATTTTTGTTTTTACCATTTAACCCATTTTAGTGTATAATCTGGTGGCAGTTAGTACATTTGCAATGTTTTGCATTATGCAATCACCACCACTGTGTAGTTCTAAAATATTTTCAGCATCCTAAAAGGACATCATGTACCCATTAAGCAGTCACTCGACATTTTCCCCTCTCTCCCTAATCCCTGGCAATCACGAATTTGCTTTCTGTCTCTATGGATTTCCTTATTCTGAGTATTTCATATAAATGGAATCATACAAATGGCCTTTTGTGTCTGGCTTCTTTCAGTTAGTACACATTTTCAAAGTTCATTCATTTTGTTGTAGCATGTATCAGTATTTTATTACTTCTTATGGCTGAATGCTATTCTATTATATGGATATAAGGAATCTTGTTTATCCATTCATCAGTTGATGGATATTGAGTTATTTCTAACGTTTGATGATTGTGAAGAGTGCTGCTATGGATATTTGTGTACAGGTTTTTGTATCCTTTTACAATTATTTGGGGTATGAGTGGAATTGCTGGGTCTTAGAGTAATTCTATATTTAACTTATTGATGATCACTAAACTATTTCCACAGTGGTTAGAACACTACATTCTCACTAGCAATATATGAGGATTCCATTTTCTCTGCTTCCTCATCAACAATATTATTTTCCCTCTTTCAAATTTACTATAGCCATCCTCATAAATGTGAAGAGGTATCTCATTATGGTTTTCATTTTCATTTTTGTAATGACTAATGGTTAGGCATCATTTCATATGCTTGTTGGCCATTTGTGTATCCTCTTCAGAGAAATGTCTATTCAAGCACTTTATATCCAATTTTTAATGGGGTTGTTTCTCTCGTTGTTGTTGAGTTGTAAGAGTTCTTTATACATTGTTGATGGTAGAGTCTTCCAGATATTCAACATATAAATATTTTCTCCCATTTGGTGGGCTGTATTTTCACTTTCTTGATGATGTTCTTTGACGTAAAGAAGTTTTTAATTTTGATGATGCCTAATTTATTTTTTCTTTTGTTGCTACAGCTTTTTGTATCATATCTACGAATCCAGTGTAGAATCCATGGTCATGAAGATTTGCTCTTATGTTTTTTGTAGGTTTTAGCTTTATATTTATGACTTTGATCTATTTTGAGTTAATCTTTGTATGTTGTATGAGATAAGGGTCCAACGTCACCCTTTAGCATGTGGATATATAGTTGTGTCAGTACCATATGTTTGAAGAGATTATTCTTTCCCTATTCAATGGTCTTGGCTGGAAACAGCCATTTTTGAACAAGGGCGATGGAAACTTCATCAAAAATCACTGACCATAGATTTTGGGCTTATTTCTGGGCTCTTGATTTTATGATCTATGTATCTATCCTTATGCCTTATAACAGTACCTCTCTGTTTTGACTACTGTAGCTTTGCAGTGAGTTTTGAAATTAGGAAAAGAAAGCCCTCCACTTTGGTCTTATTTTCTGATACTGTTTGGCTATTTGAAGTCAAATCACTTTATTTTTTTAAAAAGTAATTATTAATAAAAATAGAATCGAATTCTAGGTGAAGACATAACAAGACCCTGTAGCTAGTAACTTAGTGTGAATTTTAACATAAAATATTTATCAGTCTCATCTGGATATTTAAAAAGGATGTGTTTTCAGAGTTTTCAGCAATTTTTAAGAGAATGTGCCAAAATAGAAGAAGTTGAAGAACAAGGCAGTTTAAAGATATTAATAGCAATAATAATTAGTAGTAGCAGTAGTATTTAAAATCAGTAATATTAGATTGTTTTTGAAAGCCCTTGCACATACATTACCAGATATTTTTACACAAAAGGTCTACAAAGTAGAGCAAGCATTCGTATTCTCATTGTGCAAACAGAGAAACTAAGGCCTTGAGAGGTTAAGCAATGAGCTCAAGTTTGCACAGCAAATAAATGCTAAAACCAAACACAATACCAAGTCCTCTGATTCCCAGGTAAGTAACTTCAGCTTGACAAGTTAACAATGGTGTTGGATAATTTGGCCTTATTTAAAATTTTACTTAATTTTGTGGGGGGGGATCTATTTTATAAGTAATAAGAGCTTTTATAATTGCTTCTCTGCATATCACCTGCTTATTCCACATTCTTACGGAAATAAAAGTAAAGACAGATGCCAAAGATTTTAGCTCTCCTGAGAGTTATCTGTAGTGTAGATTTAACTTCTTTGGGTTGATTCCTTTTTTACTCTTAGCTATGCTATGATTATTCTCCCCATATTGTTACATTCTCAATTTCTTATTCTTTTCCTTCGCATAAAGTTTTTTCTTTGACATTTAAATTATTATTAACTATAAAATGTTCTCATTACTCAGTTAAGCAGCACAGATTTTTCTGCACATTCTGTGATGAAAAACCCATGCAAACCAAAAAGTGCATGAGGGAAGTGGTTTGAGCTACCTCTTCTGTATTCAACCATTAGTCCCATTAAAGCATTGCAGGGATATTATAAAGTCTTAGAGGATGCAATTTGGAGAAGTATTATACTTATTGCCCTTTGGAGAACTTATTTAATGCCAAGTAAAGATAAACACGGTGTATTTTGTAGGTCAGTAGGATGTGTCTAAAACTCTAAAGACAAGCGCAAAAAGGACCACTCAGCCCGTGTTCTTTCAAAGTAGTGAGTTAAATGGTCTTGTTATAAATATGCAGCAGAGGGAAAAAGAAAAGTACTCACTTCTATGAGAAAGTAGACATAAAAGTTTCCTGTGAAAGCTTGAGCCATTGTGGTATAATACAAACTGAAATTTGATTTCAATTATTCTCAAGTACAGCTATGCTGTGTCTTTTATACTCCTATTTGGTAAAATGACAGTCTTGGTAATTGAATATTAATTTTCACCAAAAAAGCATTCCAAACTCTCCTTCAAAGAGGGAGTTAAGCTTATTAATTCATTCCTTAACAAGAGGACAAAGTGCATGACTTACTATATAAGGAACAAGAACTCCTAGGGGCCAGGAAGATTTAATCAAGGATTGAAGGGGAAGAAAAAGTGAATGAGCCAGAAAGCAGAAGAATGTGAGGAGGTCACCCAACTTTTCAGGAGAGAGAGGGGAAAAAAACATCTTTCCCAGAACTCAGTCAAAGGGAAGCAAGATAATTAGAAGTATACATTCCTCCTGAGATACAGGCAAAAACACTGACATTCCCTTATAATGCCATTTTAATTTCTGGTAAAATTCCAAAGCAAAGGTTTATATTTCATGATATTGTCAACTTTGCATAAGACTACTTGTGCTACTCATGACTTACATGGCTTTAGGGACACTATTGATTTTTTTCTCCCTCATAAATCTGAAAATGCTCTCTGCCTTCCCAGTAGACCCCTAATATTTATTGGTGTCTATCCTAAAACAACAGTTCAAGGTTGGAACTATGAAAACATTTGAGGCTCTAATTTACCATAAAGAAAGTCTACTAAAGATTATAGATAATACATAGCACTCAAAGTTTGCCCAAGAAATATTAGAAACACCTCTGCCTAAACACACACACTTTTCTTTCTAATAAATGTTTCTACATAGGAAAGCTACAAAGTGACTCACACCATATTCCCCTCCAACATGTCTACAGAGAGGCATGCTTATTTAAAGTATCATATGACTAAAAATATTCCCTTTTTGTTACTTTACACTCTTAAAAATTATTAAAGACCCCAGAGTTTTTATTTCTGTGTGATATATGTATTTGTGTGTATATATCATATATATTTACCAAATTTATATATATATATATATTTACCATATCATAAATGAACTGAAAATTTAAAAAATATATGTTTAATTGGTCTGACTTTAAAATAATTAATCCATTACAGATTAATATAGATAGCATGTACACTATGAAAAATAACCGTATTTTCAAAACTAAAATATCTAGTGAGAAAATGGCATTATTTTAAATTTTTCCAAATATTTTTAATGTCTGAATTAAGAAGACAGGTGGATTCTCATTTCTGCTTCTTCATTTAGTATAAAATATCATCTGCCATGTAGCTTCTGGCAAACACTAAAAAGTTAGGAGAGAATGACAATGAAAAAAGGCAAATAACACCTTAGTATGATCATGAAAATCATGCTGCTGTCACAGACACACTTGAAAGGAACTTGGGAACCCCTCAGAGATCCCAGAACTGTACTATAAGACAATTGCTTTAGAATATCAGAAAATCATGCAGGGATTGAAGCCACATACAGATAACTATTAACAGACTCCTAGCAGATAGCCATGGCACTGTCCTGTTTAGTTTCCACATCTATTTCTTCTAAATAAATTTCTAATCAGTTACAGTTCTTCCTTCTTTTGAGGTCATTTAGGTAGAGATACAGTGTCGGCCCCATATGGGATATTGTATATGCTGATAGATTTTCTACGAGATAGAAAACATCTGAGAAGTAGACTTAGGGACATAAGTTATTTTTCATTGGAATTAATTATCTCTAGGGCGCCTGGGTGTCTCAGTCTTTAAGCATCTACCTTCGGCTCAGGTCATGATCCTGGGGTCCTGGGATAGAGCCCCATGTCCGGCTCCCTGCTCAGTGGGAAGTTTGCTTATCCCTCTCCCTCTGCTGCTCCCCCTGCTTGTGCTCTCTCACTATCTCTGTCAAATGAATAAATAAAATCTTTAAAAAAATGTTCTTGGAATTAATTGTCTCTACAATAATGGCAAATCTGAATTTGTTACATAATTCCACATTATGAGGCTCTCAAACAACACAGGACAGCCATGTTTCCCCTCAGGGAGGTCAACAAAGATCTCATATCTTTAAAGTTTTCAAGATTTTCAATGATATCTTTGTATTGTTAAGTTTATGACTGCTTCGATAACTGGAGATGGTCATGGACCAGTTTTGTCTTACACATGTTGGATTCAAGTAATACCTACAAGTTGATGAATAGACAATAGCTCCTGAAATGACCAAAGACACTACTTTTGATGTGCAATAAATGTGTGTGTGGCTTTGTAACCTGGTTTGGGAGATTTACCCCCAATTATTTTAGTAGTTATTCTACAAAATATAATATGCATGCTTAGTTTAACAATGTTTAATGTAATCCAAATTTTCACCCTAAATAATTAAAATACCTTTAAAAAATATTAATTCTGATTGACTCTCCTTAACTGACATGCAACTTTTATCCAGCATTGTTTTATTTTATTGTTCTCTGAACCTTACATATAGATGCTATTACTGATTTATAGAATCAATATTTTGATATATTTACCTACATATATACTAATTTTTTTCTCATTTCTTCTTTTTTAAAAATTTTATTTATTTATTTGACAGACAGAGATTGCAAGTAGGCAGAGAAGCAGGCAGAGAGAGAGAGGGAAGCAGGCTCCCTGCAGAGCAGAGAACCTACGCAGGGCTCCATCCCAGGATCCTGAGATCATGACCTGAGCCGAAGGCAGAGGCTTTAACCCACTGAGCCACCAAGGGGTCCCTCATCATTTCCTCTTATATGTTGGGCTTCCCTTCTAGAACTTTCTTCTTGAAGTATATTATGTAGAAATCCCTTCAGTCCAGATCTGCTGGTGAAAATTTCTCCCAGCTTTAGTATCTCTATTTAGCTCTCATTCTTGGTAGACAATTTCACTGGGTTTATAAATCCAGTTTGATGTTGTTCACAGCCCTCCAAACTTTAATGTTTTCTGTCTTTTTTTGATGCTATGAGAGGGACTTCAGTCTAATAATTGTTGTTCACGTAGGTACCTTGTCCTCTCTCTGTGGCTGCTCTCAGTATTATATTCTTGTCTTTGGAATTCTATAGATGGGCTGCAATGTATCTTAAGCGTGGGTTTTCTATTTATCTTGCTTGGGATGTGTTTGTGCTCCTGAATTTAAGGATCTATGTTCTTTGTCAATTCTGGAAAATTCTCAGCCATTGTATTTTTTATTGTGTTATGTTAGCCACCATACAATGCATTATTAGTTTTCCATGTAGTGTTCCAAGATTCATCATATTTTTAAGCATCGGTGTCCTCCATTTTTCCTATTCTCTCCCTGTGGAAATCCAGTTAGATGTATGTTAGACCTGTTCACCATACCCTCCACATCTCTTTATCTGGCTTTTCTATTTTCTTCTTTTTGCTGCAATCCTTCAGATCTCTCAGTTTGTGCTTAATTGTTCAGCTCGTGTAGTGAATTTTAAATTTATTTTCTTTTTCCTTCTCTTTTAATTTCAGTACAATTGACAGTGTTAAGTGAACTTTAGATGTACAATATGGTGATTCAACAATTCTGTACATTACTCGGTGCTCATCAAGATAAGGGGACTCATAAGCTCCTTCACCTGTTTCACTCATCCCCCACATCCACCTCCCCTCTAGTAACCATCTGTTCTCTATAGTTAAGAGTTTGTTTCATTTTTTGTGGGTTTTTTTTTTTTTTTGGTTTGTCTCTTTGTTTTCTTTTGTTCATCTGCTTTGTTTCTTAAATTCCCCATATGAGGGAAATCATATGGTATTCGTCTTTCTCTAACTGGCTTACTTCATTAGCATTGTACTCTCTAGCTCCAACCATGTTGTTTCAAATGGCAAGATTTTTTTTTTTTTATGGCTAAAGTTATTTTAATTGCTAAAGTTCTATTTGTTCTTTTAAAAATCTGTTTAATCATTTGTGATAGCCTCTCATCTCTTAATAACATTTTAATTCTCTTTTAGTTTAGTTAATATAATATGCATACTCATTTATAGTTCTACCTGATGATTCCAATATTATGATTCTATCTGTGTTGCTTTTGTTGATCCTAGACCACAGTGATTTCCTTGTGTGTTTGGTGATTTTGAATACTGAACTCGTGGCCATTTTAACTTTATCCATAAAATTACTTAGAATTTGTACTGGGAGTGTGTACCTCTAATGAGGATTTTCATTTGCTTCTATAGCAAGAGTACTTTAAAATTTTAGCTCAGAAGTTTTCAAGGAAAGCAGTACTGTAAATAAGTGCTGCCAGTCCATACGATGGTCAGCTCATGGTTACACATACTCCCCCACTTATATAGGCCCTGGGTCCTGGTCCTTGGTTCTTCCCCCAACAGAGGTCAGAAATTATCCAGGTTACAGGGGGTCAAGAGAGCATGGAAAGCAGCAGATTCCTGTTCTCACTCAGTCCTTTGACCTTGAAGATGTCCTCATTTTCAAGTCAGCTCAACCATATATTTTAAATGGTTATTAAACATGCTAGATAAAATATTTTAAGTACTTTTAATGAGTGATATTTCTTAGGATATACAGTCAGTCATGTCCTCAGAAGCGGATGTTCCTTGGTTTAAAGTCTATATTGTACCATGTTCATCTGGAAAATCTACTGCTAAGGCATATATCTTTATTTTATTTTATAATATTCAATGATAGTCATAGCATTTGCTAAAACATAATGGTTCAAATTTACAGTTTTTATAACTTACCAACTATTTCTGTATCATTTATTTTAAACTGTATGAAAGCTTAAACAACTGGGTGCTACTAAACCCAATTAAATGTTGTTTTCCATTTTTGTTAAAAAATCCCAAGACTTAAAATAAATATAACTTCACAAAACTGAAATTATTGTGTTGGCCAGACTAACTTTACAGAACTTAGCATCAACCTCTAAACAATTCTGAAAATATCTGGAACTTACTTCTGTCTGCTACTGTCACAGACATCAACAGTGAAACAGTTTCTCATGTTCTGTAAGGTTTTCTAATGGAATCTGGCTGTAGCCATCAGACAAAACAGACATTACAGAGAGGGCTGGGTATTCAATCTTTAACCTTTAGCTATTATATATGCCATATGAAATTGCATAGTTCAGAACTAATATCAGAAAAATAAAGAAAATAATAATTCAAATAGTGAGCACTTAAGCCAGCTTATTTTTAAAGTACTTTCAAAAAAATAATATTTAAATTATAAGGACTTTGGCTTAACTCATTTGCTCACAGTTCTACTCTTAAATTAACACTAAAAAATATAACTTGCTACATCTGTAAGTGATTAGAATTATAGGAATATGGCATGAGTAATAGCAGCAACAACAAAAACTAATCACACAGACATGCAAATCTGGTACTAACTTTTGGGATATAGGAACTTGACATTTTAAATAAGAGAAGAAATACCGGATTATAATTTCATCTGTGGCTCTACTTTAACACAGATATAAGTGGAAACAGAATTTTGGGGCCAGTAATTTAAGCATCTCCTATTTTTGAAATTCATGGGCTATGAAAGGATTGCAGAAGAGCCCTTAAATCCCCTCTGGTAGGATTTAAATAGTCACCAACAAGAAGCAGCATGGGAAAAGTAATCATAATATCTTAGGGCTTAATGGGACTGGAGAGTTCTTCCATATGGGGCAGGAGCTACTAAAAGCAGCCCTTTCCCCATAAGATGAGGTATCAGAATATCCTTTGTTATGAAAGTAACCTCCTTACAGATCTACCTGGTATCAAAAATCTTCCTGTGGTCAAGTGACATAATATATTTGAAATTACTCTGAAAATTATGATTAGTCCTTTGGTACAGTGAGCAAGTAATAGCAAGAGAAACTAGAGAGGAAGTGGATAAATCATATTTGGGGAGTGATACAGTAATAGTATCTTTCTAAGTCACATATGAAAAGGAAACATTTCTCAGAGAAGAACTGGGTCCATACAACATCCTCAGAAACACAAAAAAGCTGGCTGGCAGACCTTTCTTAACTAGACTTTGTAACGGAAATTTATTGGTAGGAGTATCTCTTGATATCCTGCATATTTTTAAACTTAATGATAAGGCATAAGAATTCACAAAAGGGAAAATCACATTGTTAACAGATTGTATATTAGAATACATGAAAAACTAGGCACTTGAAACTTTACAAAAGAGATTTAAAATGAAAAGATACCCCAATTTTTTAAAATTAAAAATAAGACTACTAGTGGTGACCTTCTTTTTTTTTAATCCTAGTAAAATGATTAGCAAGGTGAATTTATGGAAAAAGTGCCAAACAAATCATATGTGTAATTTGTCCAAGCAATTCAATGATAAGATCAGACCCCATCACCACGACCTAAGCCCTGTAACGCAGTGATTCAAAGGGAATGGAGTCCAGAGGCAAAATGCCTGGCTTTCAATCCCTGCTTTGCCATTTACGAGATGTGAACCACACAGTTACTTAATCTCTGTGAGTCAGTGAGTAAAATGGGGATGATCATACTACCTAAATTATAGTGTTGTTTTAAGGATTAAGTTAGCACATTTTATAAAGTGCCTCTGGCAGTGTCTGGCACACAGTGAGCTCAAGTAAGCATTTCACCATCTCCACTATGGCAGAGAAAAAAGGAAACCAGATCAAATGCTAACAGACTTGAGTCTTGGTCTCAATATTGTCACTTGCTCAGGTAAGAGGCTTAAAAGCAATTCAGTTTCAGCTAGGGTGACACTCCTCACTTCACTCACTACCCTCCCAGAAGTTAGGATCAAGCGATTTCATGTGTACAAGGTACACTGAAAAGCATCAGGTGTGACCTTTGCATTCTCTGGGAGAAAAACACTGAATCTCAAGGTACTGCATCATATGAATCCTTATTCTGATATTCCAAAATATATCAAACACTGAGGTCATACGTGCTTACCTTCATATTTAATGGTGTCCCATTTAATGGTATTTTTGGCACTGAAGAACCTGCCTTAAAACTCAATGCCACTTTAGGTCAATAATATAAGGAGAATTACATACCCATTTATTAATATGCTTTGACTAGTCTGTCACATCTTTAGGTATGACCAGTAATGAAGAATTTTGAATTCTCTCTTAATAATTTAATGTTTTCAATTGGACTACCTTTTGTTCTCATTATATTTCAGGGAAGAAAGGTATAGTGATTAGGGCCAAGCAAATAAGGAACATAACAGTAACAGCTAACCATACTGACTCTATCGGTGCCCACCCACATCTGCTCAGCACTTGTTCTAGTACATGCTGTGCTGTCTTATTCAGAGCATCTGCCTCCCTCCTGAGGGCTTTATCTTGGGGCAGACAAAAGTGCCATGAGTTAAGACCCCAGGAAGTAGACCTCAGCTAAGGACAAATGCAGACAGAGGATAAATACTCCTCACCCCTTGGGTGAGGCAACTCTGAGGAGTGTGCCACACTGTTTCCCAGAGGTCAGCAGCAGGACAGAGCTCCAGTTTCTCCAGTGGTAACTGCTGGATAATGCATCCTTCATTGACTTCCTCCCCTTTTCTGTCTCACTTTCCACTTCCTTACCAGCATTTCTTCCTTGGATCATCTCTCAATCTACTCGTCTCAGTATTCTGAAGAAACCCAGATAAGAAACAAACATTTATCATGAAGCTATTACTATGTACAATCCCTCTAAGGACATTATATTCTGCTTTGCCTCCTCATTGCACATGCCTTTTCAGTGTCCTCTGCTGACCTCTCTCCTCCCTGACCTCTAAATGTTGGTACAACATGGGACTCATCTGTGACGCCTTCTCTTTTCCATTTCCATTCTCTGCCTAGATGGTCTCAACCACCCACGGTGTTTATGTATCAATTACTCTAAAATTCCTGTTTTCAGCCCTGACTGGTCCCCTAGACTCCAGTTTATATCTTCAGGTGCTGTTTAACATTCTCACCTACATGTTAACAAGGCCAAAACAGAACTCCTGATATCCAGTCCAAAACCTGCTTCTCCTCCACACTGCCCAACTCAGGAAAAGGTGTCACCACCCAGCAGTTGCTCAAGTTAAGAACCTAGGAATTGGGACGCTTGGGTGGATCAGTCAGTTAGTTAATCATCTGCCTTTGCCTCAAGTCATGATCTCAGGGTCCTGGGACTGAGCCCCGTGTCAGTCTCCCTCCTGAGCAGGGAGTCTGCTCCTTCTTCTCCCTCTGCTGCTACTCTTACTTGTGCTCTCTCTCTCTCTTCTCTGACCCACTCTCTGTCAAATAAATTTAAAAAATCTTTAAAAAAAAAAAACAACCCACATAGGATCTGTTCTTGATACTTGCCATCCTTTCACTCCCCATATCTAATCCATTAGCAGGATGTGTCAACTTTACCTTCGAAACACACGGTAAACTACCCATTTGTCCCCACATCTAGAATTACCACTTCATCTAAGCATACTTCTCCTCTGGGCTATTGCAGTGGTCTCCCACAAGTCTTCCTTCTATATGTAACTGTTCACAGACTATCTCAAAAAAGCATTTAAAAAAATTAAATAAGACTTAATGAAGGTGTTCCTTTCACCACACCTTTCAATGTCTCCCTTAATTCTTATAAATAAAAACCCAAACTCCTTGTCCTGGCTTACCAGGCTCCACAATTTCTGATCCTTTCCTTCTCTGATGTCTTTATAGCCTTCTCCTTATATCATATCTCATGTCTCACTGGCTTTTTTTGTTTCTTGAACATAGCAAATTCGTTCTTGCCCCAGAACTTTTACCACATATGCTTCCTTTGCTTTGAATGTTCTTCTCTGAGATCTTTGTATGGTTACCTCCTTCTTATTCAAGTCTCAGCTTAAATATATTCTCTTTATAAAGAACTTTAAAAACTATCTAACCTGGCATAGTACCCAGTCACTATTTTATCACAGTAGTTACCACTGCCTTTTTTTTTTTTAAGATTTTATTTATTTATTTGACAGACAGAGATCACAAGTAGGCATAGAGGCAGGCAGAGAGAGTGGGGGGGAAGCAGGCTCTTTGCTGAGCAGAGAGCCCAATGTGGGGCTCGATCCCAGGACCCTGAGATCATGAACTGAGACAAGGGCAGAGGCTTTAACCCACTGAGCCACCTAGGCACCCCTAGTTACCACTGCTTTTTAAATGCTTATATCTTTTATATAGTTTATCTTCCTCTGAGAAGTCAGTAATAGGAATTTTGACATCCCTATGGGGGCATCCCTAGCATCTAGAACATAAACTGACATATGAAAAGGCCTGTAATAAATTTTGTCGAATGAAATAAATGGCAGAAACTATTATCACCCCCATTTTGAAGGTGGTGACACTGAGACTTCAGTAGTTATACGACTTGCTAAGGCCAATAGAGGCAGAGATTGTTACATAAACCAAATCAGTCTAACTCAGAGCTTATACTTTTAACCATTATACCACATTTCCTCTATATTGGGGGGGCGGTAAGGGAATATGAATTTGAAAACAAAAATAAAAACAAAAACCTGGGTGGCTCAGTGGGTTAAAGCCTCTGCCTTCGGCTTGGGTAATGGTCCCGGGGTCCTGGGATCGAGCCCCGCGTGGGGCTCTCTGCTCAGTGGGGAGCCTGCTTCCTCCTCTCTCTCTGCCTGCCTCTCTGCCTACTTGTGATCTTTGTCTGTCAAATAAATAAATAAAATCTTAAAAAAAAAAAAAAAACACCACCAACAACAAAAAAAAACCTTAGTCCAAGAACTTAGTACATCCATTTCTACGGAGTGCTTGCTTTTAAAAGACTCAGCATGTTCAAATTATTCTGAGACCTATAAAACATCCATAGCTCTTAAGAAATAAGTCTTAATCTTTATGCTATGTGGGTATACTAAGAAGAAAGGAAAGGAAAGCTATCTTAGTTTTCCTCTACACAAGTCTACTAAGAGATATCTAACAGTTTAAACAACAGGATACAATTTCAGACTATTTCTCAAAGGAAAACTAAAAGACTCCAGATTATAACACAAAATAATTCATTTTTCATTTTACATGGAAACCGTTAGAAGAACAGTCATGTTCAGTAATATTTCCTTTGTGAAAATGAAACTGCTTTTAACACATATGTATATAATTTGGAATCAGAGTCATAATGGCCTACACATCAAGGGATATGAATAGATATATATATTGTCTGAAAAGCTGAATACCATCAAAATAGAAATACTCATAAAAATGTATATGGGGAAACTCAGCTAAAATTACCAAGTGGACAATAGACATTTAAAGCAAAGACTTCTAAAATTATTTTGATGTAATTTGTAATGAGATTCTGGCATGTTGGATAATAAATTCCATCCAAGCTTTCTAAGAAACAAGATATTTAATCACCTTAAAGGAGAAATTCAAGGAATAAAGAAATATCAAAACTTCACCAGGAGGAGGTAAACATATTTTTATAATTCTTATGATAATAGTAACAAAAAGATTATTGGCTTTCATGCTAGATTCCAAAAGTGACTGGCAATGGCACAAAACCACATTACTTAGTCAATGTTTTTTTCTCTTCTGCCCTCTCTCCTAGTCCCTTAATTGCCAATGAATAGAGTTGCAAAACAGCATAATCAAATATATATATATATACATATATATACTATGAATATGTATATCACAATCTTTTGTGGTTTCATACAAATTTTAGGATTGTTTGTTCTAGTTCTATGAAAAATGCTATTGGTATTTTGATAGGGACTGCATTAAATCTTCAGATTGCATAAGGTAGTATGAACATTTAACAATATTTGTTCTTCCAATCCACCCAAGCTTGTATCTTTCCATTTGCTTGTGTTGTTTTTAATTTCTTTCATCAATATTTTATAGTTTTCAGAGTACAGTTCTTTCATCTCCTTGCTTAAGTTTATTCCTAGGTATTTTATTATTTTTGGTAGAGTTGTAAATGAGATTATTTTCTTAATTTCTCTTTCTGCTGCTTCATTTTTAGTAATGTTCAGAATTGTTGAACCACTATATTATATGACTGAAACTAACATGACACTGTATATTAACTGTACCAGAATTAATACATACACACACATACACACACACACACACACACACACACACGAGAAAAAGTTTAATGTATGTAAGCCTTGCTCCTGGAAAAGAAACTGAGGCCCAGCTAATGAGTGTCAGGGCAGACATTAGAACCCAGAACTTCTGATTCTCAGTTCAGCAATCTTTTCTTCTTATCACAGTCACCACACAAAGAAGGTAGCACACAACTATATATTCTCTGTGTCATTTTCCTTATTCTACCTTACTTTGGATGTCCATGGCAATAGGAGGGTCAAAAAATTTGAATTTAAGCCACTTTAAAAAGCATGAAATGCTGAGAATTAAAGGAAGGTGCTTGTGTTATGATTTTAATCTACAAGGTGGGCATATAAGGCAATGCTCCCACCAACTATCTCTGGTAGCCACTATCAGAGACCAAAGTCAGACTAATATAAGCTGACAACTCATTTCCTATGGTCTCAGGTTCTTATTAATATCATTTGATCTCATATAAAATATCTATCTTTTCTCTGCAGGTCATATAGTCAGATATTATCACTCAAAGAGATGGTTATATAGAAAGTGCTAGTCAGAGGGATAGAAAAGACCTGGCATCAGCAAACTAACTTGACTCAGATGCATACGAATCATGAGCTCTACAGTCTGAGTGACAGGAACACCAGGAAGAATGACAAAGGAGGTGAGCAGGCATAATGTTTCCTATGTATAATTTCTGCCTGGTCGACTCACATACCTGTCAAGAAATTATGTATCATTTATATACTGAAACTATCTATATCACATTTGCTCTAAAGAAATGAGAGTTTAGGTTACAGATTATATGCATATAATACACAACTTCATTTCCAGTTTACTCATAAGCTTGTTATATAATTTTTGGTATTTTTAAAGGAATTTCATTTATTTTGATGTTTTATTGGGTTTTAGAGCCAACATGGCTTCTTAAATAGCAACTGGGTTCTACTTGAACCAGTAAGAAAATTTAAGATTGATGAGAATATACAGAGCTTGATATCAGCTGCACCAGATGTATTTCAATAAAAGAACAAATAAAAACCTGATTGCCCAACATTCACTGAATGCCTACTGTGTGAAAAACACAGGAAGTTCCAGTGATAAAACACTATCCACAAGTTTTGCAATCTACTTATGATGATTAAGCTTAATATAGGGGAAAAGATAAAGGCCTTAAGTGAATTATTATAGACAATGCATTAAGTACTGAGGAAGAAGCAGTTAATTTTAATTAGAGGTGAAAGGAAGGGAAACTTCATAAAAGAGAGGACATCTATTTTGAGATTAAAGGACAGGAGAATTTGAAGAGGTGTGGGTGGGAAAATAGAAAGTCAAATGTGGTGAGTGTCTTTGTGCCACATGCTATGCTAGAAGTCTAATCTAGATTATTCTAATTAATCCCCCAATAATACTACTGTCACTGGCTCCACTATTGTTCCCAATTATTCACCCTCATCCTTTTATGTATATCTTTTTCCCTAAGCATTTCCTTCTATTAGGGGTGGATTTTATTTCCCTATCCAGTGATGCGACAGCCACAGGGCAAAGTGGTATGAAGACTTGAATCATACTTGCACAGTTGGACAATTGGACTTTTTACCATCCCCATGAGAAAAACAATCCTTGTATCTCACTGATCCCCCAAAGTATGGGAGACCCGTGGAGAAAACCTAAGCTGAGCTCAGCCCCTAGAGGTGAGACCAGCCAATCCATTGATGCATGAGAAATAAACATTTATGACGCTGAGTTTTTGTGGTTGTTGGTTACATTGTTGTGCCAATAGCTAATTGATATAGCTGTACAGAGTTAGGAGCTAAGGCCCAGAGGGGAGAATTTGTTTGCCCAAAGTTACCTACTTAGTAGGAGAAAGAGCCCAGTTTAGAATTCTGGTGTGTCACAGACCTCAGTTTACTTTCTTTATATCAGAGTACCCTTAATGGAAGGGGAAAACTAGACAGAAAGATACTTCAAGTTTAGGGCAATGTAGGTAGGAAGAAAAAGCCCACCTTGGTTGAGATTGTCTAAGATGGTCATGGGGTTATTAGGAAGATAGCTTTGGTCTAAATTTAGGAGAGTTTTGAATGCCAAGCTTAGAAATTGCAACTTCATTTTAAGGACATGAAAAGCCATCAAAATGTTTTGAATATGGAAGCAGCCTACTAAAGTAAGGCAATTCAGGAAGCTCCATTAAGTCCATATGTTTAGTGGGATCACTTACAGGCGTTTGCAGTAATCTAGGCAGTCAAACAATAGACACTAAATAATTATTTCTCATGTTTATACTGAGATTAATTGTGCTTGCCCCAATTGACACTACTTATAGAACTGAAAGATATACTTCTATTTTAAACACATCTTCTAGATTGATCTAAATGTAAATATACTCTATGAGTTTTAACTTTCAATTTATTTCAGCATATCCTTCATCTGATATTTATCAATTCATTATGTATGTATGCAGATGCATCCAGCAATTTGTAAATGTGGTTAAAAGAAGTTGCTTGGCAGCTGGGAAATGAATCAGCCTAAAAAAAAAAATCTACTGCCTTTAGGCTAAAACACTAACTAAAGGAGGAAATGACTATGATATGACAACTATATCAACCAAAACACCAAATTACTCATGATGAATGTTCAATGCTCCTGTTGGTGGGAGACCTTCCCCAAACCAACTGTGCCAAGGGCTTATAAAGGGGAAATACATATTTTTTAATTTATTTACTTCCTTTAACAAAAAGTAATTCACTCAATTTACTCAAAGCATGACTACATATGATATATTAACTGAATCAGTTAGAAGTACTGCAATTTAGTATAAAGATCAATTAGGTATATAGTCATAATATATCAAGTTTGTGGTTTTTACTGAAGCCTAAGACTTACGAGTGTCAAATTTTTATACCCATTGTAAACTTATCACTATATAGGAGAAAAAATACCAACAAAAGTATATGTGGGCAAAAGGGGCTCTGAAATGAGATTTTCAAGCAGGCAGAAGAGCTTATTTTTCTTTGGAATATGTAATAAATACTTAGATTCAGACATAAAATAACTATATACTTTTTTAAGGTTTAAAATGTATAAGCATTCTAGACAGAGGCTATCATTTCCTCTTTATATTTCTTTTTTTTATTTAAAGAAAACAAAGACAAAAAGAATGAATAAATCTAGATAAAAGAAACCTGTGTTAGAAGTGAACTTCTTTTTTCTATGGTGAGACAGTATCCTTACCAG
Organism: Enhydra lutris kenyoni; assembly: GCF_002288905.1. Classification (NCBI taxonomy): domain Eukaryota; kingdom Metazoa; phylum Chordata; class Mammalia; order Carnivora; family Mustelidae; genus Enhydra; species Enhydra lutris. The sequence continues at coordinate 39,743,428 of NW_019154090.1, read as the reverse complement.
AGAATTATGTTACTTATTCTATCATTTTCTGGAAAAGTTTCCAAACAATACAATTTTTTGTTTCTCATAATGATTTCTTAGAAACCCAAGTATCAAGGATGACTGTTTCAGGCTGCTCTGATTCTCTGATAATTTAAATTCCTAAACAAGGTTTCCCATCCAGGAAACCATGACTTATGTTGAACGAGAACCCAGACTCCATGAATTATAGGATCTGAAGCTCCTTCCATCAGCCTCAAAGGCATAGTCTGGTTGGATTTCTGGGAACACACTGTATGTGAGCGAAGGGGGTTCTGCACCACTGGAGGAAAGGAGGCTAAAAGACATCTACTCACCGACCAGCTTCTCTCTCTGCCTCAGCTTTATAACACTGACGTCTAAACCACACAGACTACAGCGTTTCTTCTAACACTGTGTCCTTGTGTAATGTCAACATATTAATATACAGACATGTGTATAAATACACATGTCTGTGTATATATATGTTCATGCTTTTGTGTGTGTATGTATTTTTTTTTTTTTGAAAGGCACAATCTATGCATTTAGGGAAAAGAATTACTCCTTCCTGCTTTTTCCACCACTCTGCTTTCTCATCCGGCTCCAGCTAGCTTCAGCTAAGTCCACAGTTATTTCCAGGGGTCAGAAGCCATGAAGGCACTTTTCCAACTGTCTGGCACCTCACTTTCTAGGAACCCAGGCACGTAACTGAAAATCACCTCCCAATATCCCAGTGACTCAAGAGTCAGTTCTCCTACCTATCTTCAATCTTTCCCCACCTCCCCAAACCCCCACTTCTTTATCCTCTTGTTGGTCATCTTAAATCTTGAGGGAAAAGAAAATTTAATCCTCTCTCTGCAATAGGTTAGGCACTCCTCAGTTAACGAATACCTATCCCTTATGTCTGTTTGGAAATGTTAAATGAGAAACCACATGAAAGGTATTCAATATAGCAATCTGCTAATAACTTAGAGATTAGAAAATGAAAATAAAGCATAGCATTTTATAAGGTTTTTAAGTGAATACTTTTACTTTAAGACCTAATATTTCAGGTTTTTAAAGGAAAGAAATATTTGAAGTCCCACATCCAGTTTCACCTCCATCTCCCACGCCACTGCCCCAAACACAAACAGTCCTTAAGAGAAGGGACAGACAGAAAGATAGATACATCCTCAATAACTTGCTGATGATTGTGCAAGAAACAAACATATCAGTTATGCAAAGAACTATCAAATTCCCAAACAAAACAGAATGAAAACATAGTATAATTTCTTTTCTGTATTTTAAATTTTACAGTATTTTAATTTGTTTACAGTACTTTTATTAAATTACCTATTTCTATTCACCATAGAAAATTAGAAATTTCATAGGCAGGTTAGTTCACACAAAATGAGGATTTCTAGAGTTGGTGCTAATAATAATACTCAATGTATCCTTTTGTTTTAAATTTAAAAAATAAATTATGGGGTTTTCATTTCCTATGGTTCTCAGCTGACACTCAAGATTAAACATGGTTTTAGGACATGTTGCAAATTTCTTTTCAGAAACCATAAATGAAAAGGCTTCACCCTCATCCCTAAAAAACAAAGCCAATTAATAAGCCAGGTTCCTTTTCCCCATTGAATATAATGGAGCCTGAGCACACAGCAGAGCTAGGAAGCTGGTCCCGCTCATCAGCATATTATAATGCCTCCTGACAGCCTCACACACTGCCTCATCAACATCGTACTGTTTCAATTACACTTTTTTTTTTACCCACTTCACATGTTAAGCCACTTTCACTTCTATCCCACCTTGAGCTGCAGTATTAAATTTAACTACATTTTTCCAACTATAGATGGATTTTTCTGCAAGTCAGAAACTGAAAAAAATCACTAACATTGTATCGTTCCAGGCCACAAAAGAAAGAGGAAAAGGCGGGAGAGGAAAGAACCAGTGGTGGATTTTAAAGAAACAAATAATCCCTCCCCACAAAAGCCTGACCCGCTGAACCAATGGCAGAAAGAATTAAGAATTGGCTGCCGCACAGGATGGGGTCCCTCTGCCAATGAAATGGAAATAGTCTTTTCAAGAAATGTTGGAGCCTGCTCACTCCCCTGTGATCATCCTACCAGTTCTGCTCCACCTTGCAAGGGTAATGAAGCAAGGTCTTTGATTTTGCCAGCAAACTATTGAAAATAAAATAAAATAAAATAAAATAAAATAAAATAAAATAAAGGATGGGTCTGAAAAGATGGCCTCTGATTTAGCAGACACCATAGGAACATGTCCCAAGACAACTTCCACCTCATGTAAAAAAATGTCTTCTGTTTAGATCATGAAGAGAAATTTCTATACAGTAAAGCAAAATCATTCCAAAAGATCATGACCCTTATGATGTGGCTGTTTTTATTTGGAAAAAACTCTAAGCAGACTAAAGGAAAACTCCCTCATCTCACTGCAGAGTCCACCTTTCAGAAATAATTATGATTACATGAATATGTAGTGTTCCAAAAGCTGAGTTATGAGCGTGAGTTTTCACAGCAACAGAGCAGGTTGGAAATCAGAATGTAACAGATTTCTTGGTGTTTGGATGATTTATGAAAGTTTCACATTACCTTCCTCTTAGACTGACATTTCATCTTGATTGGTTAAGTATCATTTTTCTGTTTTAGCAGCATAAGGATCCTGAATAATGCAGTTGTAGCTGGGTTGTCTTTAAGTGAATTCCAAGTTGTGTGATTTCTGTGTTTTCTCACCCTCAGTTTGTTTAACAAAACTACAACAAAAATAGTTCCCTTTTGTCTAACAGACCCTAAGCCTTACTTTAAAATCTGTAAAAACTAGAAATCCTGCCTTGTTTTGGTTCTCTGAAGGCTCAGAAAACATGACAATGTCTGAGCGGATGGGACAATTGAAAATAGGGTCATATTTTTTTTTCTCCAGAGGTTCTGGGCATTTCGGTGCAACTTCACATCCCAGCAGGATGTTTGCTGACATCTAGGTTAGAAGGATGTGAGGCAGACCAAAAACTGCAACCTCAGTCCTATTGCTAACATGATCAGTCTATAATTTGAGAATATAATGCTACCGCTAATTATATAACATTTCCCTTTTTAAAAAGCCAATCCCAAGAGGTATTTAAAAATAATAACATTTCCAATAACTGAAGCCTTCAAATACAGAAATTTTAAAACATCTTAGATTTTAATCTTCCCCCCAACACACAAACACACTGTGTATTTAGTAAGAGTCTACTATAGACTAAACATGTGCTAGATTCTGAACTTCAGTGGAAAGTGAAACCAAACTGTGGTCCTTGGGGGAAACCCAACAGTAATCAAATAATCAGATAAAGGTAGAAATTGCATATATAATAAAAGCAACAAAGGAGAGAGAGATATATGGGGCTATGAGATCCTCCATGAAAGGATTTGACCCTAGTCAAGGAGGTCTCCAAAGAACAATTGGATGATCTAAAGATAAGTAGGAATTGACAAGACAGTGAGGGGAACGAAGAGCATTTCAGGAAGCAGACATACCATATGCAAAGGACCTACCATGGGAGGGAGCATGATGAACACAAAGAAGAGGATACTTTTTTTTTTTTTAATCCAACATGCCTTGAGAAAAAGAGTGAGAAAGGTGAAAGATAAGACCAGAGAGAGAATGGAAAGCCACATCTTGTAGGCCATGTTTAAGGGTAGGACACAGAAATGAAAATAATACTATTATAGGCCACACAGAGTTTTTTCTGGGGATGGGGCATTGACAAGCAATTGATGTATAACAAAGATCACTCTGGCCACTGTGATGAGTACATGGGCAGATGAGGTGGGGGCTCTTTGTATGCAGCAGGCTGAGCAGCCGTGGTGAAAAGTAGACACGGTGAGCTCAGGGTCTGCCCCACTGCAATAGAGCTACACATGTGTCGTGGACATTCACCCTCTCTCCTCCACTGCCTGAATACTCTTCTTAAAACACAACTCTAGGTAATCTTCCTATTTCTGTCCCTTTGCCTCACCTTCAGAGCAACAGGTTCAGTCTGTGTTGGCACTCAAAGGCTGATAACACAACTTCAACCTACTTTTTAGCTCACGTCTCTCCTTTCTACTTGTCCAAGTTTTTCTCTATCCAAAGTGGTTTGCTTATCTCCTCATTTTTGTTTGTGCTCTTGGACCCACTTGAGATAACCTCTGTCTCCTGCTGTGCTGCCTCTCTTTACACTTGTGTTCTGGCCTGAATTAACCTCCTACCTTTGTCCTTACTTCCTAAATTCTGCACATCCATTCCCATCCAGATTAAATACCTTCCTTATTTTCTATTAAGAATTCCCAGACCAGGGGCACCTGGGTGGCTCAGTTGTTAAGCATCTGCCTTTGGCTCAGGGCATGATCCCGGGGTTCTGGGATCTAGCCCCGCATCGGGCTCCCTGCTCAGCAGGGAGCCTGCTTCTCCCTCTGTCACTCCCCCTGCTTGAGTTCCCTCTCTCCCTCTCTCTCTCTGTCAAATAAATAAATAAAAATCTTAAAAAAAAAAAAAAGAATTCCCAGACCACTACACAGTCCAATACAGATCACTCAACTTCTTTCACACACATTGCATGTTATTTGGCAATTAATCGTGACTCGTTCTGCTATATCAAATTATTAATTAGTAAGAGTTGTCTTTAGCTTTTTGTATGCATATGCTTTATCTTTTCATCTCCTTAATAATGTGCTGGTGGCAAGGCATATGCCATGTATTTCTTTCTTTCTGCTTTACTTGGTACCTGCACAATGCTTTGTACATTTGTAGGTTTTCAGTGGATAAGCATGACTTAAACTTCACTCTGAGATATGCTTTACCTTTATCTGTGTTGGAAGGGAGGAGTTGTGGAGGCCTACACATACTCTAATCAGGTATGCAAAATTCACAGAATAACATGTGGCAAAATTTCCAGAGTAATATCAACCATGACTTCCCAATGACTGGTTTCTCCAATAAACAAAAAAGAGATTTTGGGGTCACAAATAATATGGGTCCAAGTCCTGGCTCACCCACTGATGTTCTAAGAGATTGTTAACCAGTTCTTCATCTCTCTAAGATTCTATGTCTTCATCGGAAAGATGGGGATAGTCATAGCTATTACCCAGCATACTATATGTAAAGATAGCACTGAGAAACCTGTGTGGTCATTACTATTCCCCAAAAGAGTGAATACTTTCTCCTTAACTTTTTTCATCGCCTCTACTCTATGTATGTAAATGCATTTCATGTGCAAGTTCAGACAAATGTGTGCACACACACTTCTTTTAGTTCTTCCTTTAGTCTCATTTTGTAACTGCAGTGACTTCTCAACTCTACATTTTTTGTTTTTTTTTTCTTTTCTCTTTCTTTTTTTCTTTCTCTCTTTCTTTTTTTGATGAATACCTAACAATAAGACTTTGGAAATCACAATTGGAAAAATACAACCACCACTGACAACCTTTTCAGTATACGGTTACATTATTGAATGTAAACAGGAAGAGTAAGAACTTCTACAAAATTCCCTTTTCTATTGTCCAGTAAGCAAACATCTCTGTACTGAGCCATTAATCCCTCTATTGTATTCTCTTCCCCACAGTCAAACTGAGTAAGATTAGAAATCAAGAGGGGGAAAAAAAAAACGTTGAGAGATTAGGAGACAGTGACAATTCAAACTCACGAAAAGTTTCTGAATACCCAAGAAACAAGAAAGGTTGGCCTTTCTCTTTAAAATCTTTTTGAATCAGTGCAAAGTCTGAGACCAACATATAATGTTTATTTGTAACTTTCCTGTACTGAAGAGTGGTAAAATAGTCTAATCAATATTGGCCCCATTTGATATTAGCTTCTCTAAAAGTCCCAAAAAGGACTATTCACTTAAGAAATGTAGGTATGCAAGGCATTCCATATGTATCAGGAGTGAGAAACAGACAGAATGCTGACCAGTTCCAATTGTCCTTATCTATCACTTTTTAGAAATGCAATATTTAATGTCACATGAAAACAAGCAAACACTACTATGTGACTGCTTACCAATAAATCTATTAATTTATTTTAAATAATGCATATTAATTTTTATGTATCACTGGCATTCCCCCACATAAATTCCATTAAAAATAATTTCTCTATATGGAAGTGTAGGAATGGAGTCAATGTGTACTTCCAACCCAAAGAGATAGACATTTGACTAATTTATATGATTCTAACCTGGGGGCATATTAAAAAAATAAAACCCTCAAAATTTTAGCAAAATAGACCCAACCTGGAAAAGATATACATGAAATTTCCCTGAATCTATTAGTCTTTCATTATTATTGTTATTTTAAAGAATTCTCTAGTTTCATTAAACTTCTGACATGAAAAAGTGAGTGCTTCATATAGATGGAAGAGGTCTGGGCAGCACTTAAGTGGCCGACTAAAGGTGGCTTAGCTAGCTCCAAAGTGATTCCTATTAGAATGAAAAATAAATAGACTAAGTGCCAAACTCAAAAACTATTCTCTTACAGAGATAAACTGTAAGTGCTCTACAGAAAGTGAAAACAGCTCTCTGGGGAATGCTTGGGATTTGGGGAAAGAACAATGCAACTGTTTCAGTAAGTCAAGTGGAAATACTTGGGGGAGGAAAGGAGTTTAGGAGTTACCAGAAAGGGACAGGAGACTTGCCAGAGAGCAAGACTAGGGCTACCGACCCCATTTAGTTCACTGACCATGCAGACAAACACTAGGTCAGTTCTGATAGGAATATGAAGAAACCTCATGATGGATATGGACCCCATTTGTAACAGGGAGGCTAATTATATTTGTTAAGTCTCTGACAATAATACCTAGTCTTTAGGATTAATAACATCTTTCAATGTTTCAAGAAAAATGAGTTTCTTCAACATGACTAATAATTCATACACTCTGCTTTTGCAAAACCTATATAATAATTAACTTTGGTATTTCTAACTTCTTTAACACCACTGAAAATTATTCCTCAAGAACTACAGAATGAAGATGAAGACATGATTCATTCCTCTTTTCTTTCAATAAAAAAAAAAAAAGCTGAAATTGATGTCAAAAGGACTGTTTAGAAGCTGTAATTATGCTTTAGCAAGAAACTCCAGTAAATCAAGGATGGTTGTTTATTCTGAACAAACATTCAAGAAGAAAACTTGTGACCCACTCCAGAGAAATCTGAGCAACTTTCCCAAATTCTTAGAGTACAAGCAAGTCTCAGCTCGGATTTATAACCTGGTACTAAACTTTGGTTTAATTCAGCTAAAGATAAAAATGATTGCATGCTCTCTTTCTACTTTAACTCCAAAACACTGGGTAGGACAATCTCTCCATTTGGGAGATGCTAATCTGGAACCCTCTCAGACAGATGGCAGCAGAAGCTGATCAACAATGAGACTGTGAGCCCTTAGGTGAGAAGGCTATGAGGACCCCACCTTTAGAAATAATTGTGTGCCTAGATGTGGAGGCAGAAAGTGGATTATCAATTATGAAAAATGTTTACTGAGCACAACGGCATTTGCTTGTTTAGGAAGTTTTTTAAAGTACTGGCAATAAGAATTAATGAATGAGTAGTTAAGGTAGTAAAAAATGAAACTAAATAATATAAAAGTATAGTAAGTTGCATTGTGGGGACAAAGCAACAGAACACAAAATGGCAATGAGGAGAAAATGTCCCAGAGAGGTAGAAATAAGGGTCAAACCCAGTATGCCAAGTAAACTGTATTTCTGAATCATGTTAAAAAAACACCTTAACTTTTCAATTTTCCCTGAAGGGAGTCTCTCAGTCAATAACATGGAAAAACCTGAAACCTGAGCTGCTCTTCTATGAGTATTTAATGAAGCAATAACTATTTTAGGAATTCTACATATATGGCAATGAGCCCCATGCTTATCTCTTTTTTCCCCACTATACAAGATGAAATTGCAAACCAAATATTTACTGCACCCTTACTGTGAACTTGATTTTTAAAATGCTATTTAAGGCATTAAACTTCATGTTTTACAAGTTCGGTTAAAGAGGCTTATTGAATATTTATTGGCTGTCACCAGCCCAAGACTGAGCAGATAAAGTGGGAATACATGTTGAGATGGGCAGCGCTTCATCTCCAGCCCTAACTCAGGCTGTGTTTTCCTATTGATCGTGGTATCCATTTTTATCAACTAAGTATAGCTAAAGCCTCTGCTTGGGCCATTCCAGATCTTCTTTACTTCCTCATTCTCAGAGGTATTCAAGGTACTTTGCCTCATCAAATTGTAAATTTTCTTCTGACTGCTGCTGTTCCTAGATTTGTCCTATACTAAGTTTCTTTACATTAGATCCAATATCATTCAGCTGAGTAAAGAGCTATTTCTAACTCTATCTGGCATAAAGAAATATACAAATGAACATAAATATAGCGGATCAATTGGGAAATGTGTTTTAAATGGTGAATTTTAAAGATTTTATTTATTTATTTATTTATTTATTTATTTATCAGAGAGAGAGAGAGAGCGAGAGAGCACAAGCAGGCAGAGTGGCAGGCAGAGGCGGAGAGAGAAGCAAGCTCCCTGCCGAGCAAGAAGCCCGATGTGGGACTCGATCCCAGGACACTGGGATCATGATAAAAAGGTGAATTGTAGACTGTAACATATTTATGCAACTTTTGAAAAAGTGGTGTTAGACTTCAGTGAACTTCCAGAAAACTGGTTTTAGATGTTAAGGGTCAAAATTTCTAATTCTTAGAACTCTAGAGCAACATAATCCTAAAAGATACTTTAATATTTCTGTTAAATAATCAGAGTATCATAGTATGGTTTTTCAGTTTTCTGGTTACTTCCTTTGGGATATAAACATCAGCTCACCTCCAGCTGCAGGCAGTCACCCTTTACTAACAATATTCTTTTCCCTATTTATTGCTTCTAATTTGTGGTAGGTTGAGAAATTTGATGCCAAGCCTATTCAGTTTGAATCCAAATACATATAAGTTGAATCAGAATAATAGCTTGAGGCAATCTCTAGAGAGGAGACGCTGAGAGTTTAGAGAATATTTGCTTTTAGACACCCAGATACCCTCTTTACTTCATGTGCGAGTGTGTGTATGTAAGACAGAGAGACCAAAAGACAAGAGGAGATTGAATGTGCGTATGTATGAAAGCGTATGTATGAATGTGTATCCTAGAACCATGTGTAAAAGACATTGCTGAAGCCAAAGACTTCATGCTCTTCCCTAGGGATGTCTTTTAGACCAAGGAAAAAAACAAAAACAAAAACAAAAAACCCCAAACTCTAAAGTTAGAACTTATTCCATAAATGTATCTTAAAGAGTTTTTTATTTTCAGTATTTTGGTCCATATCCCCCCAAATTAGCCCTTTTTTTTAAAGATACAGAACCCAGAAATACATTCTAAGTGTTATTACAACTAGAAACAAGTCTTAAAAACAGATTTGGGGCTCTTCATTCCTCTACCTAATCTTGGTTAGGACTGGTATAGGTATCTGCCTTTGCCCATTTCTTCTTATGATGGATTTACATGCTATCAAGAAGGTTGTCTAGAAATCTGAAGTTGAAGACTTGGCCATAAAACAAAGTAAAAACAGAATGCTCATAGGAACCGCATGTTCTAACCAATAATGACCAGTCTTTCTCAGGCAATGTAGATGATCATTAGATAAGAAATGGCCATCATAAACTGCAGGAAAGCCTGAAACATAATAATATATATTACAATATATATACTATATATTTAGACATATACCACTAATTAACAATGGGATTATAGACAATCTGTTTCCATGTTCTTATTTATAAAATTCAGATAGTAGCAAATAGGGAGTTACCAAGAATCAGCAAACTACAGTCCCTGAGTCAAATCTGTGTGCCCCCTGTTTTTGTAAATAAAGTTTTGTTGGAACAGAGATGCATCCCTTCCTTTATATTGTCTTTGGCTTCTTTCACACTACAGGGGCAGGACTAAATTAGCTACAACAGAAACTGAATGGGCCACAAAGCCAAATATGTCTACTATCTGGCCCTTTACAGAAAAATTGTCTGCCTCTGGTATATATGACACTACAAGGCTGTCAGGAAGATGCAGGGTCATAACAAGCAGGAAAGCGACTGAAATATCAATGTGTTTGCCAAGTTTCAGGTACTGTGGCAAATGTCACACATGTACCTCATTTAATCCTCTGAATATTCCTAATGTGTGTATCTTATAGATGAGGAAACTAAAGTCCAGAGCTCAGTAATTTCCTAAGTGTATAAAGCTGGTTACATGAAAATGCAAGGCTCAAACCAAAGTTTCCAAATCTAGAGAGTTCTTTACCACTAGGCTATCTTGCCTTCATGTAACTAGGAATTTCTAGTTGTTAGACATATGAGCATTTTTATTAACTTCAATGCTATTATCATTTCTTTAATGTAGAATCTAAGATAATACACAATACACAACTGAATATTTGCTCTATGTGCGAACTGCTAATGATAGAGAAGTTCAGCTTTGTCTTGTGTGGGCCCATGACTTGTTTGAACAAATAGTTGAGATGATCTTCATCAGATTTATCTATATATATGTGGTTTGGTTAAAAGTTTCCAGTCAAAAGTTAAAAAAAAAAAAAAAAGCATCTGCTGAGTCTGAACCCAATGCTGGTAGAAGTAGGTAATTCACTCTGATCTTTGTGTCTGTGGTGACTGAGCTTCATGGAGGAAGCAAACTCCTGCCCTGGAAGGGGGTCAGCACTGAAAGCTACAATAAAATCAAAAATCAAAACAGATCTAGGAAGGCAGGCCAGAGTGATCATTTCCTCTCCCTAACAGAAACACAGTCCCAGCCTTTATATCTTCAGAAAGGAAACGGAGGCTCTTCTGTGGAAATATTAAGATGTAATATGTATGTAATAAAGTACAGAATTTTATTCAAATTTTTTCATATTTAGAATGAGTATATCTTGGCTCTATTTCAAGGAACCTCAACAAAATTACTGGAACCTGTCCCTATGGGTCTCCTGGGCAAGGGGTAGGCTTTTGCTCTCAGTGCTCTTCCATGAAAGTTTCTGGACTCTGCAAAGATCAGGAAGCTCATTCCACGTGGCTGCCACCTCAGCTGATCTTTCAGATACTGACTGGAATTACACTCAGTTCTACATGGTCACATGTTTCAAACAGAGAGGAATAAACAAGCGTATAAAATCTGGCATCTTCCTCTTCTTTCACTCTTGCCAACGCTGTCCATCCTACCAACTGGGAGAAATAGGAGAATAAAAAGGAAAGAGGGAAAGAAGAAAAGAAAATTTGTGACTTAGATCTAAATTTTAGCTCCTAGATTTCTGCATCCTACTTTGTAAACTCCCTATGTAGGGTATCATGTATTTATTCTCCTTATTTCAGGCAAACAGCTTTTCCACAACAGCACCAAATAAGTTAAAATTAGAATGAAACCTGAGTTGAAAGAGGGACCTTTCAGCAATTGTGCCCTGCAGTCTCCGCGCTGCTTGCTTCCTGCCAACAAAAGATCATCTGTGGTGAGCTCTGGAGACAACCGAAGGGACAGTGATAAAGTCAATTTAGGAAGAATAAAGCAGAGCAAATGGGGAGGCCTCTTCTGCCCGACCAGGTTGTGCACAGTTTGAAAAGAACTGAATTCAAGAAATAAGCTTTTGAGAATATATTTTCCAAAATCAATACTCACTAAACAGGTTCAAACAAATGACAAAAAGAATGCTACACTGTTGAGAGGGGGAAAAAAGTTTTCCAGTTTTCAAACTCCTGTAGTAAGTAATAATGCCCTCAGTTGCTGGAAGTCTTAAAAGAGAGAGGCCACAGCACCCGTCCTCATTTCACAAAGGAAGTAAAAACTGGAGCCATAGCATTTAAGTTAAGGAGAAGTAGTCATTTGCTAAACAAAACTATAAGCTGTCAGTTTCACTCACTTGAATTTATCTACCAGCTTTTAACCGTATGAAATATTTAACCAAAATAAAACAGAATTTTTTTTTATTTTTTTTTAAAGATTTTATTTATTTATTTGACAGAGAACGCAAGTAGGCAGAGAGGCAGGCAGAGAGAGAGAGAGAGAGAGAAGCAGGCTCTGCACTGAGCAGAGAGCCCGACGCGGGGCTCGATCCCAAGACCCCGGGATCATGACCTGAGCTGAAGGCAGAGGCTTTAACCCACTGAGCCACTCAGGCACCCCCAAAACAGAATTTTAAACCTTAACAATTTGTATTTCCATCAGGTAGATTCCAAAAAGAGAGAGAGAGAGAGAACAAAGAAAATTAATGGAGACTTCGTCTCATGGGGAAAATGTGGCAAAAATATTTGAAGCAAAACATTTGAAAGCATTAATATTTGGGTTTGTTTTTAAATTTATATAATTTTGACAATAAAACAACACTATGGCTAAATTTAGAATTAAAAGTATTAGATAAAAATTGAAAATTCAAATTGCTACTTCCCCACACACTTGTATTGTCACTTATTTCTGCCAATTTGCCTGAAGTGTTCTGAAAGTATGACCAGAAAGAATATTTCACTTATCTAAGATACAAGATTTTACACATTTGTTTATTCCTCTCTGTATGAAACGTGTGACCATGTAGAACTGAGCATAATTCCAATCAGCCTCTAAAAATGAGGTGGCAGCCACGTGGAATGAGCTTCCTGATTTTTCCAGAGTTCAGAAGCTTTCATGGAAGATCACAGAGTGATAAAGAAAGCAAATAAATACTAGATAGTATTTATATAAAGAGTATTTCTTTATGTATTACCCCTGTAACAAACTGGAGAGTCCAGTCTGTAACCTTCTGACTGCCAGGCCCTCAGGAGGTCACCAAGAACTAGAAGTCTAATGGAAAGTTAATTAAAAGGCAAAGAAACTGAAGAAGAGAGAAGAGATGCCTGACCTCCACAAAATCTGGCCTGGGGGGTATGGACCTATTAAGATGACATTATTCATTCAGTGAGGACTTACTACATGTAGTATATTCTGTGCTAGGTCCACCCTAGGTGCTGAGGAACATTAAAAATAAAACCAAAGCAACATAAGAAAAGAGTTCCTGATTTTTGACAGTTCATCTTACGATTGGAAGGAGGAGGGACACAAAGATAAGAACATGAATAATCCCATGCAGTCTTGTATTAATTAGTTCAAACGACAAATGCCCTGAGGGTCCACGGCAGCCTTAGGAGCAGGAGCTCCCGTACCTCGGGAAGAACCTTTGAAATCTATGCAATTGGGCTAGAGGTAGAAGAAGAGACAAGATTTCAATAGATGCATATCTTTATTTGGGTTTCCCCTGTTAAGAAGTCCCTGAGATAAACTCAGATTATAATGGTCAGGGGTGGAGGAATCAGACAGAAGAAAGAAAGGGACAATCAACAGTGTGGTTAACAGGTCAGATACCACTGAAGATAACTGAAGCCTGCTGCCCCTCAAGGAATCTGACTGAGGGTCACATGGTTCACAATTGCCCGGTCCAGGAACTCTGCCTCTCTCCCAGAGAGCCGAAGTATTCACAGTGGGAAAGGGAGTAAGAAGCTGAGGGACCAAAAGGACCAAATGCCTGGAACTCTGGAATTCGGAATGGGTCCCCTATTCAGGGGAAGCTTAGAGATGCCCTACAGACTTGGTTAGGGCTGTGGATCATTTAGTTCAATGCTGAGCGGGTGTGTTAACATTAAAGAAAACCTGGCCAAGCCTTACCTCAAAGAGTCTAGGGCTAGAAGAAAAAGTAAGAAAGAAATCTACTACTAAAAATTTCCCATCTTTGGCTGAGAAAAATGAGATTCAGAGTCCATTAATATATTGTTTTATGGAATAAAACTAGGTTAGAGCACAGCTGGGGAGAAAATCCAGGTCTCTTGCCTTTTAGCTCAGAGTTCCTTTTATCCAACCTCACATAAACCTCCCATTTATTTGTCGGGACTTCAAAAAGCATGGACACAGATGATCCGTCAGCAGTATAATTTATTATTAATTATTGTCTCATAGTAATGCACTTGCTGATTCTTTCAATTCTCGAATTGTTGCTGTCCTATGCTCACTGCTAGAGTATAGCACATCGCCCTCCCAGCCAGGAACCCACTTGAGGAGGCACATGGATATGAGTCAAAAGAGGTCTCAGCATTGTTTATAATAGGAAAATATTGGAAACCACCTGATCAACCTTGATAGGAAAATGAACAGAGAAAATATGGCATATCTATAAGACAGAATTAAATACAACAGCTAAAAATGAATTACAGCTAGATGAATCACTATGGAGAGGTTTCAAAATATAATATTGGATGAAAAGGTGAAGAAACAGTATAGTCTGTATGACATGAGGCCTTATGTGTACATTTAAACACATAAAAGTATAGTGTATACTGTTTATGGTTATTTCTATATCTGTGGTAGAAATATAAAAAATATAGTCTAGAAGGTTTTATAGCCAGCTGTTAGTAATGGTTGTTCTGGGCAAAGAATGGGAAAGGGGAAAGGAAGGAGTGGAATTAAGGAGAAGAACTTTGTCAAAAATGTCTTCTTCTTTTTTTTTTTTTTTTAATTTAAAAAATAGTGAGTGGAAATAAAGAGGCCAAGAAGTTAACAGTTTAAATTATTGGTAGTTGATGCATGAACACTTGTTATTTTTCTCAGTACTTTTCTGAGCTTAGACATTTTTAAGTTACACAAGATAGCTTTCTAAATATCATCATCAACTTTCATTAAAAAGGGAAGGAAATCAAAGAGAAATAAGATAATAAGATTAACTCATCTATAAGCAAATGTCCATGCCTAAGGAGGAGATAAAATCATAAAATTTATGAGTGCAGAGCTATGGAGCAGCACCTCCTGGGTCTGAATCCTCACACCACTCTTACCAGCTGTGAGGTCTTAGGAAAGTTATTTAACCTCTCAGTGTCTGACTTTCCTAATGCATAAAATGGGGATGATAACAGAATCTCTCACACAGGGTTACTTTGAAGATAAAGATGAGGTACTACTGCAGGAGTATCTACAATAGGGCCTGATACTCAGAACTCAGTTACATACAGAACAATCATCAGCCTGCTTCATGAGACTGCCTGACATGTTCTTTACAAGGGTGTTTCTCCTTTTAGTGAAACTACCTTTACTACACTGATACAATCATTATTAAGAAGACATGATTGCACTAGCTCTCACAGCACCCAGGCTTGCTTTATAGCATCAAATACTAATAATTTGCAACAGCAAAATTCCCATTCATTCACGTAACAAATAAGGTAAAACTTCATTATAATGTCATTTACTATACAGTGCAGTTCAGCCCAAGAGATCTCTCTTGGGCCCAACTAAAAGGATTTAATTACTGGATTACCAAGAGGACTTTTCAGTCAAGTGGCATCACCCTATGAGACAAGCCTGAAGGACACAGTAATCAAGAATCCAACAGCATATTTTAGAAGAACAGATGTTGAGGAGTTGACAGACAGAACATACAAGACCTTAAAAAGCCTTCATTTGAGAGTAGTCAAAATGGAATGAAAGTACGAGAAGGTGAACTAATCATAGAAACCCTATAGCTGAAATACCAGAAAGTCATAGGTAGAAAGTATCCACAAAATATATGCAGATACCAGTGACATGCAGATATGCAAAAGGTAGAAAGAGAAACCTGAGTGCTTCGTGGCTATTGATATCATTATTTATATACTTCTGTTTTGTCTATCCATTGCAAAGGTAAAATTAATGACATTGTTTTCCACTTAAATTTTGTACATTTTTAAGCATCAACATTTCAGTAGATTTACTGTTTATTTTGTCAACTGTAGGCCTCATGACCACAGTCTCTCATAGAAGGCAAGTGAAAAGGATGAGTTGGAGTCTCAAATTTTTGCCATGCTACAGGATGTATTTATTAATTGGAAACTCCACTCGGAAGTTTGAGACAAGGGCCCCTAGGCCATCAATGATAAGCCCTTTCTCCAGGGAGGAAAAAGGAGAGACTGCTTTGGCAAACCAACTTACTCCCACAGCTCTAACAGCGCCAGTTTCTGTTTTGAAAGCTAAACACATATGTTTGGTATGTAGATTATGACTGTGTCAGAACCCAAATCAGCATGCATCAAAAAGTATCAACAGTCACTGAAGGAAATATATTTTACTACTGTAAGCAATTTAGTTGCCCAATTTAAATGTATTCTGTACAACATGGAGAGAATGGCATAAATAAGTACACATATCACAGATCCCCTTCCCCCTACGGTACAAAGCAAAGGTTTTGGCTATCTGGCACATCTATCACAGAAAAAATAAATGAACACCATATGGTCTAACTGTAAAAGAACAAGCTTACCCATCTATATCCAAGAATAACTGAATAGTTGAGTGATATTTAACTTTACAAATGGAACTTTTGTTTTGCCTTACACTAGATACTTAAGATCTAAAGTTTCTATTATTTAAATTTTTGAAACAGTTCTATAAAACCAAGAATATAATATCTTGTAATTGAATATTATATGGCATCTTGCTTAAAAATAGCACCTAGGATCTATACATGAATATAAGGTGCTAAAAATAACTTTTCCTCAAACTATAGTGTATTAGTATATATTCCACACACAAAAGTCATGGTTAAATCTCATCTCTCAAAAAATACCCATAATATGCTTTTAATGCAAGAACAAGTTAACCTTAATTTCCAGATTTAAAGTTCTGTGGTAAAACTGGGTCCTTCTGGGAGAAAGAAATTAATTTTCATGTAGATATGAGGATACATATTATAAGCATCTGTACTTAAGCATATTTCTGCATAAATATAGTTAAGTTGTGAGACTGGTAACTATCATATATATATATATATATATATATATATATATATATATATATATATATTTCCTGACACTGAGCTTCTAAAACCCCTGGAATTTCCTAGTAATGTGGGTGATAGAAACATCTGTTGTTCATAACAAGCCCTTTTAACCATACCTGAGTTTATAACTAATGAGGTGATGTTTAAATAGCTTCAGGATGGGAGGATTGGTCATCAGAGTACCATGTGATTAGGGGCTTAAAACGTTCAGCCCCACCCTCTGAACTCTAAGGAGGCCAGAGGGTTGGAGATCCAGTCAATCACCAACGGCCTGCGATTTAGTCAACCATGCCTACATAATGAAGCTCTAAACAACAGACTTTAGAATATTTCCAGGTTGACCACACTGGGTACTGGGAAGCTCCATGTACCCCATATCTTCCCTTCTGCATTTCTTCCATTTGACTGTTTCTGAACTGTATCCTTTACAATAAACCAGTAATAGTAGGTAAAGTGTGTCCCTGAGTTCTGTGAGCTCTTCTAGCAAATTATCAAACCTGAAGAAATGGTCATGGAACCTCAACTTTTAGCTGGTCAGTGGTGAGAAGGCTGCTAGCTTCACAGATGCCTACAAAAGGAAAAATTATACCAGGACAACAAAAAGTACCTGTGGTTACTGAGAAGGTGGTCATTGTTGGGGGTGGGGAAGAGGACAAAACCAAGCAACTACTGAAACCAGCGTGTATTCTGTGAAGGAGTTGTCTTATTTTGTGGATCTATGTCATCAGCTTCCTAAAGAATCTTTACTAAAATAGACAGTGAAAGTGAATAACTTAGGGGCATGGTCTTCGGTTTTGAATGTTGCAGTGTACAAGAATATGTTTAGGTTGGTTCAGGACTCATATAGCTCAATGTAGAATAGTCACAGGTGGCTCTATATGATCCAGCTACACAACAAGTTATACCCAAGGTAACAGCCAGCCTGATATATTGGATGAAATCTACCATAAGATCTGTTGAGTCTGAGAAAGGGGACTGTCCAACTCCCTCATGTCACGTGGAACATTCCTGATGAAAGAGTTTACATGCGTCATATACAAGCCATGTGGGACTAGTTTTATGACAATTGGGACATCCACCCACTGAATATGCCCATTATCCCAGCATGGTAAATTCTGAAGTTAAAGGGGGCTTTTCTGCATGGGCATCCACTTACTGCTACAATAGCAGGCAACAGTCTGAGAAGCCTTATCAAATTTGCTGTCTCAGCTTCTCCTCCTGGGCCTTACAGATGCTAATAAAAATACTAGATTAATCAACAAGAGAATGCAGAGAGACAGAGGGAAGAGTCAAGGGACTTTTCCTGGCATGGGGAACATTTTTTAAATGGTTAAGAAATGGGGTAAATATAGTAAATGTTGATAGTGGTAAAATAAAGGAAAAAGAAAGGAGACAATCAAGAGTGGAATCCTGGCAGGGTAGAAATCTTTAGATGTCTATTTTTTTTTTAAGGATTTATTTATGTATTCATCAGAGAGAGAGAGAGAGAGAGCGAGCGCACAAGCAGGGGGAACGGCAAGCAGAGGGGGAAGAAGGCTCCCTGTAGAGCATGGACTCCCCCCCACCCCCCACCACCCCGCACCCCATTCAGGACTCTATCCCAGGACCCTGGGATCATGACCTGAGCCAAAGGCAGACACTTAAGCAACTGAGACATTCAGGTGTCCCTCTTTAGATGGTTATTAAGAAAAGGGATGACGGGTGCCTGGGTGGCTCAGTGGGTTAAGCCTCTGCTTTTGGCTCAGGTCATGATCTCAGGGTCCTGGGATCGAGCCCTGCATCAGGCTCTCTCCTCAGCAGGGAGCCTGTTCCGCCCCCCCACACCCCCCACACCCCACCCTGTGCCTGCCTTTCTGCCTACTTGTGATCTCTGTCAAATAAATAAATAAAATCTTAAAAAAAAGAAAAAAAGAAAAGGAATGAATAACATGGACATTGATGAGGTTGAAACAAAGGTCTTAATAAAGCACTATTGAAGACTGGGTGGACCAAAGGGGCTCCCTGCAGGTCCTCCAACATTAAAAGGCCCCAAATGAGTCTATATATTCTAATTTTGAGGAATTTTAAAAGCCAGAAGGCAAAGATGACAATAAAAAATCAGACCTCGAATGGCATGGTGCAATATTCAAGCAGATTAGTCAAGATAAAGATTGACCAAAAAGGTAAAATCCCCTATCTCAACTCTTTACTGGGGACCCAAGTCCTTATATATATGAGTGGTTAAAATGATCAGAGGTGAAGAGAAGTTACTGGGATCCCTAGATAGGAAAGCCACAAGAACTATGGCACCAAAACCCACTGGTGAAGCCTGGAAGTAGACTACATTTAGATTTAGAGAATATAAAAATTTAAGGATAGGATTATGAAAGTTGGAATATTTAAACATGCTTTATGTGAAGAGGTTGTATCTTAACCTGAATGGTTTACAGGAATGGCTACAATGTCTCACTGAGGAACATTTTCCACATCTCATACTATAAAACAAAAACCTATTAATGAAATCCTAATGGAATGGTAAGGGTTGATGGGATTAAGCTGTTTAGAGGAGAACTGACATGTTTTTTTGTTTTTTTTTTTTAAAGATTTTATTTATTTGGGACGCCTGGGTGGCTCAGTTGGTTAAGCAGCTGCCTTCGGCTCAGGTCATGATCCCAGCGTCCTGGGATCGAGTCCCACATCGGGATCCTTGTTCTGTGGGGAGCCTGCTTCTCCCTCTGCCTCTTCCTGCCACTCTGTCTGCCTGTGCTGGCTCTCTCTCTCTCTCTCTCTCTCTCTCTGACAAATAAATAAATAAAATCTTTAAAAAAAAAAAAAAGATTTTATTTATTTATTTGACAGACAGAGATCACAAGCAGGCAGAGAGGCAGGCAGAGAGAGAGGAGGAAGCAGGCTCCCCGCTGAGCAGAGAGCCTGATGTGGGGCTCGATCCCAGGACCCTGGGATCAGGACCTGAGCCGAAGGCAGACGCTTAACGACTGAGCCACCCAGGCGCCCCGAGAATTGACATGTTTGAACAGACTTCATATAAAGTGGCTGCATGTCTGCTCTCTGAATGTATTATGGGGATGGACACAGTATCTGTCTAGGGAATGCTTTCTCCAACCTAGTATTATAAAAGAGAAGGTATATAAATCTGTGCCTCCAGCAGTATTAATCAGAACTGCTAAATGGGAACAGATAAGATTGCCCAGGCCCACATGGTGTAGATTAGAACTAGAGTGCTGATAAGAACAAATTCTCTTTATTATAAAATATCCCAATGTGGAGTATGGACCAGAGGTTATGGCAAAAGCTGGTAGTGAATCCCTTCCGGAGATAGCTATAGGACTCTGGACTCAAGAATTTCCTTTTGAGGGAAAATTACTAGCTTGCTATTAGACATTAATTGAAATTACCTCTATGACTAAAGGACATAAAATAATCTTGAAGCCTGAAATACACATAATGTGTTGGATAATGTTAGAGAAATACTCTAATAGGGATGGCAGTGCCCAGAAGAGTTCCCTAATAAAATGGAAATTGTTTATACAGGAACATGCTACAGGGAGAATGAAAGGGGAAGATATTCATGAGCAGGGAGTTTCCTTTCCCCTAGATTAACTTCAGAGCTGCATGAGGAGCTGCCAAATTCTATCATCACTTGGACAGTGCCCTATAAACAGCTCTCAACCAACCAACAAAGAGCCACTTAATGTGCGGACAGCAGTTTCAAGGTGAATGGACAATATTCTGTTTGGATGGCAACCGCTCTGTTAGAAGGTAAAACCAAATCAGTTTGGTGCTGCTTTATGATTTTTTTTTAAGGCCTTTGTTTTTGTTTTTAACCAACTAGTGCTCAATAGCCTTGCCATATGGTCAGGCAGTAAGGCAATGGAAACCTGGCCTATTAAAGAAATGCCCATATGGGGCACTGTCCTGAGGACATCACTATAGAAACCTGAAGGATGCATCAATGCCTGTCAGAAGAACCACCTTCCAGGTTTAGAGGGTGATTGGAATCGACAAGCAGATATGCCTGTACACTTGCTTCTGGTGTTCACTTGGCTCCATGGAATGAGTGAATATAGGGGTATCTGCAGCAATGCAGAGCTGGGCTGCATTTAGACATACTGCTTCACTCTCTCAGGCGCAAAATGCCGATAAGAATTTTTCCATCTGCCAACGGAAGAGACGAGACCGCAGGCTATATGGCAGATTCCCTGGGGGGAAGCCCCTGAACATAGCTGGTAAGTGAGACTGATGCAGGAAGCCCTCGGGGGTTACAAAGGGGTCTTGACAGAAGTAGACACTAACTCAAGACTGGGTTTTGCTTACCTAGTAGTAGATACAAACACTGAGTACTATAAAAGAGCTGGAACCAGTAGATAGTGTACTAAGTCAGACCACTGAGTCACATTTCTTCAGACCAAGGATCACCCTTTACAGGCTATAATATCCAACAGTGAGAAGAGAAATACCTTCCCCAGAGTAACAGTTTTAGTAGCTAATTGGAATGGGCAATTGAAACCTTGGCTCTCTAAAATAGGAAGATAGAAAGGCATGAAGGGTTGGCTTAAATGCCTTCACAAATAAATACATGCTTACATTCAATATGAGTGGGGCTGAAGGAGGGGCCACACTAGATATTCTTCCATTCTTCAGGAGGATTTGGGGAAAAGGAGGTGGAGGAGAATGTCTATAACTATGTAATTCTTGCCAAGGCACATAGGATGCTAGTACGATTTTTTTTTCCTTCCCACACATCACTTTAACTTTCTCTCTTTCTCTCTCTCTTCCTATCTTTCTTTCTTTCTCTCTTTCTTTCCTACCTGATGTCATGGTTTCAGGACCACAGAAGCAGCTACAAATGCTAGAAGCAGGGATGATGCCTCAGCAGGAAACTGTAACTATATTTTTAAGCCTTTTATGTCAGAAGTCCTAAAGGTCTGATGGGATGGATTATGACTTCACTCCATCTGGCAATATTAGGGTTAACAGTGAAATGCACTACACTGCCTAGTGGTCAGATAATTACCTTCCTTATAATAAAAGGAAATTCTATTTATGGCAAAGTAATACTCTCTAAGCACTATCGTGCTATTTTCTTCTCTACCCCAAGCAACAATTAGCTCTGGGGGTCCATAAAGCAGAAGATGGCCCCAATCACTCTGACA
The DNA here is from genome assembly GCF_002288905.1 of Enhydra lutris kenyoni. Taxonomy (NCBI): domain Eukaryota; kingdom Metazoa; phylum Chordata; class Mammalia; order Carnivora; family Mustelidae; genus Enhydra; species Enhydra lutris. Next base: position 39,721,477 of record NW_019154090.1, on the reverse strand, counting down.
CAAAATAATAAATAGATTTCTCCTGTTGCTGCAAGTCCCTAGCATCCTATTTGTGAAGAACAAGCTGTAAAGCTTTATTATTTCCCATAAAGTCTGAATAGTTTGAACACAGAGGAAATGCACATCAATATTTCCCCTTTTAACACACTGACCATGTAAGCTGTAAGCACTGGGGCTAGTGGTCCCAATCAGAAAATCGGTCCTAACATATTTCAAACCCATAAAATTATCATTTTATTTTAATGAGCTTTAACAATAACTGGAGCTTAGAAATCATCTTTGAATACAGCCGCTAAGTCAATGGAAAAGGACCTGACCATCCACCCACTGGGTTTTGGTTCGGCAAGCCAGAAAGGACATGGTTCCCAGGCCATTAAAGTTCTTCAGACCTTTTCCTCTGCTTTCTTTCATCCTGACACTACTACTTAAACTACAGAGTTTGGAAAAAATCGGAAAAAGATGTTCAGCACACCTAAAACATTCTTGGTAGATATATCAAGTGTCAAATACGGTCTTGACCTTCTCATACATTGGTGCTATTTTTCTGGCTTATTCATAACTATTAGCTGATTTATTTACTAGAAGAGCCAATGAACAGCATGAAACTAAATGTACTCTTAGACTTGTTCTGCCAGTCACTCTGCTAATAATTTTACATAATTAAAGTTTCCTGTGCATATATATCTACTCATTCATAAATTGTTTTGAATACCTTTCTAGGATCTGAAAATACACCAGTGAACAAAGTCCCTGTTTTCATGAAGATTACATTCTAGTGGAGGAGACAAGCACTTAACCAATAGATCAATAACATAAAACAATCTTAGATGTCAGCTGAAGCAGGCAAGGGAACAGAGAGTGATAGAATGACATTTTAGGTAAGGTGGTTGGAATGCCCTTACTAAAAAAGCAGCTAACCTTATACAGCATTTACTCAGAGGCAGGCAGTGTTCTGAATGCTGCGCTGACATTAACTCATAATCATTAACATTTCTATGAGGGTAGAGCTAGTCTTACTCCTCCTACTTGGCAACACAAAGGTACAAAGAGGTCTCATAATTTGACCACATCCAGAGCCTGAATTTGAGCCCAGTATGTTGGGACTTCAAAGTCCACGTTCTCAACCATTTTATGGGATATGATCATCAATGGAGAGAAAGTTCCAGATACGAAAGAGACCCACTTAAATATTTCTAGTCAAGTGATTCTGATGCAGGAAGTTCCAAATTCTATCTTCCAAATGCATTATGGACAATCAATCAAATAGCTTAACAAAAATTTGAGAGGCATTACAAAGCACTAAAAAAACAAAACAAAACAAAACAAAGCAAACAAACGATAACAAACCAGAGCAAAAGGAAAAAAACAGTAGAAAGGCCGTAACACTGGACAATAAGACAAGGATTCCACCAGAACTCCACCCATGTGTTTTATGTCTGGGAAATATAACTCAGTACAGGTGCTGATAGATATGTGTCAATCTTATTTTTATAAGGAGCAGCTAAGGAAGACAAACAGAATAAAACCATAAGTAATGAATTAATCTATGTTTAACTGGTTTCCATATTGTATAACAATACATGTTTGATATTCTGGTTTAGGACCTAGAGATGCAAAAGTTCATCTTCCTAAAACATATGGATATCAGATCATGAACAATTATTGAAATGAATGTTTACAAATAACTGTCTGTCTTATCCTTAAATAGTGTGTAACAAAAAACTTTTTCAAAGAGACCACACGGATGTGCTTTACATGATTAGAAAATGTATCACTGAGGGGAGTGAGGAAGGCACAATTTGTGATGAACACCGGGTGTTGTATGAATTACTAAATTCTATACCTGAAACTAGTATTGCACTGTATGTTAACTAACTGGAATTTAAATAAAAACCTGAGGGGGAAGAAAAAAAGAATATGTATCATTGAAAATTTCAGGCAACTGCTATACGAGATCCCAGTCAAGAAAGTCCTGTGCCCTGATGCCAGGTTAAAATAATGATTTCCAGAATAATTTTCTACACTAGCCTGGGAGAGATTTTGAGCATATGACATACCCAAGTATAGGAGTAATACTAGAACAAACATTTATTTATTTATTAAACATTAACTATACTGGACAATGCCCCTCCTCCTCATCCCAGGTACAAATGTATCAGAATCCACTGTTTCCGGGTCACTGCCTCGGAAAACCCCAAGAAAACATGAGGCAAGAAAGTCATCACCATCAGGTCTTCTCATTATTAGATCTCCCAAATAAAATCTTCATGGAAAAGAAGAAAGGACCATAGACAGGATCTGACAATTTGGATTCTTGGCAAGGTTTTATATCTTAAATATCTATGTGATCTTGAGCAAGTCACTTGAATCATTTTAGCTCAGCTCAACTCAGTTCCATGAGGGTGAGGTGCCTACCCGTGTTGTATATCCTTCTTTTCTAAAAGATAAGCAAAGCACCTGGCGCATATCTTAGGAACTACTCAGTGTTTTGTGAATGAACGAAACACTTATCACCACCTACTATGTGCCAGACTGTTAACTGCAAAGTACACAATCTTCACTGGATGAAAAGTCATGCCTACTCCTTAATGAGAGGAACTGGCTCAGTTGCCCAAAGAGTGATTTCCAGGTATCTTTCCAGCTTTCTTGTAATTGTGAGACTCTTACCAAAAGTTCCATCGTTGCCAAATGTAATGTCTTCAAGGACAGTGACAAATAAAAAGCTGTTGCTATAACATAGTGAATAATAAATAGAAACATCTCACATACAGGCTTTGAAATATTGATCCCATCATTTCTGAATGGAGGGTAAGAGAAAAATGAAAACAAGATGGAAAAAAAAAATGCCATGTGATGGTTAATCTCACAATAGGCATAAACAATAGAATGTTGCCTGGAGTGTGATACTGTGTTTAAAAGTAACAGGTTTGGTGCCATGACAACCAGTTAATTTGGTACATGGAGAAACACTGCTTTAAAGACAACAGAAAATATAAGGAAATGTTTGAAATATTAACTCTTTTATGATATGTGGTTCTCTAAACTTCACTTCCCTCTATGTGGATAATTATATGAATCAATCTCACAATGGTATAATATTCTACAAACAGAGCCCTAGTCATTTTTGATGGATACACTTTGATGTGGGGTTTCTCAATCTCTCATTCCTGGCATCCACTCAACTATTTGGGCACTGAGTGTTATTAAGAGGATGTTAAACCAAAATGGCTTTTCTTAATTTTAAAACAATAGGTAAGGTATGTCATGGATACGTGGAGAAGGAGGGCTCAGTCCTCTCAGCCTGCCCAGCACAGCAGTCATATTTCCTCTGCCTTCTGGGAGTTCCTGGGAGATCCTGTCAGACTCTCCACCCGAGTTCCATCAAGCCATCCACTAACCCAAACTCTCCCAGGATATTTTCCAAAGGGCTCCATAGACTGGGGGAAAAAAAAAAAAAGTCCCTGAATGCCATAATCATAAAACATTGTAATGCAGAAGAAAAGCTGTGCTCAGCATAATGAGAATATACTCCTAATAGAGTACGTGAGAAAACATGCATATAAGTATGCATCTGACACACTGAGGTACAGGAGTGACGTTACAACAGGAGCACAATCATCTGGCTGTGGGAGGAAAGACAAGTTTGGCATCACGTGCCATGATATAAAAAAGCAACACCTGAGTGTCTGCATATGGAAGGAATTTCTATGATAGCCCCTTGCACTCTGCAGACTTTCAAATGGGTAACTGTACTCTAAATACAATCCAGACACAATTTGAAAGAAAATTTGCAAAAAATACAGTTAAGGTTGCCTCTGGTGATATTCACTAAGCAGAATAAATATAGAGGAGGAATAAATCTTTCCTCAAAATGTCACAGGTAGGAAAAGGAAAGCTTCAGAAGGCCGTAGGAAATTATAGGGATTTCACAAATAGCGTGTGATTAGAAATGGAGCAAACTCTAGGTGGTTCTAACAAATGAACGAGCTAATGGGAAACACACCACCTGGTAGAGCAAACAGATTTAGAAGGGCACTGCCATAAACGTAAATAGGAAGCTACTTCTGCTCAGTTTACAGCTTCCACACAGTATAAAGGCTGAATTAATTTTTCCCCTCAAAACGAAAATGGCAATTCCTAACAATAAAGAGCATGTGAGTAACAAGTGCGAAGACTAAAGACTCTTAAGGAATATTAGGTAAATATCAATACACAGTTGTATGTTTGGGTTTGTGTTGTTTTCTCCCAATCCTTCTTTACTGAGCTAAATTTAGGTTCTCCTTGCCTCTAATATCTCTCTCTCTCTCTCTCTCTCTCTCTATATATATATATATATAACATATACTAAATTTAAAATATAAATATTTCTTGTAAAAATGGAAAGTTTCTATTCATAACAGTTTTCTGAAAAACTGATTATACATATATACATATATACATATACACACACTGCCTGAGAGAGGTATGGTAAGGAGTATGGTTGCATTTTTTTATTTTAAAATCACCGATTTTCACATTACCCCAAATTCTTTTTGCTTTCACCCTGCATGTCACCTTACCTGTCCCTCAGCCTGGCAGGTCATGTGCTAGCAAAATAGACACTAACCATTCTGGGAATGGGCTCCTTATCTTGTTAAATGAACTTCATGGCCATAGCTGCTGTATTACTTACCTATTGCTATGTAACAAATATTCCAAACTTAAAATCATAAATATTTGTTATCACACAGGTTTTCAGGACTGGAACTTGAGAGTGGCTTCACTGGGTGGTTTTGGCTCCATGTTTTCCAAGCTGTTGCATTCAAGTTCGAGTATCAGAATATCAGAAAGCTCGGCTGGGTCTGGAAGGTATCTGTCTCCCAAGCACACTTTAGTGACTGTTGACAGATCTCAGAGGATCTCCTTCCAAGCTGACTCACACTGTTACAGGAAGACCTCAGTTCTTGCCTTAGGAGTCTCTTCAGAGCTGTCTGAGTTCTCTCACAACATGGTAGCAGGTTTTCTTCTCCTCAGAGCAGCTTTGTAACAAGCAAGCTGACTTCACCAGAGAGAGTATGTAGTCGATTGAATGGTGACTCCAGAATGATATCTCCATGACCTAAGCCCCAGAATCTGAATGTGCACCTATTCGGAAAGAGGATCTTTGAGGATGTAATTAAGTTAAGGATCTTAAGACCTTGAGATCATTCTAGAATAGGGAAGGCCTAATGACAGGTGTCCTCATAGGAGAAGAAAAAAAGAGAATAGGGAAGATGGCCATGTGAAAATGGAGGCAAAGATTAGAGTTATGTTGCTATAATCCAAGAAATACCTGGAGCCACCAGAAGCTGGAAAAGGCAAGGATGGATTTCCCCTTAGAGTCCCCAGAAGGAGTAGAGTCCTGCCAACACCCTGACTCCAGACCTCTGGCTGCCAGAATTATGAGAGAATAAAGTGCTATTTTAAGCCATCAAATGTATGTTATTTTGTTATGGCAGCCCTAGGAAACAGAGTGATTTGAGAGAGAGAGAGAGTTAAAGATGGAAGCCATAGTCTTTTTGTAACCTAATCTCAGTAATTCCTATTATTCTGCTATATTCTATTCACTAGAAAGGAGTCATTTAGTTCAGGTCACATACAAGGGGAGGGGAATTAAACTCTACCACTCCAGGGGAGGAATACCAAAGAACTCGTGGATGTATTTTTAAAACCAATAAAGTTCTTTCTCAGAATGACTTTTGAAGCTCTTCCCTTTCATCTGAGAACAAGATACCAGGAGGAAGCTGGAGCAAATGTCTGTCTGAGTCTTGAGGATGATATGGGATTATTTTTTCTTAATTCCTATCTATCTATCTTAATTCCTATTATACTGTGAGTCAGGAAACCCAGACTCTAGTCTTGGCTCTGTCCTTTATCACATGGTAAATAAAAAATAAAAATTAAATAATCTTTCTGGGCCTCAGTTTCCTTAACTGTAAAATTAGGAGGTCCGATAAGATAATCATTAAAATCCCTGTCAACTTCAGCAGCATTATCTCTATTAGCTCCAAAAAGTAGACAATTAAGATTATACATACATCAGAACTGAAATATAATATCCACACAAAGGAAGAACAGTTGAAGAAGTCAGAGACTAGCTTGTTTTAGATATCAGGCAAGGCGAATTTTTTTAACCCTACAGTAAATTACTTTCCCTTTGCCAGCAATAAATTTCTCCTAGATAGCTTATGACTCTCAGCTCCATTACTCTCTGAGGGGTGGTGTTCCCCTGCCACCATAGGAGAAGTAGCCCCTTCCCTCTACTCTCCACTCTGTTGCCACTCTTTATTTTCCTCATATCCCTTGCCATGATCTGAGGTACTCTGCTCTTACGTGAATGTGTTTAATAACTGCCTCTCTGTGCCAGGAACCTAAGATCTTAAGAGTACTCGAACCTTAGGTTTTTCACTATAGTTTTCTACATTCCAGAAGAGCACTCTAACTCCAAGTAGGTACTCAGAAAACATTGACTGAATAAGTAAATGAGGTATGCTAAGCATTTTACAAGTAATAATGGAACCATACACTTATAGTATGTCTTACCCTGATAAAAAGTGGTTCTGCATCTTTACAAATTCACCCAAGGTAGATACGACTGTTCCCAGATGATAACAGATGAAGAAACTTAGGCTCAGAGGTTGAGGGACTTTACCAAACAATTAGAATATCCTGGAATTAAGACCTCTCATCAGACTTTCTACCTTAATGTTTAGCGTACTCGTTCTCGACCCAAAATCCATCTTTAATTCTATAGGGAAGAACTTGGTTTCTTCAATGTTTTCAATTGGAACTACCTCTAATCAAGCCATAATGTAGTCTAATATTTAGTATTTGGGTTTGATAATTAATTGCAAGTATAATCAATAAATTTTCAAACTGCTAGGTGTTGCCCACTTTTTAATCAAATCATATAGGTTAGTAACAGCTCAAGAAACATCTTAGCAATGGGGGGAAATCTTCATTTAACTCAGCATTCACTATTTATTTCAATAAATGTATTCTGCAATTCCTGTGCATTAACTACTGCAGCTCTGAGATTAACCTTTCCTGTTTGCTTGTGCCTGACCTCAAATTACTCAAAGCAATTCTGATGGCTTTAATTTATGAGAACACCTTCAAATATTCATCTTTAAATCCTGAAAATGATTATCCCTGCACAACAGTGGCTCTCTTTTTAATCTTAGCTGATAACTCTGATTAAACACATCCAAAGGCTGATTACCCCCACTGCGGTTAATGCCGGTGTCACAGCTAACTACTTATTTCACAGCAAGAATTGCCTTCGAGAGCCCATTTACATTATTACCCAGAATTGATTTACACTGCTATTTCCTATTGATCACATAGGCAAAAGAAGGTATAGATAGTGTCCTCTGAAGGCCTGCTAAGATCTCAAATAACTCAAGCCAAGCACAAGCACTTATTCTATGCTCAGCTAGTAATACAACAATGTAAACACTAGCTGTTTGCAAGATATCGTTATTTTTAGAAGACAGCATTTACTATTAGAGTCTTTAGTTATTTCATCCCAAAGCCACTTGGAGATGGAATCTATGTTATCACAATGGGGAAAAAAAAGGCGGGGGTGGGGAGAGAAAATGAAAGAAAGTAATCTAAGTGTAGGTTATCTGGGTGCCATGTGGACAAGTTAAGCAAACTTTGCTTCTCCTGTGCTTTCTTGCCCTGCTAGAGTCTATGAGCAAACAGCATGACCGGTGACAGGTAAATGGAGATGCTGGGGTGGTAGCAGTACTAGCTCTGCAGATTTCTGGAAACATGTAGTCCTATCTTGAATGTCTTCCTGGTTGGTTTCCTGCAGTGGCCCCTATGACTATCACAAAGAGGATGCCTTCATTAATTCCTCCAGTAAATATGTATCAAAAGCCATGAGCTTGGTTTTTGATACTATGTCAGATACTAAGGATATTGGGGGTGAATGAGACTGATAAGACTTCTTTCTCCTTAAACTGTTACTCTTTTTGAGAAGGCAGGCAATAAACAAGGAAGCAGATATTCATGGTGAACAAGCCACAAAGGAAAAGAGCATGTCCGAGTTCTGTCAAAGAAAGCCCTAATTTGCAACCCAAAAGGATGTCTATGTTGTGTAGCAAAACAGGACTAGGGTAATTAAAAGGCAAGGGTTCTGGTCAGGGTCTTTCCACTGTCTAGGTCAGGGATTGCTCAAGCTTGAGCTTGCACAGAGAGTTTGTTAAACCACAAAGTTTGATTCAGGAGATCTTGGGTGGGGCAAAGGGATCTGCATCTCTGACAAATTCCCAGGTGCTCTGGGGACTGCATTTTGAGAACCACTACTCTGGGTTTTACAATCTTTCCACCCTTTTCACTTCCACATTCATCATAAGGATCGCTAAGGAGATAAAATGTATAAAACTGCTTAATATAAATGAAAGGGGTGGTAATTATGAAGAAATAGATTCAAATAGTAATTAAATGCCAAAAGCACTTAAGGAAAATGAGCCAATCAGAGTTGGTTTTAGGAGGAACAACCCCATGTCTCTTTTCAGGAAGGAAGATGGTTTTATGTTCTTCAAAAGCCATTTTTCTCTTTGTGTAATGTAAGTCATTTAATTATGGAAGGGGCTCAGGAGGGCCCTCAGATCTCCATCAAAGCCTGACAGAGTCCTATTCTTGACAGCATGCCCACTCCACTGCCTTCACAATCAGACACCTGCTGGTGGAGCCCATGATGGCTGAAATCAGGTCACACATAGCAGAGAACTAACTCAGAACCATCTTATGAGTTACCTACTCTAGAAACTGAATTTACTCAGGACTACAGGCTCCCTTTCAGCATATTAGCTACCACCACTGGAGGGAGGAAGCAAGGAATAAGGATTTATTGCCTCAGACTTCAGTGGTTTGAATTAACTCTCCCTTCAGAGACTTGACTTACTCACTTTCCAGTTCTAACCCTACTGAGAAAAATGACCATTTTTTTTTCAAGGTATTTTTTTTCAAGGTGGCCTTATAATTTGAAAGATTTAAAAGGCTTCAGATCATCCTCCCAAGGTGACGCTCTACTGGGGCAATAGAAGCAAGAGTTGTCACAAGAAATGGACGGTAGGTATTTTAGTCCCACTTTTATCAGTAGGGATCTAAATCACATATGTTCAATAAAATTCAATAAATATTTAACCTCTCTGAATCTCAGCTTCCTCCTTTATAAAAAAAAGGGGGTGGGGGGAGAGATTGCCGAAGACCAGGAATTGGCAAAATCTTTCTGTAAGGGCCTGATAGTAAATATTCCAGGCTTTCTAGTCCTACATTTCCTGTTGCAGCTACTTGACTCTGTCCCATGAAAGCAGTTATAGACAATATGCAAACAGATGCTGTATTCTAATAAAATTTTATTTATAAAAAACAGGCGGCAGACCTTGGCCAACAGCTGCCATAGACTCTTGCCCTAAGCAGGTGACACTGAGTTACCTGCCATGCTCCTAACATGGACATAGTTTGTTACTGAGAGTGACAAATTTAACCCCTCTGTATCTGAATATTCCTTTGTGTTGAAAGAAAATACCATGACTTGTCATAGCACTTCCTCATAGAAATTTCAAAAAGGACTGATGAGCTAATGTTTCAAAGTACTATGATTTCTCAAGGAAGGGCACAGGAGAAATATTAATTATTATCAACTCTACCTTTTAAGCTACTAACATCTGATTATTATTGCACCTAGGAATAGAATGAGGATTCTGATTCATATCATTCTATGATGTTCAAACATGCTGTACTATGGTCTCTCGTCCTATAGTCTCCTTTCAAATGATTAACAAAAACCTGTGAGTTGGATGCTAATATTACTCTTTGATATCTTCCAAAGATTATATGGAAAGAATAAAAGAAACAAATCCCACCATTTTATATACAGATTTTAATATTTTTCCACTTATCATTCATGATTATTCAGCCTTAATGCCTAAAAATGGAGCATTTTCAAGAAATAGAAGAGACATCCAAGCTATCCCAAAAATCATTAAATAAAGTTGATATGGTTTCTTTATTTCTATTTGTTCCACTCTGAGGAGAAAAACCACTAAAAGTAAATTCCTTAAACAAGAGATTTTGGAATTAGACGTATGTTAAAATATGCTTTAAAAAAAAAACGGGATAATTAACACTAATTTTATCATTTCTCAGGGATATTAATATAAATTGTCTTTTACATTTGCCCATCACCAATTATCAACCAATCTTCCACCTTGAACAAGTAATTTCATTTAGCAGATGTTTCTCTAGTACCCATTATATACAAGGAACTGATAGAAAGGTGGAAAGCTTGTATGTATAACAATATAAAAAGTAGTGAAAAGTGTCCTCAGCATGTTAACAAGCTGTATTTATGAGTTTGAAGGAAAAAGAAAGCGCTTTTAGCTAAGTTGATAAGGAAGACTTGTTTCATGACAGAAGTGATATTTGAGTTGAGTCCAAAAGACAGGAAAGGGGCAAAGAGCTTTCCAGATGGCCCCAAATACAGACCCTGTGTGCAGGGAAACCAGCGTGAGCAATTCAGATCATGTAAAAGCTTGTTAGTTCAGGATATGGCAGTAAATCATGGAAGGCCAAAGGTAATCAGGCTAACAAGTCTGTGTTTAAAGAAAGACCCATCCAAGGATTTTGAGAGGAGTAGAGTTAGGTTTTTACCCATTCACTCAACAGATTTTGAGTCCCTATTATGTGTCAAACATTTCTCTAACCGTATGGATACAGCAATAAATGAAAAAGGTGCAGGAAAAAATAAATCTCTGCCTTCATTTTCATAGGGGGAAACAGACAAAAAACAAAATCAGTAAATAAATGGTACCACATATTTGAAGGTTAAATACTACAGATAATCAGTTATAAATAAAGCAGGAAAACAATTATAAACAGGTTGGTTAGGGCAATACTGGAGGTTATATTTGAGCAAGGGTTTGAAGTAGGTGAGGGAGCAAGCCAGGTAGGTATGTAATAGAATAGAATTCCAGGCAGAAGGAACTCTAATGCAAATATATTGCAGATCAGCAAAGCAACCTATGTGAGCAAGGAAGAGGACAGAGGGAGATGATGTCCGAGATGTAAGGAGGGCCACATCACTTAGAGTCTTATAGAGAGGACTCTGGACTTAGAAACATTAACCTCCCAGCACTGGGAAAGATGCATTGCAGGAGGGAAAGAATTAGTAGAAGAAACATTTGCAAAGCTATTTTCCTCGTGAAAAGTTCTGAAACTATTCATTTGATCACTCGTTCATCCACATTAATTCAGCACATATCCAGGAAATACTATACTAGATATTGACGGTAAAACTGTGACTCTTGGGATAAACTTCTACCACATGAAGTTGGCCCTCTGACAGAATGATGACAGCATGAATAGAAAGGTCCCACATGTTGATAAGCTTCTAAAATGCTATAGAAATATAAATTTTATTATGAGTCTAATACTGTAAAAGAGAAGGTCCCAAAAGGTCCAACTGTATAATCAGTCCTTAGTCTACCTCTTAAGTCATTTCTTAGCAATCTCCTTAATGAAATATTTGCCAATATTCTGTCCACTCTTCCAATTGCTTTTGAAAAGAACGATTGGATATTCTACATCAAAAGAAATCAAAATACCCAAACGATGAAGAATAAACTTAATATGAGGCTTATCTTCCCCCAGTTATGATGAGTCACAGAATATAGACTACAAACATGATTAATTCAAATACAAGCATTTATGAACAGAGTAATTTGGCAGCATAGAAGAAGCAAAGACCAGTCCAAAATAACCAAGTTTGTCTGTAACCTAGACAAGAGTGTTTTCCAAACAAATTGCTGATGCATGGAGATAGTATCATTGGTGGCTGGATGACTGGCTTTAGTACCCCATAATGATAAACCCGCTGTCACAGAGGACAGATAGGAACTAATTTCTGCTGTCAAACTGTCATGGAATTATTAAATATAGAGGGAGAAAATGACCCAAACAGTATGTAATGAGCTCCCTTTCATTCTTTCTCTACAAAAGCACATCTGTGGATTGTTAATGACTCTGAAATGGATGAACCAAAGTGATGAGAAAGAAAAACATCTTTCAGAGATAGGAAAAGGGAAAATCAACACACACACACAATGTTTATAAAATATAATTTAAAATATAAAGGCTTGTGAAAGTACTGTGGAACTATAAAGTGTCATACAGATGTAAGCTATTATTATTCATTTCCATATTGCTTGATTGCTTTCCTTGGTTTTCTTTGTTTCTAATATAGATCACTAATCTTTTAAATATAGAGAAATACCAAGACTTATTCACAGGTAGTCCATGTGTGTGACTTTCAGGAGGTGGCACTGCCATCCCGAGTCCAGTCCTTTCTATGGTGCTGGATGATTTTCTAATTCGATGTGCCCTGTGGGCTGTGCACGGTGACCTGAATGTGTATAAGGCTCTCATTACTCAGTTCACACAGATTCCGTACCAAGTCCTGTGGACAGACTTTCATTAACTAAAGTCCCTGTGCCACAAAGACTCAGTTGGCCTGCGGGGGCGCCCATAAAGCCACATCTTAGCTCAGAGATATGACTTAATCATGAAACAACTCAAGCACAGGTCTTGGTGTCATGATCTATATACCTCCCTCAATAACCCTGAACTAAGCTGGACAACTTGGAGGGATGTCATATGGGAGCAAGAACATTAGACAGAATCATTGTGGCATCAACCCACACACTAAAGCCATCATTTCATTTGGTCATATTTGGTAATACTGAGGTTATCTGTCTTCGAAAATCTCAGAGTTAAAGAATTTCTTATTTGTGCTTTAATACATAAGAAAGAAAGTAGTAAAGCAGTAGGAAACCAGGACTTATTTCTTAGTTTAATTTAAGGACAGACACAAGTCTGAAAGTAATCAATAATCTGCTTGTTTTCAGGGTGGTATCCGTTAGCTATATCACAAAGGTAGTACGGTGTTAAAAAGAAAAAAATGACCAATATTTGTAAACATAGAGACATATAATCCTGGAAAGGGAAATCACCTTTAATACTCAGGTTTTCTGACTCAAAGGGAGAACTGTTTGAAACACCACTGCACACAAAGGACTTTATTTGACTAAATACACATTTCAAGTGTCCGTGAGGGGCCTTTTGGCACATGATTTGACTCTTTCACACAAGGTAAAAACACTAAGGAAGAAAGAAAAGGGAGAAGTCACTGAAGGAGAAATTAAATAGTAGATAAGTTGATATACATTCACTAGAACCCACTGTGAGAAATATAGAATGCAGTATTATAATGTTTATAAAGAAAAAATATCATTTTAATATATGACATTTACTATAAAACCTCAGACTTAAACATTCTCTAAAGTAATCTTTAAAATATAACACACTATCTTTCCACTAACACATACCCATAGGAAATTCATTCTTACATAACCTGTCTATACAGAGCCCAACAAGCATCTTACAGATTGTGTTATTATTTTTTATTCACATTTTCTCCACTGCAAAATAAAAAAAAAAAAAAAGGAAAAACAAAAACACACTTCACTCTTACATAAAATGTATTCACAGGCCCAGGCAGTATCATAAGAAGCAGAAGAATAGAATAAACAACTAATTGGTGTCCCAATTTCCAGATCAATGAACACCTTAACGGTGCAATGAAACCCTTTACCTCCACCTGTCAAGCCCTGAAGATTATGTGATTAAAAAATCCATGCCTTTAACCAGCTTCTCTCTCAGTATTTTTATTCCATACCACCCCCACTCAGCTGGCTAAACGACTAGGTAACAAGGTCAATCAAATGCAATACTTCTCTCTATTCAAATATAATGGAAATTTTGACCATTCCACATTCAAAGAGCAAATACATTCTCACACTGACAACCACATTCCATTGGCTTTTCCTGAAAGCAAAGTGTGACAGATGCCTTGGCTGTAATTGCCAATCAGCCTTTACATGGCAGCTGAAAACACAATACATCACTTTGATCTCCTTTGCTCTAAACACATCCACAATCAAGAAACCTGAACAAGGAATAAGAAATTGGCATCATTTCCAAAAGCTGTCACTCCACAGCACTTAAATACTACAATGTATATTTTGCTCATATTTTTATTTCTCTGTTTCAGAAACACTCTGTCGAAGACCTAAACAAATATCACCTACACTCACAAATACATTTGAAGAACTATCTGGAACACACACTCTATTACCAAGTACAAATCCGAATATAAGCATGTTTAATTAAATATCGCCACTACCATTTCCTTTTCCAGTTACACACTTGAGGGATAAAACCATATAAGCGTGCTCAGTGGATGTGGAAACGGTGTTCACAAGAATTGTACTCACATTTTGCAGGCAGGTCATAGCCACATGTGATTTTTGCATGTCCAGTTTCACAGCCGTTCAGGTTACGACATTCAGCCAGTAAACAGGGTCCAGCTGCTCTGTGAATGCAGCCATCCACTAGGAGAGAGAGAGAAAAAGTTAGCTCATTTTTGTCCTTTTGGAAGTAAATGTAAAACCAGAAACAAGACGAGAAAAAGAACTCAATTTGTTTGTCTTGAAAATCACCGTAGTCTCAAGGAAGAAAACCCATGATGTCCAATCCTTTAAACACTGTTGTCGTGTGTGTGCGTGTGTGTGTGTGTGTGTGTGTGTGTGTGTGTGTGTGTGTGTGTATTGAGCAGAGGTAGAAGGGTTACAGAAGTTATGTAGTGTGCTGGTAAACATTAAACAACAGCATGTCTTGGGATGGGGGAATCCCTGATTTGTTGCCTTTTCCACTCTCAATTGTGTAAATATCCCCACTATGTCCAATTTCAAACTATTAACTTGAGGTCACTGAACACACGGTGCAAAAGAAATGCTAACAGTTCTGTCTCCCAAGATGGTAAGTATTGCCTCTAACATACCACAGGTTATAGAAGGAAAAGGTCAAGAAGAAAGTGAGAATAGCTCTCTAAAACACCCGTACTCACTCTAAAACTGAGAGTAGAATTAAAGTCATTAAAAAAAGAGCCACACCTCAGAGCTCCCCCTCCCCCAACAGCAGGACACAAACATAGCTTGTGTCTTAGTAAATTCCCATAAAACCACCCTCACTTATCTGACAGGGACTAAGCCAAGAACTTCAGCTGTTCCTGCCCTCACTCCTCTACATGAACAGCTTCCTGCCTTTCACCAGTCTGAAGTCCCTTCAGTCCTCTGGCCTCTCATTCTTCCCCTTCACATCTGGCCTACACAGTGAGACTCGCCTTTTGAAAGCACAAATCTGATGCTGTTGGAAATTAAAACTTCATATGACTGGATGGGGTGGGTATGAGTGCACAGATGGAAAGCTCAAAGATCATATGCACTTACATTAGGAAATGGAAAACTTGGGTTCTTAGTTGTTGTTGAATGGGCCCCTTGGACTGAAAGGAAATGAAAGATTGCTAAATGAAGGGTAAAGAGACAAAAAGGGGGAGAGTAAGAGTCAGCTGGGATGTGAAAATAAAGCAGGATATTAGAGGTCAGAAGATGTCCCCCTCTCTCCACTGTCCACACCACCATGTAATTGACCCAGAGAATCTTCAACGTTCTGATCCTCATTCTTTCACTGTTCAGTCATGTATATACTCACACCTACAATTTTTCTCTTCCAAAAAAACCTTAATAAATTTTGTTCAAACTTTTTCACATAGCAATTCTACTTTAAAAAAAATTATTCTATGGAATAATTAACATAAGTGCAAAAGCTGTAACTCTAAAATGTCAGTTGTTTATAATAGGGGAAACTTGGAACTTCTCAGAGGGGAAATTAGATAAATCAAAATCCATCAATGCAATATTATTATGCAGCTGCTAAAAAGAATGGGCTAACTCTATATGCAACTAGTCCTAAACATGGAAAGATTTTGAAGGGAAATGTCAGGTTTAGAAGAGTATATAAATCATATAGTCACAATTTTGCTTACAAAGTTATACACACACAATTATACACAGATACATACACATACATACACACACATATATGCACCCCCCCAAAATATACTAAAATATAAAAAGTGATCATGAGATGGGAAACAGAGGGTGAGACTTTTAGGAAAAATATCAGGTCCTAATTTATGTTTGAATTTTTTTTTTATAAGAGCTTCAAGAGAAGTATTTTGTTTTATTTTATTTTATTTTATTTTATTTTATTTTATTTTATGAGAGAAGTATTTTAAATTGAACATTTTTTTCTTGGCAAAGAGAATTAGTTACTTAGTTTGAAATGGATGATTAAAATAGGATTTGCTAGTGTATTTAATCATATGCTGTCAAATATTGTCTGCATTATTTAGATTGCAGTATAATGCAGCTTGTAGATATCTAATTCTCAAAATCTTCATGTTATATAAGCATTCATGACTGCATTAGAGCACTGAAAAGGTGGCTGAAAAGCTATTTAATAATAAAGACTTCAGCTTAAATTTATTGAATGCATCTATATGCCAGCCACCATACTCAGGACAACTCTACCAGCCGACTCTAATTTTATCATTTTCATTTTAGAGAAGCTTAGAAGGTGTTAGTAACCTACCAATGTTCACAAAATATTGGCAATGTGATTCAAAACCTTAGGTTTGTCTGATAGAGCAACCATACTGTGATCCACTGTAATTCACCGCCTTCAGGACTGGAATCCAGGTCATCTTACCTCAATCCCTGCATGTCGCATGTTGAAGCACCATATTACATGGCCTTTCAGTTCCCATCAGTTCTACTTATGAGTTGTAACGGTCATACCATCAGGCACAGATTTCAAATGTGCAGTTTTGATGAGTATATAAAGGTATACACTCATGTAACTCATGTAACTACAATACCAATAAAGACGCAAAATGTTTCCAACAACCTAAAAAGTTCTCTTGTCTGACAATTCCAGTGTCTATGTCATCTATGAGTTTGTTTGTATTGACTGATTTTTCCCATGACTCTGGGTCACATTTTCTTGTTCCTTTGCATGTCCAGCAATTACTGATGGCATATAAACACTGTGAATATGTTGTAAAGATTTTAAATTATATTTTCTTCCTCCAAACAGCATTGACGTTTGCTCTGGCAAGCAGATTACTGCCAGGTAACACGGAGGTGTAAGTTTCGGCTTTGTTAAGGCAGGTTTATTCCAGTTTTTTCCCTTACTCCTAGGAGATGGTCTTCACTCCCCAAGAATGAACCTTCCTGAGTTTCAATGGAAAACCCAAGTGTTTGTCAATTCCTTCTAACTCGGGGGAACTAAAACTCTAAACTTTATATCCCTGAAGTGAGAAACTGAATGTTCTGCTCAGTTCTTTCATCCTTCTAACTCTCGTTTTCTTCCTGGGCTCCTTGGACTCTTTATCTGTACATGTACAGTTTAAGGCTCTGCCAAAGATCACAGGTATTCATTTACAGATTTCGGAGCTCCCTCCCCTGTGACTCTCTCCCTTCAGGAATCTTAATCTCAATTCCTATTCGTTCTGACAACCTTGAATTCAGTCCTGTGACTCCTAAAGCCAGTAAATCTACTGTTTTTTCCTTTGAGCCCTATCAGCCACTTCCCATGTGGGGCATAGAGGGACCGTGGGGTCAAAGCCATTTAAATGTGGATCTCACCCAGTGTGGTTTTCTTCTTTCCAAGGTAGAATCCTTTTCGGTTTCAGCTTGCTTTTAGTTGCTCTCTAGTGCCTATAAACAGTTTCTGTCATTGCTTTTATATTTTTGTCAAGAATTTTAAATTACAACTGGTAGGAAGTCTACTCTGATATACGCTAGTCTGTCATTATCAGAAGCTGGAAGTATACACTGCATTTTCTATTGGCTAAAACATGATATCATATTATTTTAGAGCTATATGTGGCCTTTGGAAAAAGTACATGGGAGAAAAAAGGAAATGGTATTATCTATTGTATCAATCTGTACTTGAGAGTGGGTTATTTTGTCTTTGAAAGACAAAAAATAAATAATGTCTCTACACGTATAAACTCAGTATGAGATCTTAAAATTCTCTAACTTATTGTCAATTCTTTTGCTCGACTTATTTTTTCTAAAATGCAAATCTTATTTCATCACTTCCATACTAAGGTAATGTTTGTTATTTCCCATATTTTACATTATAAAACCCTTAACTATAAATCATGGTCTTTTAGACACTTCACAAATGTGGTTCCAACTTAACCTCCCAACCTCACATCATCCCACTTTCACTCCCTTGGCATTGTGTAATCTGACACATCTAAATCCTTGCCATTCCCTAAACACAACCCAACTTCCTTTGCAAAGTGTTAGAATATCCAGCTACCCCTCCCCTGTTTCCTGCCTAGCAAGGTCTTGCTCATTGCTCAACTTCTAGTTGCAATGTTACCCCCTCTAAAAAGCCATTCACAACATTTACAGTCCACAATAATGTCTTTTTATGTTCCCACATTCTGGCATGTACCCTTATTTTCATACTTATAAATTGTTTTATAGCTATTATATAAACACAGCAGACTGGTTATATGCTAAAAAGTCTCTACTGCTTTAGTCATTCAGGGTACAGGAGGTGGCTTACTCTTTCTATATCCCTAGTTATCTTTTTTTTTTTTTAAGACTTCATTTATTTATTTGAGAGAGAGAGAGAGAGAGAGAGAAAGAGAGAACATAAGCAGGGGGAGCAGCAGAGAGAGAGGGAGAAGCAGGCTCCCTGGTGAGCCGGGAGCCCAACATGGGGCTCCATGCCAGGCCCCCGGGATTACGACCTGAGCTGAACCAACTGAGCCACCCAGGAGCCCCTATATCCCTAGTTATCTTAACAGCTGACTTTGTAAGAACTGACTTTTGTAAATTGAATTAAATGCAAGTAAATTTGGGACGAAAACTAGTGTAGTCTTTTTTTTTTTTTTAATTAATACTAAAGAAGTAATCAGGCTAGTTAAATCCAAAGAACCAGAAATGGAAAAGCAAAGTTAAATACAGAGTCACAATGTGGTCACAAACCTAGTGGCGAGCTTCCATATTAAAAGTGTTAACAATTCACTGAATCTGAAAATTTACCCATTTCCCTTGGCTCTAATGCAGCCTACCAGAAAATCTGCTCCTTTACCTTCTCTTGGGGTCAGCCTAAAAAGGCATCAGGCTGGGTAGTGGCAAGATGTGAGATGTAACACAGCAGTACTTTTTCTATTTCTCCCACCCTCAGCCCCCAGGTGGGAGGGGATAGCGGACCACCAGTCAGTATTTACACTGTCATAGAAGGTATTCAGTCTGACCCAAAATGTCTAAATCCGATTACAACCAAAAAACAAAAACAGAAAGCAACCAAACAAAAAACCCAAGACCAAAAGTCTAAATGAGAAATGAAAGTTGAGCACAATTTTCCAGAGAGCAATAAGACTACTGATGCCTCTTTACCCTATAAAAGATATATTCACAGAGGGGAAAAAAACAAAAACAAAAACAAAAACAAAAACAAATGACTACTAAGCTCCATAACTAAATATACTTACTGAAGTCCACTTATTTTTCTTTCTGGTTATAAAGCTAGAAAGCAACTCCCAGCCTCCCTTGTAGTGAGGTCATGAGTTTGAGTTCTATTCAAAGGAGTATCAGTAAAAATGATGTAACTACTTCTGTGTCTAATCCCTAAACTCGGGCACCCGGCCTTCCACATAATCTTCTGTTGTCTGCATGCATTCCTGCATGAAGACTCTAATTCCCCATGAGATGGTACAGCCACTAAACAGAAAATGCCTGAATCTCTAAATGACTGTGTGGAAACAGAGCTCCACCTCACCCCCACTTCCCATATTGGACTGTCAATCCAGAGATAGGCAAAAGTTTATTATGCAAAACCTATGAGATTTGGGGGTGTTTGTTATAGTAGTTTGCCTTGGCTGATACTTTTACTTCAACTGTAAATATTCCAACGATAATTTTCATTCAGCTTGATTACTGTTTTTTAAACTTATATGCAAAAAAATGTTTAGATTTTGCCACTAGAATGAACATATTATCTTAACCAAGTTCATTTCCTTTGGTATGCCTTGGGAGTTCTTACTCATGCTAGACACTAAGGACTCCGTGAACACCAAAGCCAGCCTGTCCTATTCATTCAAATAGTTGTTCCTCTCACTTTGTGATTGAAGCCAGACTAATAGAGGATAAAGGCTGAGGACTGCCGAAAAAACTGTCTGTGGTATGATCAGCTAGGAATGGAGTGAACACTGAGGTCACTCATAGAGCTGCTCTTCATTAGGGCTAAGGGAAGTCTGGCTGCAACATCTTCCAAAAACCAGATTTTCTGCTGTACTGAAAAACCTGCCTTTACTATCCTGACACCAGGGCCAAAATGCTTGCAGGCAGATGGTTAACTAAGGCAAGGGCCTTTGACTCCTGGCATATTTCCTCTAGTTATCTAACAACATCTAAATCCAGAAGACTTCAGCCTATTAATTATGCCATCTTAGGTAGGTTTCCTTCTACCATAGCCTAGAGAATCTGTCTCCGGATGGGGTAGATAGATGGGTTTCTGTTGTGCTTGAGGGGGGATTATTTTTTTACTTTTGTCCAGTAGTACCTTGGGGTGTAGAGTTTGAGTATGTTTTTACAGGATTGTCTTAACCCACTAATTTAAATAGCTAAAATAAAGACAAAAGAGTTGGGACATGAAACCACATCAGTTTTTCTGACCTAAGATTTATTTTACCCCATACATTCCACCCTGCCTTTTTGGCCTTCCTCAGGTAAAGTTCCCCATTTTACATACAGATGAACAAGTTGATCCTGAAAATAGGGAAGAAAAAGCAAGCCACAAAGCACTGAACAGGAATCCTTCAGATACAGTGGACCGGTAATTCCTGCCTTTAACTGTAAGAGCTAGGAAAAAAAAAAAAAAAAGAAGAACCAGGGAAGATTTCTAAATATGTTTTGAAAAATATTAAACACATTATATAGCAAAATCCAGTTATTTTATAAATTGGCCCTATGAGTTCTCCTCTTTGTCTTACAAAGACAAATTTTTAAACAGTTTTTAACAAGGGAGATTTTGAAGTTCTTCGATCTGTACATATTCATTTAATCTTCTTTTGTAAATAAAAGACAGTAACTTAATCTAAAAGCAGCCGCATGAATCACATTAGCCTGAAAAATAAGAGACTCTCTCATTGAATGTATCTTTTAGAAGAAGCCCAAGAGAATACAAGAGTTCTTTCCAAATCAAATCAACATAAATTTATTAAACAAATACCTCACACAAAGCATTCCGCAAGAAGCTGTGAAGAAATCAAATGATGGTAATAATATGTCACATCTTTTGAGGATTTACCATGCGCCTTCTGATATGTTAAGTGACTTGAAAGCTTTCCCTGTTTAAAAGACAGTGCTGCAAAGTGGGAAGGAGGATGGTTCTAGAGTCAAAAGGCAGAGATTTGTGTCCCAGTGCCACCATTTTAGCTCCCCATACTTTGATTTTTTTCATCTGCAAAACAGGGGCCCTTATAGGACCTCTCTTCAAAATCATAAGGTTTTTGTGAGCAAATGAGTTATTACATAACAACCATGTTGAATAATGCTTGGTATGTAGCAAGCATGTAGTAAATGTTGGTTATGTTATTACATTTAATCATCATAGACTTCTTGACAGGTAAGCTCTATTAGAATGACTACTTAACAAAGAAGATGTTTAGGAGTTAGTGCAAGATCACAAAGAAGCTAGGCTCAGAATCCAGGTTTGCTCGAACTTTATATTCTTAATCCTTCCTCTCTTTTACTGCCATTCATGCAAAGAAGTATAACCATGGTCCCTTTACTTGGGAGGCAAGTGAAGAGGACAGACAGGCTCAGAACCATGTTTTCACTGAAATAAAAAGTAATCAGCAATATAGAGAATATCTTAGTTATGGAGAGTATATCTTTTTTTTTTAAGATTCTTTTTATTTATTTGACAGACAGAGATCACAAGTAGGCAGAGAGGCAGGCAGAGAGAGAGGAGGAAGCAGGCTCCCCACTGAGAAGAGAGCCCGATGTGGGGGCCCGATCCCAGGACTCTGGGATCATGACCTGAGCCAAAGGCAGAGGCTTTAACCCACTGAGCCACCCAGGCGCCCCGAGAGTATATCTTTTAACAGACCAAAAAATTAGAGGAATAGATCACATGTTAATATATTACTTTTTATAAAGTCCTTTGGCAAAATGACCACATATTTCCCTCTCAAAACAATCTTGCAAGATGGTCCTGGGCTTTATTACTTTTCCCATTTTATATAGCTGAAGAAACTCAACCAATGCAAGAGTAAATGTCTAATGCCATCCACCTGTTAAGTGGCAGATATGAATTTAAGTTTCATTGCTCTTGAAGTCTGACCAATATCACCTGGGAAGCTTGGGGGGGAAAAAAAAAGTGGATTTCTAGACCCAACCTCAAATCTAGAAAATCAGTCTCCCTAGCAGTGAGGCCCCCGAATATGCATTTAATAATCTCAACAGATAGCATGGAAGCCCACTACCAACAGAGAACTTTGAGAATCACTCCTCTATACTACCTTGTTTTCTTTGACAAACCTCCAAAGAGTGGTGAGTAGTTGGGCCTGTGGCAAGTGATCTGAGAATTCACCGGGTGCACCAAGTCACAAGTCATGGCTCTACCAAATCAGAAGACCCCCTTTAAATTTAACTAAAGCTATATTCCCCCATGAGTCCTAATCAAATATTGATAGAATCCCTGCCCTTATCTGTTTGCTATTAGAGCAGGCAATATTAACTGGAACTAGAACTGAACTCCAGTAGCAAGTGGATTTTAATTAAATGCTGTTTCACTCAGTGATATACAGAGTAGTCATGAAATACCTCAGGCATAAAGAGGTCTTTGGTGTATGGCCTCCAAAGTAAGATCACAAGACATCCATACAGGAGATGTAAGAATATATTTAAACTTCTCTTGATATTTATATTTTTTATCTAAAAAGAAAGAATTAAGCTCAAGTTTACTAATATTTAACACAGAGATTGACAATAAGCACCTGTATATAATTTAAAAGTAAACACACACAATTTATAAGTGCATGTCAAAAATTTTTTGTTGAGAAATGTATACAATTAAAAAAAATCAAAGTCAACAAAGTGATCAACAGAGCTTTAGAATCAAACTTCCAGACTCTATCACTTAGAGTTTCTACGTCTACATAATGAGTATACTATTAGTATCTACCTCTAAGGTTCTCATTCTAATTAAATAAGGTAATATTTGTACAGTGCTTATCTTGGGCAGTCCCTGTATCTGTGCTCAAAGAACGTTACTGTGGTAGATACTTCTATCAGTGCAATTGCTGCATAGAAAATTGCAACAATTATTCCCATCTTTGCATCCATACTCTTGGAAACCTGACTCTACAGCTCTTTCCATCATTTCTTCATTCCAAGAAATGGAATATGTTTCCCCACACCCTGAATCTAGGCTGATCTTATAACTTTCTTTGGCCTATAGAATGAGACAGAAGCAACCCTGTGCCAGTTCTAGGCCTGAGACTCAAGAGGCCTTTCACACTTCTGCTCAGCAACCTTGTAAATGAGCCCAGGCCAGCCTGCTGAACAGACAAGCTATCCCAGCTGAGGCCATCCTAGACTAGTTGGCACTCAGGTTTCCTAGCAACTGGCCACAAACGCATATGTGAGACCTGTCCATGAGAAGAACTGTCCAGCTTGTTGGTGAACCCATAAAATTATGAGTTATATAAATAGGTGTTGTAAGCCACAAAACTTCAGGGGTGATCTGTTACACAGAAAGGTCACCATCATCAGAAAAAAAATAAAGTAATAATCCATTCTCAAGTGATGATATAAAGGAAAAAGGTTAAATAGCTGTCCTAAACTCTTAGGAAAGAAAAAACAATATAGCTGAAGTAATCAGGTGAAAAGTTGATTCCATTAGAGGTCACCTGCAGCCTACATGGAAGATTTATGTGTCAGGTACTAAATAGCATCAGTGTTCCCTTTAGAGGAGAGAAGAAATATCTGTTAGAAAAAGCAATACAGTGACAAGGAGATCCACATCTTGAAGCTTCACAGATGCAAGGAATTAAGCTATGTGAAACAGCCTTAGGCTGATTTAAAAATTAACTTCTGTTATGGGCCTCCTGATCTTGCTGGTCAATTTGACTATGAGACCTGGGCTGTGATCCCAGCAGAAGATGACAAACACAAGAGAATAAACAATTGACACACCTCTTACCTCAGGAATCTGGAGCAATTTTCAGCTAAGGGTCACACACTCAGCTTTCTTCATCTCTAATCTAAAAGCTAAAGGACTGATCTTTAAAAATTAGGAGACACTCCTATCTACTAGAATCTAAGACCTATCTAATTGTGCAGATACCCAAGAAACAATGATTTATTTTTATTTTTATTTTTTTTGGTCTCTCTTGTTAAACTTGAACTCTCAAGGGAGGATAAAAGAATATTTATCCTCAGAAACAAACAGGCCTACCAAAATTTTTCTTGGGAAAAATACAAATCTATGAGCTCTATCTTATCATTAGATTTGAGGCTGAGAAAGTCAAGTTGGTTAAAATCCTACTCAGGTTATAATAAAGATATATTTAGTCTATGGTAACTTCATGGTAAACACATCACTCAAGACCTAATCCCACGCATCTCCTTCCACATTTCCAAGCTCTCTCTTTAAAAAAAAAAAAAGAAAAAGAAAAGAAAAAAAAAATCCTTGACCAAAGAAAATGTCATTATGACATCAATCACTGGTTGTCTACCCACTATCAATTCTCATTTTCCCTACTAACAAAATCTCTATATTGGCTGGGGTTGGCTGTATGCCCAACTAAAAACCTGTATTTACCAGAAGCTCTTTCAAAAATGAAAAAGATATGAGTGACCACTTTAGAATGAAAGAGATGCCATTAAGTGCATTTCCAAGAAACCTGATTACAGAGGGTTTACTCATACAGCAGAGGTTATCTATCTATCTATCTATCTATCTATCTTATTATCTACCACTACTACTATTAGGCTTTCTTACTGTGCTCCTACTAGTGGTCTTTCATACTGCTCCACCTTTGAGACTTAAACTTGGTGGCCTGACTTCAGTAACTATGTAATGAGAATGAACATGAAGGCTACTCTCTGGTATGATAGAAAGAAGAGCTGATAGGTACCTGAATCTCTGATGGCATCTGTGGAGATGTCGAATTAGGACTACTTCTCATTCAGTGAGATAAAACATTTTTTGTTAATGAGCATATGTCTTCTGTAAGCCACTATCTGGGGTGGGAATGGGACTTCTGTAACTTAGAACCTAATGCCATCTTTAAATGTTTTAGGTATACATTTTAATTTAGCTGAGATATGTACTTTGAAATCCCAGAGGAGTAATGTTTCTTTGACTATTACAAAAGTATTAATTGTTAAGAAATCCTGTGCTGACAAAACACTGGAAAGGGAACAGGAGGCAAAACTCCCAACAGATCAATGGAGGGGGCCGGGGCAGTGCTGACCATACTACTAAAGAAGGACTGGCAGCTAAAAGAACCTAGAATGTGGCAGTCAACAGCCACGTGACCTTAAGATGGTTTCTACTTCATCAGCTCTCAGCAAGAAGGAATATTTCCATCAGCAATAATGCTGGATTTACTCAGAGTAGGTGCTACTAAAGAATCCAGAGAAGAGAACAAGGATCGTATTTCTCTGGAAGTCCACAGAGACAATCTAATGAAGGGTAAATTTGTCATCAGAGATGACAGGGATTTTCAGGCAAAGGATATATTAGCTGGTGCCTCAAGAGCTCTGTAATAAACCCCACTCCTCCTCCTCCTCCCCCACTTCTTCTTCCTCCTCCCCCACTTCTTCTTCCTCCTCCTCCACCCCCTCCCCCTCCTTCTTCTTCTTCTTCAATTTGGCAAGTTTACTTGGGAAGAAAAAAGTATCTAACTCAGTTCTTATTCAAGGGCAACCACATTCCTCCAACCCAAGCAGAGACCCTTTTCAAGGAAATATGAAAGGGCAGGTCTTAACACTATATCCCTTGAAAGAATAACTCCTCAAAATAATCTTCAAATCTGATGTTAATAGAGTCTAAGCATTCATGGAAATTTTTACTTTAAGTAAGGAAGAAATAATATCTGTGTTCTTGGGCAGCCTAATAGATCTGCTTCTAGAGTGTGATTTTGCCTGGGTTAAAGGCATAGATTGTGCCCTTATTTCTGGGTAGGTCTTCTTAATAGAGAGTAGGTCAAACAGAAATGCAATGTCAGAGCCCTCTCCCTTTCCAAGAAATAAAAAATGAGTCAACTTACATATTTCCTCTTTTATCGGAAACTTCCCAGTGGCTGGGGACACAAGTTCAACACTAGGGATGATGTAGGTCAATGTTAACAGATGCTTCTAAGACAACTTCATTTGTTTTATCAAAAAATGAGACCTATGGAGAAAGGTAATCTTTCCTCAAGGAATTCAGCTTTTAAACTTCAATCGTGTTATAGAATCGTTTCTCCTCATTTTCTTCCTACAAAGAAGTAAATATGTCATTTTGGAGTTAATACTCCCATCTGCTTCAGGAAACACTAATGGTTTCAGGTGAGATGATAAAGGATTAAAAATGTTTAGGACCAGAAAAAAAAAAAAAAAAGAAAGAAAGAAAGAAAAGAAAAGAAAGGAAATCTCTCTGAACTTTCAATTTGCTGTCTGAAGGGAAATGATAAAAACCTGTCCATATACGTGTTTTTGCAAAAATGTAAAATCTTGACATATACAAAAGAGAATCTTTGATTTGGTAAATTAAACTATTTGCCACTCACTCTGCTTGAGTATAATTAGGACTAATGTCTCAGTATATCAGTAGATCTGGAGAAGAGATAAATAACAAGCAGCCCTTTCCCCCCAAACTCCACATATGAAGATGGCATTTATTGCCCCAATCCAAATATCAACTTTCTCTTCTCCCATTATTTATTTTCAACAGGAGGTCTGAGGGATAATCTTATGTGAAGAAAAAACTTAAGGGTAAAATTGTGATCATTCTGTCAAGCAATGAAATTATTCTCTCTTTTTAATTTTTTTTGGATGAAAGAAAAAGTTAAACACTTATTAAAGACTAATTTTAGGAAAGGCTTAGCTCTTTTTTTTTTTTTTTAAATAGGAAAAATCCAATCAATAAGGTCTATAATAGTTTACAATTTGGATGAAATCCCCTTTTTTCTTTCCAGTAAAAATTCAATATATGGGCCTGTATGGATGAAGAGTTTGCCTTAACAATTCTAAACTCAAATGGGAATATGCTAGTAAAAATTCTCAAGGGGGAAAAAAAAGAAAAAAGCACCACATATCAAGTTAAAGTTTAGCATTACAATACAATATTTAACCTAAAATGATATGAGAACAGAACAGTGTCACATGTAATTTCTGGAACTAAAATTTCATTCCCATGTACACATTTAAAATATTTCTAAATAAATAGGTTGAGATTATTTTTTTTCCAGAATATGTTTCCATTTAAGAAAAAAAAAAAAAGAAAGATACTCAGAATTATTTCTTTTGGGAATTAAAGTAGCAATTTGCCAAGTGGAACCTAAAGGAGGGTCCTAGTGCTAATCTGATCTGCAGGTGGGCATTCAATCTCCAAATTCCAGGTCTGTCTTATTTTAATGTCAGTTAAGCTCCCCACCTCCAGACCCTCAAATGTGCCCTCCTCCTACAAGGCTGCTGCCAAAGGAAAATACATTTCTGGAAGCAAACGGAGCAAAACTTTCCATTTGTTTCCCTTTTCCAATGCAGGCCTAGTCGCTGGGTCCAAAGTCTTGTTTTATAGCCTCTTCTGGACAAACTCCTTCTAAACCGATGCATTCTCTCTCCAAAACACTGGAGGTTTCTCACCAGAGTGGCAAGTGAATGTGAAGAAGTCTTCACAAAGTTTTCTGCTAGAGAAAGTTCTATTTGATGAGAACTTTTGATTCACATGTCCACCCATTAAAAATAAAAAATGCATGGCTGAACAAGGGCTGATGGTTGTAGGAGGGGGTAGATGGGTTCCTCTGTGCTGATAAAGGAAGTTTTGTTCAGGGGCACCTGGATGGCTCAGTGGGTTAAGCCTCTGCCTTGGACTCACGTCATGATCTCAAGGTCCTGGGATCAAGCTCTCTGCTCAGCGGGGAGCCTGCTTTCCTCCCTCTCTCTGCCTACTTGTGATCTCAGTCTGTCAAATAAATAAATTTAAAAATAAATTTAAAAAAAAAGAGAAAGTTTTGTTCACTCTTCAAATTCATAGAAAAGAGATGTCAGGGAGGAGAAAGCCATGGCTTGGATAACTCTGCAGCTCATTGAAATGTCTATTTTCTTTTTCTCCACTGGAACCATTTTGCCCCATCTAAAATGTTTGTGGGAGAAGTTAAAACAGGTCACATGTGCTTTCCTCCACAAGGAAGCCCTATATTTTAACATAGGACATACATCCGACACCTCAGTTTTGAAGAAAGCTGTGTTTATTATGTGGGCTTATGAAATAAAAAGTACAAACTTTCTCATCCTGAAAAAATACGCAATGAAATTTACAGCCAAAATAAGGAAGCTGTGCATAATGTAACACTTGGCAAGAATCTTAATCAGTGGATTGGCAAGACTGGATGCAATACCTCAGCTCATTTCAGACATGTCTGAGCTTTCTTAATTTAAATACCATGCACTGGGTCTGGGGAGAACATTTAGGAGACATTGTCCTTTCTGCAGGAATGCTGACGAGCAATGCAAGTGAACTGAGAAAGGAGCACTGTTGACGTGATAACAGTTTCAACCTCTGGGAATGGGAGATGGCGAGAGATAGACACTGTTATTGTAGAGCAAAGCAACACAGATTTACATTATGATAAGGCATTCCAGCCACATTACTTTAAGCAGGCAAAGATGCTTCCAGGTATCGTCTGACTCAGTTTGGCTCTAAAGAGCATAATTCTGGACTATGTCAGGAGTTTTCATGCAGGACTGCTGTTTTCCAGTTGGGAAAACAATGGAGCTATCCAGTAGCCCCCAATTCCTGAGCAGTCTGACGGCAGTGCAGATGAGTTGAAAGTCAGGTCACATAATGTGGACCCAAACTGACCATCACAGAAAGAGTTACAATGTGATGAAAAGCTCCAGGGAACCTATTAAATCCACCATCCCTGTCAGGATGGAGTAAGAGCAATCCTCCCTCCACAGCCACAATTTTTAAAGGGCCCACTAAGAAAACATTTTCTCCCTCTGCCATCGGCACAACACTCTAGTAATTAGTATCCAGAATATCTCATGAAATCTCAGGGACCAAAAATATAAAGAAGACTCAAAAGTCAAATGGTAGAGATGTAAAGCATACAGTGTTAAGACTTAACTGTGTCACAGGTACGGAGTCTTTTTCTTTAAAAAAAATTATTTGAAATTATTGTATGTCCTTAAATTTGCAAACGAAACACAGTATGGAAACAGAAGATGTTTGAAAATGTTCTGTAATGATTCAGAACCACAGAAGATAAATGAGGGAAGGGGAAGACAGTTCGCTCTGCTGCACAGGAATCAAAGGTCAAGGGACACAGAAAGCCCCCAGCTCCTTGTAACCTTTCCTGCTAAGAATGTTTTCAGAAATTAATTCAGAAATATGATCTGTTTAGAGAAAATGCTGATCACTTTTATGCTACCGTATTTCTTTGCTAGGTAATAAAGAATTTATATACATCATAAATATCAGGAACAAGTTATAATTTGGGGACTTACTATATTGTTAAGTTTT
This sequence comes from Enhydra lutris kenyoni, assembly GCF_002288905.1. Lineage (NCBI taxonomy): Eukaryota > Metazoa > Chordata > Mammalia > Carnivora > Mustelidae > Enhydra > Enhydra lutris. The sequence continues at coordinate 39,691,720 of NW_019154090.1, read as the reverse complement.
GTGAAACCAGAAATTAAAGTGAATACAGTTTGGAACACCATTGCTTCATCAATCATTACTGGTGCACATTTGGCTCCTAACTCTCAATGGGAAGAACAGAAAGCTGAACTCTTGGCAGACATGGGAAACCATACCTCATGGACTGTGTTCATGGCCTATTTAAAAATGTGGGCCCTGTAGAAAAGGAATCTACATGGTTTTTGTTCTGTTCTGTTTTGTTTTTGTTTTTAAGGACATTTAGGAAGATGTATCTTCTTTTAGTAAATAATATAATGACAATCTTGATAGTTTCTGTTGAAAATTAATATTGGAACTGATGAAAAATAAACCCAGTTTATTACCAGAGGGCTGAAGAAAATGGTACTTCCAAATTCATCTGGAGTACATGCTACGTAATAACACAGGGAGAATGTAAATGGGAGTGTTTTTGAATGAAGAGATAAAAGTGCCCTGGAGAATCTGATGACCAGGCCCAGTGGCTGTAGGAGAAAACAAAATTCAAAGGATGGATATATTAAGTTAATTATACTAGGGAAGATGGCTTGAGGGAAAAAAATTTTTAATAAACTAATTTAGGAGCATGGAAATTATTTCAGTATGAGTGATATTAGGTAAGAACGCTTGACAATTAAAGAAAAAAAAGTGAGACTTGAGTAATAAAAAATCAGCAGGCATAATATCTATGGGGACTAGGCATTTCCAACTAAGGAGAAAGCAAAAAATAAAATCAATTGCAAAGAGTGAAAAAGAAAGAGGATGATCACTAGTTTTATATGCCTATTTCTTTATCAAGGTAATGCTTAAATGTGTAATTCATTAGGTCAAGACTGAGCACTCTTTTTAAAATTGTTTCTATTATTTGTAAACCTACCCTCCCCTCTCCCTTGATCCATACTGTAGTTAAAAATAAGTAAGTAAACTGTTCTGGACATCTTAATTGGTAATTCCCTTCTAACTCTTCAACCAGTTAATTCTGGTCACTAAGAGTGGTAAACTCTTCAGTTACCTTGTTTATTCTTTTTTTTTTTTTTTTTTAATTCAATTAAGACTCCCGGGCACTTACCATATGCCAGGTACTACTCAGCCTTGTGGATAGAAATATAAAGAAGAATTGCCTTTAACAAAATGGCATCAGAGTTTCATATCATAATTGAGATATCTAGTTGCAATGGAATATTACTCAGTCATAAAAAGGAAGGAGATCTTGCCATCTTCGACAACAGGATATTATGCTAAGTGAAATATGTCAGAGAAAGACAAATACCATATAATTCCACTTGTATGTGCAATCTAAAATACAAAACAAGCAAAATGAACTGAACAACCGGCCAAAAAAAAGACTCTTAAATACAGAAAACAAACTGGGGATTGCCAGAGGGGAAGTAGGTAGGGGAGGAGTGAAATAAATAAAGGAGGTAAAGAAGTACAAAGTTCCACTTACAAAATGAGTAAGTCACAGAGATGAAAAGTACAGCGTAGGGAATGTAGTCAATAATGCTATAATAACGTTGTATGGTGACAGACGGTGACTATACTTATCATGGTGAGCACTGAGTAATGTAAAGAATTGTTGAATCAATATGTCATACATTTGAAACCAATATAACACTGTATATTAATTACGCTTCGATTAAAAAAAATTTAAGATATCTAGCAAAATTCTTTGTCCTTATAGCAGATGATTTGCCAGTGTTTCTCTACTCTACTGCAGTCAGCACAATCTGCCATCTAGGTGAAATCCTAACTTCTCTCAGCCATGCCAGTATCCATTTGTTAACCTTCTGACTTCAGACAGGTTTTGTGAAAAAGGCATAAGTTCCAGATTCATAAATGATGAGCAAATTTCTCATTCACCACTACTACTCGTGAAGCTGGGCAAGCTGGTTAGCTCTTTTGAGCCTATTTCCTTATTTGTAAAATGGAAATAACAATTCTTATCTTTAAGGATGTCTTTCAAGATTAGCTTGGATCAAGAATGTAAGGCATTTCAGACATGGTAGATGCTCATTAAGTGGAGGTGATGTAATTACCATTAGCGTCATCATTTTTTCTAATATCAGGGTGCTCTTGCAGAGGCACTGGTTTGGAAGGGAATCTAAAGGGGTCAAGAACTAGCCTCATTCCCAAGGCAGGATGATGCATCTTGCAGGTATTACATTTCTATGGTAGTGAGACCTATCTCGCCTGCCAACCAGCATGTGTTGACAACAGTCTAAAAAGGTCCAAAGTGAATCTTGCAATGTTGTTATATGCCTAACGCAAAGGACAGAACACAATGGTTATTATACAAGCAAAGATGATTTTCTCTTTCAAGGACGATGCCATGTTCCTCATCCAGCTTTCTGAAAAAGTTGTCATGTAAAATTATTTCACATTCTTTTCAGCCCACTCAAAGCACATAAGGGCTTTCTGAAACATGGGTCTTGTAAATATGCCTGAATGTCAGGATTTTGGCTGTAACAGTGAAGCTAGGAAGGACTCCAGTTGTATCTTTCTGTGCTCTTCCTGATTTCTGAGCCAGAACCCTGGTATTTGATGCACATGTGAAAAAATACAATGTTCTCTTCTTTATGTATTGTGATTTTTGTAAAACCAATAATTATCTAGTTCTCACCCTTAGTAATGGACAAGAAGAATTTAGAAAGTAAAAATGTATTGCCCAGCAGTAGGGAGGAAAAAAGGATAATACTATATGCAATAAAATGTCTCAATTAAATCTTGAACTTATAATCTATATTTGAGAACTAGAAACCCAAAAGAGTTACAGAAAATAAAAAGTTGATCCATTGGTAAAAATAGATAGCCATCAAACCTTTCCTGTTAATGTTAAGAAAACACAAAGTAGTAAAAGAAAAAACAAGTCTTCTGGTATTTCCTTTCTTTAAACCAAAATTAATTGTTTGCTCAAAATGTTATATGATCAAGAGTTTTTATAAATTATGTAATTATTATACTAAATGTTATGATGCAGAATCAAAGTAAATACCATGATATAAAGAATATGAGAAACACTGCAGAGGGGTGCCTGGGTGGCTCACATGGTTAAGCAGCTGCTGCCTTTGGTTCAGGTCATGATCTCCAGGTTCTGGGATCAAGCCCCATGTCCACTCCCAGCTCAGCAGGGAGTCTGCTTCTCCCTCTCCCTCTGCCTCTCCCCATGCTTGTGCTTTTTCTGTCCCTCTCAAATGAATAAATAAAATCTTTTTTAAAAGAAAGGTGACCAAGAGGCACATGGGTGGCTCAGTGGGTTAAGCCTCTGCCTTTGGCTCAGGTCATGATCTCAGGGTCCTGGGATGGAGCCCCACATCAGGGTCTTTGCTCGGCAGGGAGCCTGCTTCCCTCTCTCTCTCTGCCTGCCTCTCTGCCTACTTGTGATCTCTCTCTGTCAAATAAATAAATAAAATCTTTAAAAAAAAAAAAAAGTGACCAAAAAAGAAAAAAGGAAACACTGTAGCAATTAATACCTCAATACATATTGTATGTTTTTTTACATAATTTATTACATTTATATAATTTATTACAAGGTGCCCAGCCTGATGCTCTATCACTCTTAAATGTTCCAGTCTATATTTCCCCAAAGCAAGGACACTCCCTCTCCCTCACAGCCACTTTACAACCCTCCAAGTCAGGAAATTGATATTGGTACTATCCTACCATCCTATTTGAACTTTGTCATTTGCCTCAGCAAATGTCCCTTTTTGTTTCTGGGTCAGAATCCAATCCTATCTGCTTTCATTGCTTGAATTCATGGATTTGTTAGTAAAACATGTGAATATTTTATATTTCTGCTGTATCCTAGTTTCTGAAGAAAATGTATTTTAGAAACATTTACTTAAAACTGTGGTCCCCCCCTAAACTGGGCAATAATACATATACTCTGTGCCTAGCACAGTGTCAAATAAAATATGTATTTTGATAAACACTAAATTAGCAAGCAAGTTAAATACCTTCAGGAAAATATTACTGAAATATTTTTGAAGAACAGCAATTAACATGTATGTGAGACAGTTTAAAGCTTTACTTATAGTTTGACTATAAGCCAACATCTTGAAAGCCTTCTGCAACATGTTATTTATTTATTTTCATAATGGAATATAGACTTTTCTCTAGAAAAACATTGGCTCAACTATCTAGCCGGGATCTCAATACTTTCTCGTAAGTAACAAAGTATGACATCTAAATGTGGCAAACTCACTTAAGCCTGGATGCAATTCTAGACGAGCAGAAGGGCAAGAGGTTAAACCACTGCTGTATTTATCAATATGCTTTTAAACCAATGAGTGGATCAAGTAACATACAGAATGAATGGGAATTAAATGTAATTAAAATCACTGTCTCCACAGACAGGGCGGGTTATAACCTTTATTCTCTAACCAAGTCCCCTCCCCTCACATGCCTCTAAGAGTAATAAATAAAAGAACCCAAGATTTTTTAAAGTATTTTTAGGATGTTATGTGCAGCTTATTTTTAAAAATCTGAGATTAAAAATACAAAGCAAAGGTGTCTAGGAGAAGGTTATTGGAAGAGAAACACCAAAAGAAATAGCTGAAATTATGATGGCATTTTTTATTTTGCTTTATATTATTCCATTTGATTTATTTTAAGAACTCTGAGTGAAGCAAATTTGTCAAAAATGAATACAGTCCCAAAAGGGAGAGCAGAATGTGCTCAGTCCACCCAACCTTTTTTTTTTTTTTCCAAAGGTGTATGGGTTAACACAAAACTTTTGGGGGTTGTAACCTGGAGCTTGGGCATGGAGGTAGAGTTGGGGATTGAGAGGGAAAAAATAGAAAACATTTTTAAAGTATAATTAAGTGATTTGCTAATCCCTGGGGAGCCAGCATTCCTTGTACTAAAAGTTCTACCACAATTGGAATTGAACTATAATAAGAACCAAGCAATTGTTTGGTGACTTCTGAGTGGAAGCCATCTCAGAAGACACAGAAAAAGAATATTTGCCTCTGGTAGGTGAGACAGACATTACTGTCTGTCTTCACTTATTCATTATTCACTTTTAATAACTCTACACTGCTACAAGACATTGAAAAGGGCAAGGTGAATATAGACTAATGAATTATTAGTTCAACATGCATTCTTCTAAAAAGTTTTTTTTTTCCTGATCATATATGAATACATAACTTGTAGAAAATGTGGAGAATACAAGAAAGTAAAAGTACAAAATTACCCAGACTCCCATTACCCAGAGACAGCTTCTCTTAGTATACAGTGGATTTCCTTCTTTTCCTTTATGGCAGGGGCTGGTTGTCTTAAAGGCATTAGTTTTCAAAATGCAGTCCCAGGAACTAATAACAATAGCATCACCGGGAAATCCTTAGAAATGCAAATTTGGGGGCCCACCCAGACCCATCAGAAATTCTGGAGGTAAGAGCCAACAAATGGATTTTGATAAATCCTTCAAGTGATTCTGATCATGCTAAAGTCTGAGAACCACGGTTTTAAGATACTCTTAGCAAACAGATTTGAAAAATCCAGGCCACTTATCAACGTTTATTTTTTTCATTTTATTCTATTTTTTATCATAAGTGTACTCTTTAATCTCCATCCCCTATTTTCCCAAGTCCCACCTCCTCTTCTCTGAACCATCATCATCACTTTTTTTTTTTTAATGGAAAAATAAACAGAACTGGGCTTCGTTTGTGTCTAATTGCCAATGAAGAGATAAACCCAACAATAGAACACAAGCTCTAATCCCTGCTTTTAAGAGTATAGTTCACCTGCTGAAAGAAGAAATAAAATTCAGGAGAACAAAACAAAACAAAACAAAAAAATTCTCATATCTTTCCTCCATTTCTGGTCTTATTCCAGAAAGTATTAAAATGATTTAAATTTCTGAGATCAAGATACCTGTCTATAGAGAATTTTAAGGGTTTCTTATGTTATGGTTTAACCTGATTTCTCCAAATTAAGTATAAGTTGGAAGAAAAGAACAATTAATTAGAGCATGAACATTACCAGTTAGCAAAATTATAATTAAAGAATGTAATTAGACACAACTGACTAATTTTAAATAGTCTTGCAATAAGAATTCCAAACCTTAATCATCTTTCCCCCACCCCCCATCATCCTAGAAATAAAATAGTGTGGAAGGAATAGTATACAAATAGATAATTCACTTTTAATAAGGTTAAACTGCAATGTAGTTACTACAAATATGTTATTAAAATTAACAGGTATTCATAGTCTTTAAAAAAAAAAACAAAAAACAACCATATGCCCATATTCCCTTGGAAGAGGAAAGAAATAAACCCACTATGCTAAACCACACAGATACTTTAGAAGACATTTGCTTACCAAAACAAGTGTGACTTAGAAGTCAGAAGCATGTTATTACAAGTCAGTGGCTTTACTTATTGGTAGAGCATTGTTCTCTCTTGGGTGGTCTGATAAAGACTGGTAATTCCCTAGAATTATCATGTACTTGAACTAAAGACTAGTGAAGGGAAATTAAAAATAACAACAAGAATAAGCCTCTCAAAGAGTCTTTTCATATTGTTTGACATTGTTTTATGTATTTTTCTGTTTAAGGTTTTCTTATCACAACTAAGCCAGGAAGACATATACTATGACCCTTATGATAATGATTTCATTATTTTTTATAGTCTTGCCTGGCTACACAGGTGGCATTTTTCATGAACAAAGAAAACCCCTAGTCAATGGAAGCCCAAGCCCCTAGAGATATGTAATCTTTTCTCACAGTGTGTACCAGGTCCGGCTGGTATTTTTCCACGTGCAGCCCTGCAGTGCATTGCTCTGCCGAACCAAAACAGACACTACTGGTTCCTTTCCAGCTGTTGCTGAGGTTTTTCCTCTGATTTTTATTTACTTGTCTAAAGTGGCCATAATAAGCACCAAATAAGCCACAATTGCCAAGAGCAAAATACAAAATTAAAGGGCCTCAATTAATGAATAAGGGATAACACATTTAGAGAGGGATGCTAACTTGAATCACGGAATGAGGCTCTGTAACTTATTAGATTATATTTTTAAATGATTTTGAATCGACATATTTAAAGATATATAAGTATTATTTGGTACATGAATTTTAAAATCCATAATGTTAACGCATTGGAAAATGTAAAATTAAGCAGAGATGTATGAAAATAACAACATGGCGAGACCAGTTTACATTCCTCCTATTGTAAGAATATGTGTGTGTGTGTGTGTGTGTGTGTGTGTGTTATATTACATACATGTTACAACAGGAATGTACACCAGCCCTGTGAAGAGGTCATGAGGTTTATAATGTAGCAAACATTCCTATACATCTTAACCCCTGCTTATGGTCTAAGAAACAAGCAAACCCAAGACAGCACATAGAAAATACTACCCTACAATAAACAGATACATAGCAATTTCAAGAAGAAAAGTCCAAAATTCTGTACCAAGGGTATTAAAAAACAAATTGAGTACAATGTAACCTCCACAGTAATGACACCTCTCCCAGCAGCCAGAAGAGTCCCTGGTCTCTAGCCAAATTCACTGGCTGGCATTTCCCCAGCAACAACCCTGAGCCATATATTTTAATCATAATGCTAGTAAAGGGCTGCTAAATGTATAATAGTAAAACACAAATACTTTTTTCTCCATAAGCTATGGTTCACCCAACATACATTGCCTATTTCAGCAGGTACATATAACTAAGCTGGCTAACCTGTATTATAGAGAAAGGGAAATGTGTAAATGAACTAGGACACTTCTGTTGGTGCCAGACAGAAACGAACAGCTGTTATATGTAGTGTCACAAGTGCTCTCTTAAGCTTGGATGGGCAAACAGTTCAGCTCAGGCTTTGAAAGCAGGTTCAATCTCTACTCTTTAAAGTTAGAATGGATGTACTGAGATCACAAATTGCCTGGATGGATTTCTTTGCCATCCCAACTCTCTGGACTGTTATCTCTTCTGAAGTATAAATGGGGTAGAGGTAGGAGATCTCTGAAGTCCCTGGATGGCTTGGCAATTGCATGACTTCCACCATCCTACTACATAGGAGATACCAAGGGAAGGCATGACCTACCCCCCTCAGAAGTCCTACAAGACACCCGGTAGAGAAACTAGATTAAAGAGAAACAGACTGGGAGAAGTAGGTTCTACTTCTGGCTTATGCCCCTTACCTGGCTATGTGACTCAGGAGGAGTTTCATAAATCCTCTGGGCCTTGATTTCCTCATTAATAGAAGGAGTCAAGTGATCCTCAAACTCCTTCAACTCTGTTTCCAGGGAATGGGAATCAGGCCATGTATACTAAGCAACAGTGACAAATGGCTTCTTAGAAAATGAAAAGATATCACAGACCTTCGGGACTTAAAACAGCCTCTATCATTTCATAGAAAGCCAATTAATTCATTATAGCTAAACTGTTCAATAGCAACAACAATTTTGAGTGAAAGCAGGTCAATACAGTTTTACCGATTAATCACAGGGGGTTAATTTCTCCTTGACCACTATGTTAATTTATCAACAATATGAGCTACCTTAACATAAACCCTTGTAAGTTAAAAGAAATGTTACTTCATTAGGAAGAAGCAAAGAGAAGGAATACTAATATATGTGTGAAAATATAAAAACAGACTCAAGGCAAAAAATAAGTTAACCAATTTTTCTTAGGCCTTTGAAATAATGTTAACTAGAATTTGTAAAGAATGACATTTGAGAAAAGACAGATAAATTTTAAACCCCAGACTCATCCAAGTATGATTTTATCTTAAGTCACTTATCCCTAAAGACTGTATAAATAGATGAACTGTTAACAACTGAACACTACAGAAGCATGAACACACATGCACACGCACACACACACACACACACACACACACAGTCCACTTTTGGCTTAGACATAAGTTTTGTATTAGAGCAGTAATTAGTGCATTCCTCAACACTATTAATCCACTGACAAGGAGCTATACTCTTCAAGAATAAAGACACGAAATAGAGGAGACATCCTTCCTTCTAATCTAATGTCTAAGGTTGTAATAAATAGTTAACCATTTTCAGTCAGTCTGAAAAGAAAAAACACTGAAGTAATCTATGGCCACTAGTTCTGGATTTTGCAGAGGGCAGCTATGGTCAGAGAAAATACTCAACACAGTTTAATAATTTAAAAAAAAAAAAAGAAAGAAAACCCACTGTGTATGAAAGAACTCAATCCATCCTAGTAATTGCTTTCTGTGAAATCTAACCCTTGGTCCAAATTAATGAGTTACAGGTGTGAATCTAATGCTTTCCATTTTGCCTAAGATGTTACTGTTGCTTTTTTCTGAGACACTTGGCCTCCAAAGGCATTATAGTTAATTTATCATAACATACTATCAATGTTCAGTGTTCACTAAAAGAGGGAAACAGAGCCTTTTTGCTGAAATAGAGAGCTCTTACTTTTTTCTGTAGGGCTGTCAGATATGAATACAATTTTTCTTACCTACACGTTTAAAATTCTGCTTTCATTAATTTTTCAGATGAACTGCCAGACCAAAATAGGTGTCAGAAATTTTTGGTTTAAAAGACAGAAAAATTAGTACAGGCAGTCATTGCCTACATTTGCCTGCTGAACATGCTTTTGCTATTCAAACAGAAAACAAATTTTCCAAAACTTATTTTCTTGAAACAAGAGAAAGGGTGAAAAATAAGAGTAGCAGATGTGGCAGCCAGGAGGGTGGTTTTACAAATCTATAGCTCCTTGGTTGTTTTAACATAACTAAATATATCTTCTGGAATTAATAACTAGTATCATTTATTATGTGCCAGACACTGTGCTAAGTGCTTTTCACATATCTTATTTTTGAGTTCTCTCAGAAGTAGATCCTGAGACAAGGATTTGAGTGCAAGTAATTTATTTGAAAGGAGATCCCTGGAAAATCAGTAGGGAAAGGAGAAATGAGACAGGGAAGGAGGAGAAGGGAGGTTTATCAAACAATTAACGTCTATGGGCACCTGGAGCTCTTGATCCTGCCAGGGAACTCTAGAAAATGTGTAGAACGTGCCCCAGAGATGCTGCAAATGAGAGGCTGCCTTTGGAGGTGTTACTTTTGTGGATTTCCAGTTTGCCTTGTGAATGAGACAGCCATGTTTCTCCTGCAGCGAGAATGAAGGCAAGGAGCAGGGAGTGTTTTAAGTAGAGGTGGAGGTATGTAAATGAGGACTCAGGGACCCTAATAGTCTACTACAACACATTATATCATTTAAACTGCACAGTTATCTTGTGATGTGAATAATAAGACCCTCATTTCACATATGTGGAAGCTGAGACTGAGAGAGTTTAAGTGGCTGAATCAAGGGTAGACAGGGATAATAAATTATGGGACAGAGATCAGAAATACTGGGTCATTTGATCCCAAACCTGAACCCTTGACCATATTTACAGACTGTAATACAGATAAGGAATAAACGAAGGGTCCATAAGAATACGTCAGGAAGCCCAGCATTGCTAAAAGCCTAATTCCATCCCAGTGGCAAAATAAACAGCTATTGAGACTTAGGGAAATGAATGGAAGATCATATGCAACCATGAGGACCTTGCCAAGGACAAACAAACAGATGAGAACTATCACCCTTTGTTATATTTAGGTAATTGCGCAGTCGTTTTTTTGCCAAAAAGTTTCCAGCTTTGGAATTCCTTCAATTTGGTGGTCTGAATCAGCCCAGGTCCTTATTATATGGCTCATAAAACCCACCTGTTTGCTGAAATGTCAACTGTTCTTGAGTCATGTGTAAGAAAAGCTGATGGTGGTGGGGTTTTTTTACTTTTTTAATTTACTGTTTTATTGTTAAATTCAATGGTCAAATAAGTGGACAGTGTTCCCCAATATTAAAAAGGGGAAGAAATTAAATAATAAAAACAAATAATTTCAGTGGAATAAGGGATATGTTTGAAATATAGGAAATTAATAACCATGTTTGTGGTAGCTAGGAATATTGTAGTTATCTCATAGTTTGAAAGAAGAAATATCAAGTTAGTGCTGGATGAGGTAAAATATTACAGCAAAGCTACTTTCCACTGCAATTTTGGAAAATGTAAAATTTTGAGAAGACTAAAAGTCACCCCTTACAGGTTTTCATACTTCAGGTCAGGAGAGAAATTTCTGAATAAGGGTTCCTAAGAGTCAACTGTTTACATTTTCATGTAAAATAAACCTTTGTCAGGAAAATACAATGGGAGGCAATTGTGTTTCCAAAATGTTGATGGATTTCACACCCTGGTTGGGTATCTCAGTGTCCTTGCCTTGGTTTCTGTGTAGCGACCACAGTGTTGAGAGCTTTTTAATTTGTAGCTGCTAATCATAGGACCAGGCTACTACCAGAACCTATACTGGGATTTGGCATAATAGGAATATGTTTATTAATTCATAATCACTCTGTGTAGAAACAAGAAACAGAACCTGCTAAATGGCTCAGAGACAGACACAACCTGAGTTCCTCAGAAAGTAACCACAGCATCACCCCAGGAATCCAGGAATTGGGTGAAGTACCATGTGTTAAGCTAGGTGGAGCTATACAGAACTGTCACCACAGTTATAGCTAAAATCAGAGATAGGGGAGATCTACAGCATCTGGACAGACACATATCCTGATACAGGAATCAGGCCTGAAGCAGTGTGGCTGTCTCACACCTGGGCTTCCTGACATGGAATTGGGTATGCTACTTTCATTAAAATTTACTACAGTATAGTGATATTCAGGACTGATGTTTGTAGTCAGATGATTCAGGATTTCCAGTCTCTGTCCTTCTCTGCTGCCTCCATCCCTGACCTCACTCCCTCCTGTCACTTATTAACCTTGCATACCCTTGGTTAAGTTGATTTTCAGCTTTGATCACCAAGGATTCAGAAAATATTTCAGAAAAGCCACAGTATGCAACCCTGTCCTTTCCTCCTCTTACCTTCTCCTCTCCTGTCCTGGTCCTTTTGTTTATTGAAATTAGGGTCCATGTGGAGATCCTAACTCCCTCACAATAGATCTTTATCCACTAGCTCTCTTGGCTTCTGGAACTCCTTTCCTGGGCTCTCAAGCCCTTCATCATATCCTCCTACAACTGCACGGTCCTAAGTGAAAAGTTCAGATCATACAAGTTTGGCAAATGTAGTATATGCTGTCCCTGTCTTAGAGATTAATAGTGTATACTAGTATAATAAGCAATATTGCAGGGAGGAAACCTATTTAATGACATTCACTTCAGTATTTCTCAAAGTTACCTGATCACAAAACCCGACATTGGACATAACCCCTCTTGCTTTCCTAGGGGCCCAATGTTCTATGTAGTGGTTATGGAAACTCCTATCTCTGGTTCTGCATTGGCACCATTCCACTGATCTCCTGTTTCCACACTTTACAGTTTTCAGCTTTCAGTAGGGAAATAGAGCTTGTAACTTACCCACACCTCTTATTTAGGCTCTGAATGCTCATCATAGACCACATGACATAAGCTCACTTTTCAATCCAGGAAAATACTCAGAAATGCTTCCCAGAACTAGACTAAAGGCCTCCCTTGGGTATGAGGTGTGAAGGTGTATGGACAGCTAACTTTTTGCATTAACAAATGGGTTTCTACCTGCTCTTCAAAAAAATTCATCATTTGGTGGGGAAGCAGTATAAAAGAATAAAAGGAACTAATCTCCGTTGGGATTATGTGATCCCAGAAGAACAGTCAGCTGTTTGCTATTAGTCTACCTGGACAATTGCAAGAGAGAAAAAGTTAGTTCCATTTGATTTTTCAACCAATAAAAATTAATAATTGCTAATTTATAGACAGTGGAACTCTAACCTTCCTGTGGCTGAGAATCATTAATAACTACACTATAATATGTGTTCTTCATTATCATTTTTTCAAAAGCTCAAAGCTCAAAAAGAGGGCATGGGTGAGGAGACAATGTTTTTTTTCCCAATCTAGGGTAAACTAATAGATCAAGATAGTGGGGTATCAACAGTTTGACCTGAAAGAAAGAAAAGTCAATAATGACAGCCAAACTTAGGAGAAGAGGCAAGATGGCAGAGGAGGAGTGGGCTGAAATGACATCAGGTTACAGGAGTTCATCTAGATAGTTATCAAACCATTCCAAACACCTACAAACTCAACAGGAGATCGAAGAGAAGAAGAGTAGCAATTCTAGGAACAGAAAATCGACCACGTTCTGTAAGGTAGGACATGCGGAGAAGTGAATCTGAAGCAACAGGAAGATACACCATGGTGGGGCGGAGGGGTCGGCTCCCAGAAAGCAGCAGAGCAGCGGAACACAAATCAGAACTTTTAGAAGTCTGCTCCACTGAAGGACATCACTCCAGAGCTAAACGGGGTGTAGTCCTCACGGGGACAGTGTGGTCTCAGGTCCCGCAGGGTCACAGAAAGATTGGGGGTGTCTAAGTGTGGCAGAGCTGCCAGCTATCAGAGTGGGGAAGCCGACTACAAAGCCAGAGCCGAGGAGTGAGCTCTCAGCTAGGGGTTACCTTAAACCGTGATCTGAGGCACAGTTGGGCCACTGCTCTTTGAGCAGGGGCCCCCACAAGTGGCAGATCCAGGGAGACTCACCTTCCTCCTCTGGAGGCAGAAATCTGCTGGGTTTGGAGACTCCAAATGCAGGTGTGCGCCAGAGACAGAAACACTCAGTCACAGGCGGGGTGAGTCCAGAGTGCGGCAGGAGAACAGGGAGATGGGAGTGATTGACCCCTTTTCTCTGAGAGCATACTGAGGAGTGGGGCCCTGAACTCTCAGCTCCTCCAGCCTGGATATTGGGAGGCCACTGTTTTCATTCCCATCCTCCAGAGTTTTACAAAAAGTGCTCAGGGAACAAAAACTCCTGAGAGTGAATCCAAGCGGATTACTTAGCCTGGCCCCTGGCAAGAGCAGTGCAATTCCATCTCAGGCAAAAACATTTGAGAATCACTACAACAGACCCCTCCTCCAGAAGATCAGCAAGAAATCCAGCCAAGACCAAGTTCACCAAACCAGGAAAACAGCAGAACTCCAGAGCTAGGTGAAAGCAATGCATGGAATTCATGGCTCTCTCCCCATGATCCTTTAGTCTTGAAAGTTAAATTAAATTTTTTTTAATTTTATTTTTTTCTTATCCTAATTTCTTTAACTTTTCCTCTTTCCTCTTTTAACATTTATTAACTAGTTTATCTTAACAATACCTTTCTTAAAAAAATCTTTTTAAACATTCATTATTATAGACATATTTTATCCTTCATTGTATTTAACCTTATTTTTTGTATACATATAGGTTTTAGTGGGGGTTTTTTTGTTTGTTTGTTTGTTTTTGTTTGTTTTGTTTTACTAAAAAACTTCGGGTTATAATTTATTCTAATAGGTCAAAATATACCTAAATCTAGCACAGGGCTTTGTTTTAATCTCCAGCTTGAGCCCATTCTCTCCCCCACTTTTTTTTTTTCTCTTCTTTCTTTTCCCAACCAACTTATCAATTCCTTTCTTAGAGTTTTTTTTAATTTTCATCTTTACAGCCATACTCCATCCCTTCATTGTGTTTACCTTTATTTTTCTATATATATAAGTTTTTTTTTTCTTTAAAATTTTGGGAGGTAGCTTCTCCTAAGAGACCTAAATTATATGTGTGTGTGTGTGTGTGTGTGTGTGTGTGTGTGTGTATACATATATATAATTTTTAAAATTTCTTTTTACCCATTTTTTTCTCCCCCTGGTTTGGGGTCTCTTCTGATTTGGTTAGCGTACATTTTTCTGGGGGACTTTGCCACTCTTTTAGTATTTTATTCTCTCCTTCATATATTTTTATCTGGATAAAATGAGAAGGCGTAAAAACTTACCAAAAAAACAAAAGACAAAAAACAAGAGGCAGTACTGATGGCTAGGGATCTAATCAATACAGACATTGGTAATATGTCAGAGCTAGAGTTCAGAATGATGATTCTCAAGGTGCTAGCTGGGCTTGAAAAGGGCATGGAGGATATTAGAGCTGTCTGGAGAAATAAAATCCCTTTCTGGACAAATAAAAGAACTAAAATCTAACCAAGCTGAAATCCAAAAAGGTAGTAATGAGATGCAATCAAGAATGGAGGCTTTTACTGCTAGGAAAAATGAGGCAGAAGAGAGAATTAGTGATATAAAAGACCAAATGATGAAGAATAAAGAAGTTGGCAAAAGGGAGACAAACAATTACAGGACCACGAGGGAAGAATTCGAGAGATAAGTGATACCAGAAAATGAAACAATATTAGAATAATTGGGATTCCAGAAGAAGAAGAAAGAGATAGGGGGTACAGAAGGTATATTGGAGCAAATTATAATAGAGAATCTCCCTAATATAGCAAAGGGAACAAGCATCAAAATCCAGGAGGCACAGAGAAGCCCCTACAAAATCAATAAAAATAGGTCCACACCCCATCATCTAATAGTAAAACTTACTAGTCTTAGTGACAAAGAGAAAATCCTGAAAGCAGCTCAGGATAAGAAGTCTGTAATATACAACAGTAGAAATATTAGATTGGCAGCAGACTTATCCACAAAGACCAGGCAGGCCAGAAAGAACTGGCATGATATATTCAGAGCACTAAATGAGAAAAATATGCAGCCAAGAATACTATATCCAGTTAGGCTGTCATAGAAAATAGAAGGAGAGATAAGAAGCTTCCAGGACAAATAAAAATTAAAAGAATTTGCAAACACCAAAACAGCCCAACAGGAAATATTGAAAGGGGTCCTCTAAGCAAAGAGAGAGCCTAAAGGGAGTAGACCGGAAAGGAACAGAGACAATATACAGTAATAATCACCTTACAGGCAATATAATGGCATTAAATCCATATCTTTCAATTGTTACCCTGAATGTAAATAGGCTAAATGCCCCAATCAAAAGACACAGGGTATGAGAATGGATTAAAAAACAAACAAACAAACTCATCAATATGCTGTCTACAAGAAACTCATTTTAGACCCAAAGACAACTCCAGACTTAAAGTAAGGGGGTGGAAAACAATTTACCATGCTAATGGACATCAAAAGAAAACTGGGGTGGCAATCTTTATATCATATAAATTAGATTTTAAACCAAAGACTATAATAAGAGATGAGGAAGAACACTATATCATGCTCAAAAGGTCTGTCCAAAAATAAGATCTAATAATTTTAAATATCCTTGCCCCTAACATGGGAGCAGCCAACTATATCAACCAATTAATAACAAAATCAAAGAATCACAGAGACAATAGTACAATAATAGTAGGGGACTTTAACAGCCCCCTCACTGAAATGGACAGATCATCCAAGCAAAAGATCAACAAGGAAATAAAGGCTTTAAATGACAGACACACTGGACCAGATGGACATCACAGATATATTTACAACATTCCATCCCAAAACAACAGAATACACACTCTTCTCTAGTGCACATGGAACATTCCTCAGAATAGATCACATCCTGGGTCACAAATCAGGTTTCAACCAGTACCAAAAGATTGGGATCATTTCCTGCATATTTTCAGACCACAATGCTCTGAAGCTAGAATTCAATCATAAGAGGAAAGTTGGAAAGAACTCAAATACATGAAGGGTAAAGAGCATCTTCCTAAAGAATGAATGGGTCAACCAGGAAATTAAAGAAAATTTGAAAAAATTCAAGAAAATGAAAACACAACTGCTCAAAATCTTTGGGACATAGCAAAGACAGTCCTGAGAGGAAAGTATATAGCAATACAAGTCTTTCTCAAGAAACAAGAAAGGTCTCAAGTATACAACCTAACCCTATACTTAAAAGGAGCTGGAGAAAGAACAGTAAGGAAAATCTAAACCTAGCAGGAGAAGAGAAATAATAAAAATCAGAAAATAAAATAGAAAATCAATAAAATAAAATATAAATCAATAAAATAAAATCAATAAAATAGAAACCAATAAAATAGAAACCAAAGGAACAATAGACAAATCAACGAAACTAGGAGCTGGTTCTTTGAAAGAATTAATAAGATTGATAAACCCCTGGCCAGACTTATCAAAAAGAAAAAAGACCCAAATAAATAAAATCATGAAAAAAAGAGGAGAGATCACAACCAACACCAAAGAAATAGAAACAATTATAATAACATATTATGAGCAACTATATGCCAGCAAATTTGACAATCTGGAAGAAATGGATGCATTCCTGGAGACATATAAACTACCAAAACTGAACCAGGAAGAAATAGAAAGCCTGAACAGACCCATAACCAGTAAGGAGATTGAAGCAATCATCAAAAATCTCCCAATAAACAAGAGCCCAGGGCCAGACGGTTTCCCAAGGAAAGTCTACCAAACATTTAAAGAATTAATATCTATTCTCCTGAAACTGTTCTCAAAAATAGAAATGGAAGGAAAACTTCCAAACTCATTTTATGAGGCCAGCATTACCTTGATCCAAAAACCAGACAAAGACCCCATTAAAAAGGAGAATTGCAGGGGCACCTGGGTGGCTCAGTGGGTTAAAGCCTCTGCCCTCGGCTCCGGTCATGATCCCAGGGTCCTGAGATGGAGTCCCACATCTGGCTCTCTGCTCAGCAGGGAGCCTGTTACCCCTCCTTCCCTTTCTACCTGCCTTTCTGCCTACTTGTGATCTCTGTCTGTCAAATAAATAAATAAATAAAATCTTTAAAAAAAAAAAAGAATTGCAGACTAATATCCACGATGAACAAAGATGCAAAAATTTTCACTAAAATACTAGCTAAGAGGATCCAACAGTACATTAAGAGGACTATTCACCATGACCAAGGGGGATTTATTCCCAGGCTCCAAGTTTTGTTTAACATCTGCAAATCAATCAAAGTGGTACAATACATTAATAAAAGAAATTAAAAGAGCCATATGACACTCCTAAAAGATGCTGAAAAAGCATCTGACAAAGTACAGCATCCTTTCTCGACCAAATTTCTTCACAGTATAGGGAAAGAGAGTATATACAACAGTATCATCAAAGCCACCTAGGAAAAACCCACAGCAAATATCATTCTCGATGGCGAAAAACTGAGAGCTTATCCCTGAAGGTCAGGAACACGGCAAGGCTGTCAACTATCACCACTGCTATTCAACATAGTATTAGAAGTCCCAGCCTCAGCACTCAGACAATAAAAGGACATAAAAGGCATCCAAATCAACAAAGAAATCAAACTCTCAACTCCTTGCAGGTGATACCATACTTTATGTGGAAAACACAAAAGACTCCACTCCAAAACTCCTAGAACTCATAGAGGAATTCAGTAAAGTATCAGGATATACAATCAATGCACAGAAATCAGTTACATTTCCATATACCAACAGTAAGAGAGAAGAAAGAGAAACTAAGGAGTCAATCCTATTTACAGTTGCACCCAAAACCATAAGATACCGAGGAATAAACCTAACCAAAGAGGCAAAGAATCTGAACTCAGAAAATTATGATGTGGGCTGCCTGGGTAGCTCAGTGGGTTAAAGCCTCTGTCTTCAGCTCAGGTCATGATCCCAAGGTCCTGGGATCGAGCCCCGCATCAGGTTCTCTGCTCAGCAGGGAGCCTGCTTCCTCCTCTCTCTCTCTCTCTACTGCCTCTCTGCCTACTTGTGATCTGTCTGTCAAATAAATAAATAAAATCTTAAAAAAAAAAGAAACTATGATGTACTCATGAGAGAATTTGAGGAAGACACAAATAAATGGAAAAAGCATTCCATGCTCATTGGATTGGAAGAATAAATATTGTGAAAATGTCTATGCTACCTAAAGCAATCTACACATTTAATGCAATCCCTATCCAAATACCATTAATTTTTTTCAAAGAAATGGACCAAATAATCCTAAAACTTATATGGACCCAGAAAAGACCTCGAATAGGCAGAGGAATGTTGAAAAAGAAAGCCAAAGTTGGTGTCATCACAATTCCGGACTTCAAGCTCCATTACAAAGCTGTCATCATCAAGGCAGTATGGTATTGGCACAAAAACAGACACATAGATCAATGGAACAGAACCAAGAGCCCAGAAATAGACCCTCAACTCCATGGTCAACTAATCTTTGACAAAGCAGGAAAGAATGTCCAATGGAAAAATGACAGCCTCTATAACAAATGGTGTTGGGAAAATTGGACAGCCACATGCAGAAAAATGAAACTGGACCATACCCTTACACCACACACAAAAAAGAGACGCAAAATGGATGAAGGACTTCAATGTGAGAAAGGAATCCATCAAAATCCTTGAGGAGAACACAGGTAGCAACCTCTTTGACCTCAGCCACAACAACTTCTTCCTAGAAACATTGCCCAAGGCAAGGGAAGCAAAAATGAACTATTGGGACTTCATCAAGATCAACTTCTTGCACAGCCAAGAAACAGTCAACAAAACCAAAAGATAACTGACAGAATGGGAGAAGATATTCACAAATGACATATCAGATAAAGGGCTAGTATCCAAAATCTATAAAGAACTTATCAAACTCAACACTCAAAGAACAAATGAGCCAATCAAGAAATGGGCAGAGGACATGAACAGACATTTCTGCAAAGAAGACATCCAGATGGCCAACAGACACATGAAAAAATGTTCAACATCACAAATCATCAGGGAAATACAAATCAAAACCATAGTGAGGTACCACTTCACACTAGTCAGGATGGCTAAAATTAACAACTCAGGAAACCACAGATGTTGGAGAGTATGTGGAGAAAGGAGAACCCTCCTACACTGTTGGTGGGAATGCAAGCTGGTGCAGCCACTCTGGAAAACAACATGGAGGTTCCTCAAAAAGTTGAAAACAGAGCTACCCTATGACCCAGCAATTGCACTACTGGGTATTTACCCTAAAGATATAAATGTCGTGATCCGAAGCGGCACGTGCACCCAAATATTTGTAGCAGTAATGTCCACAATAGCCAAACATGGAAAGAACCTAGATGTCCATCAACAGATGAATGGATAAAGAAGAAGTGGTATATATATATACACTGGAATACTATGCAGCCATAAAAGAAATGAAATCTTGCCATTTGCAATGACTTGGGTGGAACTAGAGGGTATTGTGCTGAGAAAAATAAGCCAATCAGAGAAAAACAATTATCATACAATCTCCCTGATATGAGGAATTTGAGAGGCAGAGTGAGGTTTTGGGGGTAGGGAAGGAAAAAATGAAACAAGATGGAATTGGGAGGGAGACAAACCATAAGAAGATGTGGACTGCTAGCAAAGAACTGGGACTAGGCACCTATATTGGAGGCTAGCATCCAGCTATAGCTCTATAAGTACGCAGGCCCTCAGACGTTTGCCCTGGGTACCCTGGCTGTCAGGATTAAGGCACAGAGGCTAATGCCAGACCCTCCCACCCCACCTTTTGTTAGAACTCCATGTCTAAGACATACCCCAGACTTGATTCCCATCATTTTGGGGGTACATCAAGAACAGAGCCCGAAGGCCTGGATGTCTAATGAGAAATCAAGGGATCAGTGACAACTCAGTCTTCTGTTTCCCTAATTGTTGACCTGATAAATAAGTGAGATACAAATATTGAGAATGAGATGTCATTAGTCATGACAATGACCTCATATTTTCAGTGCATTGAAATATTTTCACATATCTTATAAATCGTATTTGTTGAGTTAGTGTTTCTTTTTTTTTTTTTTAGAAAACAAAACATTATTCCTTTTATCATCACACCACATTCAAGGTTCTTAAAAAAATTTTACATGTGTACCCATAACATACATTAGTACTAAGGTTCACCTGAGATTTCTTATGTTCTCTAAAATGTGAAGAGAAAGCATCAGCAGCTGAAACACATATTCAAATAATGAAACAAACTGGGTAACTTAATTTAAATTCTTAAAATCTCAGCTCTCAGGATGTTAAGAATTGTGTAGTATGATCTTTTTACCCAAACAGATATTTCAGAGAACTCAAGGAATGCTAAATAAATCCTCCTGAATTAGTAGCTGCTTATTGTACAGCAAAGATCCTCCAGTGGTAGAGAATAGTTTGGCCAGGATTCTTTCCCACTTGTTTTAGAGGGAAAATGCTGATTACTCTATTAGGGGCACACATGAGGTGTGCCAACCAACATGCTCACAACATTAATAGAAGAATTATCAAGAAGGTCGACAGCAAATACTCAGACGTGTGGAAACACCTCCCACCTCTCACCTAATAGCAAACCCCAGAAACAGAACATATTTACATGTAAGAAGGCAGATAAAGAAACAAACATACACATAATAGCTATGTTTTAATAGAAAGTATGATGACATGGTGCAGAAAGGTAATTACACAGTACCTTCAAAGATTGCTTTTAAGCAAGACAGGAAAGTAACTATGTCTGGTACAGAAATGATAAATCATAAATGAATTAAAAACTTTAAATACGCTTACTCCCCCTGAAAGTATGGACCATTATGTTAGGAATAAAATTCAGACAACAACATAAGTAATTCAAAGGCAAGTAAAGTGTGCTGCCTTGTTTCTCCAACATGAAAACAAAAATCCACTCTATCAGAAACACTAACTTTTTTCCTATGGAGAAAACAAACAAACAAACCCACCCTTATACCTCTTATGATAAATCCACTGAGTCCTGTGACTGACATTTTAAGTCACTAATTTTCCTGCCCTGGCTAGATAGTATAATGGTACTGTAGTGGATAATACAATAAAAGACTTGAATATTAATGAAAGATTTGGCTAAATATGAAAGCTGTTTGTTTAGGAAAAACACTTGAGAAATAAGGTAGCTTCATCAACATTAGATTTTCATCACAGGTTTTAAGACATACCACGGAACATAAGTGCTTTTATGAGTCGTAAAAATTGCTTCAATTTCTGACACTCTGTGCTTCAAGGAATCCTGACTGGCAGCTGATTAAAGTTGTGCTCCAGTCATTACCTTCTGTAGTGAAATTAGTAGGCTAGACAATCGCATTGTAATTCATCAAAGGGAATTAACATTGCAAAAGATCTTTAGGTTATCATCGTATATTTATTTAGTGTATAATATAAATTTTTTCAAGCAATTTCTAATAAAAAATGTGCCAGAGAGTATGTCTTATCAATTCATCTGAAGTTATGACAATCCATTTCTACACATTTGGTCTCTGTAAATGGAGAAGTTTTATCTGCCTTGAATTCCCTGTGTGATGGCATTAAAATAAATTACAGAGAGAATGTGATCTCTCTGTTATTACTGTCTCTTGCATGTTCTATTTAAAATCAGCTTGTGCACCATCTACTCTTGAAAGGATCCTTCAAATGCAAACAATACAATATTTTCACCCTAGTACAAAGTAAATAATTCACTGTCAGACTTTCTCTCTTGAAAACCAATGTGTTAACATCATGCACTATGCTCTAGAAATCTAGAAATCTTACGTGTGAAAACATCATAGCTAAATAATGATGCTAATTGGGTTTAAAGACATATATATATAAATGTACTTTAGTAAAATTAAAGTTTTTAAAGGATTACAAATTGAACACATTCCAATCTCAATGAATTAGAACAAAGTGAGACATCAAATGAGTTTAGGTACAGTCTTATCAGTCTTCAGAAGTCAATTCTAAGTTCTCAACATTTATTCTCTTGAACTAGACATAGAGGAGAAAAAGTTTAGTGTATGAAAATCTGTGGGTGATAAAAAGAAGTATCAGAAAATGAAAAGACTGGTAGAATATATTATTCACTCATTCAGCTACAAATTCGACGGACTTGTGTTAAATTCATGTCTTATTTAGATGTCACAGGAATGGCTAATACATTTAATACTCACTAATTTCCTTTTAAAAAGCACCTAGGAAATATACTACATTTTTCAAGAGCTTTACAGTTATCTTTAATGTTAGAGTGAAGGAAATTTTTTAAATTAGCAACTGCAAAAAGTTGGGTTTTGTTTTTAAATGAAGCTATTTATCACTGACAAGAAATAATTGTAAAATAATCATTATCCCTTTGAAATAACGTTTTAGTCTCTTTCTAAATGTTGACCAATACTAAAATGTAAAGTCATCATCAGAACGTGGCACCATGTTGGCTCCCCCCCCCTTCTATGGCTTTGCTTCTACTTGCCACCATACTATTTTTGTGTTTGTTTTATTATTTGCTTTTGGTCACCCACTCCATGCTCCCACAAGCATGAATGGTATTTGGTATTACTACTGTATTTGACATGTGAACACAAGAGTGATATAATTCTGCCTTTGTAGCCAAAAATCAAGCAAGAAGATAAAAATAACATCATGTATATGCAGCTATGTACTGCCCCAGCATTCCATCATATAAGCATTAATTTCAAATATTGTATCAATATAGCTCATTTATTGCATATTTGATAAACTTATATAAAATGGAATGCTGACTCATAAAGACATTGGTCTAGTGAGTTCAAGAAAACTGCAATAAAAAGGACAAATTAATCTACACTGGGGTGAAAGAGCAGGACAAAATATTATCATGTAATAATCTGTAAATATAGAATGTCATTGGAATGCTAAACTATAAAAATCATCTTTGAAAACTCTATGAGGATGAACCCTAATTTTTATTTTAATGAGTTACCGAGGAAAGGCAACTAAACCATGACAAAGTAGCAAAGGGCTTTTGAAGATCAACACTCACACTTATTGACCACAGCTTTCTAACTAATAGACTACCTTCCACTGCAACTAGCGGTTGTTAAGTTGCATCACGAGGCTCTTCGTCATGAAAAGAAAGCCCTTGCCTCATGATGAAACAACACTTTGTAGGCACGAAGAATAGAAAACTACAATCCAAATTCACTTGTTTCTTTGACTCACAAGAGCACAGTTTTAAGGCTGGCAAAAATATATAGTTATTGAAAATAATCAGAATTTAATACTTTATTAAAGCTATAATTTTTAGCATTCAGGTGCTATCTATCTGCTGGTAAGTACTTTATACACATTATTGCTTTTAATTTTCCCAATAACCCCCATCAGATTGGCATTCTAATTCCCATGTCACAGGTGAGGAAATGAGGCTTAAGTGTTTTTTGTTTTTTGTTTTTTTAATTCCACCCCATTCACAGATACAGACATCCATCCATCCATTCATTTACTGACTCACACATTCAACAGATATTTAAAGAACACCAGCTTTTAAGCACTGTGGCAGTAACTGAAGCTAGGGCTGTGCACAAAGGAGTCAGAGTCACCAGAGGAGGAGCCATTTCATCTGGCGATCAGGCTCACATATGCCAAACGGAATGTAAGCAACCTTCACTGCATTACTGTCTAACATGAAAAAATCTGTATAACCTATTACTTCATTAACACCATTAAATTATTGTTTCTTTTCCCTTTCCATTTTCTTTCAGGAAGAGTGAATTATGAAGTGGTGTATGATAAAGTAATATGAAATACTCTAACATCTCACTTTACTTACAAAATTGAAATCTGTAAATGCTCCTAAAGTTCAAGACTATCTTAATTACAAATGGACTAAACGAACCATAAACTTTTTATGGTGTTTCCGCAAAATGCCAGTGCTGTTCACGTTACTGGTGAACAAAAACATCAGGGATGTGTTGTCACATTAGGCCATGATTACAGTGAGTACCGAACTGTATATAGGCTCTTGGGAGAGTGACAAAAAGTACGCCCTACTCTGAGATTACAAAAAATGGTGTTCCCCATTAAACCAACTTGAGCTATACATGTGCAATACTGTGTTAATGTTGACATATCATTCATACTGAAGCAATCCTGAAACTTAGAACTTGAATCAAGGAGGAATTTGAAAGATTGCTCAGTAAATCCCACTTTTGATGGTGTACAACTGTAGTTGGCTAAAGGGCTGTGAAATGCAAGAGAATTAGACAAGCCCTTAGACTTTTTATTGAATGATAGCTATTCTGTAATCAGCTTCTGAAGGAGGAAAAATGGTGAAGAAATCCCCACTGAGCTATGTAAGTGCATCCTGATTGCAGCTGAATGAAACCACAGTCCTGCCTGGCCATAGGTCATTGAAAAACTACTGACTAAAGGGATTTTCCTAGCCACAGGAATTAACTATATTCAAACCTCCTATGATAGTTGCCTAAATAATAGTAAACATTTCAGACAAGACAGATAAGAATTGATTGCATTTCATAAAATTGGGCATTGAGTAGGTTCAAGGAGAGGGTACTGAATTTCACTGATGTGTTAACTCCTTTAGAGATGAATCTTATGCACTAAAAGCAATTCCAAGTTTACTCACAACTGATCCCTTCCCCCAAAAAGGAGTGAGTGGGGTTACATTAGACTCTACTAATATGTACATGGCTTATACTTATTAATTACTCCACATCAGTCATAAAACCCAGGGGACTTATTTGGAAGAAAGTGAGCAAATGTGTGTTGTTGCCAAGTTTAAAACTATGAATTCCACTGGTAGATAAAATGGCCAGTGGACCTGTACAATAGGAGGCTGGATTAAGTATGTACGTATTTCTTTATCACATGTATATAATGCCTACTATGCATTGCTAATACTTTACAATATATTCATTTCTCTAATTCTTATAAAAAACTGATGATGTGAATAATATTTTTATTATCCCCATTGTACAGACGAACAAACCGGGGACATGAGAGAGTAAAGAATTGCTGAAAGTCACACAAATCCTGGCAGAATCAGGTTCAGGGCCACATAGTCTTCTAAGACCACACCCTTAGCAATGATGCTGAGCTCCTTCTGTATAAACAATCCTGTAGAGTTATAACCACAGGGTGGCCTAAATTGGAATGCCCAATGAGAACCACTAAAGTTATAGCTTGAAGCAGGAAAGAAAGCAGCAGGAAAAGATTTTAGGTATGTTTAACACATTCATTTCATTCTTAGTTTCAAGTGAGACCAATGCTGAAATGTCTAGTTCTTATTTTTTTTCCTCCCAATTTCTTTTTCTCCTAACAATTTTAGGGACTGAAGAGGAAACAGAGAAGGTTGGAAAGAAAAGTTTCCATAATGGGACAATATTCCCTTTTCCGCTTACTTTCAACGTATGTTATATTCCTATGTAGGAAAGGAATGGGATTTTTAAAAATCGCATGATATCCTAAAAATGATCACTGAAATATCATCTAGACATTGACTCTTGATAGATAGAATTCAATTAAAAATAAAACAATATTAAAAAAAAACTCATCATAGTATCATAATGGTACCATAAATGGTACCACTGACCTGGAGGATATCCTCCATCTCAAATTAAACACACTAAGGAATTGAGCTACCTTTTCTTCCCAGCTTAGGTTATGAAAAAAATAAGCTTTAGAAAGAAAAATAAATCATAATTCAGACTTCAAAAACAAAATTATAGAAAAATCACAACTAAAAAGAAGTTGTTCCCTGACTTCCAAAAACCTGACAGGAGCTTGACAGGAAACATTTTTTGGAAGTCAACCATCTAAAATGTTGCTTATTCATGATGCTGCCAAGGTAGAAAATACTGAGAAGGAAATGAGATTGCAATCTCTCCCTGTCCAGCTGTCAAAGACGACAGCAAATTTCTCTTCCACTGAAGAGACAAAACTTGAAAAAAAAAATCACACTTTCTGAAAACTATACATCACCTCAGTGGGTTTGAGGAACATCTAAAAATGGATGTAATGTGACAGCAGCCACCTGGACACCAATTCAGAAATGACAAAGATTATTGCTGTAGTACAGTGTGAGCAATAGGAAATCGGCAAATCATAATGAAGAAAAGAGTCTAT
The DNA here is from genome assembly GCF_002288905.1 of Enhydra lutris kenyoni. Lineage (NCBI taxonomy): Eukaryota > Metazoa > Chordata > Mammalia > Carnivora > Mustelidae > Enhydra > Enhydra lutris. The sequence continues at coordinate 39,665,061 of NW_019154090.1, read as the reverse complement.
GCGTGTAAAACTACACAGAAAGCATGATTAGGCCTTCAGGGTGTTGGAGGAACACAGAGATACTGAGCAAGGAGACAGTTTACAAGCCTCAGATATGGTTTTTTTTCCCCCCTCTGGTGTTCACTTTAGTATTTTACTCAGTCTTCTCTTCAATGTAACTATCAATTACACAGTTTAATGTTAATAAATCAATGACCCTGGAAGGATGGCCAACTTGGACAGGACTCATACAACTCAGTGGTCAACTGGAAACACTAACCAGTGTCTGAAGAACACTTTAGAAGAGGGACTATAATATCCATCAAAGAGCGGGTCTCTTTTTTCCTCTTAAAGCTAGAGAAATCAAGGTATACGCCAGTAGAGGTGACTCTTAGAAATACAAGAGTCAAAGCAAGCTAATCCTTCAAACCAGTCTAGAAAGGCAGTTATAGGCGTGTCAGAGGGAAACCATTCAGAATCTCCTTCTCTGCCCAGCTTGCTCTCTCATGTCATCTCTCATCCTCATGGTCCTCTCCAGTTTTTCATTTTTCAATAGATATGTAACATTAACAAGCCACATCTTATTTGTTGATTATGAAAAGTCATCTCAATTCAGTGATTCTTTACTTTTTTAACTACTGTCATTATTCTGTATCTCAGCTTTTGGGCTTCTTTTCTCATATTTTTTTTCTTTCTTTCTTTTTTTTTTAAGATTTATTTATTTATTTATTTGACAGACAGAGATCACAGGCAGGCAGAGAGGCAGGCAGAGAGAGAGGGGGGAAGCAGGCTCCCCGCCGAGCAGAGAGCCTGATGCGGGGCTCGATTCCAGGACCCTGGGACCACGAACCGAGCCAAAGGCAGAGGCTTTAACCCACTGAGCCACCCAGGCACGCCTTCTTTTCTCATATTTAATTCCAGTCTTCATGATAGTTACTTTTCCACAATTCACTGCCTTTAACTAAGCAGACTCCATTAGTATCAGTGCTTTCTTCCTCAGGATATCTTTCACCTTACCTGTAATTAATGTGCTTTTGACCTTCTCCCCAAATACAGAGGGAATCATATTTTATTATTTTTGAATCTCTGATACCAGGCATAGTCCCTTACACTTAGCAGATGCTCAAAAAGTGCTTATAAGTATAAAATACAACACTCTGAAAAACTTCTAGAACACTGTATTACTATCCTCTTTTTTCTTCCAAAAAATATAACATAAAGAAACACTGGAGCACAGGTGCAGACCCCATGAATTGTAAGAAGATTGGGCATCTAGTCAACCTGGTGATCGATCAAAACAAATCTCTATGTATCATTTCCTCTCTTCCACAGGGCTCCCATTTGATTTTCCAGGATCATTCTGATTCTTGCCTTGCTAGTCTCAACACTGCAGGTGTTTCCCCTAGTGCCGCAGAAGGGGATGCAGTGGTGTAAGTTTAAATGCTGTAGGGGTCCCCAGCAAAAGACAGTGGGAGGAGGTGGGTATAGAGAACAAAAGCAATCTTCTAACCTTTAGTCAGTTCCTGATTAATGACATTATGTACAAGAAAAGTAGTCTTCTATATCCATTGCCTCTTTACTTCATCTTTACTATCCCCTCACTTCCAAACTATCTACTGGAGATACTGCTTGGATTAAGGCAATACAGCCCCAAGCATATTCTGGTTTTATTTATTTGGGGATGACAGGTAGAGGGTGTAAAGTTGAGGAGGCTTCAGGCTGTCCTTTGGAGGTGGGAAGTGGGGGTAAACCAGGGGTGAAGTGGGGAGAAATATATATAGTTTCACATCATAGTAATCATCTCCTCTTAAAACAATCAAGGGGATAAAGATATATCTATTTAGAGATTCATTTCATCTCAGTTTTATAGATGAATGACAAAAAGAAAAAAAGAATTATCTTCCATATCAATATTCCTCCCATGTACTTCTGGCTTAAGCGGAACTTCTGAAATAAATTCTACCATGAGAAATAAAATGGAGTTAGAATCCTTTTCCATTCATTATCACATTAAAATGATGTTTTAATAGAATTCTTATTTTATAGATGACAAGTTCTGTGTATTGTAATAAGCACTAGAACTACATCAAGTAAACATGAAGATAAATAAACCTTGAAAGCAAATTGTGCAATTATTAAAAATTAATAGATGCAGTAAACCAAACATAAATAAATCAAATTCCATTTTTCCACTCAACATTAGATTAATTTAGTCTATAAACACGTTCTTAAAACCTTGTATTCTGTCGAATGTGTTTCATATAATTGGGGAAAACTCAGCATTTGTTACCATTTATCATAAAGTACCTACAGTTTTTATTCTAATATTATATGAGAATCAGTTTTATACTGTTGGCTTTGCTTTTATTTCTTGATTTTTTTTTTCAAAGGACGCTTGTATCCCATGGTTAACATTCATCATTTAATACAGGTTGTTTAAGACTTGAAGCTAAATCAAGATTACCATATAATGTGGAAGTTACATATATGAATAAAGCTTTGATCAAGGTAAAGAATTAATCATAAAATCGAAATGGTTTTATCATTATATATATTATGTTATTATAACATATATTATGTTATTATCATTACATAATAAATCCATCAGTGAGAAAGTAATTGTTATAATGTAATGATAAATAAATATTGTCAGCACAACTGATAACTGTATATTAGCATTTTTTACCTTTGTATTGCAAAGAAGGCCCTCTCATTTCTGAACACTATTTTGCTAGGACATTTTTTCTGAGCACAGAGAAGTCAGCATTAATGAGCTTGATCACTTACAATGAGCATGGTCAGCACTGCCTCTGCTTTTTGGAAACTTAAAAAAGGAGCACTTTTAATGACTTTCTCCAGTGCACATCTGGCTCTGTTGGACCTCTGCTAGCAGGCTTGGTGGGCAACCCCTGGATTAGACTATGATAAATTGAATAAAAGTACTGGTGAGAAGTCAAGTGATAACTTCTAACAATCAACAGCAAACCTGAAATGATAATGCCTCTATAATGTCAGCTTCCCTCCACTGGGGCTTGATCCTGAAGAACACAGAAATAACCCCACAGTGATTGCACAGCTGAGATATTTGCATTCTTTAACATTCTCTTTAGGAGTTTTCTGCCATTGGGGGAGGGTTGCTTTTGGTGTGTGTGTGTGGTGGGGAGGGGGGGTTTCCAGACCAGGATAAAGACAGCTCCTTGAAGGTGAATGTTTACCTCCTTTTCTTCATTGCATTTTATACTCAATAAATACTCACCAGAAGATTGTTGACTGAAGTTTTAACTCCAGAACCTTGCCGAGGAGAGGAGACTAGAGCAAAAAATTTCCCTGCGGACCACAAGGAAGTAAAGATTTAATTTGAGGGGTAACATGGGTCTGAACCTTTTATCCTCTTCCTTGCAAGAAGTAGGCATCAAGGCCATAGCCTCCTATCCAGAGCTGTTAGTCTCAGACAAACACATAACTTCAGATTAAAGACAAAATAGGTCTAGGGTTTTTACTTCAACAGGTTGTGCCTATTTTGGATATTTTGAAAACAAAAAGCCTTCAATATTGAAAAACAGTCATCATCTATACACTCTGCTTACATCTTATGTGCCACAATAATTGTAGCCATATAGGCATGTTATGTAAAACCTTTGATGAAGTGTTAGTGTGGCCAAATTCTCTGAACAATTCTGTTGGTGGGACCATGTATGAAAATGATTTTGAATCTCTCATTTGAGAAGGGAGCATAACAACAAAAAAGAGCCAAAATGGGGGGAGGAGCAAGATGGCAGAGGAGTAAGAGGCCTAAATATCTTCACATCTCAGGAACTCAGCTAGATAGTTACCAAACCATTCTGAACACCTACAAACTCAAGAAGAGACTGAAGAGAAGAGCAGATATTTGTGAAAAGTGACCATGTTCTGGAAGGTAGGACGTGTGGAGAAGCGAATCCAAGGCAATACATAAGAAGACAGACAGTGGAGGGAGGGACTGGCCACCCGCAATCAATAGAGCAGTGGAGCACAAAATCTGAACTTTTACAAGTCGGCTCCACTGAGGGATGTTGCTCCAGAGGCTAAGTAGGGGGTGGAGCCCTCACAGGGATGGTGTGCTCTCAGGACCCATGGGGTCACAGAAAGACCAGGAGTGTCTGAGTGTGGCAGAGCTGCCAGGTATTGGAGTGGAGAAGCTGGCTGCAGAGATGGAGCTGAACAGTGGGCTCTCAGTTCAGGGTTACCTTAAACCATGATCCAAGGCACAGTTGGGCCATTGTTCTTCGAGCAGAGACCCCATAGGCAGCAGGTCCGGGGAGACTTCCTTCCTCCTCCAAGAGGAGGGGCATGGGAGCATACTGCAGGAATCGGCTGGATTTGGAAACTCCAAACAGAGCCATGGACCAGAGACAGAAACACTTGGTCACAGGCTGGGTGAGTTCAGAGTGCGGTGGAGACCAGGGAGATGGGAGGGACTGACTGCTTCTCTCTAAGGGTGCACTGAGGAGTGGGACCCCAACCTCTCAGCTCCTCCGAGCCAGAGATTGGGAGACCGCCATCTTCATTCACATCCTCCAAAGCTGTATGGAAAGGGATCAGGGAACAAAAGCTACCAAGAGTGAACTTGAGCAGATTACTTAGCCTGGCCCTTGGCAAGGGCGGTGCAATTCCACCTCAGAATCACTGCAACAGGCCCCTCTCACAGAAGATTAGCAAGAACATCCAGCCAAGAGCAAGTTCACCTATCAATGAGAACGGTGGAACTCCAGAGTTAAGGGAATGTAACATATAGAATTCATGGCTTTTCCCCCATGATTCCTTAGTCTTTCAAAGTTAATTTTTTTTATTTTGTTTCTTTCTTATTCTATTTTTAAACATTTTTCCTCTTTCCTATTTTAATGTTTTTAACTATTTTAACTTATCAATACTTAAAAAACACTTTTTAAATTTCCATTGTTATAGCCATATTCTATTCCTTCAGTGCACTTAACCTTATTTTTTTTTTTTTAAAGATTTTATTTATTTATTTGTTAGAGAGAGAGAGAGCATGAGCACAGGCAGACAGAGTGGTAGGCAGAGGCAGAGGGAGAAGCAGGCTCCCCGCTGAGCAAGGAGCCCGATGTGGGACTCGATCCCAGGACGCTGGGATCATGACCTGAGCCGAAGGCAGCCGCTTAACCAACTGAGCCACCCAGGTGTCCCAACCTTCTTTTTTATATACATATAGGCTTTTCTCTCTTTAAAATTTTTGGATACAGTTTCTTCTAACAGATCAAAATACACCCTAAATCTAGCACATGGCTTGGTTCCAGTCTCCAGCCTGATCACATTCTTTCCTCTTTTATTTTTTCCTCTTATTTCAACCAACTTCTTTTTTGTTTTTTTAAAGATTTTTATTTATTTGACAGACAGATCACAAGTAGGCAGAGAGGCAGGCAGAGAGAGAGAGGAGGAGGAGGCAGGCTCCCTGCTGAGCAGAGAGCCCGATGTGAGGCTTGATCCCAGGACCCTGAGACCACAACCTGAGCCGAAGGCAGAGGCTTTAACCACTGAGCTACCCAGGTGCCCCTCAACCAACTTCTTATCTTACCAATTCCTTTTTTAGAATCTTTTTAAATTTTCATCTTTATAGTCATATTCCACCCCTTCATTGTGTTTACCCTTATTTTTGTATATATGTAACTTTTTCTTTCTTTAAAATTTTAGGAGGCAGTTTCTTCTAACAGACCAAAATACATCCAAAATCAACTGTGTGGCTCTCTTGTATTCACCAGTCTTATCTATATCTATATCTATATCTATATCTCCAAATATCTGATATTGGGTCTCTTCTGATTTGGTTAGTGTATAGTTTTCTGGGGTCATTCCTACCCTTTTAGCATTGTGTTCTCTCAATCATCTATTCTTATCTGGATAAAATGATGAAGTGAAAAAACTCACCTCAAAAAAAAGAACAAGAGGCAGTAACAACAGCTAGGGACCTAATCAATATAGATATTAGTAAGACATCAAGCTATAGTTAAGCATGATGATTATCAAGGTGCTAGCTGGGCTTGAAAAAAGTATGGAAGATACTAGATAATCCCTTTTTGGAGAAATAAAATCCCTTTCTGGATAAATAAAAGAACTAAAATCTAACCAAGTTGAAATTTTAAAAAGCTATTAATGAGGTACAATAAAAAATAGAGGCTCTTACTGCTAGAATCAATGAGGCAGAAGAGAGAATTAGTGATATAGAAGACCAAATGATGGAGAATAGAAAAGCTGAGAAAAAGAGAGACAAATAATTACTGGACCACAAGGGGAGAATTTGAGAGATAAGTGATACCATAAAATGAAACAATATTAGAATAATTAGGATTCGAGAAGAATAAAGAAAGTGAAGGGGGCAGAAAGTATATTGTAGCAAATTATAGCAGGAAATACCCCAAATTTGGCAAAGGGAGCAAGCATCAAAATCCAGGAGGCACAGAGAACCTCTATCAAAATCAATAAAAATAGGTCAAAACCCCATCATCTTATAGTAAAACTTACAATCTCAGTGATAAACAGAAAATCCCAAAAGCAGCTTGGGACAAGATATCTATAACATAAAACAGAACAAATATTAGATTGGCAGCAGACCTATCCACAGAGATCTGGCAGGCCAGAAAGAATTGGCATGATATATTCAGAGCACTAAATGAAAAAAATATACAGCCAAGAATACTATATGCAGCTAGGCTGTCATTGAAATTAGAAGGAGAGATAAAAAGCTTCCAGGACAAACAAAAATTAAAAGAATTAGCAAACACCAAACCAGCCATATAGGAAAACCTGAAAGTGACCTTCTAAGCAAAGAGAGAACCTAAAAGTAACAGACCAGAAAGGAACAAAGACAATATATAGTAACAGTCACCTTACAGGCAATACAAGGGCACTAAATTCATACCTAAATTCACAATTGCCTAATTGCCTTGATAAAAAGACACAGGGTATCAGAATGGATTAAAACAACAAGACCCATTGATATGCTATCCATAAGAAACTCATTTTTAGATCCAAAGACAGCTCCAGATTTAAAGTGAGGGGGTAGAAAATAATTTACCATGCTAATGGACATCAAAAGAAAGGTGGGGTGGCAATCCTTAGATAAATTAGATTTTAAGCCAAAGACTATAAGAGATGATGAAAGATACTAAATCATACTTAAAGGGTCTGTCCAACAAGAAGATCTAAAAATTTTAAATATCTAAGTCCCTAATATGAGAGCAGCCAATTATATAAACCAATGAATAACAAAATCAAAGAAACACATCAACAATAATACAATAATAGTAGGGGACCTTAACACCTGCCATCAGTGAAATGGACAGATCATCCAAGCAAAAGATCAACAATGAAATAAAGGCTTTAAATGACACACTGGACCAGATCGGCTTCACAGATATATTCAGAACATTCCACCCCAAAGCAACACATTGTTCTCTAGTACACATAGAACATTCTCCAGAATAGATCACATTCTGGGTCAAAAATCAGGTCTCAACTCGTATCAAAAGATTGAGATCATTCCCCGCATATTTTTGGACCATAATGCTTTGAAACTAGAACCCAACCATAAGAGAAAACTTGGAAAGAACTCAAATACATGGAGGTTAAAGAGCATCCTACTAAAGAATGAATAGGTCAACCAGAAAATTAAAGAATTGAAAAAATTCATGAAAACACAACTGTTTAAAATCTTCGGGACACAGCAAAGGCAGCCCTCAGAGGGAAGTATGTAGCAATACAAGCCTTTCTCAAGAAACAAGAAAGGTCTCAAGTACACAACTTAACCCTACACCTAAAGGAGCTGGAGAAAGAATAGTAAGGAAAGCCTAAAGCCAGCAGGAGAAAAGAAATAATAAAGGTCAGAGCAGAAATCAATAAAATAGAAACCAAAAGAACAGTAGACAAATCAACGAAACTAGGAGCTGGTTCTTTGAAAGAATTAATAAGATTGATAAACCCCTAGCCAGACTTATCAAAAAGAAAAAGGACCCAAATAAATAAAATTATGAATGAAAGAGATCACACCCAACACCAAAGAAATACAAACAATTATAAGAGCATATTATGAGCAACTATACACCAGTAAATTTTTACAATTTGGCAGACAAGGATGCATTCCTAGAGACATATAAACTACCACAACTGAACCAGGAAGAAATAGAAAACCTGAACAGACAGCAGAATTCTACCAAACATTTAAAGAAGCATTAAAACCTATTCTCCTGAAACTGTTCCCAAAAATAGAAATGGAAGGAAAATTTCCAAACTCATTTTATAAGGCCAGCATTACCTTGAACCCAAAACTAGATAAAGACCCCCCATCAAAAAGGAGAATTGCAGACCAATATCCATGATGAACAAAGTTGCAAAAATTCTCACCAAAATACTAGCTAAGAGGATCCAACAGTACATTAAGAGGACTATTCACTTATTCCCAGGCTCCAAGTTTTGTTTAACATCTGCAAATCAATCAAAGTGGTACAATACATTAATAAAAGAAATTAAAAGAGCCATATGACACTCCTAAAAGATGCTGAAAAAGCATCTGACAAAGTACAGCATCCTTTCTCGACCAAATTTCTTCACAGTATAGGGAAAGAGAGTATATACAACAGTATCATCAAAGCCACCTAGGAAAAACCCACAGCAAATATCATTCTTGATGGCGAAAAACTGAGAGCTTATCCCTGAAGGTCAGGAACACGGCAAGGCTGTCAACTATCACCACTGCTATTCAACATAGTATTAGAAGTCCCAGCCTCAGCACTCAGACAATAAAAGGACATAAAAGGCATCCAAATCAACAAAGAAATCAAACTCTCAACTCCTTGCAGGTGATACCATACTTTATGTGGAAAACACAAAAGACTCCACTCCAAAACTCCTAGAACTCATAGAGGAATTCAGTAAAGTATCAGGATATATAATCAATGCACAGAAATCAGTTACATTTCCATATACCAACAGTAAGAGAGAAGAAAGAGAAACTAAGGAGTCAATCCTATTTACAATTGCACCCAAAACCATAAGGTACCGAGGAATAAACCTAACCAAAGAGGCAAAGAATCTGAACTCAGAAAACTATGATGTACTCAAGAAAGAATTTGAGGAAGACACAAATAAATGGAAAAGCATTCCATGCTCATTGATTGGAAGACCAAATATTGTGAAAATGTCTATGCTACCTAAAGCAATCTACACATTTAATGCAATCCCTATCCAAATACCATTAATTTTTTTCAAAGAAATGGACCAAATAATCCTAAAACTTATATGGACCCAGAAAAGACCTCGAATAGGCAGAGGAATGTTGAAAAAGAAAGCCAAAGTTGGTGTCATCACAATTCCGGACTTCAAGCTCCATTACAAAGCTGTCATCATCAAGGCAGTATGGTATTGGCACAAAAACAGACACATAGATCAATGGAACAGAACCAAGAGCCCAGAAATAGACCCTCAACTCCATGGTCAACTAATCTTTGACAAAGCAGGAAAGAATGTCCAATGGAAAAATGACAGCCTCTATAACAAATGGTGTTGGGAAAATTGGACAGCCACATGCAGAAAAATGAAACTGGACCATACCCTTACACCACACACAAAAAAGAGACGCAAAATGGATGAAGGACTTCAATGTGAGAAAGGAATCCATCAAAATCCTTGAGGAGAACACAGGTAGCAACCTCTTTGACCTCAGCCACAACAACTTCTTCCTAGAAACATTGCCCAAGGCAAGGGAAGCAAAAATGAACTATTGGGACTTCATCAAGATCAACTTCTTGCACAGCCAAGAAACAGTCAACAAAACCAAAAGATAACTGACAGAATGGGAGAAGATATTCACAAATGACATATCAGATAAAGGGCTAGTATCCAAAATCTATAAAGAACTTATCAAACTCAACACTCAAAGAACAAATGAGCCAATCAAGAAATGGGCAGAGGACATGAACAGACATTTCTGCAAAGAAGACATCCAGATGGCCAACAGACACATGAAAAAATGTTCAACATCACAAATCATCAGGGAAATACAAATCAAAACCATAGTGAGGTACCACTTCACACTAGTCAGGATGGCTAAAATTAACAACTCAGGAAACCACAGATGTTGGAGAGTATGTGGAGAAAGGAGAACCCTCCTACACTGTTGGTGGGAATGCAAGCTGGTGCAGCCACTCTGGAAAACAACATGGAGGTTCCTCAAAAAGTTGAAAACAGAGCTACCCTATGACCCAGCAATTGCACTACTGGGTATTTACCCTAAAGATATAAATGTCGTGATCCGAAGCGGCACGTGCACCCAAATATTTGTAGCAGTAATGTCCACAATAGCCAAACATGGAAAGAACCTAGATGTCCATCAACAGATGAATGGATAAAGAAGAAGTGGTATATATATATACACTGGAATACTATGCAGCCATAAAAGAAATGAAATCTTGCCATTTGCAATGACTTGGGTGGAACTAGAGGGTATTGTGCTGAGAAAAATAAGCCAATCAGAGAAAAACAATTATCATACGATCTCCCTGATATGAGGAATTTGAGAGGCAGGGTGGGGGTTGTGGGGGAAAGGGAGGGGAAAAAATGAAACAGATAGTACCAGGGAGGGAGCAAACCATAAGAGACTTTTAATCTCAGGAAACAAACTGAGGGTTGCTGTGGGGTGGGGGAGGAGGGATGGGGTGCCTGGGCTATGGACATTGGGGAGGTTATATGCTATGGTGAGTGCTGTTAATTGTGTAAGACTGATGATTCACAGACCTGTACCCCTGAAGCAAATAACACATTATATGTTTAAAATACAATACAATAAAATACAATATGACCCAAAATTGTGGCCAAATATTAGGCATGAAAAATATCTACAAGGGATGCTTTAAACTAATAGAATATGAAAAGATAAGATATTTGCCACAATTGAGCAGAATCCTAAAATGCTATGTTCCTTAGTCTCTCTCTCTCTCTCTTCTTCTGCCTCCTGTGTACTGTCATATGCCAGAGAAAGGCTACTCCTTGGGTCTGGATCTCAGAATGAGAAGAAACACTGAACAGAACCACAGTCTACTTATATCTAAGCAAAGCCATGCCTGCCATACAGTAGATACTTAGTACATATGTTAAATTTGTATACATGTTTTTATGTGCATAGAAAAAAAAAAGACCTGAAAATCTCACACTAAACTATTAAAGGGCTGATTTCATCAACATAAACATCAATAATTTTTACTTTGTTCTTTATTGTATTATTTTAGTTTTTAAATGAGTATGTACTACTTTTGTGATTTTCTTTACTTTATTTTTTTAATTATCCATGCTGGTCTCTATTTAACATAGCTGAGATTAAATTATAATGAACTTACTTCTCTTTCTTTCTTTAAGAACTTATTTATTTATTTGACAGAGAGAGATACAGCAAGAGAGGGAACACAAGTAGGAAGAATGGGAGAGGGAGAAGCCAGCTCCCTGCTGAGCAAGGAGCCTGATGCAGGACCCAGGACCTTAGGATCATGACCAGAGCCAAAAGCAGATGCTTAATGACTGAGCCACCCAGGCACCCTGAACTTACTTTTCAATAGAAAGAATATCAATAATAAAAATGTATTAAATTAAAAAATGGTCAGAAAGTTCATGAACAATATGTGATCAGAGGAACACTTGGAGCAAAAACAGTTAATACATACTCATTGTGGCCTTTAAAAAAGTTCATTTGAAATAAATTTATTAAATATTAAATCTGTGCAAAACCACACAAAGAGATATAATGATGGACAAAACATACTCTCTGTCCATTAAATGTCCATCTTCCAAGAAGATGACTTGCTCACTGATAAGTGCAAATCAAGCTAGTAATATTATAGACATTACTTACGACTATGAGAGGGAAAAGCCTAACTTCGGGCCATGTTTCAGAAATGTCTTGAAAGATAAATAGATTTTGAGGGCTAGGTGGAAAAATAGCATGTCAGGAAGAGGAAAGAGAATGGAGAAAATAAGGGGAAATAAATGGCATCTTCAGAAGGCTTTGAACAGAGAAGCTTACCTAGAACCCAAGGATCTGGTGAGGAAAACATCAAAAATAAAGCTAAAAACGTAGGTCAGGGCCAGGCTGAAGCAGGCTAAATGTACATTTTACCTCATATGAAATAAGGAGGCAAGTGATATATCTGTGCAATGCATCTGTGCAATATATTTATAGATGACCAAGGTACTAATCTGGTAGAGGTAAAATGGGATAAAGTAGGGGAAAACCAGAATGGAACTAGTAATCCAGTAGAGGCAAGATGGGATGAAGTTGGGGAAAACTAGAATGGGATGGCCCATTAGGAGGCTCCTATAATACCTCAGTTTTTAAATTAGAAGGTCTTGGATTGATACACTCTCAATGGACTTGTGTGCCTATCAGATATGTTTCTGTTGTTTTAAAACATCAAGTTTGTGGTAATCTGTTGCAGAAGCTATGAGAAACTAACACAATTACCAATGTAATTTCTTCATGTAAATGAGAAATCTCAACATATGCTCAAATGCTGATTATCAAGATAATATAGATTAAATAATTACCAATAAGTTAATAAAATTATTAATAAAAAGTCAAAAAATTTTGAAAGCATTTTACTCAAAATATTTTTTGTTCTATTTCACATTAAAATGTCCTCTTAAGAGCCCATTCTTGTCATAGAATCCATTGGAGTTAAAGAAACTCTGCTTCAAGGAATTCTCTAAATCATTTAACTGTGTGTACTATACGTTTAAAGAAATTTCTCTGCATCAGACATTAAAAACTTAGTTCTACTGCTTTCTTTAGCCTAGAAGGCTAAATAAGGAATACCATGAAACAGCAGTAGTAAGCTGGTTTTGAGATACTGTCAATCATAATTTAAAACAATAAAAACAAAAGCCACACATGTAGGAAAGCAACTTAGTGGGGAAGGAAGACCCTCATCATTATGTACTATAGAAAACAGGATAGGGATACGTCCTCAATATTTCTTTTTTCCTGTACAAATTACACATATAGTTGACAATGTCTTATAACATCCCATATCTGCCATATTTCACAAATTTGTTTTTACCTATGTCACCATATAACCAAAGAGTTCTATGAATAAAGCAAGTTTTCATATTATAAGTTTCTTAATATTTTCTTAAACACTCCTAACATTTACTCCTGACTTCAGGCACAAATTTAAACTAAATCCTAAATACGTTAAGAGAAAATCAAGAACTGATTTTATTTTATTTTTTTTTTTTGCCAGAATTCTACCTTGTTTGGCCAGATTTCCAATGGCCACTCCTAATGGAAAGAAGTAGCATCATTCATAATCGAATATGGTGTCTTTACTTTCTTTCTGAGCTTCACTTAGACTAACAACACAATCAATATTCTTTTTATCTGAATCATTTCATCTTAAATGAAAAATAGACAAAAAAAAAAAACTTTGACTCTCAGGGGAAAACCAGTTTAAAAATTAAAATGCTATTTTAACAAATTACAGATTAAATACTACATTTAAAAAATCTTTAAATACTCTCTAGGTCCATGTTGTCACAAATGACAAGAACTCACCCTTTTTTATGGCTCTGTAATGTTCCTTATTTTATGTATATATATATATATATTTTTTTTATTTTTATTTTATTTTTTATTTTTATTTTATATATATATAATATATAAATAATTATAGTACACATTATAGTATATTCCAGTATTTATATATATATATATATATATATATATATATATATATATATATTACAGTATACACACACAAATACATATCCATTCATCCTTATCCATTCATCTGACAATGAAAACTTAGGTTGCTTTCATATCTTGGGCATTGTAAATAATGCTGTAATAAATATAGGGGTATATATACCTTTTCAAATTAGTGTTTTTATTTTCTTTGGGTAGTAGCATTTTATGGTGACAGATGTTAGCTACACCGTGGTCAGCATAGCATAACATATAGAGAAGTTGAATCACTATGCTGTACATCAAGACTAATGTAAAATTATGTGTCACCTATACTCAAATAAATTTAAAAATAATTTTTAAAGACTTTATTTATAAGTAATCTCTACACCCACCGTGGGGCTCAAACTCACAACCCTAAGATCAAGAGTACCAGATTTTACCAACTGAGCAAGCCAGGCATCCATTTAATTTTTTTTTCTTTTTAATATGAAATTTTGGCCTATTCAGGTGGTCACTATCACTACTTGGAGTCCTCCAATTGGCATGCTCATTCCAGTAGCTTATATGTTAAAGTTATCCCAACAGAGAAGATTGTCAATGGCATGCAAGTTCATGAAGAGCTCTATGTATTCTTTAAAATAACCAATAACAATTTTACAAAGAGGACAAATAGAAATGCACTGATGATCCCAAATGGTTTAGTAAGAGGAAGACAAATTAGTTATTGGAACACCCAAAAGTCTAAAGACCAAAAAAAGTCATTCTATTGGTGAATTACATTTCTGTTAAGTGGGGAAATGTTAGAAGTCTACAACTATAGGAAAGTATTTGAAATTGTTGGATTCAACTACCCATCTGTGAAGCATCTTCTTAAAACAATGTCCCAAACATATTTCAGTAAAGATTAGACAATATGCAACTCTTTCCAATGTAGATAATAATACACTTTAAATTTTTCTTAGCTTATCTTCTTGAATGCTATAAATGCCTAATGCCTAAATAAATTTATTTTCTTGATGATGGGCATATTTTTACTCAAATCCTAGGCACGCAGGCTGGTGTGAACTAAGTAAAATCCTATTTATATAAGAGATCAATAATCTAGGGGAAAAGGTATTATAATTAGAAGTAACCTGCATATATAGTTTAGAAGGCATACATTATTTCTGAGTTACATAAATTTTTAGAAAACAATTATTAATTTTAATTCACTGCAATTTGTTCTTTGAGTCTCTGGGACCTACTTCTTGAAGACTCAAACAAGTTTAGTTAATCAAAATTAGTGACTGTGCAACAAGTTTAAGCAAAAACAAAACTTTTTTTGAACTAATCTTACAGTATAAGTTTTAGAAATTGGCATAGAATTTCTCGGGCTTTTAATCTCAGCCACCTGTGAAGAATTTCTTTTCTTTTAATTTCTTTTCTTTTTTCTTTTCTTTTCTTTTCTTTTCTTTTTTTTTTTTTTTTGGCTCCATTCCCGCCCAAATCCCCCAATTGCATTCTGCAGCACACCAAATACCTTGTGTTGTTTTAAAACCTCACACTGTTGAAAGTCAGGATAACAGGATGGTTAAGAAGATGGGCTCAAGAGCCAAAGTGCTGAGACTCCAATCCTGGTCTTGCCACTTTCTACAAAAGTTATTAACTTTCACCTGCCTCCATTTTCTCATCTATCAGGGCTTGTGGGGGCGGGTGGGGGGATAATAATTGCACCAACTTAAAGGGTTGTTGTAAATCTTAAAAGGGTTAATAAACACATAAAGAACTTGGTACATAAAAGGAGCTGCTAAAAGCTAATGTTCTGATTGCTTGGTATCTATGTCTCTCTGAGACAAAAGAATGAGGACAAACCTTAGTGTTTTAGAGGTGAACATCATAAACATTGAGATTGATAAGAAAATAAATAGATGGATGGCAGTTATTCAGAATAGAAAGATAAAGTGGTTTGGCTTGAGGGAAAGCACTCAGACTCCAAAGCTAATTTCCAGCACATCTCTGCAGTGTGACCCTTCCCAGCGTCTGTGCATTTATTACTGCTCCTGAAGACTTAGAGAGATGGAGTCAGGGAGAAAAGCTGAAATCAGTCACTCAAGATTTAGAAAGCCACCTTTCCTGTAGCTTCACAATCATTACATGCAACGGAAAGACTCTACACATAAATTCTATATTCATTTCAGGTAAAAGGAGTTTTAAAAATCATTTAACTTCTCCCCCAAATAATTAATAAACAAATAAAGACTACAATGCAAGAAAATTACCTCATTATTAAAGATAATTGGCTGTCATCTGCTTTTAAGGTTTAAACAAAGTTTAACCTGCTTTCAAGTAATGAAGTATAACAGCTAATTCTCACAAATCAAAAGACTGTGTGTTGTGTTTTGGATTGCACTTGAAGGACTTTTCAATTTTTGTTTAAAATATGGTTCATTTAATGGAAGGGTGGAAACATTCTTTAAGGGGAAAAAGAATTAAATGCATTTCTCACTCAAATGATCTTGCATGAAGAACCCAGTGATATCCTAAACACACTGCCCTATCATCTTGCTCTGCCCAAGTACTACATTGGTTTTCAATACATAACTCTCTGAAGACATGCAGGAATTGCCATTGGGGCACGTACTTTAGAGAAGTCACAAGTGGTACTCCTGTTTTCCTGGGACAGTGGAGCATATGTCACACTGGGAAGGCTTCTTAATTCTGGTCTTGTCAAATATGAAAATAAATAGAATGTGTCTAATTCCAAGCTTTACAACTAAATGGGAAGATAGCAAATGTGACCAAAGTTCCAAAGAAATTTATTGGAACTCTGAGGGAAGATTAAGAAACCCTGGATTATGCATCCTGGGTAAAAGAGCATATGTAAAAGTGTCTTGTAACTCAGGATTCCTATAGAGAGGATGATGAACACAGGCAGCTCTTGTCAGGGTCTTTGCTGAAGACAATTCCAGCTCCACTTTATTCTCACTCTAAATCTGCTCCTGGGATAAGATCATCCCATGACTCTACTGTCGATCTGATGTGGTCTCCTAAACCCAGATCTCTCAACCCACACATCCAATGGCCTTTGGATAAATATCTCAAAGTTTCTTGAAAGCAATATCAAAATACAAGTCATCATATTTAACCTTATCTGCATTCCACCCAAAACATATAAACACACTCACATGTACCACTGTCACCCTCACCCTCATCACTTACTTTGGTAAATGGTACTTCTCTTTGTCTAACCCAAATAGGTAACTGGAAGCACCTTTAACTCTCTACATTCCCATATTAATCTGTCAGCCACTATTATTGATTCAACTTCCTTTCCATCTCAGGAATCCATCATTTTATTTTCTTCATTTTCTCTGTCACTGCAGTAGTTCAAGCTATCACTTGTTAGCTATGCTGCTCTAAGGAACTCCTAACTGGCTTCCTCTCTATCCTATTCTCTACACTTCCACTAGACTAGCGTAATAACTCCAAAATGAAAATTGGACCATATATCCCTCCTGTCAAGATGAAAGCCAACAGCTCTCCGTTCCTCACACTAGTCTCTGCCACAGCCCTTGGTCTGGCTCTATCGAAGTGCTTTCTTACCTCAAACCTTCTTATTCACATTGTTCCCACTCTTTGAACTATTCTTTCCTTTATCTAAATAATTTCTACTTGTCCTGAATGCTCAGATCAGACACTTTTTCAGAAAACCTGAAAGATATATCTTTCTGTTACCCTGCTCAACAACCTAAACTAAATGTCCTACCTCTGGATTCCCACAATATGCTCTATTAATCATAGTATACTTAATTGTTTGTTAATTTAACTGCTTCTCCCATTCAACCATCAGGTCAGATATTATTTGCCATTAAATCCAGAATGCCTGGCACAGTGCCTAATACATATCAGGCATTCTTGCATTGTGAATCAAATAGAATGAACAAAGACATAGCTCTTGAGACTCAAAACACAGAAGGAGAATGCCTAGGGATGTTTTTGGATGCACTGGTAGTGAGAACTTACTAACCAAAGTAAATAAATATTTAAAATAATAAATAAGCAAATATAAGTATTTTTAAATTAAATTGTATTTTGATATTGGGGACAAGGTTCGAAGTTCCACTCCCCACAAAACTCTCTGGTACAGATCTGTGTGAAGGAAGTTCATTAAGGAATTCTCTCAGGAGCAATTACTGTAAGAGAGTATAAACAGCAGGATTGAAAAGAAGTTGAACTGCAATGCGGTTTTTTTTTTGTTTGTTTTTGTTTTTTTTTTTTAAGATTTTATTCATTTATTTGTCAGAGAGAGAGAGAGAGAGGGAGAGATCACAAGTAGGCAGAGAGGCAGGCAGAGACAGAGGGAGAAGCAGGCTCCCTGCCGAGCAAGGAGCCCGATATGGGACTCGATCCCAGGACACTGGGATCATGACCTGAGCTGAAGGCAGCCGCTTAACCAACTGAGCCACCCAGGCGTCCCTGCAATGCGGTTTTAACAGAGACTTCAGCTGATCCCACCCGGACCTCTAAATCTGGGAGGGCCCTTTAGAATTGGCCCCTATCAAGGCAGTGGAGCTAGGCTTTTGTGTTCCTGCAGTAACCAGTCATTAAATGTAGGCTACTCCTGGGGAGGGCCACGACTTTGGTGAGACCCTTACTTTCAGCAAAGGTCAGTTCCCACAGAGGCAATTAGTTTTGAATTATCAGTAGTCAGTACTTTTAGCAACTGAGGGGATGAATGTCTCATCCCTGAAGGAGATATCTGAGTGATACGAATGTCCCAGCATACCACAGGCCTCTACCAACTTTACTAATGTACAGGGCTCCTGAATTTCCATGAGGTTTACCTCCTACCCTCTGGGTCAGACATGCCTTACTAAGGCTTGCCACGTACTGCAGATCAATCTGATAAACATGAAGTCATCACATAATAGACTAATGTGATCTGCATCAGAATATCCAGAGAGTCCAGATCTCTTCAAAGGGCAAGACAGGACTACAGCCCTGAGCGAGACATAAATTTTTACCGTTGTCTAACCCAAGTGAACGCAAAGTGCTTCTGTTCCTCTTCCCTGATAAGGATGGGGAAGAATGCATTTGCCAGTTCAACAGCTGCAAACCATGTACTTGAGGCTTAGTTGCATTTGTGGTAGTCTTCTGTCATTCACCAAGATTTATCTGCTCTTTGTAGGGGCCAGGCTGTGTCCATCATCATTGACGTTACTATCGGAAAGTCCATTCTGGAGCATCATCTTTCTATTCAGCCTTAGTCAATAAAAAGAATAGCTACCATTGGGCTTCTCAGAGATAATGATGCTCTTCTCACTAGTGATTTCATTATCACTTTGGTAAATGGAGCATCCCTAAGGTCCTCCTGGTGAATATGGCCATCTGGTTAGGTTTCCAGCCTTATGCATATCTAATCTATCAACCCAACTTCTCTGAGCCTTTTGATGCCTTCATTTACTCTCTACCACAGTAATTCTCGTATTTCTATTTTTTATCCTGGAGGCCATCACTTTTTTGCAAGCATCTAAGAGGCATCCTAGCAATATGTTACACTATTTCCCAAAGTCATTGCTAGAGTACTAAGTTCTGTCTCATAAGCGAATCCACCCATGTTAATAAACTTTCCTTTATTCAACTTTGTGTTCCAGCCACTTCGATCTAGCATCCTCTGGATCCAGTCCCAAATACTAGTCCCTGGTAGTACATATTAGCTAGGGTCTACAGAGCTTCGGGCTTCCTCCTACAGCATACCTAGCATTTCCTTGGCCATATTATGTTGTGAATTGACCCTAGATGTTGTTCTGATAATCTGGAAATTGATTAAAAAGAGAAACTAAACTGTAATTCATTTGTAACAGAGGCCGCAGCCCATCCTACAGGAGGAATCTCTGTCATTGGGATAGTCCTCCAGAGTTGTTCCCCATCAAGGTAAGGGGCTATGGCTTTGTACTATCTATATTAACAGTCACTAGAAGTGAGTTACCCCCAGGGAGGCAGGTATGACCTTGGAGGGAACCCATCCCTTCAACAGAAGTCAACTGGCAGAGGTGCTTAGCTTTGAGTCATCAGCAGACAACACTCCGAGTAACACCGGGTAAGTGTCTCAGTTCTAAACGGAGGAGCTGGGTGACACACCAGAGCATCCACTCTTAGCAGTATGTCAATGAACCTAAAAATCGTGGGATAAACTTTAAAAATCCTTTGGCACCTATGAGGGGATAAACAGCTCTGGTATACTGGCTGTCAATTCATGAAGTCAACATTTTTCAGAATAAACAAATTGTAGGATTTGTTATTCTTGCAAAAATTTAGGCCATCACAAGAAGTGTAATATTTGGGGGAAACAATGGTGCACCAGGGTGGCCTAACTATTTGACTCCTCTGAACCTAGAAGGCTAGCCTCTGAGAACTTTTGGTGTCTCAGAAGTGTCTCAAAGTGTTTATCCCCTATAGTAGAACGATATGGTCAAATTCTAAAAATTCTTTTTGTGACTTGGACTTAAACATTAGATTTCTTTGGTAAGAGTTTTATTCCTTTGTATGCTAAACAAGTTTCTAATGGTTTTAAAATGTAATGCTGTACATGTCTGCACACATAATTTAAGAAAAGCAAAAAACAAACAAACAAACAAAAAACAAAAAAAACAAAATAGGATGTGGAATAGCAGCAATGGCCAAAGTGCCCACTTGAATCTCTGCTATCCCTTCAATGTACTTAATGAACAATTTGGAGAGTGTATATTGACTTCTTTCTTATCATGCTATAGGATTTAAGACTAAAGACATAGACTTTTAAAAGTTGGAAGGAAATTATTTGAGTTTCTATTATCCTTATTATCCATGAAAATATATTTAGGGGCTTGTTAACTCAAGAACAAATTAAAGGTAAGATAATTGGAAATGTTAAATAATATAATACAAGTTAAGTAGTTCATTTAATTTGTAAAACATTTTTTTCAAAGATTGTAACTTCTTTGACACTTTCGAAAGCCCTTATAGTTATATTTTACACACATACTGATATATGAAAACTAAGACAGATATTAAATTATTTTGTTAAAACACACACCACTAATAAGTGATCTTCCAAAGGCTTGACCATAGTCTTTTTGCCTCAAAGCCAGTGTTATTTAGCTCCATCATGTAGTCATCCATGAATATGGTGTATAGTTGACCTTCAAAAGAATAGCTTGTTTTTATGTACCCAGAAACACATTTCCCAATAGGGAGTCCATAAAGCAAATGAAAATTAATTTGGGTCAAGGTTTTAACTTTTTACAAATGCAAAACATAGCCACAGATCAGAATTTCTTTCCTCAGGAGGATACCTCGCTTGTTTTCATCCTTGAAGCAAACATTGTGGGAAAATTAGAAAGAGCTGGTTCAGCTCATTTAAAGTTATCTGAGCAAGAACATTTCCTATCTTATGCTGAAGCAGAAAATGCCTGAAGTTTCAAATTTTGCACGTTGTTAGACTTTTATTGAAACATAGGGCTGTATGAGGTTTTAAAGAATTGATTGATACTTTTAAAGTTAGAGCAATTTCCATTTTTTAAAAGGAAGATCATTTCCTATCTTTTTATCTTGAAGAGATACTCTTCATAATGATGATTACCCTAGCTACTGAATATTTTCTCTAGGCAAAAAAAGGGACTAGAGCAGCACATCTGTAAACTTAAACTTACCCCACAATCCACGTGGATGCTGACTTCAAAGCAGAGAAAACCCTAATAAAAATTAAACACAACACACTAATAATACTTCTTAATAATAGCACCTAACAATTATACAACACTTTGCACTTTCAAAGCATTTTACAATCATTAATTAGTTTATCCACACAACATCCCTATGACTTCTGACAGTGTTATTATCCTCATTTTAAAGATGAGGAAACTGAGATCAAATATGATTAAGTGCCTTGCCCAAAGCCACATAATGAATCAGTAAGATCTGTACCTGAGTTTATAATAGCTCAAGACTAGCAGAGAGTATGGAAATTCTTGAGGTCCACAAACCATCTCCTTGAATGACAAACCTATTGTTATACCCACTCATCAATGATGCCCTCCTTTTTTCATTGACTTCTGTTAAAGTGAAGAAATTAAGAATCTTCCCTTTATAATTCTAAGTAAATACACTTAAATAAAAGGAAAAGAAAAACCAGTATATTAAGTACATTTTGTGGTCTCCAATACTATTGTCATTGGAGCAAATATACTTGGTGATGAACGACTGAAAGATTCTCTGGTTTTAGTACGAAAAAAACTTATAAATTTACCCTACCTTGCAGCTATAATTAATATAGACTTCTTGCCCCCAAATCTTACAGCTCATTAATATCAGCATCACAACTATGAGCCAAATAAGTCAATACAAGGAGCCTAGGTAGGGTTGTTTTATTTCCCCATGATAGACAGTAAAAAATTGCCCTGAGCTCTTTAGCTTTGAGAATTCATAAATCTAATGGGTGAAAGAAAACTACTGTTTTAACTTCTAGAATATATTCTAATGTGTTTCCTATCTGAATCAGTCAGAACAGGCTAGGATATGTTGCAGGAACAAATACCTTCCAAATCTCATTGACATAACATAATTACTATATCTTACTCGTACTGTATGTCCATCGTAGGTTGATAGGAGTCTCTGATCCATCTCATCTTCAGGCAGAGACCCAGACCAACAGAGCCAAGAGCATCTGGGTCACTCTGACAAGAGGAAACAAGACTACAAATTGCAAACTAGATAGATCTTGAAACCTCAACATGGAAGTGACAAAATATTTTCATTCATGCTTCACTGTCTAAAACAAATTACATAATCATGGCTAATTCAAGTGGGGAGAAAAGAGCAATTCTACCATGTGTACAGATGAGGAAAACCAGAATATATGGGAATCACAGTAACAACTGTCATCAAATATTTGGTTCATTCCTCTTCCAATCTGCTTCTTGCATCAAAGTGACAAATGCCAGGGCCAGGTGCCTTTGTCCAAACAGATACATTAAAAGCTATCTTCCTGGATTCAAAACCAATCTACAAAAATCTGCAGTCCTATACAGGAATAATGGAATGGAAGAAAGTACAATTAAGAAAGCAGCCCCATTTACAACTGCACCAAAAGTAGTAAAACACCTAGGAATAAACTTAACCAAGGAAGTGAAAGACTTATACTCTGAAAACTTTAAAACACTGATGAAAGAAATTCAAGATAGACACAAAGAAATGGAAAGACATTCAATGCTCATGGGTTGGAAGAATAAATATTGTGAAATGTCCATACTACCCAAAGCAGTCTTTAGATTTAATGCAATCCCTATCAAAATACCAATAGCATTTTTCACAGAACTAGGACAAACAATCCTAATATTTGTATGAAACCAAAAAAGACCTCAAATATCCAAAGCAATCTTGAAAAACAAAACTGGATGTATCATTGTTCTAGGTTTCAAATTATATTACAAAGTGGTAGTAATTAGAACAGTATGGAAATAGCATAAAAGCAGACCTGCAAGTCAACAGAATAGACTAGAAAAATCCAGAAATAAACTCACAAATACATGGCAAATTAATCATAGACAAAGGAGGAATGAATATGCAATGGGACAAATATAGTCTCCAACAAACGGTGTTGGGAAAACTGGATAGCCACATGTGAAAAAATGAAATTGGACCACTTTCTTTCACATATACAAAAATAAAACTCACAGTGGATTAAAGACCTAATGTGAGACTTGAAATCATAAAAATTCTTGAAGTGAGCACAGCAGTGATTTATCTGACACTGGCTGTAGCAACATTTTTCCAGATATGTCCCCCTGAGGCAAGGGAAATAAAAGCAAAAATAAACTATTGGGACTACATCAAAATAAAAAGTTTTTACACAGTGAAAGAAACAACCAATGAAACTAAAAGGGAACCTACTGAATGGGAGAAGATATCTGCAATGACATATCCAATAAAGGGTTAGTATCCAAAATACATAAAGAACTGATCCAACTCAACATCCAAAAAACAAATATCCAATTAAAAATGGGCAGAAGACATGAAAAGACATTTCTCCAAAAGAAGATATACAGATGTCCAACAGACACTTAAAAGGATGCTCAAAATCACTCATCATCAGAGAAATTCATCAAAACTATACACTTGTCAGAGATGATCACCTCACGTTTGTCAGAATGGCTAAAATAAAAAAACATAAGAAACAACAAGTGTTGGCAAAGATGTGGAGAAAAAGGAAACCTTTTGCACAGTTGCTGGGAATGCAAACTAGTACAGCCAATATGAAAAACAGTATAGAAATTTCTCAAAAAATTAAAAATAGAACTATCCTATGATCTAGTACTCACACTACCATACATTTACCCCCCAAAATACAAAAACGGAATTCAAAGGGATACATGCACCTTTATGTTTGTTGCAGCCTTATTTACAATAGCCAGGCTAGAAGAAGCCCAAGTGTCCCCTGATGGATGAATAGATAAAGAAGATGTGATACACACACACACACACACACACACACATTTTTCTGCCTTAAAAAGAGAATGAAAGGGGCGCCTGGGTGGCTCAGTTGGTTAAGCAGCTGCCTTGAGCTTGGGTCATGATTCCAGGGTCCTGGGATCGAGCCCCGCATTGGGCTCCCTGCTCAGGAGAGAGCCTGCTTCTCTCTCTCCCCCTCTCCCTGCCGCTCTGCTTACTTGTGCTCTCTCTCTCTAGCTCTCTGTCAAATAAACAAATAAAATACTTTAAAAAAGAGAGAATGAAATCTCGTCATTTGCAACAATATGGGTGGAGTTAGAGAGTATAATGCTAAGAGATGTAAGTCAGTCAGAGAAAGACAAATACCATATGAACTCACTTGTGTGGAATTTAAGAAACAAAATAAACAAACAAAGGAAAAAAAGAGAGAGAGAGAAACAAACCAAGGAACAGACTCAACTACCAAGAACAAACTGATGGTTATCAAATGGGAGGTGGCTGGGAAGATGGCTGAAATAGCTTACGGAGATTAAAGAGTACACTTAACATTATATTAAAAAGAAAGAAAAAAAGAAAGAAAGAAAGAAAGAAAGAAAGAAAGAAAGAAAGAAAGAAAGAAAGAAAGAAAGAAATAAAGAAAGAAAGAAAGAAAGAAAAGAGCTATCTTCCTTTACCCCCTGTCATAACAACTAGCAGGTTTCAAATGGTAGAGGTTCTGTTGGCCTATATCCCTGACTAAGGAAAAGATGTGGCTGAGTTCCTATAATGGAACTGTAGCATAAACAAGTAATGTTTTGTTGCTGTTGATTTATGTCCTGAGACTCCAGGGTTGTTTTGTTATCTCAGGCTAACATGGCCGGTCCTAAGTAGCATATCATCTTACAAGACAACATGGATTGATGACAACTTAAATTTGCCTCACTAAAATCAGATGAAAAGCTTCATAATTAACAAGGTCCAAAAGGAAGAGGAAATAAAAACCTTGGTGAAGGTAACAAAATTGGCTCTGATATCCATTATGTCTAGTTCTCTCCATGCTCTCTTGTCTTTCCTATTCTCCCTTTCTCCCTTCCTCCCTCCCTTCTTCTTCTGAACACTGAAAACCTTCTAAAAGTAACTTAAAGTTAGCCTTTGGAATCAGAGATGTCTCTGAATTCATGAAATCATTTTAACAAGTGGTTCATGGATAAGAAACTAAAAGTTCCAACAAAGGTATTGTTCCTAAGATAAAATACTTTCATGATATTTGTTATTTAGAAATCTTCCATCTTGTTACTTTCTAAAGAAACAAGTGAATGAAACAATGGTATCTTCAGCTGGTAGCCAGCATTGTTTCTCTTGTCAATTCCTTAGTTAATAGGTTTTTCTTCCTATAATAATTATTAACAAAAAGCAATCATTTATTATATCCCCATGGTATATCTGGCACTTTAAATGTATATATTATTTTACTAATCTTCTCTATAATAAACAAAATATTTTTATCCAATTTATAAATGAGGAGACTCAGGTCTAAGAGTTTGAATAATTTTTCCAGGACAGGAAGCTACTGAGTGGCTAAGCCAATATCAACACCAGGCTGTGGTGGCCCTAAAACCCATAATATTGCCTATGTATCTTATTGCCTTATTCTCAATTGCTCAGTTATTTGCCATATGAGATTATTCACAATGATTACAAGACTTCAGCTTGGCTTCGGTTAAACTTTTGTGGTTGCAAAATTCTGGGCATTAATATAGAATGTGAGTCGAGAGAGATGTGAAGGTTCAAGTCTTCAGAGGCTCACACTAAAATTCCATATTCTGCCTTGTTTATGAAGCACTTTCCAAATGCCAGCCTTGCCTCCATTCAAGGAATCCTGTAAGTTAGTCCACATGCCACTGACTGCCATTCTTAATATAGCAACTTATAGATATTGAATGCTAACCATATGCTAGGTATTATTTTAAGTTCTTTACATGATTTAACTCATTCAATCCTCAAAGCAGTCTTATGAGATAAGATTCATTATTATCTATGTTGTGGGAAAATTGAGCCATCATGAGGTAAGTAACTTGTTGACGATCACATAGTAGAAATTTGAACAGGCTGTCTATCTTCAGAACTTACGCACTTGACCATTCTACTATGTTGAATCTCAAAACAAAAATAAGTAAGTAGATAGGGAGGGAGAGAGACAGACAGATAGATAGATGTGTATATGACCCAATAGTTCCACTATTGGATATATTCTCAAAGAAATCAAAAACATTAATTTAAAAAGATATATGCACCCTTATGTTTATTATAGCATTATTTACAATAGTCAACATATGGAAGTAACCTAATAGTCCATAAATAGACAAATAGATAAGGAGGATGTGCTACATACATATGTATGTATATACATTTATATACAATAGAATATAATATACATGCAATGGAATATTACACAGCCTTACAAAAGGATGGGATTGTGTCATTTGAGACAATATGGATGGGCCTAGAGGGTATTATACTAAGTGAAATAAGTCACACTAAGGAAGATAAGACTAAGGATTACCTTATGATTTCATTCATAAGTGGAATCTAAAAATAAATATATCAACAAACAATAAGCAGAATTAGACCTATAAATACAAAGAACAATTTGATGGTTACCCGAGGGGAGGGGTTTGGCAAAATGGGTGAAGGGGAGTGGGATATACAGGCTTTCAGTTATGGAATGAGTAAGTCATAGGAATAAAGGGCACAGCACTAACTATAAGGAATATAGTTACTGTTATTATAATAGTGATGTATGGGGACAGATGATAGCTATACTTGTATTAAACACAGTATAATGTAAAAACTTGCCAAATCACTATGGTGTATACCTGAAACTAATGTGACATTGTTTATCAACTTTACTCAAATTAATAAAAAAAAAAAAAACATGAAGTAGTGTTGCCTTCAAAGGAAGGCAACTGCTCTTCTGAATTAATTCCCTTTTTCCTTGACTTTACTCATCTATTCCTAGCCTTCAAAGTATCAGGCATTAGTTTAAGTAACTTTTGGATACACTGGTAAAGAAAATAGTTATGGGGAGAAGGAGGGACACGTGATCTGCAGACCCCTTCTATTGACCCTGGTTAAATCTTCAATCACGCATACTGTTGGCTGCCTTATCCTTAACATGACATGTTAGCATGATATTCTTTGCCTAAAATAAGGGAGAAAGAACAAAATTCCTTTCATGTCTCCCTTCAGCTCCAAGACTCTGATGTTTAATTTGGTACAGTTCATCACCTGAACAAATAACCACCAAACCACTTACCTTTCTCCTTCAATATAGTGAGACTTTGACTTAAGCCATTTGGAGAAGGCTCTCTCTTAACATCATGCATAAAGGCTCAAATTTTCGGTAATAAGCAGAATTCAAATACAGCAGTCTCATAGCATCTTGACTCTCTTACTGAGCAAAGAAAGTAGATTTTATTTCAATTTACTAGGCATAAAAAATGGATGAGAGATGTACTTGAGTAAGCTGGTTCTTTAAAAGAGAGAACTAGTTCTTAAAGAGAATAGTTATATATTATCCTTTAATGTGACTTCTAATATAAGTACTAATAAGCATCTTTGAAGCAACCTAAATGAGTCTTGTTTATGGTTTCTTGGTCTTTAAAGAACAATTCCTGCAGAAAAACAGAGGAGGGTGGCATACATTTATCTTTGCTAATAAATAGAGAGTGGTTTGTTTTCCCCATAGATCAGGGGCAGAATCATATTCACCACTCAGAGAACAGAATTTGTTTTAAAGACACAGAGAAGGGTACAGTCTCAAATATAAGCTCGTCACTGATACTGGAGGCAGGCAAGTGATGAATTATCACAGTGAGTCATTACTCCAAGAGGTTTCTTGTAAACATTAACCAACAAAGGAGGAAAGATAGTCCACTTGGAAGCATACACTAATGACTTAGGATGAAATATAAATCATTTCAAAGAACTGCATTGGATCTGCAAGTTAAAAGAAAGAGAGAGACACATACACACACAGAGCCAGAGAGAGAATAACAAGCAAGAAAAGTGAGTTGCCAACCCAAACCAAGGTTGAGTTATAATCACAGCTGGGGGAGTGCTCTGAATGACAATGTCAAACAAGGTAGTTCAGGTAATAGGACTGGATGATATATGACTAGGAACTTCCCAACAAGCCTGATTTATCTTCCTTTGAGAAATATTTGGGGACCATAACCAGATAAACACAAATTGAAATTTCTTTGCAAAGCACTAAAATCAAAACTCCCAAGTGTCTATACCTCAATTACTTTCTTCCAAGGTTTTGGAATAGAAAGAGAAATTGTGCAGAGTTCTGTGACTTCACAAAGTGACTAGTTGGGCACTAAAGATATTACAGCACAGTTCATTTTAAAATAGGGCTCATTTAAACTGCTCTTAAATGAAACACCCTAGACATTAAGATGAAGTAGGAAAAGTTCCTTCACAATGACAAAATCAGAGGATGATCAATTCATCCATTTCATTTCTGTGAGAGAAAGAGGGGAAAAAAAGAAATTATAACAATATTAAGGCATACTATGTGCTACAGATGAGTCTCCCACAACGTAATGTTTATAACACTCCAGGACCTCCTTCCAAGGTTAAGAAGCTACAAGTATGACTTAATTTTCCATTTTGTTCAAATCCTGAAAATGCCAGCCCTCAAAATTAAATCACTGAGGATGACCTTACACTTAACATCATTTTCAGGGGCTCAGAAGTCCTCTTGCTCAAAATAATACCATTCACTGAAATTCATTTTTAAAAGACTTAGAGTTTAATTCTACAACTCACAGGCTTCTGAACAAATCTATACTTCATATTTCTCCACCTTTACCTCTATTATTTCCTGTACCTGGAATAATCCACACTTCATCTCAGCCTCTTAAAATCTTAACTATCCCTAAGTATTAAATTATAATGACATCCACTTCAGAAAGTAGTCCTCAATTCACCCTGACTCTCCTCTCTCAAGCTAAATAACTGTGACCTCGTTCTTTTCTGAGTCATAGTAATTTTTTGGTTGTTATTAATCTCTTTTATTTCATGGGATGGAAGTTGTGATATTCTACCCAAATCTTCCTTTAGGAATTAAGGATGTATTATTCCCCTATCTGCTGGAAGAACTGCCAGAAGATACCCTGAGCTGTCAGCTCTATTTGGAGATCACTTCAGCTAAAGAAATGTGTCTTACCCAAGGTCACTTCTTCCAGCAGCTGTATCGAACTACTGATCAACATGGAGAAACAAAACCCCTTTTAGCCCAACTTGAGACAACTCTGAAAGAGCTGTCCCAACCTCAGAGCTTCTTGTGAGGTTGGTTGAGAACTTTGTTGGCAATGAGATGAAATTTAACTTCTACTCTCTGATCAATCATGCTTTTTCTGTGACTCTCCTACCCCCCGACCACACACAAGAGGTATTGATCCCAAGACCACTTCCTAACAAACATGCTACATGTTCCATCTTAGAGTTGGCTTCCTAGGAAATCCAAATTACAACATGGAACTTAAACATTGTCAAATTTCCTTCTATTAAAGTCTTGTCTGTATTTGTTTATGTTCTCAATCACACACTAAATTAAAAACTCTTCAGAGCATGGATTGTATTTTCAAATCATATATGCCTGCAGTGTTTAGCATGGTATATCAAGATTCTAAAACAGTGTAGTGTGTATAAATGAATAAAGGAGGGAATGAATAATTAATGCCTAAAATCAGCACCTCTGTAGTATTGCAAGGTCTTTACAATTCTAAAGAATCATCAACATGTTTTCCTTGATTGGCAAGTATTGATGAGCATAAGTTACAAACAAGGCAGTTGAGCTAGCCCCTCTGGGAAGGAGTGTATATAAAGGAGTAACACACTCCCTGACCTCAGGAAGTTTATAATTTAGTCAGCAAGATAATTACAGCCAACATATATGGTGGTTGTTCCTAAGTTTGGCTGTTCCAAAAGTTTTAATGACTCCCACTACTGGGCTCCATCCCCAAAGATTTGGATTTAATTGGTAAAGTGTGCCGCTTGGACATCAAGCTCCCAGGTCATTCAAATGTGTCCCTGTAGCTGAAAAACTGAATTATGAAGAGATTATATGTTCTAAGTACTGTTCTAAATGCTTAGACTAAATTAATTAACCTCCATAACAACATCAGTAAGAAAATTACTACAATCATCATCATTTTATAGACAAAAAAATAATAATAATAAGGCACAGGAGAATGAAGTAATTTGTCCAAAGTCACACAGTGGGTTAGGTATGGAGTTAGAGTTCAAGTCCCAGAACTTGGGCCCTGAATATGCAGTTAATACTGTGATACTATAGCTCTTCACTTGCAGAGACAGAGTGAAATGTAAACTAATTTATGTTCAGTACAGCTTTATAGAAATACTTTATCTTTCAAAAGTTGGGAGATCTCCATGGCAGAACAACCACCTCCACCCCTGGCTTTTGAGTTGTACTCTGACTCTAAATATTGGGGTAAGAAGGAAATTTAATGTCATCTATTAAGGGAAGCCAAAAGTAATGATGAGTTTACATAGGCAGATGGCGTGAAAATAAGCTAGATAAATTAACTTGATATTTCCTTAGCACTTTGCAACTTATGGCTACAAGTGGACTCTTATTTAATTGTTCTGTAATACAAATGAAATATTCTGTGTGGTTTCTTAAACATATTGTTCTCCTGAGCTAATTAGTTGTGTTTAAATAATTTTAAGATATTCCCTCCTTCACATCCAGAAACAAGTAGCAACAGGCAAAGAAAAAGGAATAATGGAAGCTAGGTGAGCCAGAGGAAAACACTGGGGTATCTTTTCACCGCCGTATTTTCTTGGTCTCTCTAACACTCTGCTCTTTCTTTTTCTTACAATCTTTCCTCATCTCCATAGTTAACAGACTTGCAAATAGTTGTCAAATAAATAATTAGATCCTTAAATGCCTTTGTTCCTTTCCATTGTTCTCAACCACACTTGCTAAGTCCTCTTTTTCTCCTTCCAGTCTTGCCTATTACCTTCTGTTGCTTCCTATATCCATTAATTAACAGAGGCAGAAGCATCTCCTTTTCCAAAATAAATCACTCTATCACAGAAAAATAAACGCCCAAGAAAAGATGCCCGTAAATCTCTATTAGGTTTAGAGCACAATTTTAGGGAAAGCATATGGATCATAATTTATTCTTAGAGATCTCTTTGTGTATTTCTCACATACAAAGATGGATCACAAACATCCTTCAAATGATATAACTAGAGGAGAATGCAATAACTGGGTTCAAACCCTTCATGTGGTCAAAATTGAGACTTGAACATAAATTCCTGAACTTTAATACAATTTCTACTTTATCACTAGTTTTAATACCCTATTAAAAGTAGCTCCAAATTAATATTTGGAAATATTTGGAAATAATTTCTTAGGTGTTCAATGAGACTTATAAAACTCAAAATATTTTTAAGCTCTTTCCCAGGAAGACTTAAGAACTTAAAACCCTTGTAATATACCTCAGAATATTTAAAACAGTCCTGTATATGTATATAAGAAACAAAGTGTAACATTGAAAATACAATGGGACATATAATATCTAGAGAAATACAGTAAGGCACAAATGATTTTTATTAAGTAGTAGCTGATTTTTCCCCTTTGTTTCCCAAACCTACACCTAGTATAATTTTATATTACTTTTATAATTTAAAAAATTTTAAAGAACATTTTCAAATTTACCATAATAAAAACTATTTAAAGATCTTCATAGTTCCCAGCATGATTATTTTAGGAACTCCACCTCATAATATAGTAGATATACTAAAACAACCTACCCCACATTAACACAATGTTGTAGGTAACTATGTAAGAGTTGAGTTTAACTAGAGTCAAGCAACTGATATGCAATATTATGCAATTTTATTTTTATATTTGCGTGTGGTGTATATGTGGGCATGTGTGTGTATGTGTCTGTGTGTCTGTAGGTCTGTGTATCCCACACAAGCCCACCCCATCCCTGTTCTCAGGTATTTCCATAGGCCCATAAACAATTGGTATCATTTACTTGATGGGAAATTATAATGCAATATTATATCTGTTGCAATATCCATGAAATCTAGAATAATCATAAAAGATAATGACAAAGGCAATCAATATCCAAAATTTGGGAAGGCCCCTACAATGAGTAGAATAGTCCCTAATTTTGTAGTTTACGGCATTTCAAAACTAGGTCTCTGTATCTTTCATTTTATGTTATCTAAATAATTATATCTATATCTATATATAGATATGGGAATCAAAAGCCTGATTTTATGGCCTACCGCTGAGAATTAACTACTTGATAAATGAAGACTGTGTTAATTGTATTTAACTTGTTTCCCTTTAGTGTTTAAACATCTGGCTAGATAATTTGCACCTAAAAATCTCTATAAACAACACAGTTCTTAACAGATAGAGCCCAGTATTTGCAAATGCCAAATTGATTAAAACTGCAGAATTCAAGGTAGGAAAGAATAAAGAAGATCATAACTCTATTTTTTTTTTAAGATTTTATTGATTTATTTGACAGACAGAGATCACAAGTAGTCAGAGAGAGAGGAGGAAGCAGACTCCCTGCTGCACAGAGAGCCAGATGTGGTGTTTGATCCCAGGACCCTGAGACCATGACCTGAGCTGAAGGCAGAGGCTTTAACCCACTGAGCCACCCAGGTGCCCCATAACTCTATTTCTTTTCACATATAATAGTTTCTTATCTTTTGCCTTTTCGAAAAATTGACACTGTTTACATTTTAAGTGTTAGATGAGTACCTGAATAACCCACTATATAATTTAAAATCATACATTTCTTAAAGGTAACTAACAGAAGAATAGAGAAAATATTAGACAGCTAAATGAACTAAAGTATGTGGTTTTAAGAAGCTTAATATTTCAGCCATAATAGTATACCTACAAATTTTCTGATTTTCCTAACACTAAAGGCCAAATTTAAGGTAAGACTGCTATACAGATTTACTGAGAATGGAGAAGCAAGGTGCTTCCTATTCACAGCTCAGAGCCCTGGGCAGACAACGTGGAGTGAACCCAGATCTACAGTGAGTTTACTGTACATCAGGCCCTGAACCAGGACCTTAAGTAGAGCATACATTCAAGATGCTGCCTTGATTTTCCCTTTTGAAGGTCAAATCTTTTCTTCTTCTTTTTTTATGAGATGTAATAACTAGGTAAATTATGACCAAAACAAAAATAGGTCATAGCTAATCTCTGCACATAATGAAGAAGACCCCAAATAGGATTGATGCAATTTTATAACTGGTAAACTTGAATTTTTACCAGGCTTGTGCAAGAAATAAGAATTGATGAGTTTTTGAGTTTTTTTTTTTATGTGTTAGACTTTCTTCTTTATTTAAATGATTCATTTATCCTCAAAACCAGGTAATATTGTTATCATCATCTAACAGACAAGAAAATAGAAGTACAAAATTGCTATAAGACTTGTCCAAGCTCTTACAGTCAATAAGTGGTTCAGGTAGGATTTGAATCCAGGTAGTTTGGCACAATAAACCACATCCACAACCACCATAAAATCTTATAAAAACAACTGAAGGAAATAGTCCCAAAATGTGCATCAAGAAGCAATGCAATTGCACCAAAGCCTTTAGTGAAACTCCTAAAAAGCTCTTCTAAAAAAATGTTTGTATAATGAAACTTACTACAGAATTAATTACACTTTGTTTTACCTCAGGCTTGAATTACAAACAAATCTAATAGCATTATCTTGCATACCTTAACCATGACAAGAATAATATCAATAATAATAAAATACCTTATATGAGCATACTTTTACCATTTTCAAAGAATTTTCATCTTAATTCAATTCAATTATTATTATTATTATTATTATTATTAATGTATACTTTCACATATATTATCTCTCTCTTAGGCAAAAAGAAAAAAAAAATCCCATTCCATACTAAACTTAACTAATTAAAATCTGTCATTCTGTATTTCCAGAATCATTTAAAATAGATAATTGGAAAAAAGAAAATGTGTATTCAACACCAATACAATATATATAACAAGTAAACACTATACTTTTTTTTATTGTGTTATGTTAGTCATCATACATCATTAGTTTTCTATGCAGTGTTTCAAGAAGTAAACACTATTCTTACTCATAAATAAAAGACTTTTTTTTTCAGCAAATTGCAACTATTTATGAATTTATCCCAACATTATTGCCAACCTGAGAAATAAACTGATCAGTGGGTAACAAAGAAATCCCAGTTAAAAATGGAAAATTACCAGAAGAGCACCTTAAAACAAAAAGGAGGAGAAACTTTATAGTGATAAGTACTTTATTATTCATCAAGGGAAATTAAGATTCTATTGTGTTTTCTTGGAAAACGAATCCCCATGGCAACTTTCCCTATGTATTAACTTAAGACATTCAATAAAATACAATACAGAAGGTCCATATTAGATAAAATGGTTATGTCTCAGAAAAACTGGTTATAAAATCATATTTTAAATCCTTTAACATTGTTCATTATTTGAAGACATCCTAAATAAACCCTTTCCAAAGAAAATGGCCCATTCTATTAATTTTTATTTTTTTGCTGTTTCTCATTTGTCTGCCAAATTCAGATTTCTCTGTTTAAATCAGAGAGTGTAACATTTGGATCTGGTTATAGAAAAAGTCTGCTTATTGTTGCTTGAAATTTAAAGATGAGAGTGATGTAACACTCTGTAGTATACATAGGCTTTAGACTAACATTAAGAAATAAAAGAAAAGAAGAAATAGAAACTTCCTAATCATTCATGAGAAAGAGATGTTCTTGAAAATATTTTTCCCCATGTGTTTAAACATTGGTTCTTGGGATTTTCTTTCCAGTATAAGAAAAGAAGTTTCATTCTCTTCTATGGTTTATGGCCCCAGGGAGCTACTTTTTCTACATCAGTGATCACAAGATATATAAAGCAACATGGAGATGTCTATTTCCATTTAAATCTATCACTTTTTCTGAAACCACAACTCTGAACACATGACTTACAGAATTGATCATTTGCATAATCTTCATATACGTAAGTGTTTGACAAAGAAAAATGATGCTTCATAGTGTTTGGTATTTCAAAAATTAGGTTACAATGAAGTTC
This sequence comes from Enhydra lutris kenyoni, assembly GCF_002288905.1. NCBI lineage: Eukaryota > Metazoa > Chordata > Mammalia > Carnivora > Mustelidae > Enhydra > Enhydra lutris. The sequence goes on along the minus strand of NW_019154090.1, from coordinate 39,629,743 downwards.
AGAGTAGGAGGTTCGTGAAAGATCTTCTAAAAAAGATGCATGCTCTAACTTCCTGAGCAACCACAAAGCAAAAGGACACAGGGTGAAAGAGATGACCTTTAAGTACCTCACACCACCATCCCCTTCACATATGTCAAGCCAGTTACTCTTTCAACAAGAATTCCACATCTCCCTAAGCCCAGGAATAATCACAGATTCATCTCTTTTTCTCACCCAAACAATAGTACAATAGCAAATACTACCAGTTCAACTTCTCAGGTAGGTTCTGAATCCTCCTGTCCATTTCTGATGGTACAACTCACACCACCACCAACTCACACTCTTTCAAAATGCTCTTAATGCATTTTACCTGCTTTCACTCCTGACCCCAGAACAATCTTTTTAAAACTTTAAATGAGAACATACTAATTCCTCTGCATAAAAACCTCCAATGCAGGCTTCTCTAATGCATTGCAATTATAATGTTATCAAACTGCTTTCTGTGGCACACAGATCCTACATAACCCTGAAACCTCAATGATCACACTCCTTAAATCCTGTTCCTGGGGCACCTGGGTGGCTCAGTTGGTTTAGCATCTGACTTTGGCTCAGGTCCTGATCCCAGGGTCCTGGAATTGAGCCTCACATCGAGTTTCCCCTTGAGCCTCAAACCTCGAGACTCCTGGGCTCAGCAGGCTACAGGCTCAAAGGGAGGAGGTCTGCTTTTCCCTCTCCCCCCGGCCTTTTGCCACTCATGCTCTTTCTCTCTCAAATAAATAAATAAAATCTTAAAAAAAAAAAAATTCCTCTGTTCCTGCCACACTGCACACTGGCTTTCTCACTGTCATTGAGCAAAACTAACTTACCACATCTGAAAGCAGTCATATTTTTCATCCCCCTTTTTTGGAATACATATATCCCTTAGATCTGTCTCTTAGCTGAAATGTCACTTCCTTAGAGAAACCATCCCTGACCATCTTAAGTGGCACTCATCGATCCTCCAATCACTTTGCCCAAATACCTGTTTATTTTTATAGCCCCTTTCACTGTTTGAAATTATATTATTCATATTAAGATTTACTAATTACTTACAAATTACTAATTATTTACACTTGTCACTCCCTCCTCCACGCCCAATACTATCACTTTCAGAAGACACACTCCAAGAGAATAGGGTCCTCTTAACTCTCTTGTTCACTATGATTCTGGCACCCAGTAAAGCCCTGGCACATTGTCAGTGACAATAAATAACAGCTAAATGAATGAATTAATGGATGAGATGCAAAGTAAAATCCAGAAAGACATGCTGGTCTGGATTATCCCCACCCTCTAAGACTATCACAGTGGCAGCACTTTCTCTCCTGAGGAAATCTCCAGAATACACAAGAGCTACCTCACAGTAGTCCTTCTCAATTGTGGAGGTAGGAGTGATTCTACCCCCAAGATGTATTTGACAACATGTGGGGAAAAAACTTCCTTGTCACAACTAGGGAGGGGAGGGAATATTATCGGCATCTAGTAGAGACCAGGGATGCTGCTAACTTTCTACAACATACAAGTCAGTCCTAGATGGCAAAGAATCACCTGGTCCAAAATCTCAAAAGTGCTGAGGCTGAGGATCTATGTTTTACAGTATTCACTTGGGCCTGAGTTTTGACATCTACATTGTAGGGCCAATGTGGAATGAGAAATGTCTTTATTATTATTATTATTATTATTATTGTAAGTTCCCATTATTTAGTAAATAGAAAAAGAACATTACTGTGAAATTTATGGATGTCAAGGGGGAAACAGCAAAGAGTCCTCACTGTATGTTATGGGGTAAAAATACGATACATCATTGGTAGATATTTTCCAGGGAACCTTAATAACAACAATTTAAAATGTTCCAACTATCTGTCCACCACGGGACAGATAGTTCTTTCTTCTGTCTTCTGCTTCTACACAGTGATCTTTTGGTATTTCTTGGGGTTCCTCTCAATTCAGAGAAAAAAACTATGGCATGGATTTTTTGATTTACTGCCCCCACCAACAGGTACCATTCATAAAGTAGCTTTAGCAAAGGATAACTCTGGCCTAATTGCTGTGTAGTGTGAACAAAACAGAAATCTATTTTATTTGAGGAAGGGAAAGGATTGAGTGTCATTAGAAGAAACAAAAAGCATTAAGTCAAGGAATTCAGGAAACATGTGCTGGTGTTGAAGACAATGGTGAGAAATGGATGAAATAAAGAGGAGAAAGCTGAAGAGGGTTTATACCCTCACTGTCACAAGAGCAATGTGAACAGAGAACAGAATTAGAGTTCACAAAATGATGGTGCAGTTGAGATGGAACTGCCTTCCTCAGGCCCTCCTCCTCCTTATACGGTCCTCGGCCACCTATCTATGCTCACACAGGTCCAGCTCTTATTCAGGATGGGAGGGACCAGTTGTGCTTATAATTCAGACTTTCTGGACTTTAGAAAGTTAACCCAGTGCATACATGACATGCTACAACCTCCACTCTCAGTGGAATCTGAATATCCTATTACCAAGCACCTTTACATCTGGCAGCCAAACATACGAATATTCACATCAGGGATGAGAAACAGTAACTATAAATAGCTTCATATTAGTTATGAAAGTATTTTAGTTCTTAGACTTCCTGGATTCCAAAAACGAAATTTCAGAATTCCATATAATAGTGTGAGGAGAGACAGATGCCAACAACATAAATTGCTATTATCGCCACTTTGGAAGAGAGATGGAAATAGAGCTGGAAAAAATGGACAGGCAGTGGACAAAGGGTAAAATAAGGAATGAATGTGGGTTACCATTCCTCTGAGCTGGAGAACTTCTTATGTGCCTTGGGACTTCTTTCTTTCTCGCCAGCTGACAATAGAAGCCAATGAAAATAAATTCCAATTTATGAATTCACACACTTCAGCAGTCCTACTGTGGACTAGCTCTATATGAAAGGAAGTTGGAGGTGAGAAATGGAGATAGAGCCCCTGCTGATTCTGCTTGCTACCTGGGTGTTTTCCTGTGCATTGTTGCAACCAAAGGGAGATGGCCAGGTAAAAGGGAGGTATCAATATGGGTCAAATTCAATTTAACAAAAGATGGTATAAGGGTCAGAAGATAACATTACGAGATGTTATCTCACAATGTAAACACAGATTTTGTGCAGAGTATGAGACTACGGGTGACTTGATTTATGTGTGTGCGTGCATTATCTATTCTTCCCCAATGGACATGTATCACTTATATAACAGCAGTTTGCTTCCATGAGCTTTTTTCTTTCAGTTAATGATCTAGCACTTGAAAAATAAAAAGAGGTTATATCAGAAAATCCAGCTACTCTCACAATTAAAACAACAAAAAGTCTTGCCCAGGAAAAGCTACCCTAATGCTAAAGAAAGCAAAATGACAAAACAAATGAAAATTATTTAGATCTTATTATCTGGGTAGGTTTATCACAATTAAAATTTAATATTAGTACAGAAAGAACCATTGAAAACAATGGACCCATAGTTATACTCTCTGACATAAAATAATAATTTAATGCCAGATATATCTTGAATATTGTTCTAAACACAAAACTACATCAACTGTTCTTCAGGCTCAGGATTTCCATTAAATAGGGTAAAGTAGTAATTATAATTACAATGGAACTAATTAATTTAATTGGTGGTGACAATATAGTTGATGTTTACTGTTTGCTCACAAAGTACATGTTGTAAGCATGCTACATATATTTTCTTAAACAATTTCCCCAAAAGTCCTATGAGGAGTAGGTATTATTGCCTCAATTTTGGACATGAGAAAACGGCTTAGAAGTCAGGCTACTTGCCCAAATCACTCCTATCGTAATAGTAGAGTTGAGACCCAGCTATATTTATTTTTCTTACTATAAAGCCCATTTTTCAAACTATTGTGGTATATTTTTACTTAAATGAATATAGAAAAGATATTGACAGTTAAATTCATTTGTTTACATTTAGGAAGCATCGCAGTATTATTCTAGGTCATGCTTAGAAACAGTAACAAGTAGGTAATCTATTTACAACCCTAAAATTACTTTCTCATGGGGTATCCTTGTGAGCTGATAAGGCACTTACATCTACAAAGGAAATCACAAAAGTGAATAAATTTTCATCTTATTATTCTTAGGTAATATGACTGACTAGAAAACACAAACACATACATAAGCACACATGTGTAATATTACAAATAGGTATATTCTATATTACCTACAGGTAGTGTTGCCTTATTTGCTTTTCTTTAAAAGTCTGACAATCCCTTTTGTTTAAAAATCGTATTTCAAAAATTGAAAGAGGTAATTATTAGAAAAGTAATTATATTAAGGCAATGAGTCAAAATTCAGTCGAGAATTCTTTAAAAAGAAATTTCAAAAATAACAAATTTTATAAAGAATCAGAAGCCATTAAATCTATAACAAATAAGTACATTCCTGAACAAATGTTCTAATAGGTTCTGGAAAAATTAAATTAAAAGAGGCTTCAGAATGTAGTATAAACTCTGTGAAACTTAGTATCAGAAAACCTAATTTATAGTTTATGCTTCCCCCTTTCATAGACTTAGACTTTTTTTTTTTTTCTCAATGGGTAGCCATTTCTATTAGTTTGTTCTTACAGCCCTAAAAATGTAGTACTTAGTCAAAAACATTAAATTACAGAACAAAGCCCACTCAATTATAGATTTAAAAAATCAAAATTACATACATCTACAACTACCATCCAGAAAAAATAAATCATAACAAAGTCCATTGAAGAATAACTGACCAACTGAAAAAAAAATTTTTTTAAATAGGTCTGGCAAGACTATTTCCCTTTCTAACCAGAAAAGATAACCCAGAGAAAAATGAGAACAGACAGGAACCAGCCATTTGCAGAGAAACAGAAAAAAAAAAAAAAAAAAAAGACAATGAAAAGGTGTTCACATGTCCATATAAAGTAAGTAAAACAAAGGCAAGAGTGCAATGCCTTTTCTACCTATCAGACCCGCGTGAGGAAGCCACTGCTCTCATACAGATGGTGGTTCGACCATTCACTGGAAGAACCTTTGTGGAGGGCAATTTGGTAATATTTATCAAAATATAAAGCATGTGTAGCTTCCAACCCAGTTATTACTAGCAATTTACCCCATAGCTATATTTGCACGAGTCCATTGTGGTATTTGAGGATATTGCTTTCATAGGCTGAATTTTGTTCCCTATAAAAGACCCTGAAGTCCTAACCCTCAGTAAATATGGATATGATTTTGGAAGTAGTGTTTTTACAGATGATCAAGTTAAGACTCAAGAGAGTGGGTCTTAGTCCAATATGAAAGAAGACATTTGGACACAGAGAACACTAGAAGCTTAGGAGATGGGCTTGAAACAGATTCTTCCTCAGCCCTCAGAAGTAACCAACTCTGCCAACACCCTGATTTGGTGTTTCTGACCTCTATAAGTATGACACAAAAATTTTCTCTTGCTTAAGCCACCTGTTTGTGGTACTTTGTGACAGCAGCCCCAGGAAACTAATATACTCCCTAACTAGCTATTTGGATTAAGTCCAATTTTACAGTCTTAAATCTTTGTACTATGAATTTGAGAAGGTAATATGTGTCATAGTTATCTTCACTGGGTTTTTTGAGAAGCGAGGGTGCAAGTGCACACTGTATAGCATTATGTAGATGTGTGTGTGATGAAGGCACATTCAGATAGAGATAAAGTAGAATGCCCAATGAGGATTTAGTCCAAAATGATAGCAGCTTATCCACAGGTAGATGTAGAGACAATGATTTACCTGGCCTCTTGAAGGTATCTCCTTAGTCATACAAATGTGAGGCATCAAATCAAATTCTTTGCTGAGGAAGGGAAAGCATTTGGAATGTCACCAAGGATGCCATTTGCTCAGACCCTTAATCCTCCTGGAAGAAGGAACCTAGGCTTGCTTCCTAAGATTCAAAGTTTGGGAGACCTATTAAAATGGGTCAAGATGACCTCCACCAAAACTTTGTGTCAGGAAAGAACAATAAGATACTGAAATAAAATTGCCTTGAGGAAAGGGAGCACATCAAGTAGGGGCTTTAGTTTGGACATAGGAATGCATTCAAGAGATGATTTCAACTTGTGATTTCTATAGAAAGCTCTTCTCAACTCAGATGCCCTGCTACAAGGCCACCCTGCTTCAGGGAATAATAATTAGACACAAAAAATATGAACAAAAAGAGCTTACGTAAGGTATCCCTTTGAGCCCAAGAGGGACCACTTCTACCTACAAGGGTAATCAGGGAATAAATATTAGTTGCAGGATTGTGCAAGGTGAGTCTACTACAGCAACAACATGTGGCGGCCAAAACAACAATAAGAATGAATAACAACTCAAATGTGTTCTCTGCGGGCAACTGGAAGGTAGAATGCTTCCCCTTTAGATTTAGCAAGATTCAGGGATCCTGAATAATTAGAGAGGAATAGAAAATCTTGGGACGGAGACACTAAATTCCTTGCCATTACTATATATAATTGCTTGAGGTATTAATTTGACAAACAAAGAAATATGACCATTCTCAGGCCAAACTCAAAATATGGTAGAGACCCCATATGGCACCCAAGTCAAAAGAAGTGTGGATTAGGGTCCAGTGGCCAATGATGGTGGATAAGATACCTAAGGTAAGAGAGCCTAGAAAGGGTCAGAGAGAAGCTATTCTTGATTGTCTTCCAATTGCATCAGGAGGCCTGCAGTTAGAACTTATTGACGTAAAGGGCTTAGAAACAAGGAAGTCTAAGCAGTAAGGGAATTTCAATAAAAAGATGACCCAGAACATGGTCTTAATTCTGCTACTAACTAACTCTGAGATCTTGTCTAAGTCACTTAAAGTAGATACAGCTCAATTTCCTCATCTGTAAAGTATCGATGGTAATAATGCTTTCCGCATGGGATTATGGGCATCAAAAGAAATAATGCCTATGAAAACACCATGCCATCTGAAAAATGTCAATCTAATGTAGATACTATCAATTATTATTACTAACATGGGAAAATAGTCCAGTAAAACCTCACATCAAGGTAACAATGACCTATTTTTCTTCTTAATCATCCTTCTTTTATTAGGAATTTAAACAACTTTAGAAGAATCCGATAAACATGAGACTCCAAGTATTAGCTCATGCTAAAATTCTGAAATTTCATTCTCTAAACATGAGAATACATTGGTTTTCCGTTGCAAAAGCTACCCACTCCTCTTTCAAAAAGATATTAAGAATGGAAAATAATCTCTGCAAGTCACCACGCCTGTTACAGGCTATCGTTCAGGACTGAACTTGAGGAAGAACAAAAATTACCATTTTCTCCAACTTCTTTGTTGTAACTGGTACCATCATCCACAACTGTCCAAACTGCAGTTTCTTTCTATATGATGCAAACTAATCAGCAAAAAATTTCCTAATAATTTATTATATATTCTGTTCCTTTTCAGAGAAAATGAAACTTTTATAAATGATATTAAAGTAAAATCAGAAAAGCCATTGTCCTTTCAACTAGAGGCTTAAACTCTAGTAGTGATATATGTTGTCTCTTATTCTGTAATTAGGTAATGCTGGTCTGTCTTTGGTACTGAGGAATTAAGGTTCATTTCTTTCCCTCTCACACTGTATTTCTATTAGATCAGTGGGACATAATTATTTATAACATGAATGTATACATAAAGATATCAAAGGGCCTTGAATATTTTATAGGCCCTTTGTTTATTAACTTAGCAAGGGAGGGAAGACTTGACAAATGAATTTATTTAACTTTTCAATTTTTAAGGAATAATTGAGTAGTGCTGAGAAGTATAGAAAAGTCATAAGAAGGAGTTAATTTTGCAGGATGGATGTCAATGTTTCATTTCAGCTATTTCAAGTTTTAGGTGAAATCTTACAAAGCTTATTTACAAACACCAGTTAGCCTATAGAGAGAAATATGTCAGTGTTGCAAATAGTATCAGTTTAATTCACCAACTTAAGGAACGAACAACCGTGCCATGTACTCAGCTTGTTCCTGGGGACACAGGAGTGGATAGGATGCAATCCAGGGGGGTGACTGGGTGGCTCAGGGGGTTAAGCGGCTACCATTGGCTCAGGTCACGATCCCAGGGTTCTGGGATTGGGCCCTGCATCGGGCTCCCTGCTCAGTGGAGAGCCTGTTTTTCCCTCTCTCTCTGCCTGCCGCTCTACTTGTGCTCTCTCTCTCTCTCTGTCAAATAAATAAATAAAATCTTTAAAAAAAAAAAAAAAGATGCAATCCATGTTCTTAAGAGGTTCTGATGGTCTAGTAAGAGACAGATGTGTAAATATAAATAGTTAAGTATTGGGTGAGAAGCTTAACCACATAGGACAGAGGTAGCCCAAAAAAGGAAATCATTAACTATTTAGGAAAGAGGTGTTAGAAAAATACCGTTGGGTGAAGGAATATATGTGTCAGTTTTTAGTTTATCTTAATTGACATAAACTAGAAATCAGCTGGCCAATGAATCAATTAAGATAAGGGATCAGGAAAGTATCACGGCTCACACACTAGAAGAGGTTTAAGGGATCTAATTTAACAGTGATGGCCAAGACTACATTATGATTTTCATGGACCTAAGCCACTTTTGTGCCATAAAAAAATTTTTTAAAGATTTTTTGTTTATTTATTTGACACACAGAGGGAGAGGGAGAGAGAGACAGAGAGAGAGGGAACACAAGCAGAGGGAGCAGGAGAGGGAGAAGCAGGCTTCCCACTGAGCAGGGAGCCCAATGCGGGCCTTGATCCCAGGACTCTAGGATCATGACCTGAGTGGAAGGCAGACATTTAACAAATGAGCCACCTAGGCACCCAATTTTTTTTTAATTATATTTTATCACTATTTTGGTATAAACATAAATATATTATCATATATTAAACATTTTATTTAACTCAAAAGTTCATTTTTTCCTTCTGATTTTAAAAGAAATTAGAACATTTTCGTGGGCCCCTAGAAAGTATTGGGGGTTCTCTACATTGTATCTATCCTACCTCATGGATGTTCGCCCTTGGGTTTAATTTTTGTGAGTCAACACAATATAGGCATTTCACACTATGACATTTCACTCTCTACAGCTCTGTGTTTACAGATGGGGAACCCTGGATTCAGAGGGGTAAGGAATTTTCTCAAAGTCACACAGTTAACAAGTCAGGAAGCTCAGATTTAAACTGAGCATTTGGAGTTGATCCAAAACCTGTATACTTTCTTCTGCCATGTCAATTTCCCATGCAATACACAAGTACCATAGGAACAAGGAAATGGGTATGTGTGGAAGCGAATGGAATGTGTCTGGACCACATAAGCTTTAGAAATAGAGAGGACTATAACAGAAAAGGCTACATTAATACAAATGCAATAACAAAATGACACATGGTCTGGAGTAGGTGTTAATATCAAGGTAACATGGACTAATGGTTAAATCTGGCTTTATAAATGGTATTTAATTTCTCTGAGCCTTCATTTCCTCATCTGAAAAATGGTGATAATAAAATGTCATGGTGTTAGTTTAAAAATTAAATTATTTAGCACTTGAATAGTACTTAGAATTGTGTCTGGCACAGAGTAAAAACCTAATAAAAGCTAATTATTTTCATAATTTTTTTGTATTTAGAACTTCTTACAATATATAATTGAAAAAATTAAAATACTAATTGTATTTTCTTTCTTTTTGGAGTTTTCTCAATATAGTAACAAATATATGTACACAGTCTCTTATTACAAATTTTTAACTAAAATGATGTCTTAATGCAATCCCAGAATGTAGGAGATGGATATGGAACTGGTACTATTTTTCCCATTTTAGAGCTGAGAAAATAAGCTATAGAAATATTAAGTGATTTGATTGACAGCTGAAAGTTTTTTGGGTTTAGTCTATGGAAGATGATGCCCCTGCCACATTTTCAAAACTTAATCATTGGCTCCTGAAAATATTAATTAATATTAATTCTTTTTATTTTAAAGATTTTATTTATTTATTTGACAGACAGAGATCACAGACAGGCAGGTAGAGAGAGAGGAAGAGAGGCTCCCCACTGAGCAGAGAGCCCGATGCGGGGCTCGATCCCAGAACCCTGGGATCACGACCTAAGCTGAAGGCAGAAGCTTTAACCCACTGAGCCACCCAGGCGCCCTAGATATTAATTTCTTAACACATCTGTCCTATCCAGACAGTGTGGTGAACTCAATATCTGAGTTTCTCCTACTCTCTAGGCTCTTAATCCTAAGCGACTACTGAAAATGTCAACCTCTATGTACTTTCAACACCTTAACTCAGCTCACAGCCCTACTCCTGTTGCAGTGATAGCTATCTCTGTCACTGGTACCACCTTCCTCCTCATCACATGGAATCAAAACTCAGCTCATCCTGAAAACCTCCTCTGTTCTCCTCCCAAGTGAGGCCAGTGCCAAGTCATGTCAATTCCTCACCCACAGTGCCTCTTGCATCTGTTCCCACCTCTCCATTACTAATGCCACTGCCTGCTCCACTCAGGACTTTATTAAATCTGCTCCTCACCATTATAATTCAGCTACTGCCTCCTGACACATAGCACATGGCTCTGCCTCCAATCTCTCCACATTCTAAGTCACGCTATGCACTGCTGCTGAAAGAATCTTCCTGCAGATAAGAATCCACACAGCTCGGTTTAGCAACGTAGGCTCTCTATGATCTGGTTTCAGCCTATTTGTAGAAATCCTTATCTCCCTCTTATGCAGCTCGTATCCAGTCAAATGGGAATACTACACAATATGTCCAGCATGTTCTGACATTTGTGACTTTCCTCCCACTATTTCACTATTTGGATGTCTTTTACTCCATTTATGTTTATCAAAATGCTACTTGCCCTCCAAAACTCCAATCAAATGCACCATCTTCCAATAATCTTTCCCCTATCTCCCACCAGTTCTCTCCCCACTTCTCACCATCCCTATCCTTGATGCTTCAATTGATCATTGCAACTGATTATTCACTTTAGCGGTACTCAACCTAAGTGTTATATCTGCTGGAAGCTTTTGCCACCCAGCCTCCACCCCCTCCTAATCTTTCCTCAGCTTTCCAGAGTTCTTTTCCTCATATCTTTATTACTGTGCTTAATACACAGATGTATAACTATTTGGGAATGCCGGAACCCTTCTAGATGGTAAATGCCTCACTCTGAAACATCTAGTACACCTGTTGTGGCCTTCAACACAAATACATATTCTTTTAATCAATATATATAAATCAATACAGCTAGCCCCATTTATATCTATATTTTGTCTTAAACTTTTAAACATATATTCAAAGCCAGAAAAATTATCCTATTGACATAATACAAACATAATGAAACTGTGCTTAGAGTATAACTTTTCTTCTATAATATTGATGATTATGTGCTGTAATTCTTCATCTTTTGGGACCTCTGGGTGGCTCGGTTGGTTAAGCATCTGCCTTTGAGTCAGGTCATGGTCCCAGGGCCCTAGGATCCAGCCCTGCATCATTTTCCCTGCTTGCAGGAAAGCTGCTTCTCTCCTCTCCACTTACACACACACTCTCTCTCTCTCTCTCTTTCAAATAAATAAATAAAATCTTTATATTTTTTAAAGATTTTACTTATTTATTTATTTGTTTATTTATTTGACAGAGAGGTAGAGAGAGCCAGAGAGCACAAGGAGGGGAATGGCAGAGGGAAAAGCAGCCTCCCCACTGACCAAGGAGCCTGATGCAGGACTCGATCCCAGGCCCCTGGGATCATGACCTGAGCCAAAGTATCTTAACTGACTGAACCACCCAGGCACCCCTTAAAAAAATCTTAAAAAAGAAAAATCCTCATCTTTTGACCTAGTCCAACATTTGTGGTATGTGTCATAGCACCACAGAGAACATGTATGACAGGAAACTGCAGGGTAATAGGAAGTCTGAAATCCCTTGTTACAGGCATTTGCTACACCTTAAGCTCATCTCCCTACTACATTGCTTCATATGCACTTAGGCTATCAGGAAAACTTTACAGTAAATAAATTCTACCATTTTCACAGTAAGTATCCATAGTAAAAATTCTTAATTAACATGTAAATCAATTAATATATATAGTTTCTCCAGAGAAATGTTGGTTAAACTAATATGAAAAAATGAGAATTCAAAATATAAGCAGAATATACTTAAGCACTGGACATAAAAATTTTTATTATCATCATGAAATTATATTCAATACTTCTATTATTATATTTTTAAAAGATTTTATTTATTTATTTGACAGAGAGAGAGAGAGATCACAAGTAGGCAGAGAGGCAGGCAGAGAGAGAGGGGGAAGCAGGCTCCCCACTGAGCAGAGAGCCCGATGAGGGGCTCGATCCCAGGACCCTGAGATCATGACCTGAGCCGAAGGCAGAGGCTTAACCCACTGAGCCACCCAGGCGCCTCCCTTATTATTTTTTAAAGTCACACATTGTAGGGGCGCCTGGGTGGCTCAGTGGGTTAAGCCGCTGCCTTCAGCTCGGGTCATGATCTCGGGGTCCTGGGATCGAGCCCCACATTGGGCTCTCTGCTTGACAGGGAGCCTGCTTCCCTCTCTCTCTCTCTCTGTCTCTGCCTGCCTCTCTATCTACTTATAAAAAAAAAATAAAATAAAATAAAGTCACACATTGTAGGACTTAATACTCCTACTTAAACAATAGCAAAAGTATTAGAATATTCATACTGGAAGTGAATATGAAATCCTAAGAAGATAAATACTTGTGAAAAAATGGTTATTGTGAATGCAAAAATATATAAAGGAAAGAGTGGGCTTTTGTTCTATTAGAAATATCGGGGCACGTGGGTGGCTCAGTCAGTTAAGTGTCAGACTCTTGATTTTGGCTCAGGTCATGATCTTAAGGTTATGAGATCAAGCCTTGCATCCAGCTCTGTGGTGGGCATGGAGCCTTCTTGAGATTCTCTCTCTCCCTTGCCCTCTGTCCTTCCTCCCCCCAACCACACAACTCATGCTTTCTCTCTCTCTCTCTCTCCCTCTCAAAATAATATAATAAGCAAGTAGAAATTTTTTAAAAACCTAGAAGTAACAGAAGAAATATATTGCATATAGCTTAAGCAAAATGGTCTTAGAAAGAATTCTTAATACAATCATGAGGTTTTAGTGAGTCTGCTGATGAACGTGCTACATGCAGAAATGCTTCTGGGAACATCCATATGTTTGATTGTAATGTTCATTCCTTTTAAACTCTAATTAAAATAAACTTCCAACCTGGAGTTGGAAGCCCTTACTGGAGGCTGAAAGCAAGCAAACTAAGAGAGAGAAGCACAGATTTGTTTATGTTGAAGACCTTTGATAAGAAGAGTATATTTTTTTATAAAAACAGAGTACAAACGTGGTTGCCAGAGGGGGGACACTGGAGAATGGGTAAAATAGGTAAAAGAGATTAAAAGATACAAACTTCCAGTTATAAAATAAATAAACCAAAGGGATGAAAAGTACAGCATAGGGAAATAGTCTATAATATTGTAATAACTTTGTATGGTGACAGATGGTAATTACACTTATCATGGTGAACATTTGTGATGTAAATTGTCTAACCATCATGTTGTACACCTGAAACTAATACGATATTGTATGTCAACTATATTTCAGTTGCAAAAAAGAAGAGTATATTTTAAACACTCTTATTTGGATACAGCCATAGTATAACAACATACCTGAGCATAAAGTAAAGTTCATAGATGACACCAAAGTATAAGTTCTAAAGACACAAAATCTCTAATTTATGTTAATGTCAGTGAATATTATATAATTGGGTACAACTTCTCTATTTCTTATTAGAATTGAAAAATTTGAAATGTATAAACTGGAATTTAAGGAGACTTTAAAAACAAAATAAAACAAACAAACAAAAAGAAATGAGAGACAATTGGATTTTGCCACATATGAGGTAAAAGCAACAACTAAGCTAATTATAGCCTCTCCCCTAAGTGTGATTATCCCTAAGGCTAGTGAATAATGAACCAGATTTCATTTCAGCCAACTTGCCTTCTCTATTTTCCTTGAAACAAGATAGTTGGGTAATCCAGTTCCTTAATGTTAGAAGGTTAATTTTCCAAGCAGTTCTTCCAAAATGATTCCAGGTTTTAAGATGACAGGTTTCTTGATATTTTTCACATGTTTTTTGAGAGTTAAATAAGCACTTCCAAGTCAACTTACTCTTTGGTACTCTTCCCTCTCTCTTTCTTTAAAAACACTACTGTATTTGGAAATTAAAACATTCAGAAAAGCTTTGTGATGAAATGAAAAGCCAAGAACAACAAACTGTTCTCATTCCCATATAAGACTTCCTTGGTTTCAGTCAAGTGTTTACACAGTAATTTATTTACACAGTAATGGAAATATATCCACTGTGTGTAAGCACTAGTGATGCAATTTCATCAAGAACTCATCACTTACATCCCCTCAGAGAGAATAAAACTGCAAAAAGTATTCTTCAAATGCAATGCCTTTTGCAGACCATATTTCTGAGACCAAATAAACACTTTTAAAAGATGACACTTCATTATAAATTTCTGTATAAAGTACAGTGATATTTAAAACCATGAAACCAGGGGCACCTGGGTGGCTTAGTTGGTTAAGCAGCTGCCTTTGGCTCGGGTCATGATCCCAGGGTCTTGGGATTGAGTCGTGCATTGGGTTCCCCACTCAACAGAGAGCCTGCTTCTCCATCTCCCTCTGCTTGCCGCTCTGCCTACTTGTGCTTTCTATCTCTCTGTCAAATAAATAAACATCTTAAAAAAATAGATATAGATAAAACCATGACACCAAACAGCAAATTTCAAATCATAATAATTTATATGATGGAAATAATTCTGAATGTGAGATGTTCAAATGATAACAGGTTGCACATGTGAAGGGCTTTACAGATCACAAATCACATCTACAATCACATCTCATTTGATTCTCCAAAGAATCCAACACAGCAGGTATTATTAACTCCATTGTTGAAATGAGCAAACTGAATCTTAGAGACATTGGGCAACTTGCCTAAAGTCACAGCTTAACAAGTGTATGATCAAAGGAATCAAACCTGGTCTTCAGATTCCAACTTCTTTACACTCTGCTACCTCTAAAAGTTTAAGCATAACAACCAAAATGGACACATAGTCATAATAATTTGGCAATTTTACTGGTGAAATAGGATAGGTAGAAGTACGAAAGGAAAACAAATGTATTGAAAGAAGACAGAAACTCCATTTTTCCACAGACTGTAGTCATAAATTTTATAAAGTAACTAACTGACAGGAAGGGAAAAAAGTCTCATTCAAGAAAATCAGCACTCAATAATAATTTTAGTTAAGTCACAGGTGCTCATTCCTTCTGTGAGGCTGAGATTTGTCACTTTGTTTAATTACTATCATCTAGGAGGCCATCATCTGAATGGATAGCAAGAGAGAGATGGAGAAAAAATATAATCATTACAATGTGTGAGAATCACATTTATGTGTTTTATGGCAAAATTTCCCTGTGAAATAGTTTTTCTTTAGTCATATCTAGTTATTTGGGAATAGACATGGATAAGGAGGCAAACTATGTTGAACTAAGGTGGAACTTGATAAGAGAATATGAGACAAACAAGGAGGTGAGGATATTTGATCAGGAGTTGTAATGATAGATCATGGAATCTAAGTTAGAGGGAAGTGAAAACAGGAAAGGCTGATGTATAGTGAGAAGGTGGTGGACCCAATGGATTAGTTCTCTCAATAAGGTCAAGTGATTGTAATGGAGCTACCAGAGCAAATGAACTAATGGTCAAACCGTAGTGTATTATTACTACTAAATGAGATTTCAGGGATGATGCAATTTCTAGTGACAAAGGGCTCACAGTGTGATGGAAAAAAAGTAAACACTGGTGAAAAGGTAAGAAATTAAGAATCAAGTTTTCTCAACTGGAACTCAAAGAGACCTCTAGATAGGTGCTAAAGTCACTTATGATGGTGTTAGGAATAAGGAGAGAGACTGAGTCAGGAGTTTGATTCTTCAGTTACAGTAAGAGACAAGAAAGATGACCTGTTTTATCATTAAAAAAGCAGGTATAGATCATGATTCAAATTTTAACCCTGTACTTGTGACCAAAAATGTACGTAAACCACAGAAGAATGAGTAAGACAGATGAGTGAATTTGTGCCATTAAATAAAGGAAATTCCTTTCCCATCCAATCACTTTCCACTTTTAAAAGGAAAGGCAAGATGGGAACAATATTTATCACCTGTCATTTAACATATGGTTAGGACAAATCAGTTCCTGTATATTTCACACAAGGTAAAGCTTCTTTTACATTATACTTCTCAAAGGTACTGGAAGTCTTCAAATTTTTGTTAGAAATTTCAAATATTTTTTGGAAAGCCAGAAGTGCCGTTTATAATATTAAACTCATTCAAATGAAGGATTTGAACTTTAATGGGAAAATCTGACTTTCCCAATAAAGATAGAAACTCCTCCCTAAAGTAAAATATAGGGATGTTTGTTGTTACTGGAAAAAAAACTGTTAATAAAAAATCAAAATATATGTTTGGCATAGAATTCTTTAATTTGGTCCTGGTATAGAATATAAATGTTACATAGACACATGTAAGTGTATGACTTTCAACAGAACAGCATTTTCACTGCTAGTATGTATGTGTGTAAAACATTTCTGAGAGCAATTTGATGATATGTAGTAAGAACCTTAAGAAGTACATAACATTAGGGATGCCTGGGTGGCTCAGTTAGTTAAGCATCTACCTTTGGCTCAGGCCATGATCCTAAGACCTTTGGACTGAGCCCTATATTGGGCTCCCTGCTCATGGGAGAACCTGCTTCTCTCTCTCCCTCTGCTGCTCCCTTTGCTTGTGCTCTCTGTCTCTCAAATAAATAATTAAAATCTTAAAACAAAAACAAAAACCAAATAAAGAAAAAAAGAAGTACATAACATTTGACATAGCAACTCTACTAGTACTTCATCCTGAGAAGAAAATAAGACACACAAAGATGTGCTTATAAGGATGTTACTCATGATTATGTATACTATGAATGATTAGAAAGACAAATTGTGAATTAAGTAAATTCTAATATAGTCATAGACCAAAAAACTTGGCTTTCATTAAAAATGAACATGGAGGGCGCCTGGGTGGCTCAGTGGGTTGAAGCCTCTGCCTTCAGCTCGGGTCATGATCCCAGGGTCCTGGGATCTAGTACTGCACCGGGCTCTGTGCTCAGCAGGGAGCCTGCTTCCTCCTCTCTCTGTCTGCCTGCCTCTCTGCCTACTTGTGATCTCTCTGTCAAATAAATAAATAAAATATTTTAAAAAATGAAAATGGAACCTTTATTTGTTAATTTAATTTAATAATTAATTTAATAAACTAACATTTGTTCATTTAAATGTATGGATTAAACTGAATTAAATGAACAAAACTGAATACAAAATGATACATATGATTTTACCCATTTTCATGAATATGTGTCTGCTATTAGTATGTCTGTAGTCCTACAGAAAAAAAAAATCCAGGAAAGGTATATAATAAAAATAATGTAGTCTGAGATACTAATTTCTCTTGTCTATTTTCAAACTTTTCCACAAAAAAATATACACTGCATGTGTATTTATTTCAGAGAAAAAAAGAATAAAATACTATATTATCCTAAGGTTTACTTCTAAGTTATTTTACTTAAACTGTAATAGTTCAGATATTTGGCAGATATCTAAAATTTTTAAAAAAATAATATATATACATATATATTTGGTTGTGAGAAAGGACTAGAAGTTGTGTACTAGTTTTTCTCCCAAAGCATCATTCTCCATATTTGAATAAACCCATAAATGCCTCATAAGTTCTTCTTTTTTTCCTTTTAAAATAAGTGGACCAAAGCCAATCATGTGAGAGAGAATTTAAAAGATCACAGATGAATACTAGTCAGAATAAAAAAGAAAAAACAAACTACAGAAATGAAAACACTTTAATACCATGAAACCAGGGGCACCTGGGTGGCTTAGTTGGTTAAGCAGCTGCCTTCGGCTCGGGTCATGATCCCAGGGTCTTGGGATTGAGTCGTGCATTGGGTTCCCCACTCAACAGAGAGCCTGCTTCTCCCTCTCCCTCTGCTTGCCGCTCTGCCTACTTGTGCTTTCTATCTCTCTGTCAAATAAATAAACATCTTAAAAAAATAGATATAGATAAAACCATGACACCAAACAGCAAATTTCAAATCATAATAATTTATATGATGGAAATAGTACCCTTTAATAATACCCTTTACCAAGTCTTATTTATTATTTCCTTACCTGCTTGAGAATCTCAGTCTCTCAGAGCTCTGTTCTAGCCTTATCTCCTAGCTTCATGCTTGGAGATAAAGATGCTTATGAAAATTGTTTTTGGGGGATGGAAGTATTGAAACGAATTGAAAACTGCTTTTCTTATCCCATTTTTGGAAGTCAATAACTCTATATTCACAATGTCTAATTAGGTTAAAAACCAAAAAAAGCAATTAATAAAAAATATGATTTCAACATAATTGCATCCTTTTTAAAAATACTATAGATACATACAATTCTGGAAGGATACAACTAATATGTTAATAATAGCAGGATACTTGGCATTTATGTAAATTTATAAAGGAAAAAATTTCTTAATACACATAAAGTTGGTGAAATTGATTGCTTATATAAATAACTTCTTTGACACAAATGACACAAATGTCATATACTGTTTTTCTGCTGTGTGTCCAAAAAATAAATAAATAAATATTAAGAACATAACGTTTTCCCAAAGAGGCTGTCATGATCCTATTTATTCTTAGCTTTTCCAAATCACATTTGTTTTGCCACCACAAAGCTGTTAATTAAAGCAGCTATAATGCAAAACTACTAAGTCTGTTAATTATATTCCTTATTCCTTCTTCACTCACTCGCCTCACCTTGTTTTATTCTTAATTCACACTGCATATAAACAGCAATAAAGTACAAATCAAAATGTTACTTGCACATACACATCTCTTACTACACACAATCCATACTTTTTAAAAATATCTGCCTTTTGCAAGAGATCTAGTCAATATTTTCCCCTAATCAAGCAAGAAAACTAGTAAGAGTATACATAAATTATAATAAAAAACAATAATATGTTTTATGAAACAACTTAGAATAGTTTTAACATTTTACTCTTAGAAGACATCACTGGTATATTTAGTAGCTGACATGGTAGAGAAATAGTTTCAGATAACATTAAATATACCTCTACTTTTTAAATCTGCTTTATCAAAAAATTATTCACATACTCTAATTTATGTCTCTAAAATAAAATTTCAATCTAATATTTTGCCATCATTAATACACTGACCCATACTGACCATAACAATTATCTAAAATCATTTACCTATCTCAAACTATCCCAGTAATGTTTTAGGATCATGTAAAGTCAGAATTTAAGGAAGGACTTGCCAGCACTGACTTGCCAGCACTAAATTTTCTAACCATGAAAAAACATTACAGTTAAAGAAACTATAAACAGAAAGGAACATTTTAATTTATCCTGTTTACACTAGAAAAAATAAAGTATTGTGTAACCTATTAAGATTGAGATGGGTCTGCTAAAGCTACTGCTAATAAATGATGCTTATGCACACAATAAAAGCAATCTGTCTAAAAGATGGGAAATTAAAATACCCAGAGACACTTAAGAATATACATTTCCTCTGTATTATAATTTCCCTTCTTTTAGCAGGCCAAATCAAATGTCCCAAAGTTCCTGAAACACAGCAACTATAACATGAGCTACTATTCTTGGCTTTTTAGTTAGTTTGTTTGTTTATTTTTATCCTTGATTTTTTGAGTTGCTTCTTCCTATTCAGCCTAGCCATGGAACAGCCATAACTAAACTTCTAAAATACAGAGGGCTTTGTATCACCTTCTCATTAAAATATCCCTCATGGCTCTCTCTTATCAACAAATTTCATATTTTTGGCCCAGTATTTAAGGAACACCAAAGCAATAAAACAAACAAAAGCAAAAATGAAAACAAACTATATTGTGATTCCCCAATAAATAAAATTGAATGTACAGTCATGCCCTTCTTCATTCCGATTTGCCATGGCCTTCCACACCCAGCTTCCTCTATCCAGAAAGTCTTCCTTTCTTTGGTCTGTTCAGTGATTATCTCCTACCTTCACATTCAGTCTAGATTTCTGACCAAGTACCGAGCTCTCCCTTCTTACAAATACTACAAAACTGAAATGTGTACTCATTCATTAGGTAATTATACAACCATATATTTTTAAATATTTTTATATATTTCTAGGCCTCAGAGCATACTATAGCTATATAATTGGCTTTCCATGGAAATTTGTTTGACTATTGCAGCAAAAGGCTATTCTAGCTAGCCTGTGATGATAATATTGTTCCTGTTCCCAGAACCTGTCTTATAAAGGCATTACACTAAAGCTTAAAGTACATTTTAAAAAGCTTCTTCAAACTTTATAAGGCTGTATATTTTCTTCTAGGTATCAAACTGCACTAAGTTAATGTTCTCCCTTTGCAGACATGAATTGGTCATGCCCAGTTCATCACTGGTTTTGGTGTTCTGAAAATTGCCCTGGAACTAGAAGTGGCCAGATTTAAGCATAGTTACTGTTGAAATGGCTTTTAAAACAAGTATTTCTGGAAATATTTAAAGTTTCCTTTGCTATAAGATATAAGATAAGATATACTTGTAGGGAGCCAATCTAGCCAAACTAGCAAGAGAGGGAGAGAGCAAAGATAGCTGATACATAATGATTTGAATACAGCCTCTTATCCCTGGACCAAAGAATTCTGTTAACAGCCCTGTGTTCTTTGGGGGACAAAGGCAATGAGGGAAAAGTGAATTAAATGCTTATATTTGGGACACAGAAAGAAGTGCAATGGCACTAAGATATACAAAATAAAATAAAGTTCAGTCAATGCACAACTGGGTAAGCCATTAGAAATAAAATATACACATAGGGGAAATACAGTTATATGACCATATGCATATAAAAAACAATGCAGTAAAAATGGGAGAGAGAAATTAGACCTCCAGAACATTGTGCAAAATGGATGAATCTGGATTCATGTCTTCAGGCTGTGTTTACACTTTCACCCTGACAGCCAATCAACTGTATAGAGTATGCTAGGAGGTTGAATGTGCCCTACCTAAGTCATGTCACAGCATCATTCTCTTAGCTCATTTAAACATTTCTCTTCCACAAACCTCCAAACCCAGGCCGAATATTCTGCCACTTTGTCTAGTAAGTATTTCTATAGTAGAAGGCATGGGAACAAATTTTCATTCATATTATACCTATAATCTTTTCCCCTGAGCTAGTAGGGTTAGGATGACTTTACATCCCATTCTGCCCCAGATGGCCCCAGTTTGTATATGTTTATACAGTACTAATTAATAGTGCCCTGCTTTTATGATCAAAAGCATTCCAGCTTTGATAAAATATTTATGGTCACCTAAATGTAGTCAAAATACCTCAAAAGTGATCAAGAGATATGAATTATAAAATACCAAAAATGTAATTCTCTATATATCTCCAGAGAGGAAAAATTATCCAAAATCCAGTTTTCAACCTTAACCCCAAGAAGCTGTCATATAAATGTATGCCATGGCTCAACATAACTCTTCACCAACACATGAAAAGCAGCTCAAAGCACATGTGTCACAGATGGAAAGAGCAGTGAGGTCACCTTTGTATATCAGGACAGCATATTTTTTGTAAAGTTCTGCAAAAATTCATGTCATACACCAATATGTAGCATTTTGTGAACTGCTGGATCCAGCTGGTTGTTGTTAAAACTTTTCTCTCCAAATTTAAAATATTTTTTACCTAGATTTTCAGCTTAACTTGGCATCTGGCTGCCACAACTAAAGTAGCTAGAGGAGGGAGAAACAGTATAGAGAAAAACCAAAGATGAAATGTCAGCAATAAGCCTGAAGATTTCAATAATTATAATAAATGTGAATGGTTTAAATTTTATTATTAAGAGACAGAGACTCGGGGGGCCTGGGTGGCTCAGTGGGTTAAAGCCTCTGCCTTTAGTTCAGGTCATGATCCCAGGGTCCTGGGATGGAGCCCACATTGGGCTCTTTGCTCAGCAGGGAGCCTGCTTCCTCCTCTCTCTGCCTGAAGAGATATTGACCATTTTACAAGAATAACTGGAGGTCTTAGCATGTCTCTCAAATCAGTCATTCAAGTATATAAAAATAATTAAGTGATTAAAATATTTATTTATTACAATAAACTTGATCTAATCATCATACATACATAAAGTAATGTACTTCAAAAGTACACTCCATGAATAAGAAATAGATTCTTTTCAAACAAAAATAATACAGCAAAAGAATCATGCATTAGAACACAAAGAAAATTTCAACTATAAAAGTAGAAAATCACAGCGGATATATTTTCTGAGGCAGTGGAATAAAATTATAAGTTAATAACAAAAATTATATGCCACCTCTTCTAAAATAATTCAATTGCTGAGATTTTTTTTAAATGTCTACATAATTACTGGTTTTAAAGCAACTAAAAATAATACTACAAACTACTTAGACATGAATGACAAGATAAACCATACATATCAAAAGCGGCAAGATGAAGTCAAAGAATATTTCTACAGATGCATGTCTTATAACATTTACTATGTAATGGAGAAAATATGTAATCTTAAATTCATATATTAGAAAATGAAAGAGTTTGAAATTAAACACTCAGTTCAAAGCTTCAGGAAAACAACCCCATGAAAATAGTAAATGTAAGAGAAATTACCAAACAGTGCAAGAAAAGAGAAATATTAATCCAAAAGTGAATAAATAGAAAATCAAAGAATATTTTATTATAAAAGCAAAATCTGTCCTTTTAAAAGATATATAAAGTATTTTTTTTTATGACCTAGCAAGGTAAGGAAAATACAATTAAATATCACAGGGTTACAACTACAAAATGAATTTAAAATAAAAGCATATATTAGCAACTAATTATCAAACTATTTGCCAGTAATTCTGAAAATTTAAATAAAATGGATAATTTTCTAGGCAATATAGATAACCAAAATTAAGAACTGAAAACATTAATGGAACAACAATGAGGAAAAAATGAAAGGGTAGTCGGAGATCTATTCTCATGAGAAAGGAGAGTCTATAAAATCATTAAGAAACAGATGATTGCTAAGTTATTTATTGTTTCTGAACACATAGATGGAAAACTTGATTTCCTAAATCCAAAGAGAAATAGAAAAGTGTGGTCCTATTATCCTTATAGAATTAGAAGCTAAAATCATAAATCATAGCAATCAAAGCAATACATTTAAATGGGGTGGTAATAACATTGTTATATTCATTTGTCAAAACTGATAGAAATATACACTAAAAATGGTAAGTTTTATGTATATAAATTACACATCAATCTTAAAAATTAATATAAAAATAAAATGTTGAAAATAAAGCAATATATCAAAAGATTAATGCTTCTGGACCAAGTAGTGCTTATGTAAAAATTACGATGGTTCAATATTATGAAATTCCTTAAATTAACTCATTTAAAAGAAATGTGTATATGTGTATATCTGCCCTTCCCCCACTCATGGTCTCTATCCCTCTCTTTCATGTAAATAAATAAAAATCTTCTAAAAAAATTTTAGTACAAAAAGGGAATAAAAAGTAGCTAAATATGAGAACATTAACATGAAATTTTTAATAATAATCACTATATACCAAGTTAAAAATTAACATTCTAATCACAATTGTAACAATAAATATAGATTTGCAATCAAAGTATAAGATTCTATAAAAGCTACAAAAAAGAGACACAAGTAAATGAACATGAAAACATATATAATATATATTAAAACATATAATAAAACCATATAATAAAACCATATAATAAAACCATATAATAAAAACATATAATATAACCCAAATTATAAAAAATATCTGGTTTCCCTAAATTAAGCTATAAAATCCACTGTGACATGGGAATAGTTTTCAGAACTTGAAATAATTTCTATGTTCATCTGATGGGGGAAAAATCTATTGTGTATAAGTCTAGGCAGTTTCTGAAAGAAGAGTAATGAGGAAGTATCAGTCTCTTGAAATATTAAGACTATAATAATTCACATAATTTGGAACCAGAGTTGATAACTGGCAGACATATCGGTGACACAGAATAAAAACTCCTGAAAAAACCTTAATATATATGACGAAACTCTGTATATAACAAACAGAGCATATTAAAGCACTGGGAAAAAGACAGATCATTCAGTAATTGACTAACTTTTGTGAAGACTAAGTTGGAGGGGGTGTAAAATAAAGTAAGTCTGTAGAGCAAAACTATGCCAATTGGGAGTATTTTTTTAAGAATTTGTAATATTTGAAATTTTTTCAAGTCACTATCTGCATTTCTAACCAGTTAACTACAGAGAGAGCCAAACTGACATTCCTTACACAGAGTTCTAAGTATTTTAGTCTTTTGATATTGAAACTTGTACTTGAGTTTTTCATTGTAATAGCAGAAAGTTTCATTCTTTAGTGTCATCTGTATAAGTACAAACTTTTCTTCTGCATTCTTTTGCATGGCACCCTAGAATTAGGAAATTGAAAGATGCAATCAATTAAATCAACTTATCTAGAAGATTCTAAGAAAGGATAGAAAAGACCAATTTATCCAAAGAATATGCAAACACCCCTCATCAGAGTTAACATTTAAAACTTAAACACACACACACTATACATGTCTTGTATCTCATCATCCTTCATCACAAGCCCTGAGAGCACATTTACTTAGCAAGAGAAAAATGTATTGTTCTTGTTTCATAAATTTATATTTCTCCCTTGGCTACCAACCTATGAATCTTCCCCTATATTCTCTAAAATACAAAAAATTAAAAGAAAGCAAACACATCAACACATGTAAGCCATCATAAATTTGTCCAATTAAGTGTACTCATTGGCTTTATGTCATATAATTTTTTAAATTTAGACAAAGACATAGCCATAATTTTTCTTTGTGTTCTTTAATGGTGTTTAAATGGTTAGATTTAATATTGGTTGGTCCAAATTCAAGTAACTACATAGAAAGCTACATACCGTAAATACTAGATCAATTAAATATTAAAGATCAATTTTTTTAAAGATTTTATTTATTTATTTGACAGAGAGCAAGACAGCGAGGAGGGAACACAAGCAGAGGGAGTGGGAAAGGGAGAAGATGTGAAGCTCAATCCTAGAACCCTGGGATCATGACCTGAATCGAAAACAAAAATTTAATGACTGAGCCACCCAGGCACCCCAAAATCAATATTTTCTTTAAAAATATTTTAATTCCTGGGTGCCTGGGTGGCTCAGTGGGTTAAAGCCTCTGCCTTCAGCTCAGGTCATGATGCCAGGGTCCTGGAATCGAGCCAGGCATCGGGCTCTCTACTCAGCGGGGAGCCTGCTTCCTCCTCTCTCTCTGCCTACTTGTGATCTCTGTCAAATAAATAAATAAAATCTTTAAAAAAAGTTTTAATTCCCACACAAATATTTTAATCTCCCAAGATTCTGTATCTTTGAAAAAGAACAGCTCCATCAAAATAACAATTGGGGGGTTTTTTGTTTTGTTTTGTTTTATCTCTAGGGGACGGTAAGTAACCTCCTTAAGATGATTGTCTCAATATTATAAGAATACTTTATGTATTAATATTTTGTGTAAGCTTCATAAGGTCAAGAATTATATCTATCTGGTTTATTGACTATTGACATGGATATATATAATAAATGATTTGTGAATGATAGACTAAAGCAAATATATATATATTAGCTTTGTATCCCGCAAAATTCATATGTTGAAGCCTAATCTCCAGTGTGATGGTGTTTGGAAGTGGAGCCTTTAGGAGGTAATCAGGTCTGCAGAGTGTAACTCTTATGAGTAAAATTAGTGCCCTTGTAAGAGATATGAAAGAGCTTGCTTTTCTTCTCTCTCATTTCTGCCATGTGAGAATACAATAAAACAATGTTCATCTGCAAACCAGAAGTAAGCCCTCATCAGACACTTTATCTCCTGGCACTCTGATCTTGGGACTTCCCAGCCTCCAGAAATAAATGTTTCTGAATGAGAATGTTTCTGAAATGAGAAATAAGTGTTTGTTGTCTAAGCCACCAAGTCTGTGGTATTTTGTTATAGCAGCCTAAACCAAGATATGTGTTGGTAAATAAGTGGAGAAAAGGGAACACTTGATGGGAATGTAAATTAGTGCACCCACTATGGAAAACAGTATGGAGGGTCCTCAAAAAATGAAAGAGAAATATCATATGATCTAGCAATCCCTTTTGGGTATTTGTCCAAAGAAAATAAGAATACTAATTCTTCAAAAAGGTATATGTACCCCCATGTTTATTGTAGCACTATTTATAATATCCAAGATATGGAAACAACCTAAAGTGTGCACTGACGAATGGATAAAGAAATTGTTATATATATAGTATACCATATATACATATGATATGTGTATTTATACAAGTATACATATGACACATACATATGTCATTGTATTATATGTATATTACGTGTATTGTATGTATACATTGTATATCATATATACACGTTATATGTATATACACGTATACATGTGACATATATGTAAATGTCTTTTCACATGTGTGTGTTTGTGTGTGTGTGATGGCATGTTATTCAGCCACAGAAAAGAGCAAAATCTTGCCATTTGTGAAAATATGGAGGCACCATGAGGTCATTATGCTATCTAATAAATCAGACAAAGATAAATACAGTGATTTCTCTTGTATGTGGAAGATATTATATATGATACATATATTATATAGTGGTATATATGCTACAAAATAAGTCAGAGAAAGATAAATACTATTTGATTTATTTTATATGTGGATTATATATAATCTACTTATATATATATTATATATACATATAAGCTCATTGATATGGAAAACAGATTGGTAGTTATCAGAGAAAGGGTTGGGGGTTGGGAGGAGTAGATGAACTAATTTTGTATTTGTTGTTTTTTTTTTTCAGTTTAAATAAACTGAATTTTAAAAGTATGAGCAACATGTAGAGAATTCTCCCTTATCATTTTATCAAGAAATATTTAATAGAAAATGTTTGTCACCAATATTTGAAAATAAATTATAGCTCTATAATGTCAAAGTAGCTCTACAGATTTCACACCTGCAGGAATAATTTAGAGAAAAATGATATAGTTTTTGAGGTCTTGGACTTGTCATTCAGGTTCTTTGACTCATCTAACTTTGTTACTATCTTGTTGGATGGTCTTAGAGAGATCATATAATCTCCATGATTCACTGTCCCTATCTCCAAAATGCCTTAGTTGATGGCATGGGGGTAGGAAAAGACTTTAAAAGCTGATCATTCATATTTCTCCTAGCTCTATAATTTTATTATTCTATTTCATGTTCTCCTTTCTCTCTTCCCAATGTTCTAAAACATAGATAGGAAATTATTCAAAACTGAGGGGATCTTCTAGGAAAAGAATCATACTTAATATTAAAGGCTAAGAATTTGAAACGAGAAAAACTTATTTTCTTAATCCATTATAAAATTTTTTAAAAGTCCTGAGAGTGTTCAAATAAATTTGCTTTCTTGATGCTCTGCAAAAAAGGAAATCTGTTTCAATGCTGGAAGAAAAAAATGTCTGTGTTGTCATAATTAATATGTCTGTTAACTGTATTCATTTTCTGAGCAACAGTAGATGTAATTTTGCCACACTGGGACCCCATCTATAAAGTGCTTGTCTTTCTGCTACACAAATTGTATCACACTGCATCAGTATCATTTTTCTCTCTGCAAAATCTCCCCATTCCACTTAATATTATGCTAATGCTACTGAATTACATGATTTGTATCTAGAAAATATTTGCTGCATGATCTAGAGGGAAGGTGTGAGGTGGGTACAGATCAAGGTTACAGGGCAAATTAGTGAGAAGGCATGAGGAACAACA
Source organism: Enhydra lutris kenyoni (assembly GCF_002288905.1). Classification (NCBI taxonomy): domain Eukaryota; kingdom Metazoa; phylum Chordata; class Mammalia; order Carnivora; family Mustelidae; genus Enhydra; species Enhydra lutris. Next base: position 39,601,752 of record NW_019154090.1, on the reverse strand, counting down.
CTCAATATGACCAAATTACAGAGTGCTGAGGGTAGGAGAAGCAAGAGCTAGCCCGTGAACTGATAGCAGGGGATAAGAATCTCCTCTGGCATTCAAGATTTGAGAGTAGACTATTTCCTAGCATAGTTCAATAAGACTAACATATTAAATAGAAAAGCATGTGATAGAAAATCACAACAGAAGAGGGACCATACACCAAAACATACCCATTATGATTTTCCCCTTCTGTACTGTTTTGGCTTGGATGAAACTAAACAGCAGAGATGGAGATGAGCTCTTGTGTGCAGGTTGTTTATCTGGGGAAGTGATTCCCAAGAAATTGGAATGGAGATTGAAGGGGGTGGGAAGCATGAAAGAGGAAAAGGGAAAGCTAATCCAAGGCTGATTCGTTGAGCCGGTAACTAACGTGAGCAGCTGGAACTCAATTTATTGGGGACCCTCTCCGGAAATGTGTAGAAGACAATCAGAGCTTCTGCCTAAGACACAGAAAAGAGGAGCATGTTACCACTTGCACTGATCCCATATCGATCAAGAATTGAGTCAGGTATGTGAATGTACTTGGTAAGCGGAGTCCCATCATCCCAAACAGTAGTCCTAAGAGAAGTAGCCATTTAGCCCCAAATCAGAAAACACAGTTTGGGGTCCAGCTGAGGTGAGGAGTCATCACGGTACATTTCTTTTGTACTCTGCTGATGCAGCAGTAACGGATAAAGCAAAAAAGTGGGTTAGGAGAATGTGAGGTTGGACATAAAAGATGTCTAACACTCATATTAAAATATGCTCTCTGTCCACCATGTAAATCAAACCATGGTGACAATGTTTTATATACTTAAATAATATAAAAATAATAGGATCTCTGAACCATAGCCCTTTTGTGATATTCCCAAGTCCACCTTCACAGAAGGGACATTTTTAAATAGAAAATCTTCTATGCCAGCATTCTAAATTAAGAAAGTCATAATACAGGATGTTTGATTTAATAATCAAGAAAAATAAATAACACAATGAATGAAGAAATAATAAGTCTTTAAATCAGTGGTCTTCACTTGGAGCTACATGCTGGAATAATGCAAACAGCTTTAAAAACTAGTCCCACAGTTGGGACACCTGGGTGGCTCAGTTGGTTAAGCAGCTGCCTTTGGCTCAGGTCATGATCCCAGCATCCTGGGATCAAGTCCCATATCGGGCTCCTTGCTCAGCAGGGAGCCTGCTTCTCCTGCCTCTGCCTGCCACTCTGTCTGCCTGTGCTCACTCTCTCTGACAAATAAATAAATAAAATCTTTTAAAAAAAATGTTTAAAAACTAGTCCCACAGTCAGAGATTCTGATATTGGTTTAGGTATGACCAGGATGTGAGAATTTTTCAAGTTCCCCAGGTGATTCTAATGTGCAGGCAAAGTTGGGTAGCACGGTCTTATAGTACAAAGTAAAGACCAAGACTGTTTTAAGTAACTCAGTAGGGCCCAGAATCCATTTTGTTTCCTTCTAGTTCAAGTATTTAGACCATATGTTTCAGCGAGATTGTCTGGGCTTGCTATTGTTTTAGATTTCCACAGAGCTCCCAATTTGACACAACATCAGCCTTTGAAACTGCTCAAAAAACACACTGGTAGTTATTCACTTTATATTCAAAGGGGACTGTCAGGTAAACAGAAGATCCGTTTTACTTTTAAGTCAATCAGAGAAAGACAACTATCATATGATCTCCCTGATATGAGGAAGTGGAGATGCAACATGGGGGGTTTAAGGGGGTAGGAGAAGAGTAAATGAAACAAGATGGGATTGGGAGGGAGACAAACCATAAGTGACTCTTAATCTCACAAAACAAACTGAGGGTTGATGGGGGGAGGGGGGTTGGGGGGTGGGGTTATGGACATTGGGGAGGGTATGTGCTATGGTGAGTGCTGTGAAGTGTGTAAACCTGGCGATTCACAGACCTGTACCCCTGGGAATGAAAATATATTATATGTTTATAAAAAATAAAATTAAAAAAAATAAATAAGTAAGTTAAAACTTAAAAAAAAGGTGTTCTTCGGAGATCAAGCTCTGCAATGACTGACTGAATAAACATATTCATTGATAATAAATGAAGCAATCAGCTACTAGATGTTTGCCCCCAAAGTATGCATTACTAAGTAAGCTGGAGGTCATTAGAATGTTGAAAGAGTAAAAAAATCACTGACAAGAGAACATATTTCTACTAGGTGTTTGACTGTCATGCCTTGTTAGCTTCAAGCTTCCTTTCTTTGGTAGAAAGTAGGCACTAAAGTCATGACTTCCTAATTTTCACTTTAAGCTATTACATATCCATCAGTACTTTGACTTGGCCATCCCTTTAAAAGAAGTCAGAGCCTAGCTGACATGTTTTTACAAAGCACAATCTGGGGCATACCAGTTTTTCATGTTTTCAACAGAAATGTCTTGAAATACAAAATATAGATAAGAGAGATGGCATCCAATCTTTGCTTGACAGTTACAAATAATATTTTATAATAAGAATGATAAAACATGCTTTGGTATTTTTTCAGGTAAAGGGGAAAAAAGGAATCAAATTCTATTTTCCCAGATCAATTGAAAAATGAGGTAACCAACATAATAATCTATTTAATGTTTTTGCATGAGTCTGCTTAGATTTCTATTTTTCAAAATCTTAAAACACACTAAAATACTATTAATGCTAAAACTGTGCAAAGCTCATCAGCATTTTGCTGAGCAATTAAGTTCATTGTTGTGAACATCTGCCACCATATACAATACTGTCAATTTTCTTCCAAACTGGCCTCCATCTACATAACTGAGTTGGATTTTTCAACTAGATTATCTGAACATAGATGTTTAATTTTTTGTTGTTTTTTTAAAAGGAAGACCTCTAATCAACCTGCTTTGAAAAATTCTCCTTAACAGCAAGGCATTTAATTATCTTGCTCACCTTTTGTTCAGTTGCTTTGCAAATAATGACATGAAACATTCCGTCTTTTTACTTCCAAGCTTTTCTTCTTCCTGATTAGATTCTACTTAAATAGCATCATGTTCCTTCAAGTTCCTCCAGGATGAGGGATTTTCTTTAATCACCTGAAACCTGCTGGTCTGCCTCTTTAGCATTCTGAGATAGCTCATTCAACAAGCTTAAATCAACAATACAACTACTCCTAACAGGTTGAGTACATTAATTCTCATCTCTTTATCAAGCTTTTATATTAATTCAAGTATACAAAGCTATGCAAAGTGGATTTTGAAATCCTAAATGATTGCAATACATTAAAGTGGGCTTTTCCCTCAAGCTTCTTAATATATCTTTATAAAAAGGAAAAGTTAATATAATCAAATTGTACATCTATGTAAAAAAACTGAGATTCTATTAAAAATAGAGTGTCATAAATTAGAAAGTATTAATCAAATATTGAAATGTTTGAAAAGCTTAAAAAGCAAGTATTAAACATTTTTTAAAAAGCATGTTTAAAACTTGCTTTTTAAGCTGATTATAAAATGTCATTTGCATCTGTCAAGAAAAGATCGGTTATCAAGAATTGCATATAGTTGCTGCCTGAGGGAAGAAGGATATGTGTTGTTTTCAATATAAGCAAATATATGAATTAAAAAGGAATGAAACAGTAAAAAGCACGGATAAGGACTTTGAGTCAGCAGCAGTTTAAAGAAAGGCAACCTCAAAATTCACAAAGACTTGGAAGAAAACATAGGAGGGAGAACACTGAAGCTCAAGAAGACTTAGAGAAGAAAAAAGGAATTTGTAGAAAAAATAGCTGAAAAACTTGTAAACCAGAGCCCACTCTAAAATTGTAAAGCTGTAGAAAAGTAAACTTTTATTCACAGAGTCATATCTAACTTAGTTTTCAATGAATTTACCTTCATCTGATATAAACTTGTTTTATTCAGAAACATTTGAGCACTTGAAACATAAACTGCTTGTAACTAAATCCACCTGATATTTGGTTGTAATATTATCAAAGTCTTGGATGAATTAAAGACAAAAGCATTTGTAATAAGATGCACTGTTTTTGGAATTACACTCTACAACAATTTAAAAGGGAAGACAGGGTTTCTACATTACTTTTGTTTTTATTAGAAAGCAAAGTAAACGTTTAACTCAACAGGACCCTTTAAGGAAGAAATGATATTTAATCAAAAAGCACATTTCTAAAAGGCAATCATTTGAATAAAAATCACTGGATTATCAATTCCTACATTAAATATAATGCTAAAATCCCTACTTCCAATTTTTAAAATGAATCAAACACACACATTATTTTCTTTTTTCTGAAAGTAATATAGCTGACACAACAAACTGCCTTATCCATGAATATTTTTAATATGCCCATATTTTCTAAATAAATTAAAATTTCATTAGAAACATTTTATCAACTAAATTAAAGAATAATAGAATATTACAAATTGTGTAAAGCACAACAGTTGAATTTTTTTTAAAAATCCCACTATCAGATCGTTAAAAAATTTTGTGATGTGTAAAGACATCATGAGAAGAGCTCAAAAATATGATAAAAATAAAAGCATTTAAAATAGCTCATATTCAATATTTCTGCAATATATTTAAATTGCACTAGTTTTTTTCTCAATCTGTGGAAAGCTATTATTTATAGAAGCATTATATATATATATATATCCTTATATATATTTATGTGTGTGTGTGTGTATATATATACATATATATATCTCTTCTGACAATGAATAATTAATTCTTTTCCCTCTTATAAGAGACTCTCAAATTTCATGCTATTTTTTGAATATGTAAAATTTTAAGAAGGTGGCAAATCATAGGATAGAAAGAACATCAGGGGGCATCAGGGGGCGCCTGGGTGGCTCAGTGGGTTAAGCCGCTGCCTTCGGCTCAGGTCATGATCTCGGGGTTCTGGGATCGAGTCCCGTGTCGGGCTCTCTGCTCAGCAGGGAGCCTGCTACCCCCCTCTCTCTCTGCCTGCATCTTTGCCTACTTGTGATCTCTCTCATCAAATAAATAAATAAAATCTTAAAAAAAAAAAGAAAGAAAGAACATCAGGTTGTACTTCAGAAATTCTAGGTTCTAGATCTAGCTCTACAACAACCTTGCTTAGAGAAATCAATTGAACCACTTAGCCTGAGTATTATCATCTTTTTTTAAATTTATTTTTTTTCAGTATTCCAAAATTCATTGTTTTTGCACCACACCCAATGCTCCATGCAATATGGGTCCTCCTTAATACCCATCACCAGGCTCATCTCCCCCACCACTACCCTCTCCCCTCCAAAACCCTCAGTTTTTTTCTCAGAGTCCACAGTCTCTCATGGTTTGTCTCCCCCTCCAATTTCCCCCAACTCACTTCTCTTTTCCAGCTCCCAATATCCTCCATGTTATTCCTTATGCTCCACAAGTAAGTGTTATTATCTTTGATGGAGGAATTGGCATCCATTTCCTCTACTTTCCTTTCCAGTTCTGTGATTCTAAGTCGAGGGAGGATTTTCCAAATTCTAACTCCAAGCTATTCCTTATATAGTTCTAATAACTAAGCCAAAATTCTAAAAACATAATTTTAAGGTTTAGATTAAAATAAAGTTATCATTTTAATCACTTTTAGGTTAAAATAAAGTTTTAAAGTACAGTTCTTTACAAATTCAGTAGAATAATCTTCAATATAAAATTAGTTATTTGTTGATGCATATATATTCCTGGACTTTTCTCCGGGGTGAACATATCATTTTTAAGAACTGCATGTGTATTTGGAGATTTCATTAATAGGTTACTTTACATAAAACATTTTAAAATTTGGAAATCTATTTCTCCCTTAGTAGTCACATCCTGCATGATCTGACCACCTAGTAACCTTAGGTTTAAAAACATTATCATAATTAGTATCTGATTATTGATGAAGAGGTATCACTTCATTAAAATAGGTAGCAGTGCCTATCATTTGAGGACCACACTCAGAAAGAGCTTCAAATTTAGGATTTTATCTCCAAATGAGATCATTCACAACGACAAATAGAATATTCTAACTAGATCAAAATAACATGGTGTTTACCATATGCCTCAAATTCATAACTATTACTGGATATATTGATAAAGTTGAAGTAACAAACTTTACTTAAAGATAATTCAGATTGGGGCGCTTGGGTGGCTCAGTGGGTTAAAGCCTCTGCTTTCGGCTCAGGTCATGATCCCAGGGTTCTGGGATTGAGCCCCACATCTGGCTCTCTGCTCAGCAGGGAGCCTGCTTCACCCTCTCTCTCTGCCTGCCTCTCTGTCTACTTGTGAGCTCTCTCTGTCAAATAAATAAATAAAATCTTAAAAAAAAAAAAAAGATAATTCAGATAAATCCTAAGGAAATGCAAGGGAACCAAATCATGGAGTATGAGGATCCTGAGCTCACTTCCATCTGTAACACAGATCAGCTACAAATACATATAGAGAAATTCTCTCTGAGAACCTGAAAACTAGCAGAACAGCTCTTCCACAGCTGAAAATACAAAGAGCCAGGGAAAGTAGGAGAGACAGAGGTGTGCTCTGGTTGGGACACACACTTCTGAAATAGAAGGGCAATCACGGGCATAGGGGAACAAAGGATTCAAACCTCTACCCAAGGAACCTGCACCAGGAAAATGAACCCCCATAACATCTGGCTTTGGAAATCAGCAGGACTTAACTCCAAGAGAGCTGGAAAACTACAGAAAACTGAAACTCCATTCTTAAATGGCTTATACACAAATTCACTTCCTCTGAGACCCAGCACAGAGGCAGCAGTTTGAAAAATGCCTGGGCCAAACATGGAGATTTACTGACTGATTTTAAGGCATGTGCCAGGAGGCAAAAATCGGTAGGAACTTTCTCTGGGAACAGAAGTGCTAATGGGTGTTGTTGCTTTTCTTGTCCTCTTTCTGCATAGCTGACCCAATGCTGGCATTCTCCATCTACCTTGCTAGCTCTGCTCACCCAGGCCCAGCATTCCTCTATAGACTTGTCCTGCCCCATCCACCTGTAGGTGTATCTCCAAAGCAGCTTCCACCCTGCCACACCCTAAAGACAGCTCAGTGGGATCCAGCACTCCCTAAAGCAGCTCATGGCTGGCCACAGTTGGCAGGCAGCCTCAGCTGGACCAGCACTACATCCTTCCCAAACGGTGTGACTACTGAACTGCTAGCCTTGGCTGGGAGCTATACTCCTCCAAAAAAGCTCCTGCCCTGGGGTGGGGGTCAGGGGGCCAGAACACGTACCAGCATGTTCACAACATGTGTGGCCAGGACACAGAGCCACCCTCACTGGGGGCTAAACCCATCCAGCAGCACACCACAGCTATTGTGTCCCAGCCACATTAAGAGGGCATACACAGCCCACACTGGGACATCCCTGGAGCAACTGCTTCTGTTGACCAGGAAGGATTGTGCTTTAGGGACCTACAAACAAGTAAAAACTACAACCAAGAATATTTTACCCAGCAAGGTTATCATTCAAATTTAAAGGGAGATAAAGAGTTTCCCAGATAAACAAAAGTTAAAAGAGTTCATCACCACTAAACTGGCCTTATAGGAAATGTTAAACAGACTTTTTTTAAGTGGAAAAGAAAAGAACATGAGTAGAAACAAGAAAACTATGAACAAAAATATCATTGGTTAAAAGCAAATATACAGTAAAAGTAGTGGATCAACCACTGAAAAAGCTAGTATGAAGGATAAAACACAAAAATCATCAAACTACATCTATAATAACTAGGGGATACACAAAATAAAAAGATGTAAAATATAAGGTCAAAAACATAAAATATGGAGGGGGGAATAAAAATGTAGTGCTTATAGAATGTGTCTAAACGTATGCAAATATCAACTTAAAATAGACTGCTATACATAAGGTATTACATATAAACTTCATGGTAATGCAAACCAAAAACTTATAATAGATACATAAAAAATAGAGAAAGGAATCTAAACATAACATGAAAGAAAGTTATCAAATCAAAGGGAAGAGAGCAAAACAAAAAGAAACAGAGAACTATAAAAATAAACAAAAAACAATTAACAAAATGGCAATAATTACATGCCTATTAATAATGACTTTAAATAGACTAAATGCTGTAATCAAAAGACATAGGGTGAATGAATGAATAAAAAACAGACAAACAAATAAGAGCAAACTATTTGCTGTCTACAAGAGACTCACTTCAGACCTAAAGAAACAGAGACTGACAGTGAAGGGATGGAAAAAGACAATCCTATATAAATGGAAACAAAAAGAGAGCTTGGTAGCAATACCAATATCAGACAAAATAGACTTGGAAAAAAGACTGTAATAAGAGATAAAGAATGGCGCTACATAAGGACAGAGATCAATCTAACAAGAGGATATCATAATTGTAAATATCTATACACCCAAAATAGGAACAACTAAATACATGAAGCAAATATTACAGACATAAAGGAAGAAACTGATAATAATACAATAATAGCAAGGAACTTTAACATCCCACTTACGTCAATAAATAGATCATCCAGGCAGAAAAATCAGTCAGGAAAAAGTGTCCTTAAAACAACACATAATGCCAAATAGATTTAACAAACATATTCAGAACATTACAAGCAAAATGCAGCAGAATACACATTCTTTTCAGATGTACATAGGATATTCTTCAGGATAGATCACATGTTACACCACAAAACAACTTTCAATAAATTTAAAATGAAATCACATCAAGCATCTTTTTTTGAAAACAGTATGAAACAAGACATTAATTACAAGAAAAAACTAGAAGAAACACAAATACACAGAAGCTAAGTAGCATGCTACTAAACAGTGGGTCATTGAAGAAATCAAAGAGGACATTAAAAAATATCTTGAGACAAATGAAAATGAAAACTCAACATTCCAAAATCTATGGATGAAGCAAAAGCAGGTCTAATAGGAAATATAGGCCTACCTCAATAAACATGAAAAATCTCAAAGAAACAATGTAACCTTACACCTAAAGGAATTAGAAAGAGGAAAAAAACAAAGCCTAAATTTAGTAGGAGGAAAAAAAATAATAAACATCACAGTGAAAATAAATTAGAGAATTAAAAGAATCAATAGGACAGATCAATGAAACTAACTGGTATTTGAAAAAATAAACAAATAGACTTTTCATAATTCAACAAGAAAAAGAGAATCCACATAAATAAAATCAGAAATGAAAGAAAAGTTAAAACTGACACCACAGGAATAAAAAGGATTATAAAAGACTACTACAAATAATTATATGCTAACAAACTGGACAACCTAGAAATCAGTAAATTCTTAGAAAGATACAGTCTTCCAAGACTGAATCAGGAAGAAATGGAAAGTCTGAACAGACCGATTACTAGTAATGAAATTAAATCAATAATTCAAAAACTCTCAACAAGCAAAAGTCCAAGACCAAGTGGCTTCACAGGTGAATTCTACCAACCTAAAACTAATGTAACACTGTGTGTCACTATGCTCAAATAGAATAAAAAATAAAACATTAAATTAAATTAAAAACAAAGAAGACTTAATACTTATCCCTCTCAAACTATTTTTATAAAATTGCAAAGGAAGGAATGTTTCCAAATTCTTTCCACTAGCCCAGCACTACCTTGACACCCAAACCAAACAAAGACACTACCCCGAAAAAAAAAAATAATTACAGACTAACATCCCTGATGAACATACATGCAAAAATCTGTAACAAAATGATAGCAAACCAAATTCAATAATATATTACAAGATTATATACCATAAATGAGTGTGATTCATTCTAGGGATGCAAGGATGGTTCATACCTGCAATAAAAATCACGTTATCATCTCAATAGAGGCAGAAAAAGAATTCGACAAAATTCAACCTTCATTTATGATAAAAACTCTTAACAAAGTGGGTGTAGAAGAAACATACCTCAACATAATAAAAACCATACATGGCAAACCCACAGCTAATATCACACTCAAGAATGAAAGCTAAAAGTATTTCCTCTAAGATCAAAAACAAAACAAAGATGCCCATTGGCACTACTTTTATTCAGCTTGGTACTGGAAGTCCTAGTCAACAGCAATTAGATAAAGAAAAGAAATAAAAGGCATCCAAACAGTAAGAAGTAAAACTGAATAAATGAATTCAGTAAACTTGCAGGACAAGAACTAATATAGAGAGATTTGTTGCATTTTCATATACTAATTACAAACTATCAGAAGGAGAAATTAAGAAAATAATCCCATTTATAATTGAATAAAAAGAATAAAACACCTAGGAACAAACTAAACCAAGGAGGGGAAAGACCTGTACTCTGAAAACTATAAGACATTAATGAAAGAAATTGAAGATGACACACATAAATGGAAAACTATACCATGCTCACGGATTGGAAGAATTAATATTGTTAAAACGGCCATACTATCCAAAGCAGTCAATAATATCCTTATCAGCATACCAATAGCACTTTTCAGAGAACTAAGATAAATAATTCTAAAAATGTGTGGGATAAAAAAAGGCCCTGAATAGCCAAAGCAATCCTGAGGAAGTAGTATAAAGCTGGAGATATCATACTCCCAGATTTCAAACTACACTATGAAGATATAGTAGTCCAAATAGTATAATAGCACAAAAATAGACACATAGATCAATGGAACAGAAAAGAGAGCCCAGGAATAAACACGCTTATATAATCAACGAATCTATTACAAAAGAGGCAAGAATATATAACAGGAAAAGACAGTCTCTTTATAAATGGTGCTGGGAAAACAGCTACATACAAAAGAAGAAAACTGAACCCTATTCTTATACCATATACAAAAATAAACTCAAAATGGATTAAATACCTAATGTAAGAAGTAAAACCATGGGGTGCCTGGGTGGCTTAGCCATTCAGCGTCTGCCTTCGGCTCAGGTCATGATCCCAGGATTCTGGGATCAAACCCCACATTGGGCTCCCTGCTCTGTGGGAAGCCTGCTTCTCCCTCTCCCACACCCCCGCTGTGTTCCCTCCTCTTGCTGTATCTCTCTCTATCAGATAAATAAATAAAATCTTAAAAAAAAAAAAAAAGAAAAACCATAAAATTTCTTTTTTTTTTAACCATAAAATTTCTAAAAGAAAACATAGGCAGTAAACCCTTAGACATTGGTATCAGTGATATTTCTTTCAATCTGTCTCCTCAAAAACTTAGAAATAGTGTACAATCCAGCAAATCCACTTCTGGGTATTCATTTACCTGAAAAAAAAAAAAAATGAAAACCCTAATTCAAAAAGTATGTGCATATTGCAACAGTACTGATAATGGCCAAGATATGGAAGCAACTAAAGTGCAATTGATAGATGAAGAGGTAAAAAAATGTGGTACACAATGGAATACTACTCAGCCATATAAAAGAATGAAATCTTGCCATTTGCAACAAGGATGGACCCAGATGATTTTATGCTAGGTAAAATAAGTCATAGGAAGGTAAATACCATGATTTCACTTACATGTGGAATCTAAAAACAAACAAAACAAAACACAAAAAGACTCATAAATACAAAGAAGACTGGTAATTTCCAAAGGGGTGGGTGGTGGATAGAAAGAAAGAAGTAAAAGGGACTGAGAGATAAGTCACAGCAGTGTAAATACAGCACAGGAAAATAGCCAATAATTCTGTAATAACTATGTATGGTGACAATGGTAACTAGACTTATGGTGATCATTACATAATGTATATAAATGTCTAATCACTATGTTCTATGCCTAAAACTCATGTAATATTGTACATCAACTATACTTCAATGAAACGAGTAATTACCTTGAGAATATCCCAATTATAACATATTACATTTGTGTTAAAGTATTAATTTGTCCAATAGAGATCCTTAAAATACAATTTAGTTTTTAATACTGCTTTTGAATTTCTTCACCTTTGTAATATACCAAAGTTTTGAAAAATGGAGTGGCTTTCTGCTCTCTTGACCTCTGAGAACTCTTATGTAACAATGTTTGCAAACAGAAAATCAGATGTCACTGAAAAGTGTCACATTTAGGTTGAATCTGGGCCTTTTAATAATATCCAAATAAGGCAAATTCCTACAGAGTGTTCCGAACTTGGGTCCTCCATGTTTTGCATTGTCTAAATTAATCATCTGGCTCTCCAAAGCAACTTTGTTATTAGCAGCGTTGAGGCATATTGAAAATGGCAGTTATACTTTCAATCCAGTAGCAAAGATAGAAAAAATCAAAATAGATTCTGGCAAGGGAACTAAGTTCACATAAAGGGCCTCTCAGAAGGGCTTCCCTGAATTGGAGGAAAAATCTGTCAGGTGGCAGTAAGGGCTTTGTGGTTCCTGCCATCTCACTCCCATTGTCTTTAATCACCCATGAAGAGAGGCAGCTCTGTTGCTACTGGCCATCAAATCACATCACAAATGGGGCCTGATTCTGCACATTTTTGAAGCCTCTGTTTCAAGTGGCGTAAGCCTCTCTGTGTCATCTTGAAGATCAAGTAATGACATTTTTCTTCCCTTTCATAAGCATCAATGTAGGGATAGGGAATCTGGATTAGGAAATCAGCATACTGATTCTTCTTCCTGATGCATGTTACCTAAAAGATCACATCCCCATGAAAAATTCATTATTCCACAAAACTTAAATAAGTTAGACTCTCCAATTTAATAATGAAGACAGCTACTTATTTAGGTATCTGTATCATATTCAGGCATTTTAATAAACACGAGATTCTCTTCCAACAAGTTCTATACACTTAATTACAGCATTCTAAGCATCATTCAATAGAGAGATAAATATTTGCCTAGGTAATCTTTATAACACTATTTTGGCAATAACATGTCTTTTTTATAAAGTTCACTGACCTATATAGAACATGTCCTTTTTCAAATTACATTTAAAACATTCCTTACTCAGTGGCACCTGGGTGGCTCAGTCATTTAAATGTCTCTTAGCTTTGGCTCAAGTCATGATCTTGGGGTCATGAGATTGAGCCCTACAGCAGGCTCTATGCTCAGCATGGAGTCTGCCCGAGATTCTCTCTTTTCCTATCTCTCTGCCCCTCCCTCCACATACTCTCTCTCTCTCTCTCTCTAAAATAAATAAATCTTTAAAAAAAAATCCCTATTCAAAATAACACTTAAACACTGGGAATTGTAAGTTTTCCCTGCATTCATAATGTATTCTAAATATGTATTTATAAAAGGTAGATATACCAAAATTAATAAATCATTTTCCTATTTGATACAGGATTAATAAAACTCTATGAATACTCACTAAAATTCAATTGATCAAATGTGATACAACATGAAGTAAATAGAATTGTGTGTTTCTGACACCATTTCTCAAGTGTAGTCCACAAACCTCTAGGCATTCCCCAGACTTTTTCAAGGAGTCCATGAGGTCAAAACTGTTTTCATAATAATACTAAGACATTGTTTGACTTTTAATTCTCATTTCTCAAGAGGGTAGAGTGGAGTTTTCCAGGGGCTATGTGATGTATGATATCATAACAAGTTGGTGCACAAACAGAATCCAGCTGTCTACTGTTAACCAGATATTAAACATAAATGTTCTTGCAAAAATATAAAATGATGCCACTCTTCTTACTACATTTTTAATTTGGAAAATATAGTTCTATCTCATTTAAAATACATTTATGTCAGTGGGTTTTATATTTGCTATTTATATAGAAGGTTTATTATTTGAAATAATTAAGATTTTACTGTTTTAATTTCTACCTCAGTAAATATTGTTATATATAACTCTTTGGGGTGCTCAATCATTTTTAAGAGTGGGATCATGATACCAAAAACCATGTGAATACTTGTCTATAATATGTATTATATACTTTGCATGATACTTTACAATTAATATATTTAATTAATCACTTCCAAAATTCAGAACGCTGACTAAACATCCTCATGTACATCAGTCATCTGCCTTAGAGCAGCAGTGGGCACATGAACAGATATTTAATTAGAAAAGCCTAGACTGTAAGGCCCTGCAACACAAGCACGGCCACCAATGAAGACGTTCAGATCACTGCCTAACTGCCCACTATTCTCTATAGGCTTTAGTGTATATTTGATGAATGAATTAATCTGAAGGGCAGGTTAAATGCTATGTCTTGGTCATAGAGACGTAGCTGAGGGTTCAATAGAAAAAGACCAGATAACACTCTGGATGGGAAGGAGGAAGCCTGGAAGGAAGGAAGGGTGGAAGGAAGGAAGAAAGGAAGGAAGGAAGGAAGGAAGGAAGGAAGGAAGGAAGGAAGGAAGGAAGAAGTATGGAAGGAAGGAAGGAGGAAGGGAGGGAGGAAGGAAGGAGGGAGGGAACGAGGGAAAGAGGGACGGAGGTGAAGGGAGGAAGGTGAATTCCAAACAAGAAGTTTCCACGCTAAGCCCAAGGAGAAATGAGAGCAGAAACAAGACACAGAGTTTAAGCCAGTAGAGGAACGACAGCCTTAGGAATATCTCATGTTCTCAGAGACCCTCCACCCAACCAATATCATTTCACCATATCCTTTATGGAACCCAGAAAGCACCAGGAAGTTCAGTTCTTCACGTTTGAGGTTACTTCCTCATACACTTAGAAGGAATGATGGAGGTAGTACTATATTTTTAGGGAAATAAGTAACAGCTGAGCCTGAACGTATAGGTATGCCGTGGCTGGAAAAGGCTATTCCTCTGGACCTTTGCTGTGCAGAGGCTTTTTAGTTTGATGTAGTCCCACTTGTTTGTTTTTGTTTTTGTTCCGTTTGCCTTTGATGTCAAATCCAAAAAAAATCATTTCTAAGACCGATGTCAAGGAACTCACCTTCTATGTTTTCTCAAATTTTACAGTTTCAGGTCTTACAGTTTCAAGTCTTTAATTTACTTTGAGTTGATTTTTGTGTGTGGGATAAGATTGGGGTCCAGTTTCATTCTTTTTGCCTGTGGCTTTTCACTGGTGATCTTTAATAATAGTCTGACAGGAGCAAGAAGAGCAACTAGAATGTGCACAGATTTTCTACTTTCAATGTTCCTTTGGTATTCTTGCTTTAGAAATTTATTCACTTAAGAAATATTTAGCAAGTACTAATTTTTTGCCAGACATACTTACAGGAACTTGGACATTATAATGAATTAGACAAAAATCTCTACCCCTCTCAGATTCTAGTAAACAAACAATATATAAAATGATATAAAATACGAGGGACTCACAATAGATCCATACAGCCTTAGATATTATAACTCACTTTTATATGAGCAAAGTAAGGCCTAGATGTGTTATATGACCTGGCTAAAGAACAAAGTTTACCAAGGACAGAGCCAGAACACAGATTTGGTTTTATGATACCAAAACCTAACAGTAAACCATTTAGCTATCCCACCTCCTTATCATACACTAAACATGATGAAAAATAAATAAATAAAAGGCTATTTCATGATGCTTAAGGATACTAGACAGAGAATACTTAACACTATTCTCCACTTTTCTGAGGCCAGCATGTTCTAAAATAGATTCATGTAAACATAACTGATAAAGACTGGAAACTGGCTCCACTTCACATAAAACTTACGCTTGCAAATATCTTTAAACTTTTTATTGGAGGATAATATACATATATAAAAGGGCACTGATGATAAATGTACAGCTCAATGAATTTTCATTAACTAAACATACCTTCTAAGCAACATCAGAAAAAAAAAACAAAATAGAACATTACTACCCCATTACTACCCTCCCCCCACCAAACACACACACACACACACACACACACACACACACCACCTCTTATACCATTTTTATTACTATAAAACCCCCAAGAATAATCACTGTCCTGATTTCTAACAGCAGAGATTAGTTTTGCCTATTTGGGGGCTTTGAATAAAAGAAATCAATACAGTATATACTCTTTTGCATCTGACTTCTTTCTCTCAATATTGTCTGTGAGATTCAACTATATTATTGTGTGTAGAAACTGCCCATTTTCATTCAATTTATTTATCATCTCCATACTATTGATTGACATTAAAGTGATTTCTACTTGGGGACAATTATGGATAGTACTGCTATGAAGATTCTTTTTTTTTTTTTTTTTTTTTTTTAGATTTTTTATTTATTTATTTGACAGAGAGATCACAAGCAGGCAGAGAGGCAGGCAGAGAGAGAGGAGGAAGCAGGCTCCCCTAGAGAGCAGAGAGCCCGATGCGGGGCTCGATCCCAGGACTCTGAGATCATGACCTGAGCCGAAGGCAGCGGCTTAACCCGCTGAGCCACCCAGGTGCCCCTGCTATGAAGATTCTTATGCAGTCTTTTGGTGAATATTTTACATATTTTTCTTGAGTGTATTGACTGGCACTGCTGAGTCATAGAGTAGATAAATGTTTAGCTTTAGTAAACACTGTCAAACAGTTTTCCAAAGTGGTTGTAATAATTTATTCTTTTGCCAGCAGAGTCCCAACTACTCCAGGCTGTAAGTTTTTCAATTAGATATTGAAAATATCTAATTGATATTCCAAAATTCCTTCCAAATGGACGCCAATTTATCTCTATGCATAACCTCATTATTTTACTTATTTTCACAGAAATTCAGATATGACTGGCCTATATTATAAAAATAGCAGTAATATAATAAACATACCTTAGTACTCACTGTTATTAGACTCTTCTATATGGCACTTTCACGTACCAACAGGAACTACTGAATACAGGTGGCAAAGAAATGTCAGGAATTCTAAGATCTCATATTACCTATGATAAAACGTATTAAGTAAATTCTTCCTACCTGAATATGACTGATCATTTAGCTAGAGTGATAATGGTCTTTCTCTTTCTTTTCATTCCCATATATCTGTGCATTCCTGAAGTACCTTCTCAGAAGGTACCTGAAAGTACCTTCTCCTAGAATAACAGCAACAACTACTTGATGCATAAAGATAAGGTGTTAGGCAAGAAAAGCTTTTAGGCAATTGAATAATCTGGTCTTTCTTAATTGGAAAAAGAGCCCATGATTATAATTCCCAAGGACTGGTGAATCTGCATTAGAATAAACTAAACCCATTTCTGATACTTCTCTGCATTTTGATTACAATAAAATGCCTATCAAGGAATTTTGAGCAAACACTTATCTATAATTTCGATGAATGAAAATCAAAAATTCATGAGGTCCTGTACCATTTGGAACATGAAACTTCTTTGCCCCCACACCTCTAATTAGAGCCCATGAAATGACAGGAACCAAATAGTATTTCAGCCATGTGCATAATAGATACTCAATAAACCTTAAGGCTGGCAAAATAGATTACTATTTTATTAAAAGTAATGCAAATATAAAAGGAAACAGTGCTCTTCCAGGTTAATTTCAAGCAATGATTATAATAAAACAGAGCTTAAGGAAACCATCTGAACTTCATGACTTCCCTAATGCTCACGGCCTAAGCAGTTTCATAGATACTATGAAATTGCCCCTAAAAAGGAAATGAGACACACTTCCCATCTCCTAAGACTTTAACATTTATTAGACACTTAATAACAAATGTTAGATAACCAGCCCAGCCATAAAAGAGGAGAAACTAACCCAAATATCTGTTTGGTCAGTGTATTATTTTTTCCCAGGCCCCAGTTTCTCCAAGTATACTGAAACATAATCTGAGTACCTTTAAAGGTACTCATCAGACTTAATTCAAAATCCTTAGGGTAAAACCAAGAGGTCTATATTTTTAACAAGTGCTTAAAGCAAAGTTTGAGAATCACTGCTCAAACTGGAATTGGGGATAGGTAGGAAGATTGGGGTGGAAAAAGGAAAACAGGAAAAAAGCAGGCTACATCATTTTTTTGCTGTTAGAAAAAAAAAAAGGAATCACACATATCTGTTTCCCACATTTTGAATAGCCATTAGAATCATCTAAGTCATGTTTTAAAAATAAAAATACTAGGCCCCATCTTAAACACACTAAACTAAAATTTCTCAAAGAGGATATCGAGTCAATATTTTGACAAACGTCCTTAAGTGATTCTAAAGATTAGGACAATTTTAAACACTGTGATAACTGTTTTGTGTTCTATTCAAACAATAAGTTTTGGCCACTTCGTTTAAAACTTTGATTCATTTTCACAACCTTTAAACATATATCTCTTTCTTGATCTCCTTCTGTGGTTGAAGAAGAAAAAACACACTCTTATGCTGCCCATCTTCATTTCTGTAGCTGGCTTTTTTTCTTCATTCTTTTCTTTTAATATATATTTTTTAAAGATTTTATTTATTTGACAGAGATCACAAGCAGGCAGAGAGGCAGGCAGAGAGAGAGGGAGGAAGCAGGCTCCCCACTGAGCAGAGAGCCTGATGCGGGGCTCGATCCCAGGACTTTGGGATCATGACCTGAGCCAAAGGCAGAGGCTTTGACCCACTGAGCCACCTCGGCGCCCCTTAATCTTTTTTTTTTTTAATTGAAGTAAATAAATATGCACAAAATTGCAAAAATTACAAAGTGAACATATTTAGGTAACCAGCACTCAGATCAGAAAACTGAACACTAACAGAACTCCAGAAGTCCCCCATGAGCCCCCTTCCTGTCACTACCCTGTAATGCTAACCACTACCTTAACTTTTAACACCAAAGATCAGTTTTACTTATTTTGAAGTTTATATACACTGAATGAGATACACTCATCGATGTCCAGTTTCTTTTATTCAACACTGAACTTATAAAATTTGTCCATGGTATTGAGTGTACTTAGAGTTGGCTAATGATTTTTGCTGTATTATTCTTTCATAATAATGTGCCATGATTAATCCATCCATTCTTCTGTTGATTATTTCCACGTTAGAACTAATACGAATAGCACTCCTATGAAAATTATTCTATATGTCTTCGATGCACATCTGGACTCATTTCTGTTTGTGTATACCTGGGAATGGAATTATTGGGTCACAAGATAGGTGTATGTTTAGCATTAATTCTACTGCCGGTTTTCCCAAGTGGGTGGCACTTTCTCCAGCAAAGAACCTTAGTTGCTCCAATGCCTGATGTTGCCTGCCTTTTTCATTGGAACCATTCAATGTTGTTTTTATTTGCATTTCCTACAGCTTGGCTGGTTTCTGAACTACTTTCCTTAATAATGGTGTTTAGGATCCAGATTCCTTTGTAGCTGTACTCTCCATAGTCTATAATACTCAGCCTGGCATCTAAAGCTTTGGCTCCTACATACATCTAGCCATATAAAAGATAGAAAGTTCACCCTAAAATAAATTTGTCTAACCCCATTTTACTTTTACTTTATAAGCAGTGGCTAAAGCAGTCATTTCCAGTCAATTTTACCTCCTTAAAAGTTGAAAGAAAAAAAAAAAAAGAAGATGTAGAGACTTAAATGTTGGTAGATTGCTAAACCAAGCCTAGGAGGTAACTTCATTAATCCAGAGTAAAGTTTCATTAAATGGGGCTGGAAAGGGATGATTGGCAGGGAGGGATACAAAGTCTTCATTTTATATATACATACATAAAGAACCATATATGTATATTGTTCTTCCTGTAGTCTCCAGCTAATACAAATTCATTTTCAATAATAGCTCAATATCTATCCTATTAACCAATGTATTTGAGAAAACAACATCATGTAAAATTGAAGGTTTGACTGTTTCTTTTTTTAAGGGAGGAAATGTAATTAAATCATGGAAGGTGATCTAACAACATTATTCAAGACTTTGGTGTTATTTTTCATTTTCCCTGTATGCTATTTTGTCTCTAAAAATGCCGTGGAGATATAGTCAGAAACCTAACTCTGAAAAAGGATTGTGTCAGGAATACCAGCCCATTAATAAGATACCTAAAAGAAACTGAGGTAGAAAAAGAACTGGAAAAGATTGCTAGTTTGAAGGGAATCATGCCTCAGTGAGAATTTCATTTTTTTTTTTTTTAAGCAAAACAGAATTCCAGATTTACATGCTGCCAGAATATCTCTCCTTGGCACTTCAAAGATTGATTGGAAAAGAGGAAGAACATTTTGTGTACTCCTCCATGGTTTGGTAACCTGAAAGCAGACTAAGGCTGTAGCTTTTTGCAGGGAGGGGGCTGATTTGAGCGTGAGGAAAGATACAGCTAATCCACTCCCTCAGGCAGAAGTTGAAATGGTGTTTAGGAAAAGATTTAGGAAGAAAAAAAAGTCTCTAACAGAAAAATATGTATGTTACTTCTCAAAAAAGCCTAAATTTTCTGAAAGTTTGCATAATCTTTCCTTGCTTCTGCCCTCCACAAAGAATTAAGCCAGTGTTATTATTTAAAGACTAATTAAATTAGGCAGGGAGAAAGTTCACCAAGATTTATATAACACAAACCCATACAATGATTTTTTTTCTAATTATAAAGATTTCATGTTTGAACAAACACCTCTCTTCTAAGCTGCTGAACATACTCAGAGGTAAATTAAACTATTTGAGTAAGTTAAGCAATTACAACAAATTAGACAACAGCCTCACTTGCTCCCTAAACCACAAAGTCTTCATGAAGGCTTTGCAATGACCCACAAATAGAACAATATGAAGGATGTTAAAAGGTACTGTCAAAGGAACTGAATGCTAAATGATGCAAGCTTTGTCTAAATCTATCCAAATAAAGGCGACAAATTGCCATGTCATGCATTGGGGACCCTTTCTTGTAAAGACCCGGGTAATAATGAGATCCTTTGCCCTTCTGCAGTGTCAGATCATATCAAATACAAATGAGCAAACTGTAACCTAGATATATTTATTTCTTAGGTAAATCTATTTATTTTTAAAACCAATCGAAATATTTTCATTTTACTATTGTATTTTTGCTTTAGAAGAAAGGTAATATAAATCAGATAAAGCTAACACAAATAGGTTTATTATTCCACCAACTACCTTAAAGTCCTAAATAAAATGTTACTTCTCTCTCTAATGAATGCATCTCTGATGTATACATTTATGCTTTACAACAGTATTTCCTAAACTTCAAAATTTGGCACTCCTAATATAGGTGCTCCAGTGTCCAAAAGCCCATGATGGGAGTAATGAGAAATAATGCTTTGTCAGTATTCAATTATAAAATGTGTAATCTTTCTCTCCTTCCATATGCTATTTATAATGCAGAGAGAGTGTCTATTATAAAGAGTTTACTAGACGGAATTAGAAGTTTTTATTATAATTCTAACTTGTTTATATTTGTTATACAAACATTCTGGATTGAATACTTCCTTTCTCATCCAAATGTCTGACATAATCTGAATACAAATGTGGTTTATTGGATCTTTTTTGTTTCTGTAGCCAATTACATACAGAGGCTTTCAAAAATTGTCAGTCAGCTGACAATATGCTTTATAGGCAAGGACAGCAATCAAAATAATTAACAACCAGGGCAGCACAGGCACTGACTAATCAGAATAAACACCCAGCCAATCAAAGTGGTCATCATCATAAATAACAAGCATAAATGCAAGCACACTCTGGCTGAAGAGCAGCTCTAATAAAACTTGTTCTTCCAAGAGTCACTGTTATTTGTTGATCTTCAATGAGCAAAGACACACACACACACACACACACACACACACACACACACCCCTACAAGATGCTTTTCTTCTTCTATTATTATACAACATTACATCATTGACATTTAGATATCCTGTACATGCCACCAGATGCAGTTGTAGTTCATTCTTCTGAGTACCATCATAACTCAGAGCACAGACATACCATTTCTCTATTGATACATCATTTCTCTACCAATGGGATATTTAAGCTGTTTTCAGTTATACTAGCAAATAAAATTACAATACACGTCATTTTTATATATATATTTGTGTACTGTTTTCTTGTCAAGACTGTAAATTATGATTGCAAAATCAAAATATATATGTGTATTTTTTTCCTTTTAACTGATTATGTGAGATTGTTTTCCAAAAGAGATTGTAACAATCACACTGCAAGAGTTCCAATACCCCTATGGGTTCACACATGTTGTGCTGTGGGTTGGGTTACGGAAAATAGCCTTTTAGAGTGGTCCAGCCTGGAGGCAAGGAGTTGGACTTTTACATCTCACATCAGGAGTCATTGCTTATAGACCATCCCCAAGGACAAAGCACAATCTTGAGGAACACAGCTCTCTGACTGAGAAGAATTCTTGGAGAGGGAATCACCTGAGTTGTTGGCCACCTGGGCTCACAGCAGAAGGAAGAATTCTTCAGTCAAAAAGGGAATCTGACCACAGACCTGTACCCCTGGGGTTAATAATACATTATATGTTAACTAAAAAAGGGAAAAGTAGGGGGAGGATCTGACCCCATCTTATGGGTAAAAAAATGTATTTCATTGTTATTTTCATTTGTATTTCCATAAATACTAACTTGGAAACATACTTTTACAAGTTTATCAGCTGTTTGGAATTTCTCTTCTGTGACATGCTTGTTCATACCCTTTGCCCATTTTTCTTTTGGTTGTTAACTTTTTTCTCATCCTTTTGTAGGAACTCCTTGTATATTAGGAAGAGTAAATCTCTGTTTATCCCATGAGTTAAATTTTTTGCCCCAATCTATCTAATTTTTTTTCATTCCATTTAACTTATCTATTTTTTGCCAAATATATTTGGGCTTTGGCAGGTACAGATGGCACACTCAAAAGTTTTAACTGAAAAGAAATAAAAGGGCTATGTCTATAGATGAAGGAAAGTTTGAAGGAAACAACAAAGGTTCTAAGAATAAGAGAAAGCTATTTCTACCACTGGGTCTTAGAGATAAGAAGAGAGAAAGAATGAACAGAGTCTGATAAAAAGTAGAGATGTGGAAGAGGAGGGGCCCAGGCCATATAGTCAATAAAAGTAAGTCTCCTGGGGCATAAAGTAAGCCAGAGAAGAAAAGAAAGGATTCAGAGTTGGATGAGGAAAAATGTAGATTAATCAACATGCCACATAAAAGACTCAAATTTATGTGAAGGCCAATATTACAATTAAAAAAAAAAAAAAACTCTTAAAGCAACTATTTTCATCATTGTATAGGCTTTGAATTGTTTTTTTTTTTTTTTTAAGATAGCTTAAGACCCAAGAAGTTGCAAAAATATATAGAGGTCCCTTTTACCATTCACCTAGCGTCCTCCAATGAAGATAACGAAATGAATGCAGCCATAGCACATTACCAAAATCAGGAAATTGACTCTGGTACAATATTATTCACTCAGGTGCAGATGTTATTTAGACATGCACTAGTTTTTACACGCACTCGTGTGTGTGTGTGTGTGTGTGTGTGCGCGCGCGCACGCGCGCGCACGTGCACATGCATGCATAGTTCTATGAATTTTCCTTGCAAATATAAATTTGGGTAAATATCAGCACAATCAAGATACAGATGAGGAACTCTACTATATTAACCCTTACTAGTCACATTCTTCTCTAAACCCTAACTGGAAATTCATAATTCACTAGAATTTTGTCACTTTGAGAATATTATACAAATAGAATCATAAAGTATGTAAATATTCAAAATTGGCTTTTTTTTCTCAGCATAATATTTATTGAGATCCATCCCAGCAGCTGCATGTATTTAAGGTTTGTCCTTCTCATTACTGAGCAGCACCCCATTGTATGGATGTACCACAGTTCATCTGTTTACCCAATGAAGGACCTTTGGCTTATTTCTGGTCTTTGGCTATTACAAATAAAGCTGCTTGGAACTTAAATGACAGGTTTTGTGTGAATATCATTCTTCATTTCCCTGGATTAAATGCCCAAAAGGGTAATTGCTGGATAATATGGAGGTTTATGTTAATTTTATAAGAAACTGCTGTTTCCACTTGTAAAGTAAATGCAATTTCCTCTGGTTTTCATGCTAAAAACAACTAAGAATGCTGGACATTATTTATAAAACAAATACAAGAAAAACTCTGAAAAGTGAAATAAAAAAGGCAAATCAGAAATGAACACAAGACCCAAGGAAGGACAGAGTATTGAGTTTCCTGGGTTTACTCCTTGTCCCCTGTATCCTAGACTTGGAACTGAAGAAGTTGGTAACCCAGAAATGTCAATGGGGAAAGAAAAGAGAAGAAAAGAAAAGAAAAAAAAAAAAAAAGAAAAGGAAAGGAAAGAAAAGGAAAAAGAAAAGAGGAAGGAAGGAAGGAAAGAAGGAAGGAAAGGAGGACAGAAGGGGGAAAGGAGGGATGAAAGGAAAGAAAGAAAAAAAGCCTATCAGAAGCCTGCTGCCAATCAAGACAAAATTTCATACAATAAACAATCTATTCCAGCCAAATACAACAGAAAAATAATGTGCCCCAACCTTAGCAGTAAGGCTAAGTGAGGAGTACAGACTTTTACCTTTGAAAGGCTGCAGTGAGACACTCCCAACTCCCCTCTCCAATGAAGGAGGGGTCAGAGAAGGCCAATCATGAAGCTGGGACTTTCATCCTCATCAGCTGATAATGAGGTTTCTATATACACAGTATTAATGGAGAGCAGCCAGGGAGTCAAAACTCTCACTCCTACCCAACACCAAAGAGGAGGTCCATTCTTAAGTGTGAACAGAGGCCCAGTAGGGTACCTGTACTTTTTCTACCTGGCCAGAAATGAGACCATGCCCCACCCTTTCCTCTGCTACAGCCACATCAGAGAAATTCAGTTAAAACAGGAGGTTTAAATAAGATCTAGAGTCTCGTAACATAATATGGAAATTTCCAGGTTGCAATTAAAAAAAAATCACTCAACATACCAAGAACCAGGACAGTATCAAACTGAATGAAAAGTAACAATAAAAGCAAAAATTGAGATGGCATAGATGTTATAATTACCTGATAAAGATTTTAAAGCAGATATGATAAAAATACTTCAATGAGCAATTAAAAATACACTTGAAACACGTGAAACAATAGGAGGTCTCAGCAAGGAAGTGGAAGATAAAAAGAAGAACCAAACATAAATTTTAGAATTGAGGGTGCCTGGGTGGCTGAGTTGGTTAGGCAACTGCCTTTGGCTCAGGTCATGATCCTCGAGTCCCAGGATTAAGTCACACATTGGGCTCCCTGCTCAGTGGGGAGTCTGCTTCTCCCTCTGACCCTTTCCCCTCTCATACTCTCTCTCTCTCGCTCGCTCTCTCTCTCTCATTCTCTCTCAAATAAACAAATAAAATTCTTTTTTTTTTTTAAAGAAAGCTTTAAAAGAAAAGAAATTTTCGAATTGGAAAAAATTTAGAATCACTAAAATAAAAAGATCAGGGAATGGACTTAACACAATAGAGCACAGAGGAGAGAATCAAGTGAACTGGAGGACAGAAAAACAGAACTACCAGATCTGAATTTATGTCATCTGAGTACTTAGGACAAAGAGGGCAGAAAACCTTAAAAAAGAAAAAAGTACTGGAAGAGAAAAGGTTTGGAGACTTCTCAAATCTGGCAAGAGTCATAAACATAACGATCCAAGAACTCAAATAAATCCTAAGCAGGATAAAGTTAAAAAAAGAAAGAAAGAAAGAAACAAAGAAAGAAAGAAAAAAAGAAAGAAAGAAAGAAAGAAAGAAAGAAAAGAAAAGAATCTATGCCATATATATTATACTTAAACTCCTGATAACTAAAGACCAAAAAAAAAAAAAATCTTGAAAGCAGCATAGGAAAACAACACCTTGTTACAGTGGAAAATATAATTCAAATGACAGTGGATTTTTTTTCATTTAAATCAGGGAGTCTAGAAAGAAGTGCCACAATTTATCTTAAGTGATCAAAGAACTGACCCAGAATCTCGTGTTTAGTAAAAATATTCTTCAAAAATGGTGGAAAAATCAATACATTCTCGGATTAACAAAAACTATGAGAATTTGTCACCAGCGTTCTCTAAACAGAAATGATAGAAAAAAAAAAAAAAGTTGGAAGACCAGGAAGGGAAGAAAAACATGGCAAGAAAAAGTATGGGTAAAAACAATAGGATTTCCTTCTCCTCCTGAGTTTTCTAAATTATGTATTATGGTTAAAAAATTGCAACCCTAACATGGTTTTAAATGTATATAGGTAAAATGTTTAAGATAATGATACCATAAATATAGGAAGGCAAAGAGATGTAAAAGGGAGATTTGTAAAAGGAAGATGTAAAAGTAAGATTTCTATGCTTTACTCAAACTGATAAAATGACAGTACCTGTAGACTGTGAAAAGTTATACAGTACTGTAAACAAGACTGAGCACTATAGGTGGAGGTATAGGCATATTGATTACAGTGGAATAGAAAGGATAAAGAACCCAAAGGTAGACCCACACAAATATGCCAAAGCATTCTGACCCCCCACCAAAAAAAAAAAAAAACAAAAAACTATTAAATGAAAGAAACAGAACTTTTCAAGAAATGATCCTAGAGCAATGGACATTCATATACATAAAATGAATACTGATCCGTATTTCACACCTTATACAAAAATTAATTCAAAAAAATTCATGGACTTTAAAACTTTCATGAAAAAAAGTAGAAAATCTTTCATTCTAGAGATGAACAAAAAGTCATGCTGAATACCAAAAGTATGATCCGTAAAAGGAAAACTGAATTTCATCAAAATTTAAAACTTTTGTTCTATGAGAGACATTTTAAGAGAAAATATTTGCAAAACACATATCCAACAAAGCAGTAGTAGCTATAATATGCAAAGAATTTTCAAAATTAAACAATAAAAAATTCTATTAGAAAATCGGCAAAAGATGTAAAGAGACATTTCATTGAAGATGACAGACTAATGGCAAATGAGCAAATCAGTCATGAAAAAAATCAGCCATTTCAAAAACACAAATTAAAGCCAAAATGAGATATCAAATGCCTATCAAAAAAATATATATATACATATATATATTCAACACAAATGCTGGTGAGGATACAGAGACACTGGATCACTCATGTGTTGCTAGTAGAAATGTAAAATGTTACAGTCACAGTGAAAAATATTCTTGCAGTTTCTTAAAAAAGTAAACATACAACCATCATATGACCCAGCAGCTACACTCTTGGGGTATAACCCAGAGAAATGAAGACTTTTGTTGACACAAAAACCTGTACATGAATGTTTATAGTAGCTATATTAATAACAGCAAAAACTAGAAACAACACAGATGTCCTTCAGTAGGTAAATGGTAAGATAAACTTGGCAAATCCATACCACGGAATCCTACTCAGCAACATAAAGGAATTACTGATACATGCAACAACCTAAATGAAATTCTAGACAAATATCTTGATAGGGAAAGCCAATACCAACAGTATACACTATATTATTCCATTTATAAAACATTCTTGAAATGACAAGAGGGTTAAGGAAGTAGTATGATGAGAGGGAAGTGAGTGTGACTGCAAAAGGGAATCATGAGGTATCCTTGTGATGACAGAAGCGTTCTTTATCTTGACAGTGTCAATATCCTGGCAATGATACGTACCATAGCTTTTTAAATGAAAAATTGGAACTTCTCTGAAAGGAATAAAATGTATAAAAAAGAACCAAAGAGAATTATAGAACTGATATTGTATTATAGGTCTGAAATGTAACACCATTGGGGGGTAACTGTGTAAAGCACATACGGAATCTCTATTATTCCTTATAATTAAATATAAATCTATAATTATCTCAAAATCAAAAAAACTGTCAACCTCCTTTACAGAAAGTTGTGCCATTTTACATTCTTATCAACAATGATGAAAGAGAACCAGTTTCTCTGCATTCTCACCAGCATTTGGTGTTGCAGCATTTAAAATTTTTAGCCATTCTGTCGGGTAGCTGGGTAGCACAGTTGGTTAAGTGACTCTTGGTTTCGGCTCAGGTCATGATCTCAGGGTCATTATCTCAGGGTCATGATCTCAGGATCATGAGATCAAGCCCCGCATAGGGCTCTTCGCAGTCTGCTTAAGACTCTCTCTCCCTCTGCACCTCCCCTCTGTGCACAGGTGTACTCTCTTTCTCAAATAAATAAATAACTCTTTCAAAATAATGAGCCATTCTAATAGGTGTGTTGTGGTGCCCATAATTTTTAACCTTTACATACATGACATTTTGGAATAATGAAGAGTTTTTCTTAAATCTCTGAAAAGATTCTGATTCCTTTTTGGAGGGGTTGCTTTCTGCCCTGCAAATTGCTGTATTTGTTTTCATTACACTCTGAGTTCATAAATCATCATGTTTTCTCTCTTGTTCTTGGCTTCCTGGAAGATTGTGCAAAGATTTTACCCCTGTAAGAGACTAACATATCCTAGCTTTACGCTACCCATCAGAGATACAGGCAGAGGAGGAGGGAACAATCCAGGGGGAGATGCTAGTGGAAAATAAATTAGAAGCCTTGAAAAGCGGGGACAGAATTGAGCTTAATTCTACCCTAGACCTGCATGGGGAAGGTCCATAGATTGGATAATTTAGTCCAAGGAAGGTTGTAACTGTAGGTCCTGGCTCATTCCAGGTCAATGATGAGGTCCACGGGAAATCTGATCTAGGAGGTATGGGTAGACACAAGGCTTGCAAAGCACAGAACAGGAATGATCAAAATGATGTAAGTGGCAACAAATTTTTCCAAGAGTTTTAAAGTGAGACAAAAGGATGCTAGAACAGAATATAGTGTAATCCCAAGGGAGAGAGTTGGAAAAAACCTGACAGGCAACAGATCCAGAGAAAGGCTTCCTGCAGAATCTCCTAGCCTAAAGAGGAGGAAAGAATTCAAGAGGATAGAGACAAGCTAGGAAGCCAAGAGACTCAGACAAAAGGTGAGAAGAGACCCATTCTTTTTTTTTTTTTTTTTTTTTTCATATCCATTCATTTTTTAAATTCATCCCATTTTGGAGTCCAGGGTGTTAGATTCACTGACATTCTCACTTCCTTTTATTTCCACAAGAGGGAAATGCATCCAAAAGATAAATGGACACCAATTTTAAACAGTAGGAAGATAGCCTGGGGCTGGAGTATACAGATCCAATTTTTATAGTCAACTACAGTTATTATAACTGACAGATATGTTTTGGTTTGATCATCCTTTGCTATCATGCATTACTTAGTGAACATTACTGTTTTTATTATACCTATTTCTTTTTAGTGTAAAATCACTTACCTCCTTTGTGGAAGTAGATGGATGCATATAACAATAAATACACTAAATTAAACATGACAATGTTGAATTCAGAAAAAAAGCAAGCTACATGTTTGGTGTAACAGGGTTTACTAAGAAGTGAATTTAACTCCATTTATGTATTTGGACAAAGTGAAAATTTTTGATTACTGCAACAAAGATACCTGAGGACACTCCATTTCCTAATCTCTTTCCATGTGGAGGAGATCATGAAAAGAACAGATGTTTCAAAATTATGGCCATTGGTTTTACATCCCAAATCCCAAGACATTAAAAAAAAGGGAGTTTTCTGCCAAAACATCTATCTAATCATTATGCCTTCCCTCATCCAGAGGCATAGGTTCTATTCAGGATGTCCAGATGGCAATAGAGTAATGTTTGTTTCCTATTAAAACCAGTAAATTGTCAATTATGGCTAAGGACTGTTAAAGTTAAAAAAGAATAAATAAAAAAGATCATGCTTCATATTCTGGTTTATTTACTTTCTTGACCTAGACTTGCAATTCTCACCAGAATAATTTCTTGGGCATTTTGTTTTCTCATCCCAATTATTTTAGCTTTTAAAACTGACTGTAAACTTCATTCTTTATGCATGACATGAGGAGGGCAGTTTAACTTGTAGTAGAGAGAATACATCACTAGAGATTATGTTTCAAAGTGTATTTTTTCTATTACATGACAGCTTTTGATTTGTCATTTTCAAGTAACCCACATGAACTGTTTGATGTGTTTAACATGGCATTCCTTCTTCATCAATATAGTATTTATAGGTAGAACCCTTGCAAACTGAAACAATAATAATACCATCAAGATTTAAATGGTTTCTTAGCTATTAGAAAAGCAAATAAAAAGTTTACCATCTGAAATGCACAATGAAAATACCTGGAGAAATCCTATGGTATATTAAAAATAAAAATAGAAAATTTCCATACTTAGCCCCAAAATCTAACATAGGAATCAAGATCACTTTGTTAAAATTCAAAAGTCCACAAAATATAAAATGTTAGGATAATAAAAGGTCTTTCAGCAATTATTTCAAATATTTGCCCAAGCTTATAGCAGTTTCTAGTCCACAATCATAAGAGAGTTTATAACTGAACTAAAGTGTCTCAAAGGTCAAGACATTTAAAAAGAACAATTTGAAAATGGCAGTTTTCTAATCAGGTTTCAACTCCAAAAATAAATCTAATAAAATGCTTTTGAATAATATCATCTTAGGTTATAAACAATCCCTCATATATAATTTATACAAAATTATAATAGAGATGTCCCTTGGCCTACACACAGTATTAAAAATTTACCAGATACCTCTACCTAGATGCCACACTAGATGCAAGACTCCCAGGGTCTAGGTGTTAATCTATCTGGACAATATCTTAATTACCACATATTACCATAAAGCAATAAAACTTCATTTGAATCTGACAGTCCATCTGTTAAAGTTCCTGGTATTTAGATGAATGAAAATAAATCAAACTTTATTTCATGGAAATCGTTTCTGAGATTCCTTGTAGGTTAATAAGGTCAAACTCTAAAGTTTATCTGTAAGATGAGAAAGAATAAGAGGTAAAGAAATTTAAGATTCAATATATTTTATTAGTTTGCTGTTATATAAAAATTGGAAATAAATGACTCTGTGCAATTAGTGCTAAAATAAGTGTTGGTTGGTATTCACCAGAAATCAATACTGCCGAGAAGTGGCCAGTGACATAGGTTAGACAAAATATGACCCACTCTGATGCCCACGGGTCTACTGGAGGGTGCAAAACACATTATATAACCGTATTCTCAAGAAAATCACACTTATGACAGTCAAACGTAGGATGAATTTTCTCACTTAAATAATAAAGTTGGATGATTATCATTCATAGAATTAGTTATGACATTTGAAATTGTCCTATTTTTCCTTATTACAGTACTGGATCCCTGAGGTACGCTGCACTTCCTCTATCAGTCCCTAGATGACCTGGGGAGGCAACCACAGAATGGTGCTTGCACCTGAATATTCCAGAGGTCAGTTTTTTATTCCATTTTCATCTCCTACATATCAGTGTGTAAGTATGTGTGTGTATATGTACATTAAGCATAGCTGTCCACTTTTAAGCAACAAAGTGTGAATAGCAAACAATTTTTCCTGCCTAGCATCTCCACCAAACTCACCACTTTCTTGTAACGTGTCAAAACTGCCTTTAATCCTAACAATCCCTTGTTTTTTAAAACTCTCTAGAGAGGGCTCTTTAAAACAGGTAGTAAGGGCTTCTCCTCTCTTGCCTGAAAAATCTGGCTGGTCAAAAAGCACAGGTAAATATTAATTATTAAGAACTAAGTAGTAGAGCTTGAATACTTAACACATAAATACACAGGCTACTAAAATATTTTCATATTTAGGAGATCAAAACAAAGAGAAGTGTGAATAAATAAAGGAAAGAAAAAGCTCCAAATTGCAGCATTAGGTGGGTCCTGGAACCCTATTCGACACCAGAGTGGCAGAGAAGGGAAATGGTACCAGCCATTATTGTCTTCATGTGATGCCACAAGTAAAACCTCTGAGAATCTTGGTACTCCCCAAAGGGATCTACAAATTATGCATGACTTGCATATTTGGAAATCACCCTGGTCGACTTATAAAATGGGGGTTTGTTGTAAAAGCTTTGGAGGTCAGCCTTAAATCCATTTAACATATATAACTAAAAAAAAAAAATGTTGAAATTACATTTATAAAAAATACAAATAGGATAAGCCTTAAAACTTTTAGAAATAATAATGTAGGTTAAAAAAAAAAACGGAAGAACAAGTAGAAAAGTGTAAATGTGCTGACATTCCAATTTTGCATACAGAAAGGTTAAGAGGTAATGCTTGAAACTAATAAATCAAGTAAATAGATTTGAGTATATAATCTAGATGTATAAAATCTCTAACCAAAAATCTAACCAACAATGAGAAAATTAGGGATGGTGGCTCTGGAAGGAGCTATCTAAGCATACTAGCTTCATCCTCTCCCATAGCTGACTTAGAGGTTATTTATTCTACAGGATAGGATTTATATATATCGTGTATTAAAATTACCCGATGCTATCACCTATTTATTTATATAAAACACAATTCTTTATTTGTCTAAATTACATTTATATATGATATTATCCATTGGGGGAAAAATAAGCTGTTAGAATGTTTAATTTATATCGCTTAAGAAAAGCAAACTCAAAAAACACAATTATTATACTTAATAAGGTTCAGGGAGATAGCAGGCAATTATACCTCCATTTGATAAATATTCCTAGAAGGTAGTTTACTGCTCCCAAATATAAATACTGAAATTTGCCTTTACTTCTAAAGTTCATACTTTCTCTTTAAGAAGAGATCTTTCTCAGTCATATCAATTAGTAAAAAAAAAAAAAGAAAAAAAAAAGAAGAAGTCACTTTGGAACAGATACAAGGTTTTAGAGCATCAAGAATTTTTTTTTTAAAGATTATTTATTGGACAGAGAGAGAGAGATCACAAGTAGGCAGAGAGGCAGGCAGAGAGAGAGGGGGAAGCAGGCTCCCTGCTGAGCAGAGAGCCCGATGCGGGGCTGGATCCTAAGACCCTGAGATCTTGACCGGAGCCGAAGGCAGAGGCTTAACCCCCCGAGCCACCCAGGCGCCCCTAGAGCATCAAGAATATTACTAGTATATATTTATGGAATTAAACTGACTTTACATTTTTGTGAATCTGTGCTTCTCTGTCATAAAAGAAGGAAACTTGAAAAATTACCATGTAGCCCTAAATTCTATGATTACAGAATCATAGGCTTTGTCTATCTTGTGTAAATACACAAACACCACACACACACAGACACACACACACACACACACATTTCAATATGTAATACAATCTTGTATTTTAAGAGTAAAAAGACAGAGGCAGCTCTTTTAGTAATTAGACTTAGTACAAATGTTAGATTTAAATTTATGTTGTAATTAAAAAATGATCATTATAGTTGCAGTAGGTTTAAAGAACTAAACTGAGACACGAAATATTTCATTTTGCTTCCTGTATTTTTAGGCACTGTTGTTTGATGAGTACACATTTACTATAGCTATGTCTTCCTAATAGACTGATCTCTGTTTAATTAAGTAATGTCTCTGTCTCTAATAATATTCTTTACTCTAAAGTCTACTATATCTAATATTAATATAACAACTATTTGTTAAATACTGTTTGCATGGTATATCTTTTCTATTCTTTTATGTTCAACCAACCTCTGTTGCTATATTTAAAGTGAATTTCTTGCAGGCAGCATATTATTGGATCATGTTTTTTATTCACTTTGCCAGAATCTGTTTTTTATTTGTTTTATATAGACAACTTACATTTTTAGCAGTTTTATGATTCACATGATTCAACTGGCTCATTTAAAGTCCACGATTCAATGGCTTTTGTATATTCATAGGCATGTCAACCACTGCCATGATCAGTTTTTGAATACTTACTTCATCTCCTGAAGAAACCCCTACCCCTAGTATTCACTCTGTTTTCTTTCAACTCCCACCTCAATCCCAACTACCTTACCCCAACACCAGTCCTAGGAAATCAGCTGATTGTTTCCTATACCTATAGATTTGCCTATTTTGGAACATTTCATAGAAATGGAATTATACAATATGTAATCTTTTATGACTAGCTTTTCTCATTCAGCATAAGGTTTCCAAAGTTAATCCATCTTACAAGATTCAGTCCTTCCTTCCTTTTTATGGATAAACTTTTCCATTTTCTGCATATAAAATTTTTAATCCATTCATTGGCTGATGGATGTTTGAACTATTTCCATTTGGTATCTACTACGAATAATGTTGTTATGAACATTCATGTACAAGTTATTGTATTAATATATGTCTTTTTATCCCTTGGGTTTATACCTATGAATAGAATTACAATGTTTAGCAATTTGAGAGCCTGTCATACCATTTTCCAAACTAGGCACACCATTCTTAGATTCCCATTAGCAACATATGATGTTTTTAATTTCTTCATATCCTAGTCAGCAATTGTTATTATTTTTTGATAATAGCTATCTATCCTAGGGGAAAAGAAGCAGAATCTTATTATGGTTTTGATTTACATTTCTCTGATGGCTAACAATGTTCAGCATCTTTTCATATTCTCAGTGGTCATTCTAATAACTTCACTGAAGAGTTGTATGTAGGTGTGTGGGTGTGGGTGGGTGTGTGTACATATTCAGAACCCTCACCCGCTGTCTTTTTTATTATTTTATCCTATCCTGTGAGTTGGTTTTCACTTTCTTTGTGGTGTGATTGAAGCAAAAGTTTTAAATTTTGATGAAGTCCTGTGTATCTGTCTTTTGTTGCTTACGCTTTTCGTGTCACATCTAAGAATTCATTGCCTAACACAGTTCACAAATTTTATAGCTATGATTTCTTCTAAGAGTTTTACAGCTTTCATTCTCACATTTAAGATCTATGATCCATTTGGAGTCAACTTTCATGTATGGTTTAAGGAAGAGGTTTTACCTTTATTCCTCCACATGTGGATATCCAGTTGTCCCAATACCATTTATTAAAGCTTATTCTTTCCCCATTGAATAGCCTTGGCACTCTTATAGCAAGTCATCTGGCCATCAATATGAGTTTATTTCTGAACTATCAATTTCATTTCATTGGTCTATATATTTATCCCTATACTAGTGTAATAAATTTTGAAATTGGAAAGTTAAAGTACTCAACTTTGTTCTTCCTTTTTAAGATTGTTTCAACTATTCTGGGTTCCTTGCATTTCTATAGACTATTTATAATTAAACTAATTTATTGATATTAGGGCTTAAGTCTGTCATTTTATAACTTGCTTTCTGTTTTCTGTTTCTTTGATCACTTTTAAGGTTTCTTTCTTGATTTATTTATAGCAGGTTTTTTTAAAGTATATTTCCTTGTATCACTTTCTTAGTGTCTCCTCTATATATGTGATACAATATACATATGTAACTTATCACAGTCTAATAGTATCAGCAATTAGTGGGGCATGGGGGAGAATCAATTTCCTGCTCAGCACCCCTGAAACCATGTAAGGGGCAAGGTATGTTTTTTTTCATGATATTTGGCAGATATTACCAATTCGTTGTTGTTGTTGTTGTTCTTGTTAGGTCTTTTCTTGGACCTTTAGCTAAGGGAAACAAGAATTTTCTTGGAGCTTTTGGGATTTGTGTTTGTTGATGGTCCAGGACGGGAAACTTCTGGAGTACTCCATCCAGGAGATATGAGAAACAGTAAAGAAATCCAAGGAACTCACTGCTATATTCCTCAAATCCTGAGGCAGCTCACCTTCTTGTCTGATCTTTCATAGAGCTCCTGTGCTTGTTTGTCATGTTATATTTAGAGGGTTTTAGTTGTAAGGGGGTGTACTTGGCAGGAATGGGGCTACTCCATCCTAGTGGAACTGAAAGTAATATTTCATTTAGTATTAAGAATGCTCATTTGTGTCATTTAAATTCCACTGATACACTCTGATGTTTCCTTAGGAGGGTTAGACTATTTGGGTGAAGACACCAAATTATTCCCTTTGCTGTTAATATGCAGGCAAACATTCATTTATATTTATCTAAAAGTAATTGTAAACATTTGAAAATAATTATATGGTTAAGTCACTTCAATTAGTTAAAACAGTTGGATGAGAACACAACAGAATATTTCAAGTAACAGCTGAGTAGAAGATTTTAATCTCATTACAACTGATGTCAGCATTCTACCTGAGGCAAAACTAATTGCAGCAGCTTCTACCCACAGTCCCAACTCATCACATCCTCACAGTGAATAACCATGCAAGAGAAAATGTGCTAACGAAGGGATATGGTGCACACAGTTTGTATTTGGGCCTTTGCAGTCGTGTAAGCTAGTACATGATGTAGGCAGAGCTTTGTGTATGTAACAGAAGGTGTCCATGTCATTTCCAAGTCCTGTCCATGGTGCCGACATTTGATGAAATGCAGGGTACATGTACTCCTGTTAGGAACAAGTGGACTACGTGTTTTTGGGTGGGATGAACCTGATTTAGCATCTCAGTTCCACACTGGATAAGTTATTTAACATCTCAGAACCTCAGTTTCCTTGTCCAGAACACATGGGCTCCTAAAGCTGTTAATTCTCTAGCTGTTAAATGAAAGTATATAAAGTGCCTTTCACAGTACCTTCGCTCACAGGAAATGTTGAGTAAGTATATATTTGGCACCCTGATTTTTCACTGCCAAAGCAGTGGACCTAGAGTTCACATATACCTCTTGGACCACCAAGCTTGGCTTTGACATTCTCCCAAATTCTAATTTCAGGGGTAGAATTCCAACTCTATAATGCAGAATACCAACCAAGGAACAACATACACATTTTTATTCTAAGGAAATCTCTCTATCAAATGTATAGAAAAAAAAAAACCAAAATAAAAATAAAAGCTTGATTTCAAAATGCACACATGTATTTAATTTTAATAAATATAAAAATTCTAACCTTCCTCATAAACTTTCTCTACAAGTCATCAAATTCCAAGTATACTTTTTCTAAATCTATACTTAGGGACAAATCTCAAGAACTTCTATTTCAATTCTGCAATTTTTTCCTGAGAGTTGTTTGAGGATTAAAAGGAATTTTTATATCACATGTAAGAAAATTGAAGATTCCCCCACACATATCCCTTACAGATAAGCAACAGAATCTCATTAATTAAATACTTACTCGTCGCTCCCTTTTCCCCAGTGCGTTCAGTAAACTAAAGGGTAATTCTGGGTTAAGTGGAGTTTCTGAAGATCAAACTGGTGTCATAAATTCTACCTCTCTGGTCTACAGGGATGTGGAACACTTCAAATAATAAGTCCAGTTTATCCAACAGAATGTTCTCTGAAAAAGTAACCCAAATTCTCCAGGTTGTAATCGTGGCTTAACAATGATCGGTTGCACAGCCCTGGCAAATCATTAAGCTTCTCAGGCTTCAGCTTCAGAGCTAAGTGCCAGTAATAGCCCAACACTCCTCATTCAACAAGCATTTTCTCATCTAACCTATATACACCCTCCAATGTCGAGGGAAATGTCAGCAGCCATTCCTGCACTCATTTAATGGCAGAGAAATGAACATTCTGAGAATCTTGGTGTTTCCCAAAGGGTGATCTACAAATCATGGATGATTCAGAAGAAGCCCTTGAGATAGAAGAAACACTGCCTTTAAGGGCTAAAGAAAAAAGGCAGAAAAGCATAAGAACATGAGAAGGAGTATTAAAAGCCCCAAATAATAGCAGCTAACAGATATTAAGGTGGCAAATGAAAGGACAAGGAAACAGCTGTACAGGACATGAGGAGATGAGACATTCAAGAAAGCCGAGTTCTGTGGACAGCTGAATCTTACTACCATCCAGGGCCAGGAATTTCAATATTGAATAGTCACTTAAACTGTGACAGATGGAAAACCATGCTTCAAAATTTTGAAATGATTCAGATAATGGAAGAATTAAAGTTAGCAAGAAAGCTTCCCAATATGTTACTTCAAATTGGGCTAGGTCCTGACTCATCTGCTACCACCTCTGATGGTTATTAACCAGCTGTCCATGCCCTAGGAGTCTAAATTCTGGTTCAGTAAGTTTGGAATCTGTATTTTCAGCAAGCCTCTCTGCTTGACACTAAAGTCCAACAAATTTTGAAATCCTCCATCCTACACAATGTGGCCTTTTTTTCCATGTGCACCTTACTCTTCTTATGGCTAAATCTCTTTAGGGAGGGAGTAAGGAGTGGTTGTCTGCTACTTTCCTGAGAAAAACAGGTGTCTTCTCTATGGCCCTTATCCACACTCTTCCTCTGAGAGGATATGAGTAATCTAAATTTTACTTTGTATAAAGATTAAAAGATATGTCAGTCAGATTAAGAGAAAACACAATGTGTCACTAAAATATAAATGAATGAGAAATGGAGTTATTTTTGAGAAGAAAATCTAAGAGCCATTGCATCATTCCAAGGTCAAATGAAACGAAGAATAAAACCCAGATGTTCTAATTCTAAGTTCAGCATGGCCCTCATAGTTTCTAACCTCCCTAATCAATTTAAGGGGAAAGATAAGCATATGCTTTTATCTGTGAAAAGTATTAAAGGAATTAAACATTTTTTTAAAGGTAACATTCCTTCAGTGCCATCCTGAAAACAAATTCAATGAATCAACTCAAAATAAGGTAGAAAAAATGAAGTTTCAGCTTTAAAATAACTCTATACATAACTATGCATACATAGTCTTTTAAAAAATACAGAAGAATATTGTTATACATACAAAAGAATATAAAATTATAGCCAACTTTATAGCAGTAATTGTATAACATCTCAGGAAAAAAACCTCAAAGTTTAACATGATTAAAATCTAAATGAGAATATTAAGCTTCCTTTTCATCCTTTATTATTTCAATTTTACTCAATAAATATAAAACTCTATTCTCATGTATTCCTTTACAAAGTAATCCAAGTACATAGTCATGTCTCAAATGGTAATCCACCTCAAAATATATGGAAGGAAGTAATTCCCTTTTAGTTCAGCCATCTTTGTAACAGATAATAATTGCAGTGGCAGAACTGATCATCCTGTCAGTCTCTACCTTAGTCATCTGGCATATTTATAAACAAAGTTTATTGTCAACTTAGTCTTTTCTTTACTCAACATAACTTACAGAATCAGAAATTACAAGGTGTGAAGAGAACTGTGTTTAACCTATGTTCTACTTCTAATTTTACTGCAAGAAAAGGAAAACATTTTCATGGCATCATGTAGTATGGTAGAAGCAAGACTTATCTTTTCAACCATACATAATTTAATATCATTACTTGAATCAATATTTGAGAACTAATAAAGGCATCACTGAATCACAAGTTGATTTAATTTACATTATAGTCTAAAACTACACACTGCATTAAAGAACTGATTCTACTACCTTATTCCATAAGAGGCCTAGGACAAATAAAATCCCAATTTTCATGTTTCTCACAACAGTCCACAAAATAAAAATGTGCAGCACAGAACTATACATAAAGAGCATTCTACTGCATTTACAGAGGCCTTCTATTACAGAAGTTACTCATTCAAAGCTAGTAACAATTACACTGAGTAAAAAGGGAAAAAAAAGAAGTTAGTTTTTTTCCCTCCAACTTGAGTGTCTTCTGTATAAGAAGACAGCATGACAGTCAATATGAGCTGTTGAAAAAACAATGTAATTCGTTACAGGTCTTCAGTTGGAACTGAGAGGTGAGGGAGCCATAGCACCATTATTCTTCAAAACGAAAGTACTGATTACTACTGATAGAAGATAGGGGTCCCAGTCAACACCTTTCACCGCCCTCTGTCGTTCCTCCTTATTTCCAGTTTTCATGTAAGTCTTAATTCACCATATGATATTGGCTTCCTCCAATGTTCCTACCAGGAAGAGTCCCTTGCCTTATGCATGTTGTTTTATTTTATTTTTTAATAATTTTTATTTTTTAAAGATGTACTTATTTATTTTAGAGATAGGGAAACACATGTGCCCACCTGAGTGGGAGAGAGGGGTAAAGGGAGAGAGGGACTCTCAGACTCCCCATGGAGCACAGAGCCTGAAACCGGGATGGATCTCAGGACCCTCAGATCACGACCTGAGCCCTCCTGTTTCCTTCTAAAAATGAGAGGCCATCAGGGTTAGGTAGTGCTTCATGGATCTGCTATTCCCCTGTCTGTGAATATAATCTTTAAGGATCTCTTACGATGTGACCTAGAACTGTGATGGGTAAAAAAAAACAACAAAAGTGAGTTTTTCTTCTTCTTGGTACTTCTTTTAGCTAAAACAATCTGGTAGGAGGAGAATTTGCCAAGTGACAGGGTCCTTAAAGGAAGGCGGGTGAGAGAGTTAAGGCTTCTTTTGAGGAAGGGATAGAAGAGGAGGGGAGAGGAATTGTGTGTATGACAATCGCCGATGGTATCCCATGGCAAAGTCTGCTTTGCCTATGGACAGCCATAAGTGTGAAAAAGTACTGTCCTCCAGCTCTCTCATCCCTCAGGTAAAATAACTCTGGGGCACATGTCTGCACTGTTTCCCAGAGCCCCTTCATAGAAATAACCCCTTGTTGCTCCAAGTTACATGCTTGACACCCCTTTCTTAGCTTCATTCACTTCCTGTTTTAATCCCCTCACTTCCCTGTTTATGTTTCCTGGAATCAGCTCCCAAAGGAACCACTTGGATTTTAATCTGTAACTCTGTGTATTTCTCTATACAAAGAAACCCCAAGATAGTAGTTATGTTTTAGATACCTATCAGAAAAAAACTCGAAAAATAAAAAATGAGAAAAAAATCAAGATATAGTAGCATTATTTCATATCAGCAATCTGAATATAAAACTGAGTTTCTCATTGAAGTTTACTGATAAAGTGAGAAGTGGAACAATTATTCATTTGAGAAATAAAGAGCAAAATATTTTTCATATTCTGATTCTAAAAATCTGAAGATGACAAGGTCCTTGCTCTGAAGAAATCAAAGTCTACAGGAAACGGCTGATACAAGTATAAAGATAATCTCCAAACATGGCCACCAATTACCCTTCCAATGGTTGTACACATGTTCTTTTCCTCTGAGACTTTGCTACTCCTCTCATCGGGAGTTGGAGTCTATTTCCCTCACTATGAAACTGGGTCGATCTTATGATTTGCAACCAAGTGCACTGGAAGTGATATCTGGGACTCCTAGTGTAGTGCTAGGAGTCCCTGACAGCTTTAACTTCCCTCTCTCAGAGCCTAGATGTGATGCTAGAAGTTCAGACTAGACTCCTCCTCATGGAGGAGGGACATAAGGGACATTATTGGGACATTGGAGGGACATAAGCCATCCTGGATTTTCTAGCCCCAAACAAGCTCCCAGCTGAATGCAGCTGCATGAGTGAACTCAGCTATACCATGGAGGAAGAAAATGCTCCCAGCTGAGGCCAACTAATTCACAGAATCATGAGAAATAATAAATTATTGTTTTAAGCCACCAAATATTGGGGAGGTTTGTTAAGCAACACACATAACTGAAACAACAAGCAATTATGATACAGCTTAATGTATCACTTAACTGGAGTGATGTAAAAGTGCAAAGGAGGACACAGAAAAGGAAGTTATTGGGTGAGCACCTCTTATGAGATATTACCATACAACAATGTGATCACTTCTATAAATACATTTTTTTTTTCTAGCAACAATGGCTATTATTCGTAATGATGAGAGAATATCCAACTTAGGAGCAGTATGATTGTGACCTCGTGGACAATAAAAGTTAAAAGAAAAAAGATATATGTTTGGATTGGTTAAGGACAGATGCTGGGATCAAAAGAATGCAAAGCCATCCAGGAAGGGAGAGGAGTTGAGAAAAAAGGCAAGAAGCCAAGTAGGGATGATTAACAAGGATCTGTCTTATAGGCAGGTGAGAGCAGTGGGAACTGTGGATAGTAAGATATCATCTCTTCTTTGTTTTCTCACTTCACTATCCTAAAACTGACTCCCTAAAAAGGTATAGCGATTCTATCTTTTTTTCTTTGAGCCAGTCAAAATATTAAGAGAACCACTTATGAAGGGTAGCAACACATTGCTCATCTTCTAATCACTGTTGAAAAGTACATTTGTAAAACATTTGCTCCTTTTCTCTCCCCAAGGTCTCTTCATTCTATTTAGGTGAATCACGTATTAGTCAACAACATGCCTACTGCTATACCAATGTCATAGCTACTGAAATGCTTACCTTAACAGTTGATGCTATCAATACGAGAAAAGTTACAGAAATTCTCTCATATTGCCATCTGTGACAGATTTTTAGTATATTTAAAGACAGTTTCAATGGCTCCTAATTTCCACAGTGTGGAGGCACAGCATTTCATGCTTCAAAAATTAATAGGGGTATCTATTCTCAATCAGTGATTGTTAATATATTCATTCCTTTATGAATTTATTCTCATTTTTCAAATAAAAAATAGAGTATGCTTATGAATTTAAAAGGAACACTGGTTAGAGTTTACCTTTTTGTCTTTGACATTGCAAGCAACCGAGCAATGAAATTCCATCTTTGTTAAGTGTCTAGGACATGGCTGAAATAATGTATGTATATATGTATACAACTATCTCTATACCTGTACATGTAAATAATTGTTTATGGCTTGAATACCTTCTGAGATTTATTAAAGAAGACATCTTCAGTGCTTCCCAAAGATAATAGTTACTGGAACATACACAATTCTAGAAGAGGTACCTTATCTCTCTCCTCCACACCTTCAAATTAATAGTGTTTTCCTAACTACCACAATTTCTCAAAAGTGAACTTCAACAAACACGGCATTTAGATGTTATGAAATGCACTATCTTAATGTTCATAAAAGTTATTGCTTACACCCTGCATGATTGCTTAATTGCTATGATTCAGTTATGAACAAAACAAAATGCAAAGAAGCAGATCTTACTTGCTCTCCTGCCTAGAAACCACATCCCATAATTAAATTGGAAGATGGTTGGATAGCTCCTCAAACAATGCAAGGGAGTGGTGGAACTGCTTCTTCTTGCTCATTAGCTTTGGTT
Organism: Enhydra lutris kenyoni; assembly: GCF_002288905.1. Lineage (NCBI taxonomy): Eukaryota > Metazoa > Chordata > Mammalia > Carnivora > Mustelidae > Enhydra > Enhydra lutris. The sequence goes on along the minus strand of NW_019154090.1, from coordinate 39,559,167 downwards.
AAGTTGAATCATAGCTCTTAAGAGATCCTGCAGGCTGTAATGACTAGATCACCTCAGACCAAGGTTGCTGGCTGTGAAGTGCACACTGCTTTAGGAGGTGAGGTCAGAATAATGAAACACTGTGTTCTCAGATCCAAGGAGCCGCCAGTAATACACCAAACCTACCCAGGGCTCAGACAGAAGACCTGTAGAGAGGAAATGTGTGCCCAATAAAATGACTCATCGACCAAGGCTAGAATAATTCCAAGACTGTCAGATAAATTGTGTGTACAGGTATGCAGACATATAGTGCTTCTTTTTCCTAGACAAGCTTCTCCCTACATTTAATCGTCTCCATTTATATTTCATTTCTCAGAGAAAGACAAACAGTCCCCCCCCCCCGACAAACCCTTCATCAAGTGTGTCTCATCATCATCATATGGAAGATTGTATCAGTATTTGGTCCATATGACCTCAGCTTGACCATTTCAGACATGTCAGGCTGACTTCTAACTATCAACACTTGAATCATTGACTGAAGGCTTTCTCTACCTGCCAAAGACCACCTTGCCTATTAATGTGGCAGGATGCAAATGCCAAGGAATTAATACCCCCTGAGAGCAGCCCTCTAGCAATGGCTGACAGGAAATGTTGTAAACACCTCATCTCCTTTATCTCTCAGGTGAGATTAATCCTGAGGTACATGTTATATACTATCTCTCAGTACTCCCTAGCATACTTAAGCTCCAGTTGTCCACTATTTTACTGGCTTTCTTCCTTCTCTGTCCCTTTCTTTTTTTTTCCACTTTACTACCAGTGTTCCTTGAGATTGCCTCCTACATAAGCTACTTATAGCATAATTTTTGTGTCAGGTTTGGTTCTTTAGGAACCCAAATTAAAACTATCATCATCTTCAACATCATGACAACAATAATAATAGCCCTTTTCCACATATTGGGCTTCCTCTATATGGACTTGAAACTTTCTTTCATTATTCCATTAATATTTTAGTGTTCATGACAGGCAGCTATATTGCCTGTCTCTCACAACTGAGGCATGGGGCTTAAACAAGTTGCCGAGATCTAGATCACTGAGTTCATATGTGAAGACTAGAAGGTATGACTGTTCGATTCCAAACTCATTTTGCTCATTCTACTGTATTCTGCTGCCTCCCATAGAAGCTAAAAATAAAATGATTTAAAAACAAAATTCACATGTTGAGCCCTTCTCTATTTTCTGAAAAATATTAGAAGGAATAATTTTATCCCAACTACTAAGTAATAAATGTCCAAGAATATCTTTGTCAACCTAAAAATACTTTCAAAATGAGTCATTAGAACATGGATAGTACTTTAATTCATTTGGAACACTGCTCCATCAAATGTTTGGTTGTGTCTCCTTTTTGCCACAACAGCATTTCATAAATGCATGAGGTCTTCTCAAGGGCAAGGATGGCATCTTATTGTGTCTGCATTCCCAGGAACTAGCCTAATAGGCATTCAGTGAATGTTAGTTGAATGGACTAACTGCAGTTCTAGTAAATTTTAATAATAGGGAAATATTTAGGGGAAAATTGGTTTCAATAAGACTCTAGCTGGATGCAATAAAGATTGATGACCCTTGGTAAGGAAGAGAAATTTTATCATGAGGAGAGATATGAGGTCCATGGTCTTCCTGATGATGTTCTCTATACAGAGAATGATCTATGCTTTAAAGACATTTGACATTGCAGTGTAAGTGATGTTTTGATAGAGTAATTGAATATTTTGAAAAAAATAAAGTGAATTTAGAGTGATCCAGAAGAAGGAGAAGTCTGAAGTTTAGAACTCTGGGTGTTAGTACATAGATCTGTTTCACATCACTGAAGATACCCTACTGCAAATGTTAATCACTCTGCTAAAGAACAAGTGGAGTTTCTTTTCCAAAAGGTAGAAAACAGCTTTACCTGAAGACTTTGTAGCCAAGCTTACCCATTAACCATCCAAATATTTGCCCTAATAACTCATCTTTAATCAAAAAGTAAAGCCTATATCATGAGATTGGGTAGCTTAGTCATTGCCTACAACACTTTGCCACTCTTAATGTTTACAATTAAGTTGCTTTTAATAGTCCTACACCTTAGTTATAATTGTAGAATAGAAATTTCTAAATATATGGAAGAAAAAAGTCTGTGCAGAAAAATAAAACTTTTAATTATACCAATATGCCAATTATTTATAAAAAATGTATTATGAACTAAGCAATCAATACTTAACTTCATCTTACAAAGTGTAGAGTGAAACTATAATCAGTTAAAAATAATTCATACCCCACATATAAGAGTTTAAAAGATCTGGAACTTAAGGGGTCCAGAGAATACTATTTGAGATGATTGGCCACCTGAAAATATATATAGAAAAGAATAAGAAAATGATTAAAGAGGATAATTTTCTACAAAATAAAAAATGTCACAATTACTTTCCAAATCAATCTTCAGGGTTTTTGTTGTTTTGTTTTGTTTTTTACTATGAAATTCCTTTAAAATTAATCCTAGAGAAGCAGAATAAAAAAATTTACAGTAATTTCCTATTTCATTAATTGTGTAAAATTTCACATTTTTTATGTTTTTTTTTTTTTTTTTTACTTAAGTTCTATTTAGTGTAAACTCTAGTATAATATTAGTTTCAGGAGTAGAATTTAGTGATTCATCACTTACATATAACACCCACGATCATCGCAAGTGCCCTCCTTAATACTCATCACCCATTTAGCCCATCTCCCCACCCAACTCCCTTCCAGCAATTTGTTCTCTATAGTTAAGAGTTCTAATGTTTAGCCTCCCTCTCTTTTTTTCTTTCCCTTATGTTCACCTGTTTTGTTTCTTAAATTCCACATGAGTGAGATCATATGGTATTTGTCTTTCCCTGAATGACTTATTTTACTTAGCATAATACACTCTAGCTCTATCCACATAATTGCAAATGGTAAGATTTCCTTTTTTGATGGCTGAGTAATATTCCTGTGTGTGTGTGTGTGTGTGTGTGTGTGTGTGTGTGTGTGTGTGTGGTATCTTCTTTATCTATTCATTAGTTGATGGGCATTTGGACTCTTTCCACAATTTGGCCATTGTTAATAATATTGCTGTTTACTTTTAATTTGAAAACAATCCAAAAAGAATCTAAAAAGCAGAAACAGTATGCAAATAAGTCATATTCAGCAGCAGCTGAGATTTTCTCAACATTTTATTATGAAATTTTTTAATCATATAGCAAAATTGTTAAGAGTTGTATGGTGAAATCCCATAATCTCACCATCTAGATTCTACCATAATTATCATTTTACTATGCCTCTTTTATCAAGTATTTATATCCATTCATCCCTCTATCCGTTCATTAATTCATCTGTTTTGGGTGCATTTCAGAGTGATTTTAAGACACCGGAAAAATTCCCTCTAAATATTTCCATATCCATATGATTAAATATGATATAATATTTGCTTTCATTTTATAAAATTTGTATATCATGGAATACAAAAATCTTACATGTTCACTCACTCAGCTGTGACACACATATATGCTTATGAACATCCAGATCTCTCTCAAGATACAGAACACTGAGCTACAGATTATTTTGAGGGAAAATAAAAAATACTTGGTAAGGCTTTCTTTTCTTTTCTTTAAAACAATCCAAAATACATAGAATGCTTAGAGTAAAAAAAGGATACTGGTTTTTCCTTAACCTCAATAAATTTTTTCAACTCCATTTCAGCAACTACATAAAGAGCAAGCCTATGAAATTGTGCTTAAGGATTAGCTTGGCTTAGAGCATGAATGTAAAGCCAAATGCCAACAGTGCCAATATTAGTAAGATAAATGTAGGAGTAAGGTAAGGAAACAACAAAAGGGAGTGGTGGAAACTGTGGTTAACACATTTAATATTCAGCTCCAGCTATCGGATGCCATGCAAGCCTGTGAACCCAGCATCATTAGATCTTTAGATAATTCAAGAAAGGTTAGAAATCCAGATTTTTATGTGCAATACACTGAATTTCTAAAATCTTAACATTAAATTAAAACTCTTTAAAATGTTAAGTCGTTCAGTCATATGAGCTTGTAAGTCCCTCAGTCGGCCTTCTCTTGCTTGGAATTTCACACTATTTCATGACTTGTAGTTCTCTAAAGTAATATATACTTACTATGATCAGATCATTCTTTGAGTTAATGAGTGAATCTCAGAATCATAAGATTTAAAGAATGTATTTATCAGTATAAGTTTAAAACTTGAGCAGTTAGATATACCAGATTCTACTATAACAGCTATCACAGGATCAAGAGAAACAAGAAGTGTATAGTAATACAGTTTCCTTCTCCCCAGGAAATACACCCATAGACACTCTCACAAAACGGGGCAGATAAAATTGGGAGTTTTGCAGATGCCACTCCCTCTCAATTCTTCATTTGTTCACTAACTCATTCATCTGATAAGTATAGAGTATGCATATGTGCACCAGGCACCGTCCTAGGTCTGCTGAAATAATTGGAACTAAAATAAAGACCCAGGATTCATGGAATTGAGTTCGGGAAAGACAGACAATAAATGTATAATATGCTTTATGACTGTGAGTGATAGAAGGAAAGTAGAGCAGGATAGGGGTGACAGGATTATATAAGGTGGCCAGAGAAAACCTTTCTGACAAGATGACATCTGAACAGAGCTGAAAGCAAGTAAGAAACTGAATCCTGGAGAAGAAGGGATCCATGGAGAAAGAACTTGCCAGACTAAATGGAACCTCAAATCCATCTTGCAAAAGTTTGTCACTAAATACAAACATATATGTGTGCTTCCCTTTAAGCATCCCTATTCTCACATAAAGTATATACAAAATAGGGGCACCTGGGTGGCTCAGTCGATTAAGATGCTGCCTTCGACTCAGGTCATGATCCCAGGGGCCTGGGATAAAGCCCTGCTCCAGGCTTCCTGCTCAGCAGGGACCCTCGTTCTCCCTCTGGCTCTCACTCCCCCTGCTTGTGGCCTGTCTCTCAAATAGTAAATGAAATCTTAAAAATATATACATACAAAATATATCCAGATTGAGAGAATAATACATTACTTGATATTTTAAAATATAAAATTTTATCAAGGATTTATCACAAGCTTATTATTCAGAGACATCAATTCTATAATTGAGATATAATATGATTTATAATTTTTGACATACACTTTCTTGGAATGCATTCATTACATGAAGGAATATATTCCCTATCAACAGAATTCACAAACACTATATATTACAATGTAGAGTAAGAAAGGTCTAATTATGGACAGTTGGCAAATCATTTTCATATAAGAAATGAAATCTAGATGAAGAGTGAAAATGTGAGCATATTATATAGTCTTCAGAAACCATGCCTGGTTTTCTGTCTTTGAGCCCCTTTGAACAGAGAATACGATCCTGAAAGTTAGCCTGTCTGTGGGCAACCCCTTCAAAGTGCTGATAGCAGGTGGTGCTAATATACCTTGACACAGGATTTTCTTGCTCAAGAGCTCAAAACAGGGAAAAGGGATTATGGCAACAACTTCACCTGACCCAGCAATGTCTCTGTCTTTTGTCACCCATCATGCCAGTTTCAGAAAAGTAGGTTTAACATTTCAATCAGAAACTGGCAGAATTTGCCTCTTTCAAACCTGTCAAGACCGAAGGTAATTGTGCTCCCAGGGCCATTCCACTTGAAGGAAATATATGGAAATTAGAAATATACCACATTCTACAAGAAACTGCCAGTTTCTGAGTGCCTTTGTGAACTCCCTTTCTTTTCTGTTAAATATAAAAATAGAAAGGGAAGGGCAAGAGAAGGGACGGTTGGAAGCACACAGTAAAATATGTTCAGCTGTCTGCAAAGTTACCACATTGAAGCTTCTACTGCTTCTTGCCTTGACATAAACACTTCATAGTCTCCAATTATATTAATTGCTCATGTGGTAAAATACCATCTGGGTAATAAACATAACCAAGTTCACAGACATGATTAATTTGAAAATGTCCTGAATGCAAACAAGTGCAATATAAAGATGTTGTCCCGTCATTTTTGGTTCTAGAGTCTTATTTTTAATAAATTGGGACTCCTGAAAATCTACACTAGGCTCAGGTGAACATTAAAACTATGGCTGTGTCATTACTTAAGGACACTGCCATAACATCTTTTCTTTTAAAATGTATATGAACATAGGGGTGCCTGGGTGGCTCCATCAGTTAAGCCTCAACTCTTGATCTTGGCTCAGGTCATGATCTCAGGGTCTTGGGATCCAGCCCAGTGTCAGAATCACGGCTGGGCATGGAGCCTGCTTGGAATTCTTTCTCTCTCCCTCTGCCCCTAACTCTCTAAAAAATGAATGTGGAAATATTTACGTCCTTACAGATAACTGGATCTAAACTATAGTTCTCTGTGAGTTATCAAAAGCTACCAGGACCCTTTAAAAAGAATGGCAAAAAGTCCAAATGATAAAAGATCCCCAAGTAGATTCACTTAGCATCCAGAAACTAGCAACCGCTACCCTTATGTCTAATGCATTCCTCCCAGCCTACCTTTCATTATCCAGTGGAAAACATGAGGCACTTCCTTACTAGAATTTATTGTCTCTATATCTGTGGACAAAAGAAAGGCCCAAGCTCCCAATTTTTCCAAAAGAAAACTAAGCAACCTGTCAATATACCAGCAGCATTACTTTTCAGTCCCCAAGGCTTATAAAAAAAAATAGTGCATTTACGGTATTTTTGCAAAATGCATCTTACTAATTTTTTAAAAAAGTTCTTCACTAGGGAAATTTAGATATGATTCCTTTTTTGAGGAAACAGTTTATAAAATGTCTTAGTGGCATGAGTGCTGATATAGCTACCTATGCAAAAATGAGCCCAAATCTAAGAGTACATGTGGCTACTTCCTCGGGGCTTTTATATTGCTACTTACCTAAATGATGGAATCAAGTCATTGTCATACAAGTTCTTCCCTCACTCCTCCTAACACTCTCTTTTCCCACCACCAGCCCACTCTGCTACCTTTTCCATTTCCCCTGGGAAAGCCAGAGTTAAGGGAGGATGGCAGAATAGGATATTTATAAAGTTCTTTATATGATTAAACTTGATAGGCCAGCTAGGAGGTGTATATGTGGGTACTTGTCTCTGCAAAAACAAAAATAAAAACAAAAACTCCTCTCCATAAATAAGAGAAAAGTGGGATTTTGAAAGGGAATGTCTTTGGCTTAAACTATTACACACAATGGATCTGAGATCATTGTGAACAGAGTCACATGAGCAGGCAACAAAAATGTCGTGACTTCAGGTATTGCTAAATTTTGTGTAACTTAGGATATTTACATATATGATATACTATGAACCAGATATTTACATATATGATATACTATGAACCAGAAAGTTCTAGGCATTAGGGATAGAGTTATGAAACAATAAGTGCAAAGTCCTGATTCTCATTGAACCTAAATCTGGAGGGGAGATGGGGCCACAGAGACATATAATAAATATGTAGGCAGATAATAAACATGAGGAGGTAGCTGCTGATCTGACAACTGAATGATAACAAGCCCAGCTAGAAAAATGCAGGAGAGAAGAGTATCCCAGGCAGACTGAGTAGGAAATATCCACTCCCTGAGGAAGGTAACAGCTCAGTATATCCCTGGAGCAGAAAGTTGGCCAGTGTGACTGGAGCTGAGAGAGTCACAGTAGAAAGGTGGGAGATGAGGGCTGGGGGGATAGAAAAGAGCAGGCAAATAGACAGCTGGGTTCTTGTAGGCAGGGAGAAACAGGGAGGATTTTGCTCTAAGAGCAACGGTTTTCCAGGAGAGGGTTTTAGGCAAGGTGGTAGTGTGATTTGATTTATGCATTTTAATTATTATTTTGGATGCTGCATAGAGAATGAACAATTAATTCAGGGGCCATTTTACCCAAGATCCCCCATAAAACTGAGCCTCGGTTACCCATATCTTTATTTTGCTCATTGAAATAACATTTTGGGGTTCTTTGCTATCCTTTGACTCACTCCTATTTCCTAAAATTATCAAGTAAATATCATATCCAAATCATTGTTTTTGGAGAAATCCAAACTAGAATACCAAATAATGCCCTCAAATAGCTCAATACTCATGTGAGCTCCCTTCCACAGTGGAGCAGGATCTCCAACAACCATGCCAATGATCAATTCCAGAGTGGAATGAGAGTTGAAAGAAGATCCGGCATGGGGGGTGGGGAGGGGTTGAGAGAAAAGATTTACCATGGGTAGGAGGAACTCTTCGGTTAACATTATGGCCAAGACCCTGAGCCTTTCTGACTAGATCCACAGTTAAACAGACACTTCCATAAGAAAGACGTACAAAATGTCTGTGACATTATTATCTGACTCAAAATTTTGACAGAATTCAGTTAAAAACTGAACATGTTGAGACAGGCACTGGCACAAAGCCCCAGCCTAGTCAGATGTACCTCTTGATTTACTGCAGATGGGCACCAAGTCATTTGCCAATTTGGATGTTCCCAGTAAGGTTTCACAAACAGATCTGTTCTCCAACAATATCTGCCTCAGTCAAAAGTGGAACAAAATAAGAAATGTGACTTAATTCACAGACACAGACAAACACACCAAGGCCACCAGTCACGTTTAGCTACTTAGTAAACTACTAAAGTACTTTACTTAGTATTCAGCCCCAGCTACTTTAGTTTTTTTTCAAAGTTCAAAATTATCCATCATCACCATCATTATGCTACTTTACTACTAAACAACATGTATTTAACCACTTTAATACCTATTTATAAAGATAAACTTTCCTCATGAAGAATAAATTACCAGTTATCTCATGTATGTTTTCTACATCATTGATTCTTATATGCTTTTCTTACTCTTCCTCAAGTATAAAATGAAACAGAGTTCAATTCTCATCTGTTCATGCTATACATTTGTCTTCATTCTTCTACACCCAGTGAAATTCTCCACTTGAGACATGAAAGTTTAGAAGTATCAGGTAGTTAAATTCCAATAATCTTAATGGATAGTGCATTTTAAAGCAATGACAATGGTAACAGAGATATGTTTTATATTAAATGGTAATCACCAAAAGTCTACATTGCACATATTTATGTTGTTGTTGGGTATCATGGCAAGATTCCTTTTTATGAGATCCCTGTGAAACTACAGGCAAGTCCTTCCAAAGACAAATAGTTCAAAGATTTTACTTCTAAGAGTTGCCATGTCCCAGCTTGTTTTTTGTGTAGCCATGATATGTTTCTCTCCAATAATCAAGAGGCTTATTTCTCTAAGATTTAAACTATTTCATATGTTCTAACAGGTAGGCACTACTCCATAAACAAAAGTAGTTATATTGCTACTAACCTTAATACTTTCTATCTACAAAGATATATATGCTTAAAGAATTAATGAAACCTCCCACAAATTCAATTCTAGAATACCTTCTTGGGATTCAGTATGACACGTTCAGTTGTTCATGTGTAAGTTTCTTGGTACAAATTACTTGAGTACTACCTGGCCATTCAATCCAAAGAATGTGAAGATCTTGGTAAAGTCATGGCAGCTAAAGGAGGATTCTGGGATGACCTCAGTGCATAGTTAATTCTGCCTTGCTTCTTCATTATTTATTCAAGACTTTGATGACTATTAAACCACAGCCTCCCAGATACCTAATCAAAGAAATGCCCAAGACTTTGACAGGACTCCTTGTAAAATAATAAGAAAGTAACCCTTATAAATATGCCTGATTCAAGAGTAGAATGACTTAATCTTAAATTGTGAAGGGAACTTGGGAGGTTCCTTTAATGGTCCACACCAATGTAACAGTACTCTGAGATAAAATCATTCATTTATTCTTTGTTTTAAGTATTTCTAACTAGGAAGTACTCACTAGCTCCCAAAGGGGTATCATTCTAACTTTTGCAATCTGAAAAGAATACAAATCTGACTTAAAAGGCTTCCATAAAGGAAAAATTCCAACTAAAAATACTAACACAACTTTTTTTTTGGAAAGAGCATAATTAATGAAATAAATATAGAACAGAAAAAGAGAGTTTAAAACAATACTATTTAGAGTTAAAGGTGAAAGAGAATTTATGACCAGATGTTCAGATATAAGGGATGAATGCAACTTTTTCATTTTTATCCCACTTCCATTCTCTTTTTCTTTTTCTAAGATCAAATGGTTTGCCACCTGGCCCACTATACAGCAAAAAATAGCAGTCATTTAAATTATTTTCTTATAAATTTGTAAGAGTCTTGATAACCAAGAAATGATTTATAAATATATAATCATAAGTCATGTGACTATTTGCCTTTTACAGATTAAATCCATCTTCACATCTTTCTGTCCCTCCCACAAAACAAGAAGGACAGTGACACACCACAAATTCAGTGCACTTCTCTGTAATCTCTGCTACAAAAGCCTAATTCTGATATATCAGCTAAACCTGGAACTTCAAGTCCACATCAATAATTCAGTACTGTGAACAGTATATGCAGTACATTTAAGCAGAGATGAAGTGGCTGACATTCTAAGAAAATGCCAATGGCAACAGGTGTCCAGGTCACCACATCTGAAGCATTCATTCTCTTAACCAAGAGGAAAGACATTAGAAAGAAACAAATGCAAACGAAACAAAAAACCTACTAATGAAAACCAACTTGTCCAAATACTGAATGACTATAAACAATCTCGATCACATAAAACTTGTACATATATAATACTATGTAACAGCTCTTAATACTGCACAAATGTTACAGTGAAAAACTTTATTAGTTATGGAAGGATGTTCTGTGCCTCCTCTCAAAGCCATGCTTCTTAGAAATCCTGGACCTTAAAATCATGATATGCACTGCTGTTGTTCTCTAGAATAAGCAAGGGGTAGGCCCTTAGCAGGTATTAAGTGAATGCCCATTCAATAAAGAAATGAATGAGCACAAACTGAAATCATCATACAGTAAAGAAAAAACCAAGAACTCATCGGAATGTGTCTACGCAGTAAACATGGAGTGTTGAGAGGAACTTTTAATGAGAAAACTGAGGCACAGCTTTTACAAGGCCAGCTTTAGAAGAGGAAATCTGGGGTGTAGAGACGCAACTTTCTACAGGACTTGTCACTTTTTCGAGGCTTGAGTAAACTCCTCAACCTTTCCTGCACACAGCTGGCCCCTAGGGGTTAGTGTCTCTGTATCTGGTGTTTATGGCCAGAGCTGGGACAATTCATTTAACTAATCTGAGTCATTCAGTTTACTATTTACTGTGAGGATAAGAGCATATGGTAAACTATAAAACCATAGACACAAATAAACAAATGAACAGAAGTAAAAATAAAAATAAATGTATCACCTCCATTATCAATACTACCACTAATAAAAATATTTGCTCTGTTAGTGGCTAGGGTTGCTATAGCAGATCACCACAAACTTGGTGGCTTAAAACAATAGAAGTTTATTCTGTCAGAGTTCTGGAGGCCAGGAGTCTGAAAACAAGATGTCACCAGGCTTTGCTCCTTCAGAAGGCTCTGGGGAAGAATTATTCCTTGTTTCACCCAGCTTTTGGGATGAGTCTAGGCATTCCTCAGCTTGGAGTGGCATCACTCCAACCTCTGTCTCCATGTTCACATGGTCTTCTCCTCTTTGTGAACCCGTCTCTCAAATCTCCCTCTGACTTTAAGCCCACCCTAAACTAGGATGATCTCATCTTGAGATCCCTAACTTAATTACATTTGCAAAGACACTTTCTCCAAACAAGGTCATCTTCACAGGTTCAAGAGGACATATCTTTTTGGGGGGCACAATGTTCAACCCACTACACCTTCCCATCCCTCCTGCTCCCACTCTCCCTGCCCTCAAGTACAAACAGAAAATAAAATGATTCCCAGAGCTTTTCATGTGCTTTTAGCTAACTGTTTGCTTTCTTGGGAAAATAAAAGGAGAAAATAACAAAAAAGCAACTGGAGAAAATACCTTACCAGGCAAGGGTATGTGATGCTTATTATATTATTAGCAAACTTTTGCTATTGGGATACACAAGTTTGTTTCACTACAATGCGGTATTTGTAAGAGTTAAATGAAGAATAGCCTGCTTGTTTGAACAATGATTCTCTTACTTTGGATTTAATAATTGATTGACATTCTGTTATATATGAAATAAATGAGAATATTAAACACACACTGAAAAATTGAAGATAAATTATATTTCAGTGCACTTAATCAGATTGGAAGGTGGAAGGATACAAGTATTTAAACCAATCCTGTAACATCCAAATATATTCAGTTAGCTAGAGTTAATGTTTTAAAGGTAAGTTCTCAACACTTACGCTACTCTGTAAGTATCAAAACAAATTCTGCAGGTGAGAACATCTATTTTTAGAGCTATTAAAATCAGTTTTCTTTTGCCAGTATATCTGAGTGTAAGCAGTGTGCAGGGGAACAATTCACTATAATACATATTCAAATCACACAGTTTTAAAAATGACCCCTTTTGAGACCTAAGTTTAAAAAAAACTATATATATATATATATATATATATATATATATATATATATGGAAGTGCCTTCTCCTTTATGGCAAGACAACCCCCAATAGTTTTGCAGGCTCTCTGACATTTCTGGTCTTTATGCTGTTGGACATGAAGGAATGTGGTAGTTGCTATTGATCCTCAGCCCATATCCCCCAAGCTCATCGCTTCCCAGAGACTTCTATTTTCCAATATTGATATCTTTGCCTGAGATTCCTCATAAACTGCAAAAAGCTACATCACAGGGGGCCCGAGATATTAATATGCTCTACTGATTTTCTCAACAGATGACTAACAAAAATTGGGGTATGAATACCCCAGGTCCCTTACTTCTCATGTGGGCTGACTCTCAGACTAATTCTATACCATCTCCCAAAATGTCCCTATGGCATTAAGCTTCTGTCCCCCACAACTATGACTGATTTCATATGGCATCCCCACCATATGGTAAACTATAGACACCTTCCCCACTCCCTGCTTTCCTGTATCACATTCCACTCTTCCCTACCTTCCAAATAAACTACTTGCACTCAACGTTTTTGGAGTTTGAATCTAAGGCAATGCAACCTATAACAGAGAACAAGAAATAGTATTACCCTTCAAAAAGAAAGGAAGGAAA
>NW_019154090.1:39518394-39546027 GCF_002288905.1 Enhydra lutris kenyoni | reverse complement strand
GAAGGAAGGAAGGAAGGAAGGAAGGAAGGAAGGAAGGAAGGAAGGAAGGAAGGAATTCTTTGCTTTAAAATGACCTTATAGGCTAATCTTTCTGAAACTACTGACACACACTAAATATGAAAGTACTAACATTAAAAATAAGAACTCAAAATTGTATAGGACAGAGGCAGGTACTTCTCATTAACAAAAATGCGTGCTTTAGCTCCTTCTTCCCTCACTAGAATCCCAATTTCATTCAGGTGATGAATAGCTACATGTCTCTGGGTAACTCAACTCCTCCAGAGGTCTAGGGAGCAAACCTTGATTAGTCTGGCCAGTCATGTTCATTTAATTCCCATTTTCACTGACTGCTCAGGAATGGGCAGGAGATGTACTTCTCTGTTGATGGGACCAGCCCAGGAGAAGCTATTTTACACTCTCACTGTATAAGGAGGTGGTCTAGAAGTTGTGGTAGCCATATCACGAGTATGAAGTGACAAGCCTGAAGACAAATGTCGGCATGCTAAGGGTGGCAGGGCAGAAAAATAAAAGGCAACATGGATCCTTGATCTCTATGAACAACTGAATTAACTAAATCTGAAACAGTCGTTATCTATGGAGTTGTGCTGTGAGATAACAAGCTTTATTGTTTAATCTTTTGGTCTCCTGTTACTTACAACCTAAAACCAAAATGTGTACAGTGTGCAAAATACTTTCACATAGAGTATGTGAGCTCAGCTTGTCATTCCTGTAGTGGTCTCTCAGCCATAACCGCATTGCATGTTCTTTCCCAAGCAGTCACTGAAAATGGGAAGTGAATAAACATAATAGGTTACAACTAATCAAGGTTTACCCTCCAGGATCTAGTTATGCATGGCAGAAAAAGGCCAAAGGAGCAAAAGTTGGTGAAAAACAAGTACTTAATCTGTGTTCTGGCTATTATTACATAAGACCCATCCTCATATACCTACCTCATAGGTTTGGTATAGAAATTAGGTAAGAAAACACACACAGAGAATTAACCAAGAGCCTATTGCTCTATAGATGCTGGTTATTCCTTACTACTGGATCAGAGAAGATGGTCCAATCCACTCTGAGTGATGGTTAACATTTGTTGACCATTTGTAACATTTGTTAATCCACCCTGAGCAATAGAAGATCAACTGACTCTTGAAATAATCCATCAGTGAGGTGAACAGATATCAGAATGAAAAAAGGTATCTCAATGAGAAGAGGCAATAAGGGCAAAGACATAATAAATGGCAGGAGATTGGGAAGGGAGTATAAGCAGTGTAAGGTTGATAAAAGTACAAGACAGTGGTGAGCAAAAAGGCTAATAAAGTTAGGCTGGGGCTAGATCACAAACTTTCTGTACCACTGTAAGAAGTGTAGACTTTATTCTGTAGTGGGAGTGGGAGTTTTTAAAGGTTAGACTTACCTCACATTAAGGTTAATAAAATTATATAAGATGTTAGTTTATATTATACTGATAGCTACTGAGGTCAGAATTGAGAAAGGGAAAACTAGAGAGGGTCTCATCCATTCCTGTTGAACCAAGTCCCTTCTTCATGAACCGGGCTGCTTGTTTTTCTCAGCCTCCTAAAGACACTTATTTAATCAGGCTTTTTCCCTAAACCATAATGATTAGAATAATTGCCCCTTAAGTGGACCTGGAAAATAAGACTAAATTTAGAGGCACTCATTTAATTCAAAATAGTGTGTCATCAAACTTCACAAGCTCAGTTGAACCACATGTGATACACATTAGGATGCTTGTGGATGTACCTAACAGATCATTAAGAAATAGTTTTCCAAACATGTACTCTTTCTTAGCTGTTTTAATGTAAATCACAGAAAACAAAACTGCTGAAATTCATGATTTCATAATGTACAGTGTGAGTCATTGTCCCCAGAGCATTCTTTCTATAGAAATGGTATGTTAGCATATTTCCTATAATGTTAGTGTCATCCATTGATGTATATTTTATTTGTGGTTTTCAAGTTGTTCACTAGAAATCTATTTTTTTGATGTCTATGTAATCAAGGTTGGTTTTAAGTATATTCTGGAAAACTAGCTGATGTAAGGACTGTTGTCAATGCCTTTGAAGGGTTGATCTCAAAAATGAATTCTGAAAAGAAATATAAATCAAACTTGAAAGACTTCTATGAAGAGAAAATTCCAACCAAAACTACTAACAATAGCTGACAGCTTAATTTGAAACATATAGACAAGACAAGATGGCTATCTTGATTTACTAATGTCTTTTTTGGGGTGGGAGAAGAAAGTAAAATGGGAAAAAAATGGAAAAGTGTGAATAGGCAGAATATAAATGAAATTCTGAAAGATAACACTGGATCTTCATAGAGTCACAATTACTCTCAAAATAGATGTTCTGCAATGGCAGAATTTGTGTAATGTTTACCCACTCTATTTTAACTGAGAAATAAAAAAAGATAACAAAAAAGAGAACCAGGATTTAGAGACAGTGTGGAAAATATATTTCTATGCAATTCAAGTACCACAAGAATTATGGTTGGGTTGAGAGGGACATGAAAAATACTGATGTCAGAGTCATTCTGGCATTCTGGTGACTTTCACTGAACCTTTATTGTATCTAAGCTATGCAAGCTATTTGATTACAGCCATCATGATAGTAGAAAGGACTTGGGTTTTTTGGGGTTTTTTTCAGATTTTTTTTTTAAATTTTAAACTAATCTCTACACCAGTGTGAATCTCAAATTCACAACCCTGAGATCAAGAGTTGGACGCTCCACTGACTGAGCCAGCCAGGTGTCCCAGTTTTGTTCTTTTCTAATCAGAATCCTGACATCAGTCTTACTTACTACCCCGTCTTTAGAAATCAATTCTGTGGTAAATGTTTTGTCCCCACAACTTCTCTAACTCCCTCCAAACTCAGAGAGCACTTTCAAAAAAGATTTAAGCTGGTCATCAGCATGGATCCAATATTTGCTGGCTCTGCTGAATATAAAACTAGAAGGAAGAGGGACAAACACAACAGGCAACTTGAAATTAATGTGAATATATAATTTATTTGACATCTTCATTTACCACTCTTTAGAAATGGAAATGATCTAAAAAGTTATCCTAAGTGCTTTAAGATCCAACTGTTCTAATTAATATGCCTAAATTCCAATAAAATTGCAGAATAGGGTACAGCATCACTCAAAATTGTTCATAACCTAAGATAGGCATACCAATATAGTCAGATATGGCTGGGCACAGGTAACCACATGGCATGTAGAAAGATGTTAATTACAGAGTCTGACAAGTTTGGGCATGAAGTTTAGCTTCATCATTTACCACTGTGTAAATTGCGATTACCATTCAAGCACCTCACTTTTCCTCTCCCTGCTTCACGTTCCTCATCTGTAACATAAAAATAATACTTGCATCAGAGTATGGGTATGGAAAATAATGATAATGTAGTGACTAGCACAGCACCAGCTACAAGGTGGATGTTTAATAAACATGAATGCTAATCATTATCATTAACATTGGTAACTTTCAACAGCTTGGAACTGAATGTGTTCAAATGAAACCAGTGAAAAGTGTAAATAGACCTAACTATAAATAGGCTATATCTCTCAATTTCATCTAAGCAAACTTGGAGAGCTAAATTCAGATTTTTGTATAGGAATATCATCATAGTTGGTGAATAGGGTGGCAAATAAGAACACAAATGTCTTTTTAAACACCAACATCATTATCAAAGGGCACTTACTACTGGTAGCATTCTAGAACAAAATGACCAGTTATAAAGGGGTTTCAATGAGAAAATCATTTCAGAATTCTAAACTAGGATGCCAAAACTACATCTTCACTACCATGTTCTAGATATGGAAAAAAGAAAAACTGGGACTCTTTCCAATCCCTCAAACTTTCATTCTTTGAAGGTTCTCCAATCTTTGACCCCTAGCATGCTAAGGGAGTTCTTGGGAGGTAAAAACAATCCAGAGTGAGGCATGTGAAAAAGCTTGAGGCTCTGCTATGAGAAGACACTCAGGCTCTGCTATGGAAGCCACTCAGGACCATGAAGAAGAGCTGGGGAAGCTAATGAGATCAAGCATTTGAGAAGCATTTGTGAACGGGATGAAGGAAGAGCAGGAGATAGTATTCTAAATACACCCTCCCTCTCCCCTTCAGTGTGATCCTTGGGGTAATCAAGGGAACAGTGAGGGAGAGGCAATGCAGGCAATGGCCAAGAGCATGACTGTAATAGGTTCTGACATGTAACTAAATGGTATGCATCCTTTGTTCATCCTATCCTTCCCTTTCCCCTCTCCATCACTCCTGCCTAGCCACCACTAGTCCATACTTGGCACTGGGACAAAGTAAGAGTGAAATTCTGACTTACTACAATAAATTGGAAAAGAAAGCCTCCATTTGTCTAGTCAACTGGTTTTTGTTCAACGGAAAGCTTAGGGCACCTCTAAAGCCCTAACCAGCCTCTAAGGCTAAGATGGAGAAGGGAACTAAGAATATGAAGAATTTGAAGGGTGGGTGAATTCAGATCACTGAATTATATTAGAAAGGACATTCACAGGTCAGAAAAAAGTGAAACCTTAAGATGAGAGACTAACTCAGAGGAGTTCTGAAATGATTTGTTGATATAAGTTAGAGACAGGCTTTTTCAACAGGAGATTTCTGCAATAACCAAAATGACTATTTGTCCTGGTTTATAACTTCTGACCCAATATTATTATAAATACCACTCCCTTTCACTTTTAAAGCATCATGTGCTAAATAATAAATTCTTTTTTTTCTGTATTTTTTATTAGACAGAGAGAATGAGAGAGAACAAGCAGTGGGAGTGGCAGGGAATGGGAGAGGGAGAAGCAGGCTCCCTGCTGAGCAGAGAGCTCGACGCAGGGCTTGATCCCAGGACCCTGGGACCATGACCGGAGCCAAAGGCAGACGCTTAACCAACTGAGCCACCCAGGCACTCCTAAATAATAAATTAAATGACCAATCTAACCATAACTCGAAGAGCACATTCCATCAATCTTAGAAAACTAAGGATATTTTAAACTGCATGATTTCATTAGCATTTTATCAAGAATGATTTCCGGATCAACAAACCTCTCACAATGAGAGAGTCCTTTGTCAACCTGAGAATGATCAAAATGCAAATACTGGAGGCAAAAATGGGACTATTAAAGTTAGCCTCTGGACTCTTGTGAATACAAAAATAGATGCAGACACGTAAGTGCTCAGCTACAGTGTCGGCTGACCCAGAATTGGATCTTGTTACAGAATTTGGAGGTACCAAAAAAACATAAGCTAGAAATTTTCTGGAAGAGGACTCAATGTATGACATTCATCAGTGGACTAGTTAGGATCTCTGCTATTTTATAAAATGCAGTTGGAGACCAATACTAATGTACCTGTGAAAAACAGACATTGAAATTAATGGTCATGATTGCCTTAACCCTACATGCTCCCAGTGAGGTCTACTAGGAGTCCAGCAACCACAAGAAAAAAGGAGATGAGAAACTATTAGATAATGGAGTCCCCTGGTTTGTTGCGGGAGGAGGCTCAGTGATAATAAACAGTCCAAGAGAGGCGGCACATTCGTTATACCAACATGGGGATCTAAGCTGGACACTCTGGTTCTGAATCTGTGGGTCATGCCACTGGCATCAAGACACAGAAAATATAATTGCAGGAGGACCAAATACCTTAAGCAGGGTAGGGATGGACAGTTGTACTACAGGTGGAGTAGAAAATGATAACTCCCCTCAAGGGAACAATGGAAAATATGTCTCCAAATCAACTGCAGTTTGAGGAATCAGGCATGCCAGGAAGGATGTTACTTGTGGAGACTGATGTGGAGAATACAGTGATTAACATCAAGCTCTCTCTGCCTGCTGGTAAATAGAGGGCAAAGCAAACAATCCATGTGTGAGGCCACAAAGGGCTCTTCTGGGAGAGAGAGTGAAAGGAATTGTAGGTATCCTCCTACTCCCTTTTTCTGAAACAGGAAAATACTAGCTTTTATTTTTTATTTTTTTCTTCAGAAAGTAGACCTATGAAAACAGAAACACAGAAGAGGATCTTCTCTTACACTTTTAAAGCAAAGAAATCTTTTTAGCATAATTAGTAACACAGAGATGGATAAGCCAAAGAAACATTCAGTCTTGGCAGTATAGAAGGTCTGACTGTATCATGGGCATTTGCTTCATTCATTCATTCACTCATTCATTCAATAAATACTAACTGAATTACCAAGCAATGCTCTAGGAGGCAGGGAAATATTTATTTATTTATTTATTTATTCATTTATTTAAGAGAAAGAGAAGAGGAAGGGCAGAGTGAGGAGAGACAGAATCTCAAGCAGGCCCCATGTCCAACATGGAGCTGATGCAGGGCTCAGTCCCTCAACCCTTGAGATCACAACCTGAACTGAAATCAAGAGGTAGATGCTCAAATGACTGAACTGCCAGGCACCCCAATGTAGGGGAACATTTGTTTATAAAATCAGACTGAAACACCTGACCTCAGTGAGCTTATATTCTAGAGTTGGGACCTTACATTATAATGCTTGATGTTGAGACTAGACCCATGAGGGTAGGCTTTTTTATTGCCTTTATCCATGGAATGGATTAGAAGACCTTAATCCCATCCAAGTAAATTAACAAATGGCAACCTGGGCCAAAGGACATAGAGAAAAGACAAAACAGGCAGGGGGCAAGGTACAAAAAGTTTTAAGAAACCACAAAGCCTGTTGGGAAGGAATGAATTAGAGGTTCCACAAATTAAAAAGGGCCATGCCTGTGTAGTGTAGACCATAGGCCTCTGGCACCCACTGAGAAGCTAAAGGGACAAGCCCAAAAGAGTAGAGTTGCCCCACCCAACAATGGTCTCTGTGTAGACTGCTATAGGCTTCTCAAACCCAGAGTAAAGAACTTCCTTCTGGATTTATTGCTGAGACTAACCAGTCTATAAAAGTCTCTTTATCCTCACGTCTGATTTGGCTTTGTTTTTTGTTTGCTTTTTTTGTTTTGTTTTGTTTTGTTTTGTTTTTGAGGGTGAAATTGTTTTGTTTTGTTTTGATTTATTTTCAGAAATATACTATATTGCCTCCACCTTCCAATGTTAAGGGCACATTAGATGAGTTATTTACATGGCTATTTCCACTACTTACAGACTACAGTGATATTTTAAGAAGAACAGAAGCCTAAACTGTGGATTTTTCTAGGATTTTCTACCCAGTGGTTTTCAAATAGGTCATATATAACAGTATTTCACTCAAAAGATGAATATGTAAAAGAAACAGCAGTGGAGTTTCTGTGACTGGAACTAGAGGGGAGATCGGAAGTCTTCTATCTTTCCTCTCATCACAGTGGCCTGTAAGGGGCTTTGCTAAACCCCTACAGATGCTACAAACACAAACCGGAAATCCTGGCTCATCTACCTTGGTGGGATGTGCTGCCTACTATCCACACCACCCAGCCGACAGCATTGCCCTGAAAAGTGAAAAGGGATGTGTCAGAAGGTATAAGCCATCTCAGTGCAGACAAAGAGAGTCCTAATTAAAAGACTTCCCATGGAATAACTAGCTGACAGAATATAAGAACTGGCTATAACAATGGATAGTAAAGTGACAACCAGAGCCTGTACTAACCACAAGGATGAATTAGCAGAGGAAAACCATAGTGAAATAGAAACAGAAAACAAACATAAAAAGAACTATGACTAAGGGTACTGTGAACAGGCTGATTATCCTCACCACCAATTAGATTACATTCATACACACTCTTTATTCATCCAACAAGCATTTGTGAAATGCTTATTATATGCCAGGTATGTTGCTAGGTATTAAGAATACAGAGAAAAATAATACGCAGTCATCACTGTGAAAATGCTCACTCTTCTATAGGAGACAGACCTGCAGGTACAGGGATATAAAGAAAATCTCATTTAAATGTGTATATGAAGTACTTAGCATAGCAACTGGCATATGGTGAACTGAGTATAAATGTCAGCTATTATTAACAGCTTAATCCTCAGTTTCCATTCACTGGCTCTCGAAAAAGATAAATTCTTAAGGAAAGAAGACTTTGAGAGGTTCCTATGAAGAGCCAATATAAACATGTTAGTCTTCTCTCCCCTACTTGGTGAATGGCTCACAAGGGTAGGAACCAGGCTTTATATTTTGATATGAAGGACCACTCCTTTCTTCACTTCTTTCTTGCATTCTTGGATTCCAAAACCTCCTCTAATAAAGAAGAGGAGAAAAACAATATATCAACAAACACCTAAAAGTCATTTGATAATATTCAGCAACCATCTAAATAATCTATTTAACATAGGGGTTACAAGATTAATCTTAAAGACTATCAAAATTCAATAGTAAACACCAAATAAAGTGAAACAATGAAGCCATTTTGATTCAAAGAATGAAACAGGGACTCCTGCTTTACCGCTATTATTTCAACATTGCATTTGAAGTTCTAGCTAATGAAATAAGACTCTCAAATTATATGGCTGATACAAATATTAGGAAGAAAAAAGACAAAATGTCTTTATTTCAAATTTAACAAACAAGTAATAAGAGAATTCAATATAGTAGCTGGATTTAAATAAATATTTAAAAGTTCAATAGCATTTCACTAGAATAACAACCAATTATTAGTGGACATGAAAAAAAAATTCTATTCACCAAAGCAATATAAAACTACAAAATATATAAGAACAAGTTCTTAATAAAGTCACAGTATCTTCATACACAAAACTTCAAAATTGTACAAAAGACAAAGTAAGAATTAAAAACAGTTACAATGTCAATGTTTTGTGGTGACTGTTGTAAACTGGCAAATGACTTTAAAATTCGTAAGAATAGGAAGTCAAATTTCTTTGCAAAAATAGAAAAGAGCACTTTCCCCATCAGATATTTTAAAAGTCTATAAAGATGCCATAATTAATACAGCATGCTATGGCTACTTGAATAGACAAAATAATAGTAAGAAAGAACAAGAGTCCTGAAAATATATACCCAGAGGATGCAATATATGATAAAAGTTGCATTTCAAATCAGTGGAAAAGCATCCTTTTCTTACTAAATGGAGCTGTGACATTGGCATCTGTGCAGAAAAAGTAAATTTAAACTCCTATCTCACACGATACAAAAAGTAAAAATAAATAAATAAATAAATAACTATCATTAAAAATATTAAATGCCAAAATTAAGATAACCACATTACAAAATAGACTATTTTAAGAACTCTGAGGTAGGGAATATTCCTTAAGCAAAATAGGATACTCAGATGTATAAAGGGTTTATAAAAGTTGCGCTTTGATTTCCGTGTAAATTTCAGTTTTTCAGAATTAGTTCTGTAATGAAATGGATTTTATTTTTATTTTTGCTCTATATTGTAGAGCAATAACCTTGATCCACAAAATTAATTCTGCATGATATGCAACAAGATTATCTTCCTTTTTCAAGTCATCTGTTGAGTTTGGTAGTATATTGATTTTGTTTGTTTGTTTTTGTTTTTGTTTTTGTTTTTAGTTCCAGAATAGTTGGATGGTCTTCTTAAGTACTCTTCTTCCATCTTCATCAGAGCACTTCTTCTTTTCCATAAAGTTCTTCCAGTTCTTTCATTATTTCTATTTCAATGAGAGTCTACTCTTTTAGTTATCTAAGTGTTGCTCCTCATCTAGAATATTCTTTAATGAATTGTGAAAATCCTTTCCATTTCTTGCCTTGATGCTTCCTTAGCAAGCATATTTGCTAGATAGTTGCCATTTTCCAGGAAGTGCAAAACATGCCATGGAAGTCCTAGCTGCAGCTGTTCTAGGTTTTGTAGTCAGCACTTTGTGGAAGGTGTTGAATGTATCCATTATAAACAAGATCTTTTGGTAGAGCAGACTTCTCTAATTCAAAAGGTCTTGGTACCATTCAACCCACTAAAGCAGTTCTTCTATAGTCCACAGGATTAGGAGACCCCTCTAAGAATGACAAGCAGCAAGATTTCTTCACCTGTATTAGTGAAGGTAACATTAGCTGCCATAAAAAATTCAGTGGTTTTACACAAGAGAAGTTTATCTGGTGCACATGCAGCAGTCCAATGTAATTGTTTCTTGCTGGTACACAGCCTTCTTCCATGTAGTAATGCAGAGACCCACACACCTTTGATCTTGTGGCTCTGGCATTCTCTATGTTCTCAGAGGCCTTTATCCGCAGCCAGCAGACAGGGGAAGACAACATGAAGAAGTCACACCTGTTTCCTAACAGCTGTGGCTTAGAAATGACACATACCATTTTCTTTCACATTCCATTTATGAAAACTAGACACAAGGCCCACTTAGATGCAAGGGAGACTGGGAGATGTCTGGCTAAATAGCTGCTTCTTGGCAATACTTCTTTATTATTTATGGGGTACTCGGACTTCAGTGGCCTATTAGATGTCTGTGTCATATTATTCTAGCCCTCAGAGTCAAACCTTCTCTTTTGCCCCTAATTCTAAGTATCTCACAATATAAAGAGACAACAAACTCACTTACTTTTGACTTGGGAAGTGATGAAAAAGCAAATCATCTTACCATGAGGCCAGTGAGGAAGCTACCCCTTCTGGCACTTTGAAAAGTATAAAGGCCATAATACTAAGCATTAGATGAGAAAGCCATAGATAAGCCATATTTCATAAATTAAAGTAAAAATGGCATACTATTTTGGGGAGTCTTTTATTCCATAAAAGAGGGAGAAGGAATTTAAAAGCACCTCTTTATCTAGTAAGAACTAGATAAACGTAATGGTGGCTTATAGAAGAACATTAAGAAAGACAGAGTTTGAGACACAAAATATATTAACGAGTTGATATAGGAGAGTCATGAAAACTCTTTGTTTTAATATCATTTCATTCAATTAGGAATAATCTAGATATACCAAAACAAATACATTCATGTATCTAGTTTTTAAGTAAGTGGTTGTTGTTGTTTTTAATGTATTCTTACTTCTGTGACCATTATCTGCAATTTCTTTATTCTGCTTGGGGATTTCATTTAAAGAAGCTATGAAAATAAGTCCCCACTGGCAACTTGTAAACTTATTGTAAACTTTAAAATTTTTCACCAGTGTGTCAAGCCCTTAGGAGATTTAAAACAATTTTATTTCCTTAACCTAATTGGTTTAACTGATGAATTTTGAGTCTTAGAGAAAAAACTTGGAAGAGTTAAAGAAGAAAAAATACAAGGAGTATTTTAGGGTGTGTGTGTGTGTGTGTGTGTGTGTGTGTGTGTGTGTGTGTGTGGTTGGGGTTTTCTTGTTTTTGTTTGTTTGTTTGTTTGTTTTAACAAAACTAATTACCATATACAGCATTTAAGTCCAATCAATTAGGACCTGTTTAAACCTTTGCCACATACCCTAAGGTACTTTGTCAAAACAGGCATCTGCCTGGAGAATTTATGATTTCATATGGAAACTAAAAAGTCTCTAGGATAACTTTAAAGAAACAGAAAAAAAAAAAGAGAGAGAATACCCTTGCAAAGTAATAATGTTTCTCATTTATGTCAAATGATGAAAAGTTACAGTCAACAAATAAAAAGACCTCAGGAGGACTCCACACAGCATTTATCACAACCTCACTCATCAGACCCAGACCCACTTCAAAACATTCAAACTAAAAGAAACCCACCATGAGAAGTTTGTTCCTATTGCTAAGTTGGCAGAGCCCTAAAAGTTTGAATGGGCTTCTCGATATGTAAGAGAAAAGCAGTCACTTGGAGCCTCTGAAGCTCCGTGGGCACCATCAGACCCCAAGTGAAATTCCATCAACCACTGCCATTTGCACACGATGTCAGGTATGCAAATGGCACAACTTAGGGCTCTGGATACTTGAATAGTTTTGCTATGAAATCAAGACAGAAAAATAGAAAATCCTAAACATGAGGTAGAAAAGATTTTTCTCCTCATAGATGATCTCTTTCAACTTAGATCTTTTACCTCTGGCTACTTTATACTGTGAGACATGGGAGGGCAAGGTTGGTCTCAGACAAGAAAAGCTCCTCTTAAGTCAAGTACATGTGTGCCCGTGAGAGAGACAAGAACAAACTCAAGTGACTGAAATTCCTCCCTGACCATTGCTTTATCCACCAGGAAACATTACTTCTAAGCTATTTGCTAGCTTCTGGGCAGCAAGGCCTCTGTTCATTTCCAAATGAGTAAGCACTTAGAATTCTTCTTGACTGACTTTAAGGTTCCCTCCCTCTACCCTCCTTTAACCAGTATTTCTTTCATTCATCCAGTCTAACAGAGGCCTACTGCTCCTACACCTTATAGATTCCCCACCTCCACACTTCACCCAGCCCTGCTGTTACACACACTGTATCTTGGCCTTACCTGACCGGGGGAGCTCCCTGACTCTAAGAATTCAATGTTCTTTCTCATCAGATGTCAGATGACAGATGCAGAATGCTTCCTCATGGACTGCGAAACAAAGGACAACTCATTTGTTATGGGATTTCTACAAATCACTTTCAAGGTTCCCCTTAAGCTTAATTTTCCTTTCAATATATCCTCCTTTTGGAAGAGAAAATCTACCTGTTTGCTCTAGCTTGTATCATAGATCATGGGCCTTGACAAACACTCCTCCTTCTGCCTATATATTTCAAATTCATTTTTGCCTCTTCAATCTACCCTACTCCTGACCTCCCTGGGGATCCCTTCTAGCTAGAACAGAATTTCTGTTATCTCTCTGTCTTATTAACTCTCCATCTCATTTCAAATACAACTGAAATCCTCATTTTTCCTCCTCCAGATTGTACACCTTAAATAATAAATAGGTTGAAAGAAATTAACTCTTCATTGAATCATTTGGTGCAGTGCTATGGAGGAAGTTAGGACAGAGGTGCAGTGGTAAACTCTGTACAGAATAAAATTTTATTGTAGCTCATAACTGTTGAAGTATAGTGTCCTAGAGGAGATGATTAAATCAAACTTGCAACAATATATACAACCTTTTTTCAATGTCAGCACCTTTGTATAATTTATGTGGAGATTCTTATACTACAAAACCTAAAAAAAAAATACTGTGCTTTTCATAAGCCAAACTCAGCAGACATCATATTTATATATTCTGAGTGTGGTTTGAAGTTATTAATTTAATTTTATGAGGTGAAATATCTTTCAGAATATTTCAGATTATCTCTAATAAAGGTATCTAAAACCATTTTCAGGATAAAAAAGCCAAAAAGACCATAGACGTTAACTGGACTGGGAATAGTCTTTATACATTTATATATTACATAATATATAAATATAAAAACAATTCATACAAATATATTTAATATAAACATATAATATATAATTTCCATTATATATTTATAAAATATATATATCAAAAATGTTTCTTACTCAAAAATAACCTTAATCATCAACTTCACTCCTGACAACTCTTATCTTCATCACCATCTGAATAGTCCCCCTTAGATAACCAACTGCATCAGCTCTAAGGAAAAGCAGTTCACTGACAAACAGTTAAAATCTGGCATTCTTTCCTTCTGTCTTGCCAAACATCTCAAAGGATGGTGAGGAAGAAAGCAATCATGTAGTTAATCTTAAATTACCTTCTGACTTACAAAAAAAGGGTTTACCGACCTGCGGTTCTGAAACTGGCCCCACACAGTCTTGCCATATCATCCATTCCCTGCATCTACCTTTTCCCAGTACTTATCATGCTACATCAGGTTATTAAAAGCTCACCACATTCGTTTTAGAGTTTCCCTATGAAACTCATATAAAAATAACAGAAGAGTAGAACAGAATTTTTAAAAAAATTAAGTTCTACTTTGTGAACAAACTTTCCTTCAAGAGGACTTTCTGTATGGAATAGGCAAACTAGGCAAATTCTTTGTGCTCTTTTGAAATTAAAAACTGTAATACAGACTGGAAAGTCGGTTGAATATAAAGAGATTACTCCATTTTTATATCTCTTCTCCTCCTTCATCTTCCATAAACACAATCCAATTATGAGTTCTCCTGAGACAGGATAAAACTCGCTCCAAAGTCATTACATCATTCCATCATTTTCATCATAATCTTGTACGTGATCCAAATTATTCCCATTTAATGACACTAAAATATTCAGAGAGAGAACTAAACCTGGCAACTTTTCCACCTCCAACTCCTCATGGAAAGGAGGTAAAGAAACATAAATAAGTAAATAAATGTTCTCTTTTGTTTGATGATTTATGAGATAAGCATCTGAATTTTCTTGTGTTTCTCTCTTTATTATTCTCAAAATATTTCATTGTATTTACCAAGGAATCACACAATATATCCTGAACACTCGAAAGACACATGTAACCTTCTATTGGCATTAGGCTTACAGCTAAGAGAAACTGCTTTTCATCTAACCACATGTCCTGATCAAATGTAATCCTTGAGCAAGTTCAAAAGGCTGTTGTAAATCTAGAAAAGTTAAAGAACCACTGCTAAGATAGTTGAAAGCATGAGACTGTCTCAGGGAATCAATCTGTACCCTATAACAGTAAGTTTTTAGCTAGAGATGGATTTTTTCCTCACATTTCTTAATGGCTGTTTTGCCACTAAAGATTTTTAAAAGGGGATTTAAATATATCAAACTAAAGTAAAACCTAAAGTTTTAAAGTCTGAACATTTAAACATAATTATGTTAATTTTATTTTGTTTTATTAGAGCATATAAATAAAAATATAGTTAAATACACGATTAATGTTTGAACAAGAATCTGACTACAGAATATTAAAAACAACACATTAATATTAAATAGTAACAACAGCCAGTATTTGTTTAGTACTTATCATGTGCCAGGACTACTCTCAGCATTTAACTTATATGAACTCATTTCATTCTCACACAAATTTGAGAGACAGGAATTATATTCAGCCTTATTATAAATGAGGAACTGAGGCAAAGAAAGGTTTAAGTCACTTGCCCAATATCAAACAGGTGGTATGAAATGAAGCTTGGAAGCAAACAGAGGCAGTCGGGGTTCAGAAACCACTCTTTCAACTACTGCATAATATACCCAGCATAATTTCTGTTCATCAAATAGTTATTCTTTAGAGACACGTAGTCTGTAATATGTTGTAAGTTTCTAATGGGCAGGAATTCCATTTTATTCATCTTCCTGAATGCAGGCACTAGAAAGTGTTCAGTATACAGTTAGTTAATAAAAGACATTCCAATTTATTCCCTGCCCTGCTAAATAATTTTGGATATACATTACAGTTATGGTTTTATTTTCCTAACTTTAAAGTGTTAAATGTATACAAGAAATAAACAATGCAATAACTTTAATGGAAAACCAAAAAATAGTTACAAAAATTCCACTAATGCTAACAGATCAAGCATCTCTTATTTTTCTATACTCACTTATGGTTCTTTCCATTTGTATAATTTGTTTTGTAATATTGAAATCACAATGCACAGTGAGTAGTTTCATATTCTCTTATTTTATCACTAGATATGGGATTTTCCATAGTCTGAAAATTATAAATTTGTATGATCGCATCTAATTCCATAGAGTGGAAGCACACAGATTTATTTAATTAATCCCCTACTATGGGACATTTAAGTCATTTCCATTTTGTAGTCTTAAATATAATAACGTAAGAAAAAATGAATTGGTGCATAGATAGATGGCTACACAGAGGTGTGACAGGACAAAGATAGTCAAATATCAAATCTGGGTGGTGGACATATAAGAGTTCACTGTGAATTCTTTCAACTTTTCTGTAATTCAGTATGTAAACTTTGCTCTAATATATATTCATTCTATACCCTCATTCACACTACCGTCATATGTAGCCCACTTATGTATGTTATAAACAAATCTTATATCTTTTAAAGTTAACCGAAGAAATGAGAAAAAATATATTTATAGAGTCTTTTATATCAACCCACATATTTATCATGTCTGGTGCTTTTGTGTGTGTGTGTGTGTATTGTTTCACATTACCATCCGGTATAGTCTTCCTTCAGCCTGGGGACTTAAGTGTTTCTGCTGAGTATTTCTTATAAGAAAGATCTGTAGTCTTTGTTTATCTGGGAATGTCTTTATTTAACCCACATTTTTAAAGTTTTGTAGGTACTGGATTCTTGGCTGAAAGGTTTTTGTTTTTGTTTTTTTTTTTTTTGCACTTTGAATATGTTATTTTAGTAACTTCTGGCCTCCATTGTATCAGAAGATAAATTAACCATTAATCATTTGATGGTCCCTTGCATACAATGACTTATTTTTCTCTTGCTGCTTTCCTAATTTTCTCTGTCTTTGTCTTTCAACAGTTTTTCTGTTGAGTAAATCTCCTTGTATTTATCTTACTAATGGTTCTTGTGGTTTCCCAGATGCGGGGATCAATGTTTCCCATCAAATTTGATAAGATTTTGGCCATCATTTCTTCAAATATTTATTCTTCCCCTCTTTCTATTCTCTTTTGGGACTCCCATTACACACATGTTGGTATGCTTGTTCTTATCCCACAGATCTGAGGTTCTGTTAATTTTTCTTTAATATTTTTTTTCTCTCTATGCTTTAGATTGGATAATTTCAATTGCTCTATATTGGTTCAGTGACTCTTCTGACACCTTTAATCTGCTATTAGATTTCAGGGCTGTCTTGGGGCTCTTTCAATTACTGTACTCTTCATTCTAGAATGTGATCATTTCTATCTCATTATTGAGAATCTCTACTTGTTGATTCATTGTCATCATACTCCTTGAATTATTTAAACATGTGTTCTTTAGTTTCTTGAATATACAGTTGACCCTTTAACAATACAAGGGTTAAGGGTGTTGACTCCTCACACCATCAAAAATCTGTGTATGACTTTTTTTTTTTTTTTAAGATTTTTTTTAATTTATTTGTCAGAGAGAGAGGGAGAGAGAGCAAGCACAGGCAAACAGAATGGCAGGCAGAGACAGAGGGAGAAGCAGGCTCCCTGCCAAGCAAGGAGCCTGATGTGGGACTCGATCCCAGGACTCTGGGATCATGACCTGAGCCGAAGGCAGCTGCTTAACCAACTGAGCCACCCAGGTGTCCCTGTGTATGACTTTTAACTGCCCCCAGATTTAACTGCTAATAACCTACTATTGACCAGAAGCCTTATTGATAACATAATCAATTAACACATATTTTATAAGTTATTTGTGTTATATACTGTATTTTTACAATAAAATAAGCTAGAGAAAAGAAGATGTTATTAAGAAAATCATAAAGAGATGCCTAGGTGGCTCAGTCAGTTAAGCATCTACCTTCAGCTCAGGTCATGATCCCAGGATCCTGGGATTGAGCCCTGAGCTCCTTGCTCAGCAGGGAGCCTCCTTCTCTCTCTCTCTCCTTCTGCCTCCCTCTCCTTCTGCCTGATGCTCCCCCTGCTTTGTGCTCTCTCTCTCTCTGATAAATAAATAAAATCTTTAAGAAAAAGAAAATCATAAAGAGAAAATACATTTACTTTATTTATAAAACAAAACTCTATGTAAAAATAGACTCACCCACTTCAAACCCATATTGTTCAGGAGTCCACTGTATTTATAATAACCCTCCTGAGTTATTTGTGTGCTACACTGGATATCTGGGAACACTCATTGACAGTGTCTACTGATTTTTTGTTGTTATTGCTGTAGTAAAATATATATAACATAAAACTTACTATTTTAACTGTAAATGCACAGTTCAGTGTCATAAAGTACATTCATGTTGTTATGCAACCATCACCACCACTAATCTCCAGAACTTTTCATCTTCCCACACTGAAACTTTGTACCCATTAAACAATAACTCCCCATTTCCCTGGGCTCCTGCCAATCACCATTTTACTTCCTAACTGTATATTTCTTCAGTTTCCCATTTCTTCTCATGTCTTGTCTGTTTGTCTCTCTCTCTCTCTCTCTCTTTTTTTTTTTAAACTGGTAATTTTGGATAATATATTGTAACAATTCTGTAATCTGATTATTTTCCATCTGAGGGTTATCATTGTTGGGAGGTTTGGGGTTTTTTTGCTTATTTGTTTCTTTAGTTGTTTTTATTTGTTTTGTATGCTTGTTTTGTTTAATAACTTACCTAAGCTAAATCTGTGAAATGTTTTTCCCCATGGTATTTTTTCTTATATCTTTGCTTAGGTTTTTAAATTCCTATTTTTATTTTTAATCCTAGCTTGCTACAGGTTGCCCATTTCATTGTAGTCTAGTTGTCAGCCAATGATTGGACAGTCATCTTGCTCAAACACCATTGACTGAGTTAGGCTACCATTCTCTGCTGATAGATCTTTGTGTGGGTAGGAGAGCACAATCAAAGCTCAGCCTATTTCAAGTCTTCTTTGGCTTTTATATTCTGCTGGGCCTTGTGTGTCTTCTATGCATGTAGATACAGCCTCAGGATTGGCTGGGAGTATATAAAAATCTTGGAGCCCCCCTGGACTCTAATGCACATGTTCAGCCTTGGCCAGAAATATGCTTGTCCCAAACACAGCCACAACCTCAGGCTTTGACCCTTCCCCTGGCCAAGACCTTGATTTCCACTAACAACTCTGCTGGGCATGATCATCACCACATCTGAGTCAAGTGAGTCTCTTTTGACCACAGCAACACAGCCTGCCCCTTTCTGCAGAACTTCCACACTGACCAAAATAGGAAAGAAGAGATGAGAGCAAGAATGTCAAGAGTTCCACCATTCTTATCTGAAGTTCAACAACTTTTGAAGCATAAATTCTTCTCAGACTGTTGTATTCCAAGGTTTGATTTCCAGAGATCTGAAATGGTTGTGGGGTGTTTTTGTGCAGGTTTATAGTTGCCTTTTGGGTGGGGTCGGGAGGGCTGGGGAGGAGAGGATTTACCAACCTCCTGTTATATAGCTTTAAGTCTGCTCTTTAATCACTTTCTTTTAGAGGAGAAATTCTCAAAGTGTGGTCCTCAGATGGGCATGCCAGCTTCAGCAGGGAACTTGTTACAAATGTAAATTCTTAGGCTCCACCCCAGACCTACTAAACCAGAAACTCTGGATATGGGGCTCTGTAATCTGTGTTTTAACAAGCCCTTCAGGAAATTCTGACTGCACACTAAAGTTCAGAACCCTAATTCAGAGCATTATTTAATAATAATTGTTGTTGGAGTTCTCTATTTCAAGGGGAAATAACCAAATATAAGAAATCTTTTTAGATGTTATATTAAGGTCATTTTGTATACTTTGCAAAGGATTTGAGAAGCATTGGCATATCCTCTGAACTCTCGGGTCCAAAGACTGGCATGAATTTTTCTTTTCTACTACTAGTGTTGCCTGATATGTACAAGGAAGAACTAGACAGAATTTAAGAGCACCAACCTGAATATTGTCTACATGCACTACTATGCTACATTCCAATTTATGAGGGCTGAGATTTAGTACTATTGCCTTTTCTAAAATGTATGCCCAATATGAAAGTTTTTCTTCACTAAAAAGACTTGGCTGTACCAAGATAATGAAGACATATTTTTGCACAACTGGTATGTATGTTCCAAAAAGCTGCATTATTTATAGACCTGCATTTTAAAGGCAGAAGGCCATTCTTATTTCAACTAAAAGTATCCTTAAAGTAACCATTTTGTAATTAGTGGTCCCTTTATCTCCATGAATATACGTTTAAACAATGTTTACTGAAAAAAAAATGCCTGTAATATATAATGTACTTACACAAAGTTTTAAAATGAAAAAATATTACCTATTGTTTATAGATACATGGGTATGTAGAACTATGACAAACAGAAGGATGTACATCAAATGCATAATAATGACTCTCTGTGGGTAGGAAAAATAAAACTGGGAAGATAAGTCAAAGAGGTTTTCAGTTTTACAATGCTTTTCTTTTATTTAAAAATACGACAAAATCCTCACAGATTCTGAGTATTGGAAATATTATTTTCTCAGGATGAAGTATAAGGAAGAACTCTTAGGTTCAAGAATGGACACTGTAGTTTACTTGAACTGCGGGACAATTCTCAAACAGAAGGGCAGATAATCTTAGTAATTACTGCTTCTTCTGTTCCCAGGAAATAATTCTGCGTTTTCATAGCTATTTCCAGAGAATGAGAGTTAGACATAGGGAGGAGACACTGGAGTTCAAGAATAAAATTTGTTATCCAGAGAAATCAAAAGAGGAGCATTTGAAGATACATAAATTTATGGCTATGCCTTTATATCCATAATTAATTCCAGATTAACTTAAAATCTTGAATTAATGGTGTAATGATTAAAAGACGAGGATGTTAAGTCAGAGAGACTCAATAAAAATACTGGATCTGCCAATATGCTGTCATCCTAACCTCTCTGGACTTTGAATCATTCACCCATAAAGTGAGAATATTGGTTCCCATCTCCTAGGACAACTGATAGGACCGAAGGAGATACTGCAGGTACCAACCTTAGTACAGTGCCTAGATTAGAGCCAGTATCCCATAAAAATTAGTTATTAGTATCATTTCTTTATTCATCGGTCCAACATTTAGTTGGTCTATTCCTAGTATAAGTCAGATACTCTTCACAGTTCTGAGGATACAGCAAATGAACAAGACAGACACAGCCCATGCTATCACAGAACCTATAACTAAACAGGGAAGACAGACAGTTAACCCAAGAAAATACACTAACTTAGATGGAGACACAGCAGGAAGGGTTATACTCCAAATGTGTCTAGGCCATGCAGAGATCTAGACGATGAGTAGGAATAAGGCACAAAGAGCCGGGGATTTTGGACTAATAGGCATGTAGAATCATTCCTGGTTTAACAAAACCCAACTAGTGAATTACATTTTTTATAATTATAGTAGAAATGAAGCTTGGAAATTTACAAATGTCTTTGTGAACTATGTCCTGCAAAGCTAAACCTGCAGGTATGGACATTATGTATATCACATTTGTGAATCTGAGCCCTTGGATGTGCTCAGTCTACAGGAAATTGCAGAAATTGGCATATTTACTTTAGCAGAGGGTTTTGTGCCCCTTGCAACTATTTATGGGACTTTTTTTTTTTTTTTTTTTTTTTTTTTTTTGGCCAGAAATAACCCTGCAGCAAAAGCAGAGGAACTGTTTTAGTTACAAGCTCCTGACACATCACCTCTTGCTTATCATCTCTGAGAGAATGCACTGATGATGTACATATTTCTATCCTCTTTCTTCTTCCTCCAAATTGTTCATAGTTGAATCCACTCACACTCCCCACACATAAGTTCTATTCATCCCTGTTTCCAAAACCATTTTTGGAGACTCAGATACTTTAGGAGCTGGGGTTTGACTTAGGTTACCTTTTCAGACCTGGAGTCTTCATACAGATCTCAGCACTGAGCCCTTGGCTCCAGACCAGTGCCCAAGTCTCTGCAAATGCCATTCAGATCCAGGATGAGAGGCCTGATGGGTCTCCTCTGCAGTCCTCCAAGTTTGAGGACACCACCCCCTTCCACCCCTCATGTGTTCAGTCAGCTTCTGTTGGATTCCTCTCTTCCTCCTCCAACTTTTTAGCCCAGCTGCCTGCTGGCCAAACACATTGAATGGGCCATCAGTTCTGTTTTGTAGAATCCTTTCTCCTCCCCAGGGCCAAGTAATTGCCTGAATAGGGATATCCTGATATTTCTTGTTCCTCTTTCAGTGCTTTCAGTGGTAGCCTCAGTGAATGTCCTGTTTTAAAGGATGTGTTTAGCTCACTTTTCCTGGCCTAGTAATGTTGCATGAAGCTGGAATACTTCATATTCTAGGATATAATAATTTCTCACTCTGGGCATTTAAATGGTTGAAAGAAAGGTTCCTTACAACTACCACTACACAGTATGAAAGAACTGCTGTTAGAATAATCTTCTGTCTCTATTTACATGTAAAATCTTTGGGTTTACTTGGGGTTAACTAAAGCACAATTATCTGTATTATCTTCCAACAAAAGAAACTCTCCTCTACCACACACAGGTATTTGAATTTCTGTTATCCAACAATTCAAGTTACTCTTCTTTATTTGGATATAACATCACCATATCTTACAATTATCCAGCACCTTTCATCTCTCAGTTTTAGACTATAATGATAATAATAATGACAACTGCAGTAATAACCACTTTGTATTTGAAAAGCACTTTACAATGAGCAATTAGTTATTCCACCTCTGTAAAGTTGTTACATATTATAACCATCTTTTCAGAAAAGGAAACTAGGACACAAAATAATGAATTTGTCCTAACTCATAAAAAATAACAGCAAAAACAATTAATGACTTTTGGCCAAAGACAGAGCTGTAGCAATAAGTGATCATGTAAAATAGAAGGACTTTCTGAGAGAAGAATATCTTCGATGTCTGTGATTAGACTCCTGGCATCTCCTTGGATTCGCTGCCATTCAGAAGTGGTCAGGTTTATTCCTTCCTACACCTCACTGCATAGTCTCAGTTTGGAATCAAATTAAGGCAGCTCCAAAGAATGGAAAAGGATTCTTAACAGTGCTGAAAATAAAAAGATTATAAAGTTGCTTTTAAAGAAATTGTCCCACCTTGTATTCCTAGGGAGCCACAAAAGATACAGTAAAGAAAACCAATCTCCCCTGGAAACTGAAGGGATATAATCTAATGATCCTACAATGCAAGAGACATGACCTGTAGTATATGCTTGGACTTTATTTCCTACTGTACCCTTACAGGTCACATTCAGAGTCTCCTTGGGGGGTAAGGAATGGATATTTAAAACAGGAACTTAAAATTTTCCTTTGTATATTTTTGAAAAAGTGGACCTTTAATACAAGTAGATCAGCTACCCAAGCATTATACCAGAGGTACTATATAACTAGGAAGATAAATAGACATATCCTGGAAGCTATGTAAGGTACTTCCTAACTCTGAGCCATTTGGTGGGGTGGATATAAATCTCTGTGTCTAAGAGCTTGGGTACCATTTAACTAGCCAAACACAGTAGGAAAGCTTATAAAAGTCCAGAATTTTTACAAGGAATTTCCATGTCTGAAAAGGGGGCTCTCAGGGTTTGTTTGTTTGTTTTTAATTATTTTGCAATTATATATTCCTATCTTTGAGTATGATATACTTATCCAAACATTTCTTGACAGAATGACTTAAATTTTACTTCTTTCCCAAAAAGTTAACTATGAAACAGAATTATAAATGTAACATAAAATGTTTACCAATTATAAAACTACATTTTAAAATGCAATCTCCCAAAATCAAAAACAAAATGAAAACAAAATAAGTTAAGTAGGTATCTACTTGAAAGCGTAAACATACAGAAAGACTATCTTTCAGAGATACATATTGAGACCAGATATGAAGAAGGAATTCATATATTAAAAGAGACATAAAAGATATAACAATTAGGAAAAAACATCTTATTTGTATACCAATTCAAGCAAATATACTGTAAAAAATTATAAAATAGAAGGAATAGTATGAACAATACTGGACATCTGAAGATATTATGGAGTTTTTTTAGCTTTAAAATTCATATTTTTATGATCTTAAAATAAAAAGAGTAAAAATACACCCCCTACCTATTAAAGGTGCATGTCAAAATATTTACAGAGTATGATTCTTGGATTTGCTTCAAAATAATCTAGGTTTTTGAATAGATGGAGGTATAGATGAAACATTAGCTGTGAACTGAAAATTGCTGAAGCTGCTTGATGAGAAAACTGAATTACTACATTACTCTACATTTCTACATGTATAAAATTTTCTACACTAAAAACTTTGAAAAATAATAATACTGTAGACTTGTCATAACAATCTTTTTGAGGTATAGAAAGTCAATTCAAATTCCTTCTTACTCAAGTTGATATTTTGGTAGTTTTCAGCAAGGGTCTATGATTAATTTTTTTTCAATATTTATATGAAAATGTCTATTTTTGCATCAATATTGAATGATAGTTTTTGTGGATAAAGAAGTTCCAGGATAATATCCATTTTTCCCAAATGTTATATTGTTGCCTTTTAGCATCTATTGTTGCTGATAATTCCACTGTCAGTCTGAAAGTTGTTTCTTATACAAAATTCTTTCTGGTGTCATTTAAGTTTTTACCTTTCTCTTTCATGTTTACAGATTCACTATAATGCTTGATTTAATTTTTTCTCACTAGAAATCAGTATGTGCATTTTATGGGATAACTTATCTCTGAGGCAATTCTGAAAAATTATCAACTATTATTGGATGCTCTTCCTCTCTCAGTTTTCTCCCTGTCCCATCTTTTCATATTTACCATTTTTATCTCTGTGATGCATTGTGGGTAATTCCTACAGTATTATCTTCTAAGTCATTAATTCTCTCTTTGGTTATGTCTAATATTTTATACAAATCTGTTTTAGAGTTTTTTAATTTCACATATTTCCCTAATATTCCTAATATTTCACATTAGGATTTCAATTTGTCTCTTTCTCACATTTGTCTCTTTTTGTTATTTTATCATTTTCTTAGAGTTTGGACTCTCATTTTTAGATTTTTAATCATGTAAAACATATTGATTGGTATTTTTTATTAGGATGCTGTCTGGCTACCTTAGTTTCATGGGAGTCCTGCTTTAATTTTTAAAGATTTACTTATTTATTTTAGAGAGAGAGAGAGCAACTATACACATAGGGGGAAGGGCAGAGAGAGAGAATCTGAAGCAGACTCCTTACTTAGCATGAGTCCATCATAGGATTTGATTTCATGACCCATGAGATCATGGCCTGAGCCAAAACCAAGAGTCAGATGCTTAACCAACTGAGTCACCCAGGAGCCCTGATTAGGAGTCTAGTCTAGATGCTCACTGTGACTCTTACATATTTGGTGTGCATTTTGGACTGATTCCTGTTTTTCCAGAATACACTATCTTTCAGAAGAGTTTTAGTTTTATGGAGAAATTGAGAAGATAGTACAGAGAGTTCCCATGTACCTTCACTCAGTTTCCCTTATTGTTAATATTTTAAACGAGTATGGTACATTTGTTGTAATTTATGAACTAATATTAACATAGTATTATTATCTAAGTTCCATAGTTTACTCACATTTTCTCAATTTTACCTAATGTTTTCTTCTGTTCCAGAATACCCTCTAGGATACTACATTTCAGTGAGCTGATAAATCTCATTACATTCCTCTTAGTTTTGAGAGTTTCTCAGATTTTCCTAGTTTTTGATGACCTTTATAGTTTTGATGTATACTGATCAAATATTTTTTAGAGTGCCCTTCTATTAAAATTTCTCTGGGGGTGCCTGGATGGCTCAGTCAGTTAAGTGTCCAACTCTTACTGTTGGCTCAGGTCATGATCTGACAGTTGTGGGATTGAGCCCCACATCAGGCTCTGCATTCAGCACTGAGTCTCCTTCAGATTCTCTCTCTCTCTCCTT
Source organism: Enhydra lutris kenyoni (assembly GCF_002288905.1). NCBI lineage: Eukaryota > Metazoa > Chordata > Mammalia > Carnivora > Mustelidae > Enhydra > Enhydra lutris. The sequence goes on along the minus strand of NW_019154090.1, from coordinate 39,520,709 downwards.
CCTGCTCATTCTCTCTCTCAAATATACAAATAAATAAAATATTTAAATAAAGTAAAGTAAAATAAGTTTGATATATCATTCAATTAGATTAGCGTTATAGATGAAATAATGTGAAAATGAAACAATGAAAACAGCATTTTCATTTAATCATATTAAAGGTACATTTTATCAGCATGATTTATCACTGCTGGTTGTGACTTTGATTACCTGGGTTAGGTAGCATTTATCAGCCTTCTCCACTTTAAATTTCCTCATGTGTTTTGTATTTTCTGATACTTACATCATTTTGGCAGGGCTTTTTCTTTTGTGAGAATACCCTGTGGCCTGGGTATTGGGCATTTACCTCCAGAGTGATTTTAAATTTGCCTTTGATAATAACCCCTAGGACCAATTTTTATGTTAATTTGTTGGGTTTGGGATTCTTAGACATAAGTAATATAAATTTAAATACTAAACACAATGAAGTTGCAGGCTTGGGATACTTAATTTTTAGGTGGGTGAGGGGGATAGGAATCTTCTTTATACCTTTCTTGAGCTAATGGGGAATTTTTTTCAAGTATAACAAATCTTGGCTTTGGATGAGAAACTAAGCTTTAACCTCCAACTTTATACAGTCCTATTTTGTATCCCCAAATGAGAACAAGTCTCATACCCCTGGTATCTAATCCCCCATCACCATGTATACTACCACGAAGGCATCAATAACATATAGTCTTATAGTTCTAATTCACTTTTTTTTTTCAGTACTCCCTTGTTTATGGATCCAAGGATATAATCCTTGTTTATATCCAAGGATTCCCATTCCTACTTGCAAGCTGTCTGATATACTTATATTAATTTTTTATTATATCTTACCCATAATTTATGTGAGTTTGTTGCAAAAAGGTTTTTTGATTTCCTCAGTCTACTATATTTTTTGTGTCTAAAATCCTTCCCTCAATCTTGCTGGGTCTCTTTCCCCCAATAATACATGTGTGAAAAATCCCCTCCCATGTTATCTGTTCTGCAATAATATCACTATTTTATCCAAAATTTTCTAAGTCTCAATGCTTAATATTATTAACAGGGAAAACAGCTATCACAATGCACATAGAATATTTCTTCACATAACTCAATGAAAGATTTAATAAAGATAAGATGTATCATTTTAATTTAAGTGCAATTCAGATTTTAAAATAAGTTGAACTTCAGCCATGAAAACTTAAGAGTAAATATCTTTACTTTAGAGATCCACTATGACTCATGATGGGGTTACATCCTGATAAACCCATTATAAGTTGAAAATGTCGTAAGTCAAAAATGCATTTAATGCACCCAACTACCAAATGTCATAGGTTGGCTTAGCCTACCTTAAATGTGCTCAGAACACTTCTATTAACCTATAATTGGACAAAAGCATCTAACACAAAGTCTGTTTCTTACTAAAGAGTTGGATACTTCATGTAATGTACAGAATACTAAACTAAAAATGAAAGAACAAAATTGTTGTATGGGGACAGAATGGTTGTAAGCATATCAGTAGTTTACCCTCATGATCAGATGAATGACTGGGAGTTATGGTTTACAGCCACTGCCCAGCATCAGAAGAGTATCATCTCACATATCACTAGCCTGGGAAGAGATTAAAATTCAAAATTCAGAGTACGGTTTTTATTGAGTGTGTATAGCTTATGCACCTTCACAATCTCAGAAAACTCTCAAACTGTTAAGTGAGCAACCATCTGTATTTTTCTTCTAAAGGTCGAACACAAGGATCGAACAAAGGTTTTATGAAACACCCACAAGCTAATGAAATGAAGCCTATATCAGAGAAAAGAATCAATTATCTTTAATAAAACAAAACTATGAACCTAAAAGGTGATTATTTATTTTAATTAATCATAAAATAGAGGTTATGGGGTCAATGTTCACACTTCTATTTCTAAGTTACCTCCCATTTTCATATCTTAATATTTTAAATTAGAAGTATATTACAAAATCAATTCATTATTTTCAATGAGAAACCTCATCAAGTAAAATATTAAGAGATTACTGCCCATAATTTTCATTGTCCAATGCTTTTCAAGTACAAGGTTCAACAGCTAAGCCAACTATCTTAAAAACTTTTCCTACGGTGTGTCCTTAATCCTATTTCTAAATGCAAGTCGAATCTCATTAACTGGCACATTAGTACTTTAAAATTTTGCTGATGAATCCAACCAAGAAAAATCAATAATGAAAATAATATTTCTGATTGAAAGTTATAACTGGTAAAATACCTGCAATGTGACAAAACATGAATGAAAGAAAAGAGCTTTTTCCCTTCTTTCCATGGA
>NW_019154090.1:39500203-39513394 GCF_002288905.1 Enhydra lutris kenyoni | reverse complement strand
CCAACAGTGTAAGAGGGTTCCCCTTTCTCCACATCCTCTCCAATACAGGTTGTTTCCTGTCTTGCTAATTTTGGCCATTCTAACTGGTGTAAGGTGGTATCTCAATGTGGTTTGAATTTGAATCTCCCTGATGGCTAGTGATGATGAACATTTTTTCATGTGTCTGATAGCCATTTGTATGTCTTCGTTGGAGAAGTGTCTGTTCATATCTTCTGCCCATTTTTTTTATGATTAAGCCTGATTTCTATTGTTTAGCATCACATCCCTTCCTATAGCTCTGCTCCTAAGACTGGGTTCCTGCAGACCAGCAAGGCCAGGGTTCCTGAGTTTCTCTTGCCATGCTGCTTTCTCATGACTGAGACTACTCTCCAGGCCCGTGGCTGGGACCCCTTCGCCTACTGAGCATAGGCCAGCTGGCTAACTCACTGCCAGACACACTTGATGACCTCAGGGGCAACCCCAACAACCTACCTGCTTTCACTAGCCTTGGTCACTCACTGCTGACCATTATCCGAGATTCCTCCCAGCAAGCCCAAGGCCTGGGCCAGATCTCAATGTTCAACAAGAGTGAAAACACAGAATCTCTGTGGGGAGTGATATATGCCAGGGGAAATCCAATTGGTGTATAGAAAGAGGGTGAGAAGGCATTCCACTTTGCTTGTGAATGTTTACAAAGTAATTTATGAAAATACACCCACTTAAACACACTCAAAAAGCTCTTGAAATAAGTTGTTTTTCATGTTGGGAATGCTTGGTAACAAATCGGATTTTTCATGAAAAGAGGTTTTTGTTTTTGTTTTTGTTTTCCAGATATTTGTTCTGCTTTTTAAAGAAGAAATCTGATGCCTGAAACCTTTGAAAGAACCTGGAGAATTCTATCAATGAAACAGGGACCATGATTAGTCACAGGGAAAGGGCTGTGTTTATTGCCAAATCAATAATTAAAACTGACACACAGTAGTTACTGAACTAGTATTTGCTGAATGAATGAATGAATGAATGAATGAATGAATATCTGCACATCTGTGTGTCTGTATGTAGAAAAAGATGATGGGTGAGTGAGGAAACACTGATGGCATAACACCAAATAGTTTTATGATTTTAGGGCTTTTGAAGCATACATTTTGACACCTCACACAAGCTGCATGAACATATAAATGGCCATTAATAACAAAAAGGAATTATCTCTGCACATAGTACTGTCCAAACAAGAAATAAAAGACTTCAGAGAAGCAGTTTCTAACCCAAGGCCAGTGAACCTTGCTAATCTAAGGGGGTACAAAAAAGAGCAAGAAGCCTTTGGAAATAGTAAAGGTGTTAATATATGCTATGTTCTCATTCTAGAAAAATGGCTTTCCTATACAATCTATCTGGGTGGGCCTGAGTGTTTCTTTAGTGATAGTTGCTTACACTTAGAGTTTTTAAGATTAACCTGCCATAGAGTCACCTCAGGATAAGCTAGAAAATTATAGTATTGATACAAATATATGTGTGTATGTGATTAAAACAGCAGTCCTACTAAGTTTTGTATAAAAACCCAACCTTAAATTGCCACTCTATCAGGAAATGTTACTTTAAAAGTCTAATATTATGTCTCAGGTTTCAACACTCAGAAGCTTTGACAGAGTGGTAAAGGAAGCAAATCCCATAAATAATGTCCTATTTGGTTTCTATCAGCAGTTACTGGTCTTACATTAATTTTTGTGACAACAAGAGGAGAAAAAACATTATCTAAAGTAAGAGACTGTAAATTATCTTCTGATCTATTTAATGTAATGATCTAAAGGAATTGAGGAATTAGCTCTTTAATTCTGATTTTCCTTTGTTAAATAATAAAATGTGCAACTCTTTTTCTTAAAAAAAAATCTGATTTTCCTTCCTAATTCTGCTTCTTCACATAATTTGAAGCTAAATGCAAAGGTTGTTTTTTTTTTTTTTAAATTATATATTCCAAAGTGTACCACAGGACTTTGTGCATGTAAAACATTCTTATTACAGATGAGTGAACAGGTATTTAAAATACAGTGTATTCTAAGACTGAACCTTAAATACACAAAAAAGGTACATGAATCTGGGCAGCAATCCAAAACAATCTAAATACTATAAGACACTGCCATTGTGTGCATGTTCAAATCATCAATTACGTTTGAGACTTGTGAAAATAAGCCAAGGAAAACATCATCCATATCTCAAATGCATGTTTCCCCATCTCCTCATTCATTTTTCCCGGTGTAAGCAGTTATCTACCTGTACACAGAAACAGCAAATCTAAAGAGCAAACACATATTAAAAACCACAGAGCAAAGACAAAGAGCTCTAGAGTAGAAGTACCCTTTATAAGCTGTACGTCATCAAAGAAGTCAGCAAATACCCCAGAGTTTCATTTTCCTCACCATTAATTTAATAATAATAATAATAATAAACACTGATCTCATTTGAACACGGTGGCAGAGATGGTCGCTATGTATTTACCACACCATTTCTTCTTCCTGCAAACTCTGGAAGACTCCATTCCTCCCAACTTTCCTTGTAGTTAGGTTGGGGGATCACCTGCCTGAATTCTAACCAATGAAATACGAACAGCAGTGATATAAGACATTCCCAAACTGGTCTGTAAATATATTTCACAAAATCATCCAGCTCTCTCCTCCTGCTTTGTGACATTCTTAGCAGCTACACATCACATGGTGTAGCTACAAGATAAAAACAGCCCGAGTCTCTGTATTGCCACCTATAGGATAGTTAGGAGTGCCAACAGTCCTATTCAATAAATAAAACTCATTTTATTAAGCCACAAAGATTTTTAGGCTTACTGGCTACCACACATAATATAGCCTATGCTTACTAATAAAATGACTAAATTATCTGGTTTATATATCAATGTGCCAAACAGCTAGCTATACAGGGTAGTACTGGTAGCAATGATAGAAAGCTTGTAAAAAATTATTACAAATTCTAAGGGGTTTTTTTTAGCATTATAATGGTATGCAAAGGCTATGTAAAGGCTTCCTGAAAGGTAGAATCCAGTCATCACAGACCAGCCACATACTTTTGTAAGAAATTTGTATTTGTCTCTGCTTTTAACATATCCAGGAAATAAAGACAGAGATGATCAAATTTACCAAGCATTTCACCTGAAATGATTAGGTAGTTGTGACCCCATCACCAGTGTTCATTATAATGAATGCAGTCAGTGACACTAAATTCCTAGAAAGAACAACCTCTAGCCCAAAGATAAAAATTCACACCAATGGGAAGAGATTCTCTCACTTTCAAATCAGAACTGAGAGGATGATTGAGGCCATTTTTTTTTTTTTTTTAATCGCCTTTTAGGAAACTTCTCTTCTTGGTTTATAAGCACTCAGAAAAGAACAACAAAATGTGAAGATTTAACAGATAATTTAATTTTATATACACTGATTTTGTCTTATTTTGTCTAAATATCAAGTACTACTTACATACAATTGGGGCAAAGCCTTCTTGAGGGCCTGAAGAAATGGTACTTAATATAACATTATTTTTTTTCCTGCAGTGTCAAATTTTCTTGATCAGATTGTTCAGTCAATCAAAGAATTATTCCCTTTAGAGACTTTTGAAGAGATATTAATCCAAGTCAATAAAGGAAACCTCAATTAAATCCAAGAGAATTACATCAATTCAATTGTCCTTTATTGGATGATTATTAAGTACTATTTTATAAACATCACTGACAGGATTAAAAAGATTTGTCATAGAATCAGAAGACCAAAATTCCGTTCAGAAAGGACTAAAAATATTCCTTAAATTTAATTTTTAAATATAGCTTTCCAAAAATCAGACATACTTTAGAGCAATCCTGACATGTCTAGAAGTGCATAAATAATTTTAAACCCATCAATGACCTACTTTAAAGAAAGAAATTACAGCCATCTTAAATACTTGTAATTTATCTTTATGATGATGCCAAGTCACTAATTTTAGAATTCAGAAATTAGAAATTATGGCATAAACTGCATTTTAGCAAAATCAACGATCTAGAGGAAGAAGTAAAGTATATACTTCAGGTAAATAGAAACCTGAATTTGCCTATTCCTGAATTTCTTGACACTGCTAAACATTCATGATATTATCTTCTCACACAGATTAGAAGAACCATAAGGACATACAGGCCAAACACTAGAGTTAGTTCTATGGACACCAACTGTATTTCCATACATTAAAAACAAAGCAGCACGGCAAGGCTTTCTGAACAGTAGCTGCCTTCCCATCATGGCAGGAACTACTTATTGCCTATCAAATCCTCCACTATCCCCTTCCTTCTTAGGGAACAGAACACTACTTCTAGCAATTCCATTTTTAGGTATTTATCTGAAGAAAATGAAAAGGCTAACTCAAAGAAACAAGCACCCCTATGTTCATCACAGCATTATTTACAATAGCCAAGATATGGAAGCAATGTAAATATCCAGAGACAGATGAATGGATTGAAATATAGGAGATCATGTGTGTGTGTGTGCATATATATGCACGCACACACACACACAACAGAATAGTACCCATCAATAAAAAAATGATATCTTGCCACTTGCAATAACATGGATGGACCTAGAAGGTAGTATGCTAAGTAAAATATGTCAAACAAAGACAAATACCATATGATTTCATTCATATGTGGAATCTAAAAAACAAAATATCATTAAAAAATAAAATAAAAAACAAAACAGATAAGCAATAAAACAAAATAAAACAGACTCAAAGATACAGAGAACAAACTGATGGTTGCCAGAGGGCAGGAGGGTAAGGGGATGGATGAAATAGGTAAAAGAAATTAAGAGGTACAATCTTCCAATTATAAAATAAATAACACATAAGGACGTAATGTGCAGCATAGGGGAAAGGAAAGGGGGAAGAAGGGATGGGGGAGGGGGAAGGGAGGAGAAGAGAAGCATAGAGAATACAGTCAATAATATTGTAACAACTTTGTAGGGTAACAGATGATAACTAGACTTATAGTGACCATTTCATAATGTTTGTAAATATTGACTCATTATGTTGTACACTTAAAACTAATACAACACTGTATGTCAACTCTTCTTCTATAAGAAAAGAACAAATAGGAAGGAAAGGGGGAAGAAGGGATGGGGCACGGGGAAGGGAGGAGAAGAGAAGAGGTAAAGAAAGGAAAAAAGAAGGAAAGAAAGAGTCTCACTCTCTCTGGTAGTGAGGTCTAAATAACCTGCAGAAACTTCTCCTGACCCTGTTCTTGGTTTCAACAAAAAAGAACTTTTTTAAGTATGTCACTCCACTTGTCACTCCTTCCTCTAATACAGATGACCTAATACCCATCTGCTGTATGCCAGAAGTACCAAGTTCTTCCCCCTTCCCCACCATGGTCATTTGAAACAAGCATGTTTTTTCCTTAAAATTCTGTTTGTGATTATCTACGCTTGGTTGAAACAAAAGACTTAAACTTGGCACATGTCAACCTGTGTATCTGAGATTTTCCTCTATGAAAATATATTGTTTTTATTCCCTTTGTAAAGCAGTTAAGATCACCACGTTTTAAATAGAAAGGTATCATGGATAAGAAATAACCAGTATTAGTTAAATATAACCTGGCCAGAATAAAAAAAGAAAAGAAAATACAACATTAAGCACTTTTTCATGAGTGCATTTCTTCCCGGAATGAAATTACATGTATCCATTAATGACCCTTTGATAAGTTTAAGGCTAATGTAGACTTTCAGAGAAAGCTACTTAAAGAAAATGACCATCTTTAGGGGCCATCTTTTTTTATTTTTTGTCATCTTTTGTACTCTTCCTGACCCCCATATCTATAATGGCTAGAGCCATTTATTTACTCCAGTTACTACCATGGACCTGAGTTCCATGTACTAGGAAAAAAGAACAGAAAATTAAGAGCTTGAATGCTTGATGACACCATGGAATTACCATACAACCAGTCTAGTTTACATCTAGACTACTTGTACATGCGACAGATTTATCCTATTTAACAGTATTCATCAAATTGCTAAAATACCAATATTTTGTTTTGTAAGAAAATCAGCACTATGGGCAATTTATTTTAATAATGTCTTCTTGACAAGAGACACCTAGAAATAAAAATTTCCTGGGATATTCCCAGTAAAATTTCCCAAGGAAAATTTTCCCTTCTCATTTCCCAAAATTACAATGAGAAATCTTATCAATTTATATTTTCTAAAGTAATTTAAGGAAGAAGACAAGAAATACTCTGCCATAGAATGTGCATTAACACATGATAATATAAAGAGTACTTTCTAGATTGAACTGTTTTTCTATTATTTCTATTTCCAGGATTCTGTTTTCTAAAAATCTATTGATTCCTATATAGGAACAATGATTAATATTTTAGTTTCCAAATAAAATTTACCCAGTAACATCTTGATGATAGCCAGGAAATTTTTTGAAAGCCTAAAGTTCTGTGCAATCACATTTACTGCAACTATGTACATGAAAAGAGGGAGCAAAGGGAAAAGAAGAGTAAAAGAGAAAGAGAGAAAACAAATGAATTTATATCCATCTGGGTCTTAAATGAAAAAGACCCTATTCTATTGTATAGTTTTCCTCCTACTATATTATATATAGATGGACTAGGAAAACTTTCATCTTTCAACATCTCCAAGATTTTAGTAATAAAAAAAAAAATTCCCAGTATAGGAATCTCTCTTCTTCATCTCAATTTGATCTCATTCATTCTCCTCTAAACAAGTTAAAAGAAAAAGCAAAGTGCCAAGAGTAATATCTTTTTATTTGTCACAGTAAGTGGCTGATGTATCAAGCTCTCACACTACAAAGCCATATATTTTTAAAGTCATTATGACGAAAAAAGAAAAATACCTAAATCCACAAGTCTCCAAATGTACTGTTTTAGAATTTATGTTAAAAGTGACTCCATCACCTACTACATGTGTATTTGTCTCAATAGCTTAGGGCTGTTACAGCTTGTGCCAAAGTAAAATACAGTTTGAGGAGAAAAGAAACAGTATTCCACATATTTTGAAGTCTTAAAATAACATTAAGGCAAACCAATGTATTTACTTTTATTGTAAGTTATTTTCTAGAAGATTATCACTTTTGTGGTTAATAATTATAACTAAATTAATTATCTTTAAAGTGTCATAGAACTTACTTAATATCTTGGGTTGGTGTGGTAAAAAATATATTTTAAAATAAGTGATGTTCAGGACTTACCACCTCCTCCTCCAAGGAGACTGGCGTTTGCTGTTTAAAACAAAACAAACATAAAAACATTAAATAATACATAAGAACTATTTAAAGCAAAACAAACAAAAAACATAAAATAATACATAAGAACTATCATATGCCAGATAGTTTAAGAAAAAGCTGGTGGTGATCATGTCTCATAAATACACAAAGACTCACACAATGTACTTTCATATAAGGATAGCTTTTATTACTCCTTTATGATGGTATGAAAATTAAAATAATTCACTATCTCTTTTTTTCTCTTCAAATGACTATATTTATATGTATTGCCTTCTAATAAAATGAAGTACATATTGTGACTCTTTTATTTCCTATTCTGTATCTAAATTAATCTTCTATATTCTCTGATTTATCAAGTAGAGATAGAATAATGTTATTTAGGCAATTCAGCGGTTTCAAAGGACAATGTAACATAAAAGAATATTAATTTGAATAAAACATCATCAAATAAAGCTATCCTAAGACACTGTGCAGTAAGAACCCTTAACCAGTAACAGATTTATTACTTTTAGCACTAACGTTTTATTTGAGGAAAAGAAAAGCATTTTTGTAAAACAATATTGTGCCATTTCTTACATAGTTACACATTATCCTAGCACACAGATTTATAGAAGCCAAATAACAAGCAAAGTATAAGATAATTCCACTTGAATTTCTTTCAAGAGGTCAAATCTTCATAAAGTTCCATTGCAGGTTTCTGCTGAAGTAGTAAACAACCTTATGCCTACGTTTATCTAATCATTATAACAGACAGAAAACAAAAGGTTATACATACTGCACTGAGCTTTATTCCATAGAGTTCTTATGTATCCTAGGCATAATCTCATGCCATTATAAAAAAAGAAATCCTACAACAGTATAAAGAAAGTGTGTGGCATCCAGGGTCTCTTTCTTTGTGTAAAAACTTGAACTACCAAAAAACAAACAAACAAACAAACAAACAAAAAAACAACCAAAGAAATCATTTAAGAAAGAGAAGTAGGAGTCTTTAACTTGAACTTCAGTGTGCTGTCCACAAACCATTGACGTAATTAAGAGACGCAAATACCTAAGCGTTACTGATCCCATCAATAAATAATGGATCATTTTAGCAACAAATGCCCATATTCATAATTCCATGAGGTTAACTACGTGATAATTTATACAACACTAAAGAGAATACCATGAAAAAGTATGGAGAACACATGCCTTTGAAGGTTATCAGTATGTCAATATTAGAGCATCAAATCTTATTTCATATTATCTTCCAAGGACAGGACAATCTAATTGCTGCTTTTGCCTTCCTCTCAGTACTATTTCCACAAACATGAACTAGATAGCAATGGCATTTATCAACCATAAATAAAACACACTTCTGATGTCATAAAATCTTCTACCATTCTGGAAACTCAGGTCCCCAAATCTATCCGATTTCACAGTAAGAGTGTATAGTATTTACACAGATGGTAGCCAGGACTTAATGTCCTGCACTGAATCAAAATTTGTACCTGTTAAAGTGGTAACTTGTTGCAAGGGCATGAGGAAAGAAGTTGTGAATTCTATTTTGGTTCCTACACCCTTCAGTGAATGGCAGAATTTCCATGATCAACCCACGTCTCTTGGCTAATTCAAATATTTTCTAAAATCTCAGCTACCTACATTTATAAAACCATATGGCACTTCACACTCCTGCTGATTATTTATTAATTTTTTAAATTATTTATTTTTATATGTCACTGAGAACTGCTTCCCTATCTGTACGTTTTCCAGATCCCTGAAACTGTTTTCTTCCACCCTTCACATATTCAGTCATAAAGAAAAAGGTATTTCCAAGAACAAACAACAATGAATGGTAGCTTTTCACTCAAATTATCATGGCCAGGAGCACAATAACACAATGCAGCTACTTTTACCCAATGTTTAGCTCAATAAAGATAGAGGTCGCCTGTTTTGAGAACATAGCCCAAGGTCCATCTGTTTAACTAGGCACTTATCCAATAGATGAGGGTAGGTGAGTAGGCATAGGTACAGGAACTAGAACCCCAGTCCTGGGAAACTATCAAGTCAATTTATGTCAAATGTGTGCTCATGTCTAGATAAGTGTATCTGGTCACATTTTAATATCAACATAGAATTACTTTACCAAACTGTGGCATTCTACATAGTGTGCCACCACTGTGTGTGTGTGTGTGTGTGTGTGTGTGTGTGTGCGTGTGTGTGTGAGAGAGAGAGAGAGAGAGAGAGAGAGAGAGAGATACAGGAGGGGACATGGAAGGGCAGCAGGAGAGGGAAAGAGAATCTTTTTTTTTTTTTTTAATTTCTTTTCCGCGTAACAGTATTCATTGTTTTTGCGCCACACCCAGTACTCCACGCAATACGTACCCTCCTTAATACCAACCACCTGGCTCCCCCAACCCACCCCCCCACCCCTTCAAAACCCTCAGGTTGCTTTTCAGAGTCCATAGTTTCTCATGGTTCACCTCCCCTTCCAATTTCCCTCAACTCCCTTCTCCTCTCCATCTCCCCATGTCCTCCATGCTATTTGTTATGCTCCGCAAATAAGTGAAACCATATGATAATTGATTCTCTCTGCTTGACTTATTTCACTCAGCATAATCTCTTCCAGTCCCGTCCATGTTGCTACAAAAGTTGGGTATTCGTCCTTTCTGATGGAGGCATAATACTCCATCGTGTATATGGACCACATCTTCCTTATCCATTCGTCCGTTGAAGGGCATCTTGGTTCTTTCCACAGTTTGGCGACCGTGGCCATTGCTGCTATAAACATTGGGGTACAGATGGCCCTTCCTTTTGCTACATTTGTATCTTTGGGGTAAATACCCAGTAGTGCAATTGCAGGGTCATAGGGAAGCTCTGTTTTTAATTTCTTGAGGAATTTCCACATTGTTCTCCAAAGTGGCTGCACCAACTTGCATTCCCACCAACAGTGTAAGAGGGTTCCCCTTTCTCCACATCCTCTTCAACACAGGTTGTTTCCTGTCTTGCTAATTTTGGCCATTCTAACTGGTGTAAGGTGGTATCTCAAGGTGGTTTTAATTTGAAGAGGGAGAGAGAATCTTAAGCAGGTTCCACACCCAGTACAGAGCTCGACACAGGGCTTGATCTCATCACCCTTAGATCATGACCTGAGCCAAAAATCAAGAGTCAGAAGCTTGCTTAAATGACTGAGACGGGGCGCCTGGGTGGCTCAGTGGGTTAAGCCTCTGCCTTCAGCTCAGGTCATGATCCCAGGGTCCTGGGATCGAGCCCCGCATCGGGCTCTCTGCTCCGCAGGGAGCCTGCCTCCACCTCTCTCTCTGCCTGCCTCGCTGCCTACTTGTGATCTCTGTCTGTCAAATAAATAAATAAAATCTTTAAAAAAAAAAATGACTGAGACAACCAGGTGCCCTGACTTTTAAGATAATTTCATGTTCATTACTATTCATGTAATAGAACTTAATCTAGAGTGCTAAAATATACTCTTTCTCTCTCTCAAACACACACACACACACACACAAATATATATATTTGAAAATATATAATAGAAAAATATATATATTTTATATATATTATATATATATTATATATACATATATTTTTATTTCATTCTAAGCAATTCTAAGAACTATAATCCATGTAATGACTTTTCTAAAGAATTCATGAAATTTAAGCCTATTTTATCAATTTTTAAAAAAGATTTTACTTATTTATTTATTTGACAGACAGAGAGTGAGGGGAAGCATTCTCAAGCAGGGGGAATGGGAGAGGGAGAAGGAGGAGCCTGTTGCAGGGCTCTATCTCAGGACCCTGGGATCATGACCTGAGACAAAGGCAGACACTTAAAGGACTGAGAAACCCAAGTGCCCCATCGATTTCTGTTCTCAAAAAAAAAAAAAAAATTTAATGAAACGTTTATTAGCAAAAATATCAAGGGAATTTTCTTGAGTAAAAGTGACATAAATGAAGGCAAATAAAAGCAAACCTTTATCAGGATTTCAAATATTACCTTTACCTTCACAAAACACCTTATTATATATAACATAACTGATGCTCAACATTTATTGGCCAGGTGGATGAATATTTCTTCCATTTTACCAAAGTGAAATGACTTTTGTGTGTCTAAAATTAATAGTCATTTAATTTCTACTTAATTATCTCTAATAGATTGAGTTACATCCCAATTAAATAGGAAGCCCCTAAAGAGAAGGTCTGCGTTTAATAGTTTGGACTGCATCTAAGAAGCTCTCAATACATTCTTGCTAATAATGGAAGACCTGGTAAGTTTAGTCCAATTTCTTTTTTGTTTTAGAGGTATGTGTTTACTAAAATGTGTGGAAAAAGCAAACTTTGGTCCTTTTTCTGTCTGTAAAATCGAAGATTGTTAAAGAAACTTTTAAAATTTCTTTGGAAATATTTAGTGATTAAGAATGTACAAAGTATGTTTATGTATTTCTGTCCCTACCTAATTCCCTTGCTAGAGGGAATTTTGGACATGCCTCTTGTTATTCTCAAAGCCTCACAAAGAAGGAAAAGGAGAAAAGAAACAAAGAAAATTTAAAGTTTATGAGCATGATATCACCACTTCTAAAATAAGATTTAAAAATCTCTTTTCTGAGCATTCTAACCAACACTATCTTTATTCACATTTTCCTAAGTAAAATACCCTTTTACTTAGAGAGTAGAGAAGTAGAGGAAAAAATCAAATTAGTAATTGTCTCAAAAATCGATTCAATGAGAAACTAAAACGAGCCATTACAAGTTAATGAATCTGTATATTGCACTTTTTCGTGCCCCAAAATAACAACTCAGTGAGATGAACAGCTTCATTGTTTATAAAGCAAAAAACAAAAACAAAACAAAACAAAACAAAAAAACACTGAAGATAAAGTGGCAGATTTACTTAAATCTAATTTCAAAGTGGCAATTATGGAGAATTTACTTATCATATCCTCACCAAATGATTAATTTTTTAGAGATTTTGAGAAATTGTTTTCTTCCAACTGCACTCAGTTTTGAATTTTTTAATGAAAATTATCAAATTTCTATAGGTATATTCACTTTTAAATTATCAAAACCAGAAAATAGTACAATGTAGGGAATCCTTTTTGTGGGAGAATTAGCCTATATGAAAAATTACCACATCACTTACCAATAGTATCATTATTTCATGTGTTTCTCAGAACACAAAGGGAATGTTAAACTACCTTCTTTCTAAAAACACTATCTTAAATGTCCCTGTGTGTGTGTGTATATATGTTTGTGTGTGCATCCATTTGTATCTTTTCATAAATATAATTAAATTGTGGATCAAATGATGAAAAATAAAATTACTATATAAGTAATCTTCCTAATATTACTGGGAGTTCCTAAATGGAATGCATGTCATACATCATTAGAAAAGTAAGACAAAGCTACAGTTTATCAGACACCTAAAGGGCTTTTCCTCATAATATCTCAAAATCCTTTTTAGTCTGTATAGGCTAATAGAAAGAGCCAGACAACCTATTTCAATTATGTCTCAGTTTCTAAATACCTCAGTGATTTGGATAAGTCATAGTCAACTATCTTATTTATCTTCTATCAGGAAATTTAGAATTATCAGGGATAGCAAACAAATTTCCAATAATCCTCATTTATTAATTAGAAAAGACTGTCAGTACCTCTTGATCTGAGAAAGACTTTAAGGCTAAATCTAGGGTTAGTGGGAAAGAGAACTATGATCAGTTAATAATACTGATCACAGTCAGAGTAGGGTAGAGAGAATTGAAATGGCAGCAGACATGCCATATATTGGACATCTCTGCATCAGATAACTTCTCTTATTTTTAACAGTTCTCTTAGATTTGACAGTTTTTGAGGCAACAAAATTTTATTCAGTAATCTTAAAACACAAAAGCAAACACAAAACCACTAACCTAACATATGCCCTGTATGTTAGCATACTTAACAGCTCCTGCTGTTTGT
>NW_019154090.1:39151012-39499803 GCF_002288905.1 Enhydra lutris kenyoni | reverse complement strand
ACAAAACATGAATGAAAGAAAAGAGCTTTTTCCCTTCTTTCCATGGAATCCATGGAAAGCAAATTTTGTGTATTTCATTTTTACATCTATACAAATAAATATTGTTCTCTTTATCCTCCAGGATTCAAGGCATATAATCATAGTATTTAATGAAAATTATGAGATGCTGGTTATATAAATTTTTATAAATAAAAGTAAATACAATGTTTAAAATAATTACTGCATAAATATAAATATGATCTTCAGGTTGTGTGTTATAAGCATTTTTTAAAGTTTTGTTTCTTTCATTTAGAGATCACCTAAAGATAAAGAAATTATCTTTGCAGAGCAATCTATACAAAACTGAAATATCTAAACATGTTAAGAATCCAGGATAAGAATAATATCTCAAAATCAAAATAAAGTGTCTACTATACAGTAGAAGCTGCCAGGGCTGTAAAGATAAGTAAAAAAAAGTCTCCGTTTCAGGAAGTTTATTCCCTAATTGGAAAATGTATCCTTCCAGGTTCTATCAGCTATGGCTGGAATGAGAAGAGGCATATAATCTGCATAGGGCTGCCCCTCTGACACAGTTTTTAGATGGTGTAGTTTTGCTTAGAAAGGGGAGTAGATACTGAGTCAATATGAAGAATAACTTTAAAATTTAGTTTTAGAATAAAGGCATCATGGTGATCAAAGTTAGAGGTATATAAACAAAACATGCCCTTGGAATGGCCATTACAATAGGAAAGTTCAAGTACAGACATGACTTGGACCTCATACCCTTATCCTTCCTCCACCAGGAAGCATCTGGGAGGCTTAATGACAAATGGCAGACAGGATTAGGGCAACTACCGCTGGGTCAAACTTCTAAGAATAGAACTAGACAAACTTATGTGGAATGAGGAAATCATATACTCGAAATTCAGCTGGTGTAGGCAGCTGCAGAGCTCATCCCTAGACTGAGATGCATGCAGGTAAGGTAATCAGAGGAGAAGACATGGCAGGGAGGAGCCTGTTTTGGGGATGACCACTTTGCCCTGGTTTCTCTCGTGGAGGTTTGCTGCCAACAGCACTAGCACCAGAGTTCTTTTCTTCAATTCTAACACTGTTGAACCCATTTTAAGTGACATACCTGTATGGTCAGAGGAAACTGTTTAACCAAGGTCCAGATACTTTGACTGATAAACAGTAAGGGGTATAACTGAAGTATAGCAGGATATCTATATGATATCGAAATCACACAGCAGGAAATAAAACTGAGTGGGTTTTATATTCTTCTTCTCCTGGTAAAAGATATTCATCCTCTAAGTGTCACCTCTTCTGGAAAGTCTTCCCTAACCACTCCAAGATGTTGACTTCATCTTTTCTGCTTCATTTATCCTGTTATTAAGAACCTTTCTAGTTTTTAAGATACTAATGGGTAAATAAAAATTTATAGTTCTAACTGCACCTATTTATAAAATCTTTGCCATCTCAATGTCAAAACTAGTTTATAAGAGGTAATCCAACATGCTGTTGAAGGGAGAAAGAGGGGAAAAAAAAAAAAAAAGGAAGGAAGGAAAGAAAAAAGGGAGGGGATGAGGAAGGAAGAGGGAGAGGAAAGAAGGGAGGAAGAAAGGTCAAAGGTAGGCTGGTTCAGTACATAGCTGAATGTTGGCAGACCTGACCTGGCTCCTGGCCCCTACATCCTCCTTCCCCTCTCTTTCCTCACTTCTCTGTCTCCTGATCTCTAGCAGGCTTAAACTCCTGCAGTGTCTAAGATCAATCCTACCTGACGCAGTCAAGATTTAAGACTGTTTTCTTTTCTTTTCTTTTCTTTCTTATTTCTTTTCAGCATAACAGAATTCATTGTTTTTGCACCACACCCAGTGCTCCATGCAATACCTGCCCTCCTTAATACCCTCCACCTGGCTCCCCCAACCTCCCCCCCCCCCCCCCCCGCCCCTTCAAAACCCTCAGGTTGTTTTTCAGAGTCCATAGTCTCTCATGATTCACCTCCCCTTCCAATTTCCCTCAACTCCCTTCTCCTCTCCATCTCCCCATGTCCTCCATGCTATTTGTTATGCTCCGCAAATAAGTGAAACCATATGATAATTGATTCTCTCTGCTTGATTTATTTCACTCAGCATAATCTCTTCCAGTCCCGTCCATGTTGCTACAAAAGTTAGGTATTCACTCTTTCTGATGGAGGCATAATACTCCATCGTGTATATGGACCACATCTTCCTTATCCATTCGTCCGTTGAAGGGCATCTTGGTTCTTTCCACAGTTTGGCGACCGTGGCCATTGCTGCTATAAACATTGGGGTACAGATGGCCCTTCCTTTTGCTACATTTGTATCTTTGGGGTAAATACCCAGTAGTGCAATTGCAGGGTCATAGGGAAGCTCTGTTTTTAATTTCTTGAGGAATTTCCACATTGTTCTCCAAAGTGGCTGCACCAACTTGCATTCCCACCAACAGTGTAAGAGGGTTCCCCTTTCTCCACATCCTCTTCAACACAGGTTGTTTCCTGTCTTGCTAATTTTGGCCATTCTAACTGGTGTAAGGTGGTATCTCAAGGTGGTTTTAATTTGAAGAGGGAGAGAGAATCTTAAGCAGGTTCCACACCCAGTACAGAGCTCGACACAGGGCTTGATCTCATCACCCTTAGATCATGACCTGAGCCAAAAATCAAGAGTCAGAAGCTTGCTTAAATGACTGAGACGGGGCGCCTGGGTGGCTCAGTGGGTTAAGCCTCTGCCTTCAGCTCAGGTCATGATCCCAGGGTCCTGGGATCGAGCCCCGCATCGGGCTCTCTGCTCCGCAGGGAGCCTGCCTCCACCTCTCTCTCTGCCTGCCTCGCTGCCTACTTGTGATCTCTGTCTGTCAAATAAATAAATAAAATCTTTAAAAAAAAAAATGACTGAGACAACCAGGTGCCCTGACTTTTAAGATAATTTCATGTTCATTACTATTCATGTAATAGAACTTAATCTAGAGTGCTAAAATATACTCTTTCTCTCTCTCAAACACACACACACACACACACAAATATATATATTTGAAAATATATAATAGAAAAATATATATATTTTATATATATTATATATATATTATATATACATATATTTTTATTTCATTCTAAGCAATTCTAAGAACTATAATCCATGTAATGACTTTTCTAAAGAATTCATGAAATTTAAGCCTATTTTATCAATTTTTAAAAAAGATTTTACTTATTTATTTATTTGACAGACAGAGAGTGAGGGGAAGCATTCTCAAGCAGGGGGAATGGGAGAGGGAGAAGGAGGAGCCTGTTGCAGGGCTCTATCTCAGGACCCTGGGATCATGACCTGAGACAAAGGCAGACACTTAAAGGACTGAGAAACCCAAGTGCCCCATCGATTTCTGTTCTCAAAAAAAAAAAAAAAATTTAATGAAACGTTTATTAGCAAAAATATCAAGGGAATTTTCTTGAGTAAAAGTGACATAAATGAAGGCAAATAAAAGCAAACCTTTATCAGGATTTCAAATATTACCTTTACCTTCACAAAACACCTTATTATATATAACATAACTGATGCTCAACATTTATTGGCCAGGTGGATGAATATTTCTTCCATTTTACCAAAGTGAAATGACTTTTGTGTGTCTAAAATTAATAGTCATTTAATTTCTACTTAATTATCTCTAATAGATTGAGTTACATCCCAATTAAATAGGAAGCCCCTAAAGAGAAGGTCTGCGTTTAATAGTTTGGACTGCATCTAAGAAGCTCTCAATACATTCTTGCTAATAATGGAAGACCTGGTAAGTTTAGTCCAATTTCTTTTTTGTTTTAGAGGTATGTGTTTACTAAAATGTGTGGAAAAAGCAAACTTTGGTCCTTTTTCTGTCTGTAAAATCGAAGATTGTTAAAGAAACTTTTAAAATTTCTTTGGAAATATTTAGTGATTAAGAATGTACAAAGTATGTTTATGTATTTCTGTCCCTACCTAATTCCCTTGCTAGAGGGAATTTTGGACATGCCTCTTGTTATTCTCAAAGCCTCACAAAGAAGGAAAAGGAGAAAAGAAACAAAGAAAATTTAAAGTTTATGAGCATGATATCACCACTTCTAAAATAAGATTTAAAAATCTCTTTTCTGAGCATTCTAACCAACACTATCTTTATTCACATTTTCCTAAGTAAAATACCCTTTTACTTAGAGAGTAGAGAAGTAGAGGAAAAAATCAAATTAGTAATTGTCTCAAAAATCGATTCAATGAGAAACTAAAACGAGCCATTACAAGTTAATGAATCTGTATATTGCACTTTTTCGTGCCCCAAAATAACAACTCAGTGAGATGAACAGCTTCATTGTTTATAAAGCAAAAAACAAAAACAAAACAAAACAAAACAAAAAAACACTGAAGATAAAGTGGCAGATTTACTTAAATCTAATTTCAAAGTGGCAATTATGGAGAATTTACTTATCATATCCTCACCAAATGATTAATTTTTTAGAGATTTTGAGAAATTGTTTTCTTCCAACTGCACTCAGTTTTGAATTTTTTAATGAAAATTATCAAATTTCTATAGGTATATTCACTTTTAAATTATCAAAACCAGAAAATAGTACAATGTAGGGAATCCTTTTTGTGGGAGAATTAGCCTATATGAAAAATTACCACATCACTTACCAATAGTATCATTATTTCATGTGTTTCTCAGAACACAAAGGGAATGTTAAACTACCTTCTTTCTAAAAACACTATCTTAAATGTCCCTGTGTGTGTGTGTATATATGTTTGTGTGTGCATCCATTTGTATCTTTTCATAAATATAATTAAATTGTGGATCAAATGATGAAAAATAAAATTACTATATAAGTAATCTTCCTAATATTACTGGGAGTTCCTAAATGGAATGCATGTCATACATCATTAGAAAAGTAAGACAAAGCTACAGTTTATCAGACACCTAAAGGGCTTTTCCTCATAATATCTCAAAATCCTTTTTAGTCTGTATAGGCTAATAGAAAGAGCCAGACAACCTATTTCAATTATGTCTCAGTTTCTAAATACCTCAGTGATTTGGATAAGTCATAGTCAACTATCTTATTTATCTTCTATCAGGAAATTTAGAATTATCAGGGATAGCAAACAAATTTCCAATAATCCTCATTTATTAATTAGAAAAGACTGTCAGTACCTCTTGATCTGAGAAAGACTTTAAGGCTAAATCTAGGGTTAGTGGGAAAGAGAACTATGATCAGTTAATAATACTGATCACAGTCAGAGTAGGGTAGAGAGAATTGAAATGGCAGCAGACATGCCATATATTGGACATCTCTGCATCAGATAACTTCTCTTATTTTTAACAGTTCTCTTAGATTTGACAGTTTTTGAGGCAACAAAATTTTATTCAGTAATCTTAAAACACAAAAGCAAACACAAAACCACTAACCTAACATATGCCCTGTATGTTAGCATACTTAACAGCTCCTGCTGTTTGTGAGTCTGAAATATGGTAGCTCCCATTTATCCACAGGGGACACCTCCCAAGACACCCCCAGTAGATGCCTGAAACCTCAGCTAGTACCATAACCTATGTATACTATGTTTTTTTTTCCCCTTTTCCTATGCACACCTATGATAAAGTTTAATTTATAAACTGGGCACAGTAAAAGATTAAGAACAATAATAATAAAATAATTATTTATAAAGTACTGTAGTAAAGTTATGTGAATGTGGTTTGTCTCTCTCTGAATACCATGTACGGCACCCACCCTTCTTCTTGTGATGATGTGAGATGAAAAAATGCCTACCTGAGGAGGTGAAGTGGGGTGAATGACGTAGGCATTGCATGTTATGTTAGGCTACTACAGACCTTCTGACGACAAGTCAGAAGGAGGATTACCTGCCTCCAGATCAGGTGGTTGACCACTGGTCACTGAAACCCCAGAAAGTGAAATGCAGATGAGGGAGGCCTACTGGAATCCAGACTGTGAAACAATCCAGAGCTGGGAGAGGTAAGTAACTCAGGTTGACTGTGAGCTAAGCTGGCCTGGTAAATGTCTGAAACAACTTTGTATTCCACTTGCCAAGTAATTTCTATTATCTTTACAGTAATTATTTGTTTTCCATCCCATTTCTACCCCCACCCAAGACTACCTGGCAAACAAGCAACAGCCTGAGACTAGTCTTTAAACATTGATTAAAAGTATTTGTGCAGAGTTTCTGTTTGCTTTTCATCATTACAAAGGAAATTGTAGTTACTTTCATTCTAACAGGATCCTGACCACCCAGTTCAGTTTATTTATTTTGCTTTCTTATTACAATAGAGCACATGGGATGTCAAATTATTGTTGGTAAAAAAAACTTCCCCAGAAGCTCTACCTAACACAGCATTTCATTCACAACATGTTATCCTAAAAGGCACAAAAGCTGAAATGTCACCTTTTGGAATGGCACATGTGATAGTCCCTATACTTTGAAACTCAAAATAGGAAGTGCTAAAACATCTAAGATTAAAATCCAAGGCACATGCATGATGCCACAACTACTTCATACAGGGAGCAACCATCCCAACGGACAGCTGTGGAAATACAATCTACCCAGAGAAATACAGCCATCAGTTTGGCAACAACTCTCTGTTCATGCTTTACTAGATTCACACCTTCTAAACAAAAGCAATGGAACACCAGAGGTTTGGGGCAATAGTACAATTTCCTGTTTTGAAGCTGACAAAGAGAGAAAATTAAGCATAGGCTTAACTACCTCACATGTAGAAACCAGGCATAAATACATGATTAATACTTTACATTTCATATTTACTTCAGAATTTAAAGGAACCACTGATTATTCCAGGGTCTGTGTGTTTTGTATAAGCTGCAACCTACTATGAAGCCAAGAATAGAATACAATGAGCCCTACTGTTGATGAATGGGTGAAAAGGCATCAGGAATTAGAAAATTTACTTGGGAGTATTAACAAATATAACAAAACAGAATTACTTCTGTTGAAGTAGGAGGGAGAAGCAAGAGCTGTCCCTCATTAGCCAATCTGGCTCCATCAGTCACCATTTTGTGCACTCAGTGACTTCAAGAAATACTGCAACATGGGAAGAATACTGCTTATTTTGCCCAACTCCTTCATTTTACAAAAGCGAGAAGTTAAAGAGGATCAATAATGTCAGGTGGCTTGCCTAGGATCAGACCCAGGAGAGGAACCTATCATACAGTATTGCCAACCAAACTAGAATCACACACACACACACAGAAATGTGTTCTCCACTACCTGACCAAAAAAAAAAAAAAAAAAGCATTCCTATGAAATTTTTATAAACTAAAATGGAATAAAGCAAAAAAGTAATCATCATTAATTTACATGGAAATTTTTTTTAGCATTCCCAGACCCAAAAAATGACCTCTTTTGGGCTTTTCTGATACCTTAGGACATATCTTGCTAATGGATACACAAAATAATCTGCAATAAGGCAGAGATGTTCATAGGTTCAAAGCTACAGTAGTTTGATGCTGAGATGCTGAGCCTAGTTCTCAGGGAAGGAGCCTGGTGGGGCCACTCACTGCTCAGGAAGCACGGTGCCTCTGTACTGGCTCACTGCAGAAAAGTACTGAATGCTCTTTCCACTTCTTTGATAAAAGCAAAAATCCTCTTCAGTTTTCTTTTCAGTTAGAAAAAATAAGTACCAACAAAGGTCTTCTGTACAAGTTAGGTGGTATAATATGAACTTTTGAAAAGCAGGGGATAGCTGTATGTGTATATATATATACTTTTTATTCCTCCTCATAAATCACATCCAAAAATGGTAACTAAACATAATATGCATGGAGTCTAGTAAATGTTATGCTACTGAAGATCACCTAATTGAATTATAAAAGGGTGAACTAAAGCATTGGAGTTCCTACAGCTCCCGAAAGCAATGTAACTAATGCAAAATGAGAGGAATCAGCACATGCTTTTATGTACCAGTCATCTTTCTCGACACTATATTCCGAATCAGTTGTAATTTTGATGATGATAACACTGGCTCAGTCACAAAAATAGGACTACTTAAGTAACCCAATCTGGACTTTCCAAAGAGTGAACAAGCGCGTCTAAATAGGGAAAAAATGAGTTCAAATGTGTATTAGCTTTGTGGTTATAATGATACAAGACACTTGAACAGCAGTTTTAACTTGTCTTTGATAAGAAAGGTTTTGAACACAAACCAATTTCAATTTGAAAAATACAAGATGTGCTTATTTAAGGGAATATGATACACTTTTAGCCTGATTAAAACATAGGCCTGAACTTGCACCCTCATTTACACACTTCTTGGGAAGACTAATTTGTTTCAATAAAGCTAGGCAGTCTTTTTGAAGAAAACTCCTTTACATGGTTGCCTTGTTTCATATTTCTCTTAATATTATGGAATCTTTATTTCTCTCCAATAATGAAACAGCATTGAGGTTTTTTTTAAAGGGTTATTTTTATTACACTTTAATTTAAATAAATAAGACAAAAGAACAATTCTCAGTCATAGTGAATTGATGGGAAGATTGAGACAAAGAACCTCAGAGATAAAGGATTTGGGGTTAAGGAAAATGCATAGGATTGCTACCTGGAGAAGATTCCTTCAAGGCCATATTTGTTGGTATCAACAGCACTATGCACAATTCTTAGCACAGAGGAGGTACTGAATAAATATGTGCTAAATATATAACTAAGGGAGTGACTGGAAGACAGGGGAATAGGAGAGGGGAAAGGGAAAACTGTATTTGTGGGACAGGTGGGAGAGCTACAATAATAGGTAATGGCTCCTTCACAGTTTAACAGCAAGTGGGGCTGTGCCAGGAGAAAGCCAAACAGATCAAGGTCCAATTCCAGACTCTATCATCATCTTTGAGAAAGTTATTGAAACTCCAGCTAATGATCTAACCATTTGGAATGTCCATTTCTAATCAGTAATTTGGTAAAATGGTCATGATACAGGTTTGTTGAGCACAGTGGGAATGATAACTAAGTAAACCACTCTACAGTACCTGGCACTTGCTGAAACTCTATAAACATCAGCTCCTGATCCATGACCTTGATTGCAGTGCTACCTCTGGTAGTCACACTAGAAGTTAAAAACAAAACAAACAAACAAACAAAAACCCTGGGGCACCTGAGTGGCTCAGTTGGTTAACCGTCTGTCTTCAGATCGGGTCATGATCCTTGGGTCCTGGGACTGAGCCCCTCATAGGGCTCCCTGCTCAGCAGGGAGGCTGCTTCTCCCTTTCCACCTTCTCCCCCGCAACCACTACTTATGTTCTCTCTTTCAAACAAATAAATAAAATCTTTTTTTTTTTTTTAACCCACTATTAAAAGCATTCAGACCAATCTACGCTTTCCGGGAGCCAAAGCCATATTCATTTTAGAGAACTACAGATTTCTGCCCTTACTCTGAAATGTCCTGTGCTATACCCTCATCAGAGTTTTGGGAAGAACTAGGACTTAGGCACAGAGGAGAGTGAGGAACAATGCCATCTTCAAATTCTTTTGTTGTTTTTTTTTTATTTATTCCAGAGAGAGAGCAAGTGAGTGAGCAAGGGGAGGAAGAGCAGAAGCAGAGGGAGAGAGAGACCCACCAGCAGACTCCAGGCTGAGTGCAGAGCCCGGCATGGGGCTTGATCCCATGCCCCAGAGATCACAACCTGAGCCGAAATCAGGAATTGGGTGCTTATTACCCAGGTGCCCCTCAAATTCTTTCTTTTTAAAATTCTGTCTTTGGGCTTAGGCCAATTAAGGAATAATTCTATACTGGGGCGCCTGGGTGGCTCAGTGGGTTAAAGCCTCTGCCTTCAGCTCAAGTCATGATCTCAGGGTCCCGGGATAGAGCCCCACATCAGGCTGTCTGCTCTGCAGGGAGCCTGCTTCCCCCTCTCTCTCTCTGCCTGCCTCTCTGCCTACTTGTGATCTCTGTCTGAAAAATAAATAAATAAAATCTTAAAAAAAAAAAAAAAGAAAGAATAGTTCTATAAACCCATAAAGAAAATGAGTGTCAATATTTTGTTTATTATAAGAGATTTTTCCTTTCTGGGTTATATTAATTATATAGTTCAAAAATAATGTTGGATATTTATAACAGATAGCTTCTGCTAACTGCACAAGACCCACTCTTTACACTATACCCTGTTCTCTGCCAAAAGTGATCAATATAGAGGGCATCAATGGGTCCTCTTAACCTCTGGCTCTGGTTGGGTTCAGTTAATGGGGAGCCATGGCAGGAGCTAGTGGGAGAAATAAAAATCAGTTCAAAGTTTTTATTTCCCTGGTTCACTCCCTATAAGCTTACCTTGAACTATGTCCCTTGCATAAAGGTCACTCCTCTAATCAAAGTCATTTAGTTTATAACATGACTTTCTCTCCTTTTGGGCTCTGACTGGTCTCCTTCCATTCATTTCCTTGAGATCAGAGTGGTAATAGTTGTGCTGTTGGTAAGCACTGGTTCCTGAACAATCCCTTGAATTTCTCCTACACCATTCCTGGCTCTAACCCTTGTACTTATTCCCTTTGTAAATAACCCATCCTTGAAGTTTCCTAATTTGATTGTGCCAAGGTTCCTATAGGGACCTTGACTTAACAGATACGGTTTACCCAGACTGGTCACAACTGGTGGCTCTCCTAAATCTCATCACATCCCTTCACAAACTAACTCTCTGAATTTATAACTCTTTTGAGGATGGCCCTTGTACTTATATTTATTTGTGTAATAATGAATATAGTAGACTGTTATCCTTATTAATTAAAAAATATAAAATTTATAAATATATAAAAATATGAACATAAATATATAAAATAATATATATTCATTTGAACATGTGAATCAATTATTTTATTAAATCCAACTGGTTTTATCTACTATTCTTCCATGTTCATATAAATATATACACATAATTGAATCTTCCTAGGATTGCTATTTTAAAAACAATGGATTCTACTATAAAGAAATACCATGTAACATAATTTTTTTATTTACCAATACGTCAATGGATTTAGCCTAAAAAATATGACATACTATACTCTTCTAAAGTTTGAGTGAAACCACTCCTATTATATGTGGGCACTTAGATTGTCACCATTCTTTCCATTATAGACAATGATCTAGTAAAAATCCTCGTGTGTGTGTGTGTGTGTGTGTGTGTGTATTCCTATATATTCATACTTGTCCTATAGAACACATCCTCCAAAGTATTTGTGCATAAAAGAGCATAAACATTTTTTAAATTTAAGAGTTTAACAAAATTATTAAAATATGTGTATTAAAATAAGTCAAAATTAGCAAAAGTTTAACATTCATAAGTATACCCTGGGTACATAAAACATCAGTATCATTTGATGTCTTATTTACTGGTAAGCTGATCAAAATGTTTTGACAAGTACATGAAGTTCACTGAACTGCCTCTGATTTAAATGTAAAATACATCAGTGAAAAGTTCTCACTATACCTGAAAGAGTCTGAGTTTCTGATTTCAAATATCTAAATTTTAAAATGGTCTGTTTTTAATGTAAAAATAATAAAGCCATCTCAACTGATGGTGAGCCTCTTTAACCACTTTCTTTTCATGTTTACCAGATACAAACCATGACAGGTCTTGAACTTCAAAGCAGACTAAAAACTTGCCTAGAAAAGATTAGAGAAAGAAAGTTTCCACTACTTTCTAATTAAATTCTTTGCAAATTTAAAGTATACTTCAGAAGCTTAAAGATACAAAAGTTCAGAAGGTACTAACTTATTAGAAAGATATGGAAGGGAAATTTATCAAAAAAACACAAAGAGATGTGAGAATGCTTCAGCTCAATATGGATTTTAAGTCTAAGTAAAACTATTTCTTTTCTTTTTTAGATTACTGTAGCATATGAAGACTTTCTCTAGCAGTGTTAAAGAAAATTCAGTAGAACATATGTTTCCATTTTTTTCTTCCTCCAATCTAAATACATCACTTTAAAGCAACATTCTTCTTCTAGTTCATTAAAGTCTTGTTAAACAACTAAAATGTGCTGTCTCACAGAGAAGCTGATGTGGCTTTCCATCCTAACACAATACTTGGATCATCAAGCAGTCCTTATCTATTTGCACCAAATTTGGTCTCATGACATGGTCAACTTATGAAAATTTAAAACGACCTCTACTATGATTCATTTCAAAGTCATGCTCTGAATCACCAAGCCAGTGGACAAGATGACACATACTTCGGAAAGCTTATTAAGGCAAAAATACACCCATCATCACAAACAAATAAAAGAACATACAAGTAAACCACGATGACAATTTTCTGAGCATCTCTTATTTATTAGGCAATGTCTGAGAGTTGATCTGTATGGTATCTGTCATACTCCAGTCAATGTTAAGTGGAATGTTAAGTGGAAATTTTTACTTTTCCTTTAACAAATGAGGAAACTAAAGCTATCATGAATGACACTAAATTGCTTTCCCCAAGTCATGGGCTGCTAAGTAAGTATTCAAACCAAGGTTTGAGCCCTTTCATTCAACATTTAACCAATTATCCTTATAGTATGCCAAACTATCTCTTAAGGAATTATTTCTTCCAAGCTATTTCAAAATAGAAGCCTAGCCAATGCTCATGATGAATGATGTATTCAAATAACAACAATGGTAGTATTACTAGTTTTTAAATCAAGCTAGTGACCAAAATTGGATAGCATTTATATTCATCATACAACTTAAAATTATAAAAATTTAAATATCTTTAATTATACTTTCCCATGTCATTTACAAACACTATTAAAATAATCAGCAATTTAGATCTCATAAAATCTGAAACTGTCTATAAGGGAAAACTCTTTTGAAACATTACACTTAATATTTCAATAATGTTAAAAATTGGCTTTTAAAAAGATGAAAATTCTCAGTATGATTTTAGGCAACATGAGCAATTATATATACACTGCTACCAATGAGGGTGTATAGTTCTTAATTAACAAGGCTTTTGACTTGAATTAAGTTGAATTTATCAAAGTAATAATAGTACATTAAAATTCAGCTTTTACCAGGTAAATGCAAACTAGCTAATCTAAGATTGTATATGCCTATTGTGAAAAACACAAAATGAAAATAAATATATGCTTTCCTTTGTCCTAAATTTTCTATCATTAGCATTCTTTACCCTAGAATTTAGGATTATCAAATAAATAATACTTTTGATAACTTGAAGTAATAAGTAAAAAACAATGATTTTTCTCCTTCCTAAATTACATAAGCCTAATAATTTTATTTCAAATTATACTTCCCATCAATAAATATGCAACAACATTTTAAATTCTTCAAGGATATAATGCATATATTATTATGTTTATGTAAACTACAACCATTAAAAAAAAATCTCTGAAACATGAAAAAATATAACTTTATGAATACCAAGTCTAATCATTTTATGAAAAAAGACCCACTTTTTATGCAGGAGACAAATTATAATTTGCATCCTGTGACTATAAAAAAATACCAATTACTTTTGTTATTACAGCTCCAAAGGCCAGCTGTGGACTCTATAACAGAGATTAGTTTTATTCTGATGCATTGAAAAGCACTGATACTAATCTCAGACAAAAGTATTATCATTGGTGAGATGCTGATTACTGATTACAAAGGCTTTTTAAAAATTATTATTATTTAACAAATCTCACAGGATAATGAAATAATACTTACTAAAAATAGTTTCTTTTCTAATATCACTCTGAGGTATCCAAATATCAGAAATAAGATAGAAGCTGCAACAGTTAATAAAAGAATTTGTACTTAGTATCCCAGATGCAATGAATTTGCTGTCGACCGGAGGGGGAAAAAAAAAACTTAATATTAACCCCTAATTTCACCAGTAATTAGTTATATTATTTCGGGCAAGCCATCTAAACCTCTGTGCCTTGATTTATCATTTATAAAAATATAAATTATAATTTAATTGTTTAAAAACCATTTGTTAAGCTGGTATTATGTCTGGGATGTGTTTTGGGAATAAATAGCTGAGTAAAGTAGACACATTAAATTAAATAATCTACATGTTATAAATATTTTAAAATTTTTCCAATATTTTAACATAAGTCATGTATTTAATATCTAAATATTACAATCATGGTATTAAAGATCATTTAAGAAAAAATATTGCTTTATGGGTTGATGGTACTTTGGATATTGTATTTTCCAAAAGTTTGCCCTTTCAGACTTCTAGTCCAGGCAAGATCACACAGATTTGTCTCTTGTTCTATTTTTCCTCCCTACTGCCTTGCTAAGTCCAACTAAAAATACTGGAAATAATGGAAGAGGCAACCAAAGGAGAACTCAGAAGGCTCAAGGTGGGGAAGGGAATTGGTGAGAGATCCCAGGGCAGGAAGAAGGCCCTGGGTTTCTTGACATCCAACCTAGCAACACAAGATTGTGTAGGTAGGCTCTTTTCATCTCTGGATCAACAGGAGTACCGCTAACAATAAGCCTTCAAAAAAAGTGTTCTCCTTCTCCTAGGAACCTAAGACTTCTCCCTTACGTGAAAAAACACAGGACAGCATCAGCAAGGGGGATCCTGCCTCAATAAGTACTCTGCTAGGAAGACCCCCATGGGGTCTGAGTGAGAGTGCCTGCCAAGACCAAGAGACATTGGGTGGTTGGGGGTCAATGGCAGACACCAGCAAAGAGGATCCCACCACAAGCACCCAGGCCAGGAAGGGCTTTCCATCCCCAACAGGCATTGGCATCTGCCACAAAAAGCTCTGGCTTAGGAAGTTCATTTTTTCCCACCAGGCCTGAGAATCCTTCTCTTACCTAGAAATATCAAGGCAGAAGGGGTACAGAGTTTGGCAAGGGATAAGATCTGAACCACAATAAGCTGCCAGGCCCAGAAGTACTCTTCACCCCATCAGGTGAGAGACTTCCTTTCCCCCACGTAGAAGCACCAGGAAGCCCTACCTCAGAAAATCCATTCTGCTTCTCAGACAGAAGTAATAGAGACCACTGGGAGCCCCACTCACTCCAATTACACCAAGGCAAAAAAATAACACCACAGAGCCCCTGAAAATTCCATTGCCCTTGGAACTAGAGCCCACTAACATGGACCAGGACCTGTAAGCTAAACCTAAACAGAGCCAAGGCCTAACAAAATAAAAGATTTAAATAGGATCCAGAGTCCCCTAAAATAAACAGAGGCTCAGGGATCCAAAGGACAAAAACAAAAGACCCTATAAATTGAGGTTAAAGAAGAGTAGGGTCAAAGGAGTATCTGAAAAAAGAATAGCAGAGAATTTCAGAAATTTGGTGAAAAATATAAACCAATGGATTCATGAAGTGAACCCCAAATAAGATAAACCCAAAGAAATACATTTGAAGACAGATCATAATTAAATTCATAAAATTACAGGTAAAGAAAAAACTCTTGAAACAGCCAGAGAGAATCAAAACACTATCTTCAGGCAAACACAAATTCAAAGGAGATCATCCAGTCCTTAGCTGATGGCCTCTCCAGGAACTATATAAGCTAATAGAGCTGCTTCACTTCAAGTCATGCCCTCTTCCTGGGCAGCTCATATCCCATAATTTGGGCATATAAAAGCCTTGTCCCCTGCCCAATGATTGATGCATACAGAGACAGAAAGGCACAGCCCTTGCTCCAACTCAAGACAACTATGAAGGGCCACCTCAGCTTCCCAGATGTTTAACTCACTTTTGTTAAGACAGCAACACAGCTCATCCTGTGTTTTGTTTCCTTCCTCATTCTTTCACAGATTTTTTTTTTTTCAATCCCAAGAATGCTCCCTTATAAATATATTGCATGCTAATCTCTATCTCAAAGTCTGCTTCCCTAGGAACACAACCTGTGACTACAGTCATAAAGGTACTCGATAGCAGAAGAGAGCAGGGCCTGTTACAGGAAACTTTTATGGTTAAATGGAGTAAGTCTTTGAGCACCAACTGTTAGAAACTCTCTTTAGAATGCAGAGCACCTAATGCCTTTTTGCCCTTAGTTTGAGGTCTTAGTTTTCAATCCCAGAGCAACAAGAAAACTCTTCCCTCCATATCTTATTATACTGGTCTAGTCTGAAGCTTTAATAACAAATATTAAATGTTGCTCTAAATTAAAATCCTAATAATTCAATTTTTAAATTAGATGTTAAACCTCCAACAGAGAAAATTCAAATAAATATATTTAGCATTAATGACAATGGTACCAGATTACGGAGTCAATGCTGGAGCAAAGGGAGAAACTGTAAAGCATTCTATAAATTTTTTATTAAAAAAAAATAACCTGGAAGAGCAAACTTATACAGATTTGTTAGAAAGAAGCAAAGAAACAAACTCTTGGACACAGAACTATTCTTACAGTTCTGAATAATGTAAATAGTAAGAGCCTAGCATTTCCTGTATAAATTCTTATATTTTAAGTTTAAAATTTCAAAATTTACTAGCAGTTTACTTTTACTCAATGAACAGTGTTGTGCTGGCTACAGAATTTGCAAAAATCATGTCACCAATCACTTATTTTTTTAATAGAACTCACTACTCTCAGTGTACAGAGATATCAAAACTTACTTCTTACATTTGCAAATGACATATCAGATAAAGGACTAGTATCCAAAATAATTTATCAAACTCAACACTCAAAGAACAAATAATCCAATCAAGAAATGGGCAGAAGACATGAACAGACATTTCTGCAAAGAAGACATCCAAATGCCCAACAGACACATGAAAAAGTGCTCCACATCACTCAGCATCAGGGAGATACAAATGAAAACCACAGTGAGATACTACCTCACACCAGTCAGAATAGCTAAAATTAACAAGTCAGGAAACAACAAGTGCTGGTGAGGATGTGGAGAAAGGAGAACCTTCCTACACCATTGGTGGGAATGCAAGCTGGTGCAGCCACTCTGTAAAATAGTATGGAGGTTTCTCAAAAAGTTTAAAATAGAGCTACCCTATGACCCAGCAATTGTACTACTGGGTATTTACCCTAAAGATACAAGTGTAGTGATCTGAAGGGGCATGTGCACCCCAATGTTTATAGCAGCAATGTCCACAATAGCCAAACTATGGAAAGAGCCTAGATGTTCATCAACAGAAGAATCGACAAAGAAGATGTGGTGTGTGTTTATATATAATGGAATACTATGCAGCCATCAAAAAACAACAATGAAATTTTGCCATTTGCAACAACATGGATGCAACGAGAGGGCATTATGCTAAGGGAAATAAGTCAGTTGAGGAATTTGAGAAACAAGACAGAGGATCATCAAGGAAGGATCAGAAAAATGAAACAAGATGAAACCAGAGAGGGAGACAACTCTTAAGAGACTCTTGGTCTCAGGAAATAAACTGAGGGTTGCTAGATTGGAGGCAGATGGGAAGGATGGGGTGGCTAAGTGATGGATATTGGGGAGGGTATGTGCTATAGTGAGTATTGTGAATTGTGTAAGACTGATGATTCACAGACCTATACCCCTGAAACAAATAATACATTATATGTTAATTAAAACAAAACAAAATAAAACCTACTTCTTAACTGATCCCAAATTTTGTATATTTTCAGTGAACTCCTTAGAATCTCAAGGCTTACTATTTGCTTCACTGCATTATAGCTCCCTCTCCTCCTGTGCATTTGAACTCCTGGTCATTTAATTAATGCTACTTGCCATACCCCTCCATCAGCCAAACTCAGTCTAACCTTAATAATCCCCTTCCTGCTTCTCAATTCCTTAGACATGCTGAGCCACTGCAGAAGGATTATTCTGACTTCAACTCCCATTGCCTACAAATCATGTCCATCTCCTCCGTGGTACTCGAGAGACTGATGGCCTCAATAATGCACTGGCCTGAGCTGACTCAACCCACAGTCAATTCGCAATGATTCTGCCACTGAACAGTTGGACAGACACAGCCAGTGACACCGAACTTAATATGTTAAAATAGAGTGAATTAGCTAAATAGGAACAATCTAATAATGGTCTAACCTCCTCATCTTTCTTACTAAGAAATGTTACTTTGTATTAAAACACATATTCAACTTTCTTAATATTCGTACATGACTCATCTTTAGCAGAATTACAGTAAGACCAAGAAATAGCTGAAAAAGTGGATCGTTAGATGAGAAAAGGTAATAAATGAAGGTTCCTATATAATCTACAAACTGATTAGTTGCTCAGGAATCCAAACTAGATAGCACAAGATTGCTTAATACTGGGGAAACACCATATTTAGTGTTAAAAGAATTTGAAATGATAGTATGTTTTCTTTCCATTTCTAGACTTTAGTTCTAATAAACACAACCTCAATAATTTGTTTTTATAAAGTAAAAGGTATTTCTAGTTGATAATTTTTAAAAATAGGAGAATAAACTCCAAAAGAATCTATGATAGATATATTTAGCAGTTGGTTCAACTTAGCTATTTTAAAGTTGTTAGTCTTAAATTTTTTAAAGCATTTTTAAGATATTGGCTTATTTAGTGATTCGGCTCTGCTTTTATTCAAATTGATCTTCAAACCAAACTTCTTTGGAGACTCTTACCTTAAGGCCCTGACCTGCCTTCCCAGCATCCTCATACCACCTTGCTAGCCCCTCAAAAATTCCAAACGCACACCAGCTTCCCTCCTCTACACACACACACACACACACACACACACACACACACTCACCCACTCACTCTCACCCACCCATAGGCACATATACACACAGACACCCAAAGTCTCCTGCCAGGCAAAGTTAGCTCACCAGAACTACCAAATAAACACCAAGACCCTTCACCACTTTACAACTTGGTATGAGCAGTCTTTCTGCTTTCACCTGCCCCCCACCACACACCCAGGAAAACATCTATTTAAGGCCCACTTCAAATGTCATTCCCTTTATGACAACTTCTCTGACTATCAGGCACAAATACATACTTTCTTCTGAGGGTTCATGGCAATGAAAACAAGCTTTTCTACATTTCCCCCATAAAATTGTAATTAACTTTTTCTGAGTCCTCTCCATTCAACTATGAACTTTCCAAGGGCAAGGATTATGATTTATTCATCTCTTTTCACCCAGTGCCCTCATCAATAAAATAGGTTATCTTCCAGTATACGATTGTGAGGATTAAGAAAATTAACTAAAGCACTTAGCTGCATTTAAAAAAAAGTGTTCAACATACATTAAAAAATTTTTTTTCAGTATTAAAAACAATGCTTATTTTGTAGTATGCATTCTATAAATGCTTAAGAAATGAATAAAACATGAATAAACAAATAATTGTTTTAAAAATTCATTTCAAACAGAGCTAAATAAAAATCAAACTAAAAATATGAATGTGATAATCCTTATCATTACAAAATTAAACACTTCTTAAAAGGATTGAGCAGAATGCTTATTCCAAATACCAATCAGTTACTAGATAGTTACATACAGAGGAAAATGAAAATATTAAAATAAACTAGAATTATAAAGAACTTTATTAAATAGAAACTCAAGATTTGTTGAAACTCTCCTTAATGTTAATTAAGATTTCCTGAGTCAGTACTTAAGAAAATGTTTTTAATAACTAAACATAGGCTAATAATTGTCTGTCTTGCAAATTCTAAATCATTTAAATAATGCTAAATATCACAGCAAACAAGAAAATAATAATGCTGATTTTACTTCTTTTATTCCCTGAGTTTTTCCTGAGCAAAAATAATTGATTATTTTGGGGGCACCTGGTGGCTCAGTCAGTCAAGTATCTGACTCTTGATTTCAGCTCAGGTGGTGATCTCAGGGTTATGAGATCAGGCCCAGCATGGGGATGGGCTCTCAGCCCCGAGTTTGCTTGAGATTCTCTTTCCTTCTCCCTTTGCCCCTCCCACTCCTGATCTCTCTCTCTCTCTCTCTCTCTCTCTCTCAAATAAATAAATATATCTTTAAAAAATAGTTTATTATTTTGAAAGCCTTAACATCCATTTTGTACATATTTTCAAGATTACTCTAATAAATTAATCATCTTTAGAGAAGGTTTTTCATGTTTTCCCCTCATTAATGTTTCTCCTAAGGTAGACTCTTGTTTTAGACAACTATATGGGAATCTCAGAAGGTATTCCCGAGGTCAGTGGTACTATCATTTATGGTTTATTTAATGTTCTTATACTTGAATTCATGAAGTAATGAAACAAAAATTAGTAAAATTATCATGCACTTTTTTCTGCACTTGGAATACTGTGCCATATGTCAGGATAAAAGTGTCACCAATTAATAAAGGCACCAAAGATCTTACTTAGAAGGATAATTCCAAATGTCACTAATGCCCCAGAAACCCTCCAAAATAACTGAAACCCATTAAACCTCACTTATAAGGCATAATACAAGTATTTAAACAAGAAAAAATTATTGAGGCTGTCATTCAGGATGTCAAAAATCCATCAGCTCTATGAAATAATTCCTTAAAATTTTGAGTTTAATATTTATAATTTTCATAGATTAAAAACCTACAGTAAAAAATGTAAATCAGTAAAATTACATGCCATTTTTTTCTTTTTTGAAGGGGAAAATTTCAAAGCCAAGCAACTAACTTTTTAAAGAAAACTGTATCTCCTAGATAAATAGATAAATAATACACACAAACATATATAAATCTGGTTATATATGTAATATTTATATATAACATAGATAAATACATTTTAGATATGTTCATATATACATACATAATTTACTTAGAATATTAATATACAAGTTTATGTACTTTTCTTAGAAGTCATCTTTTTTGTGTAAATGTATACAGGCATACCTTAGAGATAATGTGGGCTCAGTTCCACATGACTCCAATAAAGTGAATATTGTAATAAAGTGACTAAACTGAATTTTTTGGTTTGCCAGTGCTTAAAGTTATGTTTATACATTACACAGTATTGTAGTTTACTAAGTGTCTAATAGCTTATGTCTTAAAAAATGTACATAAGCGTAACTTAAAAACACATTTTTGCTAAAAATGTTAACCATCATCTGAGCTCACAGGGAGTCTTAATCACTAATCACAGATCATCAAAACAAATATAGTAAAAACGAAGTTTGAAATATTGCAAGAATTATCAAAATGTGACACAGAGACACCAAGAGAGAAAATGCTGTTGGAAAAATATTGCCAACAGACTTCTTGATGCAGGGCTGCCACAAACCCTCAATTTGTTAAAAAAAAACACAGTATCTGCAAAGTGCGATAAAGTGAAACACAATAAAACAATGTATGTCTCTATATATATCAGAATTCTCATTCCCATGATCTAAAAAGATTGGATCATCTGCCTTCCTTTGAATAATATAAATTTTTAAAAGTAATTTTACTGCAAGGCCAATCAATTGAATTCTCTGCTTGAGCCCCTAAGTAATCATTTCAAATGAACATACAAAAAAGCCTTAATTTAAGAAATATCTAAAGGAAATAGGAAATTTTATTAAGAATAGCCCTTACAAATGTCTTATCTGGCATGATCAGAGTTCCTAGGTTAGATACCTTCTTCTTTTGATAAGTCACCTTAAAATAGGTTCTAAGGGATATCTAGACATCTGTATCTACATACCTATATATCTATATATAGATCATGTGTATGCATATATAATCCTTAAATCATCTTTAAAGTATAATACTTGCAATATTTCTTATTATTAACCTATATTAATTAATCTGGTTCCTTATAAAGTATGTAAAATGGCCAACAACTCAAAAGATTCTTAAGAACATAAGCAAAACAAAAATTTATCCCTGGTTTTTCTCTTAAATTATCTCAAAATATAACTTAAATAACTCAAGTAAACTTAAATATATAAACCCAAATTATGGCTATTCCTCACTCAGAAGAATATTGGAATTAAAATAATATTTTAAAATAATAATGACTAAAGTGATAAATGAATTCAACTTATTTGCTTATGCATTCATCATGCCTTAAAGTAGGGGCTAGTTCTTATTTCTAGTAAAGTCATGTCTAATTTACAAAGCATATCATATAAGAGATGCTTAATAAATATTTGATGACTAAAAGAATAAATGAAAGGATGAATGGCCTGATGAAGAAATGAGGACTCTAATGAATGCTTATCGTCAGAATCCACGACTGAAAACCACTCATATGGACAGTTTGTCAAGGCTGCAACTTTGTGCAGTAGCAGTGTGGAAGAGCTGAAAACACTGGACTCAGTGTTATAAGTAAGTCCCTATCTCTTTGCCTAATTAGCTGTGTGGCCATAGGGTTTTTACCTAACCTCTCCGAGTCTCAATTTTTTTTGTCTGTAGAGAATTAGTTTAACACCCGTTCTCTCCATCTCGTTGGATAACACATAAAATTCACCACAAAATTCAACTTTTCTGTGTATTTGAAACTTTTCATAACAAAACCCTGGAAAAAAAGAAAAAATAACATCTTCCAAATAAAGAGTTTCAATAGACTTTTACCTCAATTGTTAAAAATATAAAAACATGCCTTCTGAGTAGTTTCACATAAATAAAAACAATACCTTCCCACTAACCACATATTTGTTATCTAGAAGACATTTGAAAGAGTTTTTTTTTTTATTTCTAAGGTTTTTAAGTGTGCTAATACTCTCATATGACACATATCATCTCTCATAACAGGATTACATAATAAGGAAAGCATTTCCAAATAGCTATTTTCAGAATGCTCTCTCAATGGGTTCTTTTTAAAAAGCGCTTACTTTTTCACTAATTCCTATAACATTGACTTACTGTGTTTGGGATAATTAAGTATATTCCTGGTTTTTCAAGCTAACTGCTTTCTGACAACCACTGATCCTGTCACAAAAAGGTCAACCAAGCTGAAACTTTGCTTTTATGTAAATCTATGTAACTCATCTTAAACAACATTTTTCAGTAATTTGTCATCAGAAAACCTACAGACCACCATGTAATTAAAAATATTTTCTTGGTCATTCCTCATCTCATTAAAAAGTATCCTAAGGATCCGAATATTTTAAAATCTCCATTGCATAAAATTAACCACATTAATGGCATCTAATAGCATATGAATCATAACATGTTGCAATAATTAGAAAGTTAATAAATTACTGTGTCAATGACTTTGGATTATGGAATTCTCACTCTTCATTTGAAACCTTAGCATTTCATATCAGCTCTGGATATCAAATATTAGTAAACCTTTCTTTATCCCTGGCTTTTAAAATGATATAAATAGGAATAGCAATTCCAGGATTTCTCCCCTCTTGTCATTGAGATGTATTGTATACCTTGCTATGAACACCACTGATGGATCACCATGTCCTACTTGTACCCACAAAAAAGGTATCTTAGAAAGTCCTCTTGGTATAAAGTAACATATCTTCCTGGATCTCCTCATTGGATCCCTAAGAAAATGGTGTAAATTATAAAAAATGTGATTACTCTGTGGTGTGTGTGGCTGGATTCGTGTGTGTACGTGTATGAATATACAGACCCAACTAGGATAGGAGTATAAATGGATAGAGAACTTCACTGACAGACACAGAAGTTCTGTCTAAATAGCAGAGTTGGAAAAGAAAGGGAATGTTGTGTCTTAACAAGTTCAAAGGTATGTCTTTAAAATTTTCTAAACATTTACAGAATATCTCTACTGCACCAGTGTCAAAATGGAAACCAGTATAAGCAAACCCAAACAGCCTGGACAAAATTCAGTCTGTTATATGAAAATGCCCTAAAACTGTGCTGATAATACACTACATTATCATCATTCAGGACCAAAACTAAGAAACAAAAAACAAAATGGGTCACTGAATAGATCTCTTACTTAAACTTCTGTCTTCTCACAAATGGAAGCATTCAGAACACCATCTTGAAATAGAAGTAGGAAGATAAAGGTCCCTGAACTCCTCATCCTCTGATTCTATAAAAGCACATTTAACAAACTCCTCCTGATTACAAGTGCTTGACACATAGTATTAAACAAACTACACTGTATAATGCTGAGGCCATAGAAAACTGGTAGCAGCAAAGTGGAGACTCAAGTAGAGGGTTATTAGGGAGCCAAACATACCAGTTGCAAAATAAAGCTGACAGAAAACTAGACAGTAAAACTGAAAACCACAGAACCAGATGGTAATACAGTATCCTAAGGGCAGCTCATAAATGATGGTCCCGAGACATAAATGAAAAACCCATTATATTCAGCACTATTTGTTTAAGAAGGCATGGAAGTGGATAATACATTTTAGAAAGATTTCCATTCAAAATAGCTAACATTTTTAAATGTTTCCCTTCAATCTGTAGTCTAGATTTCATGAGTGAATGAATAAAAGCTTAGATATCTCTAACTGTAAACAGAATTCTAAATTTGGTTAGGAAGGCTGCTCCCCACAATCTTTCAATGATTCTTCAAAATTAGCTGAAGATACTTCTTTGGGCTTATGTGTCTTTAATCATGAATGATGAGCTCCTTTTGAAGCATCTGAATTGCTTTTAGTAGGATCTGCAGTCATTCTGAACAAATTATAAAACAGCGTTGAAGAAATAATGTGCTACGCCATACTAATGCATTCCTAACTTCAGTAGATTAAGTGAAGATGATTATAAAAGTGAAATGTGTAACCTTATTCACTCCTGGGATCTATTATTGAAAGATTAAGAATGAAACTAAAATCTTTTCAACACTCGTGAAAGGCTATTATTTGAGGCTGTTTTTTAAAGTTAATTATATAAAATATCTACTAACAGCAAAGACATCCTTATTAATATGCTATTATCTGACAGAGAATATATCTGAGCCATAATTTTGATTATGATCTTAGGGAAGCAAGAGAATTCTTTAATTCACATATTTAATAGAGTCACTGAAAATTTGTCTTTTATCATTCCTCACCTAAACTCCATAATAAATTATTGTTTAAGCATTGTTTCTCAAAGATTGAGATCTATGATGATTTTAGATCATACATGGAGACCATTTATTTTATTTCAATAGATTTACATTTATTATTAGGTATTAAAAGAAATACAGCTAGTAGCTGCAACCCATAAGTTCATGGGTATTATTACTTTAAAAGAAGTTATCTTTTAAAAATAAATCAACCTCAAAAAATAAATAAAAATTTTAAAAAATTAAAATAAATCAAATTGGAGTGCCTGGGTGGCTCAGTTGTTTAAGTACCAACACGTGATTTTGGCTCAGGTCATGATCTCAAGGGGGTAAGATAGAGTCCTGCGTTGGGCTTTGCGCTGGGCGTGGAGTCTGCTCTCTCTCTCTCTCTCTGTCTCCCTCTGCCCCTTACTGCCCCCACTCAGGTGTGTGCACTCTCTCTAAAATTATTGCTTAATTAATTAATTAATTCAACTTAAAGTTCTTTTAAAGGAATATATTATTATTTATTTAAATAATATCAAATAAATCTGTATAGTTTATAATTGGTTTAAAAATGAGTGAAGTTAAGAAAACAGGATGTATTCTATTGCCTTAGAAAGTAAGCATGCCCTACTATGTGGGATATAATTTATAGTTACTTACAACTACTATTTACATTTTCTACAGATTAAAATACTATCAATAACTCTTGTCTTATCAACTCACTTAAAAGCTCAGTTACCCCAGGATCAGGTAGAGTGCTTTCACAAATACAGACTTCATGTATGTTGGTTTAGATTTGCCTCTGAGTAGCTTATAGATGTTGATGACAGCATCTCCTTCTTTGGCCAATCAAAGTCAGCCTATCTGGTCTTTTACTCAGTAGATTTCTGAGTTTACTGCCCATGAGTTAGTCGTTAATACAAAATAGAATTGTAGAGTACCTCTGAAGAGTTTGGGCTTTTTCGTTAAAAGTCTGTTATACCCATGAACATACAGTGAGAGCACCTATAGTTTCTAATTTAACAGATATTGAACTTACTAACCATGTCATACATAAGATTTTATCTATTATAAAATATTTGAAAAACTGAGATGCTAATTGTTAATACATAATATTTCCTGGATACACCTTGAAGGAGTGTGTAGAGCAAAGTTGTGTTTGTAAATGTATATGCCATTAGCAGTTACCAACATGAGATGCACAACAAAATGATCAAGTGATGGAATGGTATCATAGAAAGAGTGTAGAGCCTGAACAAAGAGACCACAGAACTCTTCCACCAATTAGCTAAGTGGCAGGGACAAATCATTTAATTTCTCTGACCCTCAACTTCCTCAATGAGAAGACTGCTTACATTAAAAAATTTCTGATAATGATTAAAGATGTCAGAGTAGAAGGAGAAAAATTTCCTGGTTCTGAAATTACTGAGAAACTAACCCACAAATATTACAACTTAATACATGCTTCTGCTTATGCAAGAAAAATATCCCCCCTTACATATGTCACTGTTAATAAAGATTTCTGATACTTGCAGGTGAATCTATTCATCACTGAGAAAACAACAACAAAAAAATCACAAGGAAAAGAATCAATACACATGACTATATAAAAATGTTAACAAAAAAGTTAACAATTGTTAACTCTTGCTAGAAGTCCAATAAATTCTTATTTTATAAGAAGATAGCATTTCTTGTCTAGCAGATTACCAAAAATGATGGTTTTAATTAGAACTACTATAGATGATCATGGTTTGGTGAAATAGGCACTATCATACATCGCTAATAACAATGTGAAATTTTGTGATACTTTCAAAAGGCAATTTAGTGATGAGCATCAAAATATCAAAAACATAACAATAGGAGTTTGGTTGAGTAAATTAAGGTATGAAAATCTTTTCTAAATGGCATATAAATATTGAATTATAAGTTATATATTTTAAGAATGACCAATCATATCCTGTTACGTGAAAGAAACAGAATATAAAATTATACACATATTGACCATGAATATAATTTTTTAGATTACCTGAGAAAAATAGGAGAAACTGTTCATAACAGCATTGTTCGGGTAGTGGATATATGGGTAATTTCCTTTCAACATTTATAAAGTTCTAAAATTTCCATTTAGGAAGAGGAAACCTCTACATTCTACTTTTAAAGTAATATAAAATAAGAGGAAGAGGGAGAATGAAGGTTGTTTATATCCCTGACATTCAAAACATCAATGGATCCATGTACTCAGAGCATTGATCAACCTCCCATCACTGACGCGCGTTGCTTATGCCTTAGTTTCATGGGGTTAGGAATGCAAAGACAGATAGATGACAACAGAATTCCTCAGCAACTGTTTATATAATGAAATGAGATGAACTGGAATGACAATATACAAGGTAAGACAGAAAAAAAATGCCTTAACACAACACAGCCCAACAGTCCAAAGCTGCAGGTTATAAGAAAATGACAGCAGTGATCAAAGATAGATGGCACCACTTCAGGTGATGTAGGCACAAGCATCAGAGAGGAACCATAGCTCTTAAACCACTGACAAATTATAAGCATCCTCAGTACTGACTTCTAAGTCACATGAAGGCCTCGGTGGTCTGATGTCCACCAGAATGCAGTAACTCCGTTAGCACTGACATCAATAAATGCAGATGGACATGATTTTCATGTCACAACAGAAAAAAGCTTTGTCTGCACTAGAGCATATCTTTCCTTTAAAAACCCTGTTTTCAGAGTTCGGTATTGTATTTCTCACTTCTTAGCTGAGATTTAGCCATGTGACCTTCAAGAGATTACTAAACTTCTCTGGGGTTAAACTTCGTCCCCAATGAAATATGGAGAGACTCTCTATTCTGCATAATTTTTACAGGAATCAAATATGCAAGTGGACGTCATAATTCAAGCTAAACGATGGGCACTTGGAAATGTTATCTTCCTTCACACTGAAAACTGGCAATCTTTAAAACGTCACAGAACAAATGCCATGAATATTCCTCTCATATCCTTTGGCTTCACCACCTTATTGCACAGAGTCCTACTTCCAAAGTCAATACCTGAAAATCTTGACCTGAGAGCTTTCTTTGGCCTTGAGACCCTGCTTTGCTGTCCCTACAGTGGTCTGGAAGTGCTGCAGAATCAATGTGCCGTGGGAAAATCCCTCAACTAACTACTAGTGGAAGTATATGACAAAATCTCCCAGATTTCTGTCCATTGATATAATAACCCAAACACACAGGCTCTGCATATGCTCCCAGAGTTACCTGTCAGACGTCAGATTAAGCTCTAGTCACCTAAAGTGGCAAGTTCCTTGGTAAGTATCTTTTTCGTCCTCCTTCCCTCCCTTGTCTCACACCTCACCATGGCCTCTACCAGTATGTCCTGGGATCATCTCCCACATAAACTCCTCCACTCAAATCCTTCTCTCAGGATGTAATTTGGGGATAACCCAAATTAAATGACATATTCATTATCTCATTTGCCTCCCCCCATATCTATTTTACTCTTTGGGGATATGAAACTTGCATAATATAAGAGTTCTACCTTTTCCAGCCATCTTGTCTATTACCACAAAAGGGTTTTCATGTTCTAGTCAAGCCATTTCTTTACAGGCATACCTTGGAGATACTGCAGGTTCAGTTCCAGACCACAAGAAAGCAAGCCAAATAGATTTTTGTTGTTGTTGCTTCCTAGGGCATAAAAAATGGCACACTGATTGTTTCTTCCTTTCATGAACAATTGATGCTGTTTGATAGCATTTTACCCACAGTAGAACTTCTTTCAAATCTGAATTTTTCTCTCAAACCTTGACATTTCTTTATTAACTAAGTTTATGTAATATCCCAAATCCTCTGCTATTATTTCAAAAGTCTTCAAATCATTTTCATCGGAAGCAGATTCCATCTCAAGGAACTACTTTCTTTGCTCATCCATAAGAAGTGACTCTTCATCCATTCACGGTTTATCATCACAATT
Organism: Enhydra lutris kenyoni; assembly: GCF_002288905.1. Taxonomy (NCBI): domain Eukaryota; kingdom Metazoa; phylum Chordata; class Mammalia; order Carnivora; family Mustelidae; genus Enhydra; species Enhydra lutris. The sequence continues at coordinate 39,471,042 of NW_019154090.1, read as the reverse complement.
ACTTCTTCCGCTTTAGTCTTGAACTCCTCCAAATCATCCAGGAGAGCGGAAATCAGCTTCTTCTAAATTCCTGTTCATACTGATATTTTGACTTCTTTGTATGAATCACTTATATTCTTAACAGCACTGAAAGTGGTGAATCCTTTCCAGTCAGTTTTGAATTCACTTTGCCCAGACTCATCAGAGGAATCACTATGCCAGAGGTAGCCTTATGAAATGTATTTTGTAGATCATAAGACTTGAAAGTTGAAATTATTCTTTGATCCATGGGCTGCAGAATGGATATTTGTGTTAGCAGGTACAGTAACATTTATCTGATTGTGCATCTCCATCAGAGATCTTGGTAGCCAGTTGGATGGTCAATGAGTAGTCATATTTTGAGGAAAATCTTTTTTTTTTTTTTTTTTTTCCCCGAGGAGCAGTTCCCTGGAGTGGGCTTCAAATATTCAGTAAAGTATGTTATAAAGAGATGTGCTATTATCCAGGCTGTCTTGTCTCATTTATAGAGCACAGGCAGAGCAGATTTAGCATCATTCTTAAGAGCCCTTACCAGAATAGCCAATGAATATTGGCTTCAACCTCAAGTCACCAGCAGTATTAGCCCCTAACAAGAGAGTCAGTTTGTTCTCTGAAGCCAGGCATTGGCTTCTCCTCTGAAACCATGAAAGTCATAGATTGCATCTTCTTCCAATAAAGACTGTTTGATCTACATTGTTACTCTGCTGTTTAGTATAGTCACCTCCATTTATTATCTTCACTAGACCTTCTGGATGACTTGCTGCAGTTTCTACATCATATTTGCTGCTTCACCTTGTACTTTTAGGCAGAGACAGCTTTTTTCCTTAAACTTCACGTGCCAACAACCTATGCTAGCTTCAATCTTTTCTTCTGCAGCTTCTTCACTAATCTCAGCCTTCAAAGAATTGAGGAGAGTTAGGGCCTTGTTTTGGATTAGGTTTTGCCTTTAAAGAACATTGTGGCTAGTTTGGTCTTCTATCCAAACCATTAAAGCTTTCTCCATATGAGCAAAGAGACTGTTTCACTTTCTTATCATTTGTATATTCACTGGAGTAGCATTAGTTTCCTTCAAGAACTTTTCTTTTGCATTCATAATTTGCCTAACTGTTTGACACAAGGAGCCTGCCTTTTAGCCTATCACGGCTTTCAACAGGTCTTCCCCACCAAGCTTAGTCATTTCTATCTTCTGATTTAAACTGAGAGACATGTGACCCTGAACACTCAGGGGCCGTTGTAGACTTATTAACTGGCCTAATTTTAATATGGATGTTTCTCAGGGAATAGGAAGGGCTGAGGAGAGGGACAGATGATGGAGGAAGGTGGGGTGGTAGTCAGTGGAGCAGTCAAAACACACGTAACATTTATTAATTAATTTTGTCATCTTATATGGACATGGCTCATGAAACCCAAATAATTACAATGGTAACATCAAAATCACTGATCACAGATCACCATAATAAATATATTAATAATGAAAAAGTTTGAAATATTGTGAGAATTACCGAAATGTGACACAGAGACATGAAGTGAGCGCAAGATGTTAGAAAAATGGCACTAATGAGTTACTTGATGTGGGGCTGCCGCAAACTTTCAATTTGTAAAAAATGCAGTACTGCAAAGCATAATACAGCAAAGCACTATAAAACAAGACATGCCTATACTCCTACTTTTGTGTCTCTGTTTATGTTCTTAGCCCACTTGGCATTCCACTCCACTCCCTAACTTCTTTCTCTTTTTAACATCCTCAATAATAATTACTCTTCAGGTATTTTTCAAACTTAAGTGTAAAAATGTTTCTGAGCCCTAAATGTCAGCTTTAGGTATAATTATATAGTAAACTCTTATTTAAATACATACGAACTTAAAATGATATAAATTTCTTCTGTTCATAACATTTAGGCAACTATGAATGAAAGCAAAGTTACAAATAAAATACTAAAATTAAGAAATCAATAAAATTCAAATTAATGTTAACTCAATACAATTTTTTTCTTCTGTTAAATACTTTCATGGAAGATGTGGCTTTGGTGCAGGCCCTTAAAGGCCTGGTGTGTCTATCTTCCTGTGAGCTGTGAGATGAAAAGTGTCTCTCCCCCTTTTCTCCATTCTACTTAATGTGAAAGCTTTACCTCTCAGTTTTGCACTCTGTTTTTGATATTTGCTTCCTAAAATAGTGTCATTTGATATGAAATTGGCTTCTGTTCTATTCTTATTAGCACAGAGAGAACTTCTTATCACCAACGTGCTTATACACAAAAGCAAACAGGGTCATTGTCCTGGGCTCAGTTACAAGATGATTTGGACTATATATACTTTCTTTTTTGTTTTATTTATTTATTATTTTTTAATTATTTTTATTAAAATATAATATATTATTTGCCCCAGGGGTACAGGTCTGTGAATCATCAGGCTTACACATTTCACAACACTCACCATAGCACATACCCTTCCCAATGTCCATAATGCAGCCATGCTATCCCTACCCACCCACCCCCAGCAACCCTCAGTTTGTTTTGTGAGATTAAGAGTCTCTTATGGCTTGTCTCCCTCCCGATCACATCTTGTTTCATTTTTTTCCTTCCCTACCCCCCACAAACCCCTGCCCTGCCTCTCAAATTCCTCATATCATAGAGATATAAGATAATTGCCTTTCTCTGACAGACTTATTTCACTCAGCATAATACCTTCTAGTTCCATCCATGTTATTGCAAATGGCAAGATTTCATTTCTTTTGATGGTTACATAGTATGTATGTATATATACATATATATGTATATATATATATATATCAATTTCAAAAGAAATTGTATATATATACACTTATAATAATGTCACAAAAATAAGGACACAGTATTTTTAAATTACATTTAGAAACACTGAGATACATCAAACAAGTAGCAACTCTTAAATACTGCCATCATCTATTAATCCTCTTTTATATATAATATTTCAATATCTTCTCATTAGGAACCTAGAATGGACCCCATTCTCTTGCATGGAATTTAAGATCTTCTGCAATACGCCTCCAGTCTTTGCAAGGCTTCTGAGCCATGTCCAATCTACTACAATATACCTGAGAAAACTTCCTTCTTGAGTTATACCCTACTTACACAATTCCTTTTAACCTGTAATGATCCTTCACAAACTGAGACATTACAGTGCAGCTACAAAGAACATAGGCTTTGAACCAAACACACCTGGATCCTAGATACTGGTTTTGACACCTATTGGTTATTTGATTTGGACAAGCTGCTTACATTTCCTGAACTTCTAATCAGAAAAATGAAAACAAAATAACTATCCCAAGAAGACTTTTAAATATAATTTCAGAAAAGGCTTATAGAGTACCTAGACTATCTTATCAATAAATAATAGCTATTAATATTTTGTAATTTTTAATACTTTTAGTTAGAATGAATAATTTCCTCACCATTATTATCACTCAGTATTATTTATATTCCACATTTGACATTCATATCATTAGACATAGTATTGGGACTGTATACATATTTCACAACCAGCCTACATGCCATGAGTTTAAACATTCAAGTTAATTGTCTCAGAGCTTAACAGAATTCCCAAGATGAGACAGAACTCAATAAAAATTCTCTGAATTTAGTTGAACTGAATTCTAAATCCTTGTGGTGCCAAGCATAGCCCTAAGAACTTAGTAGATGCTCAAAAAATGCCCATTGGTTGATCCATTATGTGACATGATCCAAGGAAGACCCTGAAAACAAATGCTATGCCAGTTTCAAAAAAAAAAAAGAAAAGAAAGGAAAATCTGTTCCGTTCTCTGGTTTTGAGCAACTCTTTCAACTGAGAGTCATGGAAAAGTCAATGTGTCAAACTTTTAACATATATTGAAGCTATCCCTTCTTTTTTCCAAGGACTCAGATAAAGAAAGAAAAAAGCACAGGAAAAAAAAAACCTACTCATTAAGCAGTCTCATGGTCACATAAGACATAGAAACTGTCTATGCTTTCTTCAGCCTCTTCATCTAAAATCTCAACTTTCATAATGACCACAGAAAAGACTCTCTGAGTGGTGGATTGAATTTATAAATTTATAATAATTCTCAAATTGCCTGAAATTTAAGGTACATACCAATCAACCATCAATCAATGAATTCAGTAATAGCTTTCTTACCCTTTAAAAAGCAGAAAAGTGATACATGGAAATATCAATATGGAATTAAGAATCAGTGATGCTAGAAACTCCATATTTACTGCAGAGCAACATTTTCCTTGTATGGTATAATGAAATATAATCATGGAATGTAAATCATGGGATGTAATCCAAAAGGAGCTTTATATTTGTCTCCTAATGTCTTTTTTTTTTTTCTCCTAATGTCTTTTTAAAAGATACTCACTGGGGTGAGTTTTTCCCTTACCAGTGAATGAAAACTCTAACAGGCTCTATATTTCTAGGCAGTTTTAGGCAATAGAAAATTGCTTAGTTGTAGAACAGTCTCAATTCAGCAAATAAAAGTTTTAGTCTAAAACATTAAACAGTACTTTTATCTTCATTCAAGGGCTAGACTACCCTCTCTCCTCCCCTAGCTAGGGACTACAGTAAACTGACTTCCCTAGAGTCTAAACAAAAGAAGAAGAAAAAGAAAGGGGAGATACAAAGTTCTCCCTTGACAGCTACTTTTATAAAATGGTTTCTCACTCTCTTGGCCTTGTAGGTACATAAATATATCTCTCCATCTCTCTGACTCTTTCTCCCTTCCTCCCTCCCTGTCTTGCTGACATTTTCTTGAGTTCTCAGACGCTCCCTTTCTGAGCAACCTTGGACTGCAACTCCAGTGATATGGACTGATCCACACTATTCCTCCACCAGCTGATTCCTCCTCAGTCCCCGATTCCTGGCAGTCCACTTCTCAGACTCCACTGGCATTCCTTTGCTTTTCTGCGCAATCTTCTCAAGCAGGGTCAAAATTATTCAGTACAACCATCTCTCCTTCCCTGTGTTCCCAATCTGTCCCTGAAGATTCACATATTTTTATCCCATTTAGAGTAGAATTCGGTTACCCAGACAAAACTTTCCACTTAGTTTCTGAAGGCCATTTTAGCAAGGCGTTCACTTTCAGATACCTCAGGTAGGCTTCAGACAGCAGCTAAATGTGCTCCTCAAAGTCCAGAGGAGTCAAACACCTCCCACACCAAGAGATAATAGGTGGCAAATAGCACCGCTATTTTCTAAAGGGAACATCCTCACCATATCCTCTCTAACCTCTAACATTAGTCCTTTTTAATATTTTTTGTGGAAGATGGAATCTAGTAGTTGAATATTTCCTTTGGAAATATTCATCTTCATATTACTGTTGGGCCCGTTATCAAAGGAACGAGACTGAGACAAAGCAAAAGTTATGCAAAGCCTTATTCTATGCCAAGCATTAGAAGTTAGACTGACCAGCCATGGGAATGAGGCTGAGACAAAGTGAAAGTTATGTAAAGCTTTATTCTATGCCAAGAATTAGAAGTCAGAATGACCGGCCAGGGCCACCTCCGAAGAGAGCGACCACCCCTTGGTCTTACAGGCTAGTTTTATAGGGCACAACCGCAGACATCTACATATGTGGCTTTGGCTGATTGGATGTCTCCAACCTGTGTGTTTTAGTAACGGTTACCCGGAACCAATACTAGTAACTGCTGAGGTGTTTATTAAACAACAAAATGGCCTTGTTTTAGGTATGTGTTTTAGCAATAGTTACCCGGAACCGGTATCAGTAACTGCTGAGGCATTTATTAAACAACAAAATGGCTACCTAGGCAACATGGAGTCACTATGGCTAAGTAGGCCCAGGCAGGCCCTAGGGGTTTAACAGGTTTTAACATGGAATTGGCCCCAACATTACAACTCATATTGGTATTTAATGTCTATGGTATCTTGGTGGCTCAGATGAAACTAAAAAAATAACTTTCTGCTGCATTAGCATAAAATTTATTGGCTTTGTTTTCTTCACACAGAGTATCACTAATGGCTGGTATTATACAAGTATATAGATTGTTTATATCTGTGCCTCTTTTTGTAAGGGAGTTCATTATAATTCCCGTACAATTTGCAGTGTTGTTTGGTGAAACACTTTTTAATTAGGAGAGTTAAGAACTGTGAAAAGTGCCCATGATGAAATGCTCAGAGAGGATTTTACACAAACAGGGCTATATTTTTTCACTCCATCCTTTAGCCTCACACTGTTACTCTATTTGGGTGCAATGGTCTAGAATTCAGAGGCCTTGAGTCATTCTGGTTAGGAATTAAGGAAATAAATGTTGAGGTCAAATTATCAAATGAAGGTCATCTGAAGTGGGAGTAGGGGAGCCAAGGGTCTCCTCCATGTATATCCTGAATCCTTGAGATGCAATATCATGTGGAAAATTTTTTCTAACTCCCTTCAAAACTTGGGAGGCAAGAAAATATGCTTGTGAGGTAGATGGGCTGAGCTATTGGACAGCTTGGTTAAACCTTAACCCTTAATAGATGGTGACACTAGACAGATTAACTTTTCCTTACTCTAATTTTCTCAATAAAGTGGGGATAATAACTGTCCTACCCTACAAGTTTGTAAGAATTTAAAAATACAAACAGTGAAAAGGAGAAAGCATTATTATTATCATTATTATCACCATTATTATTATTCTGTCCAACACTAAGCAAAAAGAGGATCACTATTTCGGAGATGGATGGACAGGGAGTGAAGAAGAGAAAGGAAGGCAATACCAAATGTCATTGAGGCTCTAGATTGGTCATCACCAAACTTGCTTCTGCTTCTTTCTGGGCACAAAAATGAATCATACCATCCAGCCTTGCCAAAACTTAGTAGGATTATTGAGTGAATTTTACACAAGGGTATATGAGTGGAAGTGAGGTATATTCACAGGTCTATTGCATAAAGATTTCTTCCAGTAATCTTCTACATTCTTCCTCTTCTGTGGAAAATTTATATGATGGTAGGTAGGTTTTTATAGACAAAAGTGACTTAGAAGCCAGTGATTAGAAACACACATTTTGGACTTCATATAACTGAGGAGAAAAAGGGGAAATCTGTGTTGTTAAGCCACTGGAATTTGGGGAATTATCTATTACAGCAAGTAGTATTACTTTACACAGAGGTACTTAAACTTTTGTCCCTAGGATCTACCTTAAGATGATTTTAGGCATTAAATATAAAAGCACCATAATAAAGAAAATTGGAAAATTTGGATTTTTCCATCCTTTTTTCCCAAGCCATATATCAATGTCACAAGACCTAGTCCAGGGTATGGAAAGAACAATATATTGCACTATGTGATAATTGAGGTGAAGGGGAATGAGAGTCTGAGCACAAGAATACCGAGAAAAATGGAGAATGAGGGAGATGTGTCAATTATCTAGAGTGAGAAGAAACTGAATAATATTATGATAAAGAAAAATCTCATCATTACACCACATTTCTAATAAAGACAATATATATATCAGTGCCTTATACTGTAGACTTTGTGGAGAAGTTGTAAAAAGAGATGAGTTTCAAAATTATCCATCATGTCTTCAAGAAATATTCAATGCATGCTTATTTTGCACCAGGTATTGCTCTGGATATATGTAGAGAACCAAACAGACAGATATCCCTGTCCCATGGAGCTGACATTATAATAAAACACAGAAACGAGACCAGCATGGATGGAGCAGCATGAGCCAGAGATAGTGGTAAAGTTGAAGTCAGAAAGGTGATGGGGAATCAGATGATACAGGCCCTTAAAAGAATTTGAACTTTGGGGGGGAAGGGCAAGATGGCAGAGGAGTAGGAGACCGAGATATTGTCAGGTCCCAGGAGTTCAGCTAGATAGTTATCAAACCATTCTAAACACCTATAAACTCAAAAGGAGATAGAAGAGAAGAGCAGCAATTCTAGAAACAGAAAATCGACCACTTTCTAGAAGATAGGATGTGCAGACACGTGAATCCAAAGCAACGGAAAGATAGACCATGGTGGTGTGGGGGGCTCCTGGCAAGTGAAAGAGTGGCGGACCACAAAATTGGAACTTTTAGAAGTCTGCTCCACTGAGGGACATCACTCCTGAGGCTAAGCAGGAGGTGGAGCCCTCACAGGAAAAATGTGGTCTCAGGACCTGTGGGGACACAAAAAGCCCAGGGGTGTATGAGTGTAGCAGAGCTGCCAGGTATCAGAGCATGGAAGCTGGCTGCAGAGATGGAGCTGAGCAGTGGGCTCCCAGCTCAGGATTACCTTAAAGCATGATCCAAGGCACAGCTGGCCCACTGTTCTTCAAGTAGGGACCCCACAAGCAGCAGATCCAGGGAGACCCCTTTCTTCCTCCTCTGGGAGGAGCAGAATGGGAGCAAGCTACAGGAATCTGCTGGGTTTGGAAACTCCAAACAGGGCCCATACCCCAGAAACTGAAACACTCGGTCACGAGCTGGCTGAGCTCAGAGTGTGACTGGAGACCAGGGAGATGGGAGGGATTGACAGCTTTTCTCCAAGGGCATACTGAGGAGTGGGGCCCTGTGCTCTCAGCTCCTCCAGGCTGGAGATTGGGAGGATGCCATCTTCATAAACTGTGCATACCCAGCAATGAATGTGTAATAAACAATGTCTTCAGATAAATTCTTTGAACATATTTTACTAAGAGAATAGATACAAAGATTTTTTTTATTTTGCCTACATATTTGGCAAATATGTAACCTTCTAATGTGAAAAATAATACAGAAAATAAACATAAAAAAAGAAAAGGATATAGTAATATATTTCTTATATTAAGAAAAATATTAAATTTGTAAAACAAAACAAACAACAAATAAATGATTTTGGAAAGGAACCAAAGTACTTTGAGAGAATTGCAGAGTAAAGTCACAATCATAAAATTCAACATTCACCAGATAGAAAGTTGGTCATTCCTAGCTAAACAAAGCAACCATCTTCTTTTGTTAAGTTTCCCAAAGAGGTAAGATGACTGCAAAACAGAAAATTTTAGCAACTAGCATATGGCAGCAGTGTAGTGAAATGGGAAGAAAAGTGGTCAGTTTACTGGAATGTTCTGTCATCAAGAAATTTGTTAGTATTCTGCAGGAGTGTCTGAAGAATTGATTTGGTTGTATGTGATTTGACAGAGCAACATTTCTTGCAACCTGGGAAAGCTGTTCCCAGCAGATTTAAAATACTTAGAGAAATTCATCAAGTGATTTTTTTTTTTTGTTCCCAGTGTAGCTTTATCTATGAAAATGGCTTGCATACATAGTTAATGTTGTAATACTATAGCAGAAAATACACAATTCTTTTATTCATTGTCATATATCACTGAAGACACACACATCTAGAAGTTATAGTCAATTTATGGATTTTCTAAATATTTAAAGTGTCATGAATGGCTGATCTTAGTTTTATTCATTATGTTTTTATTGCCAACAAGTTACAAATACAGCAGATGAATAGGCATAAAATTAATCTTGTGATTGACTTAGGTGAAAGACATGGAACTTCTAATTTAAGTTCTCAAATTCCATAGTGTTATTCTGCATCTATTTGACATTACTTGCAAAGCAAAGAGGAAAAAAAATGCCGTAGTAACTTGTGAAATAAATGCAAGGGGTTACCAAATCAAATCAGGCAAACTGAAGTTATTCTGAACCTTCTATATATGTATGAGTTTTTATACTTAAGGCTTTCTATCATTTTTTAGCTCAGCTTGGATGCTGGTTCTTCAGAAAAAGCTTCAGTGATCCCTGCATCCATGATCATCCTCTTTCACAGGCTTAGGTTCTTCTCTTACACACTCTAACAGCCCTTTTACCTGCTCCTTTTCTGGTACTCCGATCACTTGCAATGATTGGTTTAAAGTCTCTTACCTAAGGTCTATTAAGGCATTATTCACAATAGCCAAGATATGGAAAAAACCTGAATGCCCATTGATGGATCAATGAATAAAGACTTTTTTTCTGCCTGAATAACATCCTCCCCTTTTTAAAAAATGATTTTATTTATTTATTTGACAGACAGAGATCACAAATAGGCAGAGAGGCAGGCAGAGAGAGAAGGGGAAGCAGGCTCCCTGCTGAGCGGAGAGCCCGATGTGGGGCTCAATCCCAGGACCCTGGGATCATGACCTGAGCTGAAGGCAGAGGCTTAACCCACTGAGCCACCCAGGCGCCCCTGGCTGAATAATATTCAATTGTGTATATATTATTCAGCCATTAAAAAAAAGGAAATCCTGCCATTTGTGATAACTTGGGAGGACATTATGCTAAGTAAAATAAGATAAAGACAAATATTATATGATCCCAATTACATATGGAACCTAAAAAAGCCAAACTTAGAACCATAGGGTACATCAGTGGTTACCAGGGGCTTGGGGATGGAGAAAATGGGAAGATGTTGGTCCAAGGGTGCGAACTTTGACCTGTAAGATGAATAAGTTATGAGGATCCAGTGTATTACATGCTAGCTGTAGTTAATGATACTGTATTATACTTAAGTTTTACTAAGACTAGATATTAAGTGTTCTCACCACACCAAATAAAAAATAAAATGGTGACTATGTGAGATAATGGATATGTTAATTAGCTTGAGTGTGGTAATCATTTTATAGTGTATATGCAATCAAACCATCATGTTATATACCTTAAATATATACAATTTTTTGGTCAATTATGCTTCAGTAAAGCTCAGGAAAAAAAAAATAAAGTCTCTCATCTTAACTTTATTGTAAACTCCCCAAAGGCAGGGATGATGTCAGTCTTACTAACAAGCTAAAGTGAATCAAGGACATTACTCTATGGTTCTTCCTTCTCTTCTGAATCATCAGTTTTCCCTTCTCTATTGGCTTGTGCTATTAGCATACAAATAGGGTATTATTCTTCCTTTTTCATTTCTACCTTCCTTACAACTTTTCGGCAAAACTTTTTGACATGGTTTTTCATACTTAACTGTCTACGTTTTCTCCTTCCTTTCCCTCTCTGACCCACTGTAATTAGCCTTTTACCCCCTATCGCTCTAATGGCACTGCTCTTATCAAGATTGCCAGTGAGTGCAAATGGTCATTTCTCATTTGCATATTATACATCAAGGATTGTAAGTGTAGGGTCTTAATATTTTTCAATTAAATAAGCTGCAAAATAACTACATATAGAGGACTTCTTCCACAGACAATCTGTCGATAACTTGTTAGTTTCCTGGGGCGTCCACAATAAAGTACCACAAAAACTTGATCAAGGCCTAAACCAACAGAAGTCTCTCATAGTTTTGGAGGCTAGAAGTCTGAACTCAAGGTGTTGGCAGGTGTTTGCACTTCCTCCAAAGGCTCTGGGGAAGAACCCTTCCCTGCTTCTTCCAGCTTCTCTGCTTGTGGCTGTGTAACTCCAATCTCTGACTGCATCTTCACGTGGCCTTCTTCTCTGTGTGTGTCTCTCTCTTCTATGTATCTCTTGTAAAGACAGTTGTCATTAGATTTAGGGTCCACCCAGATAATCCAGGGTGATGTCATCTCAAGATCTTTAACTAAATTATATCTGCAAAGACTCTTTTGCCAGTGAAGATCATATTCAAGATTCTAGGGGTTAGGATGTGGATATATCTTTCATTCAACCCACTACACCATTCAAGCCACTACAATAATGATCCCCTTGCTCAGTGTTTTTTTTTTTTAATAATAGAGGGATGATACACTGTTTTAATCAGGATGGCAATGTAACAACTAATTAAATTTTTCATTCAACGAGTAGATATTGAGTGTATCCTAGGTGTCAGGCACCTTTCTAGGTCCTAGAGTGAGAGTGGTAAGCAAATCTTTACTCCTGTGGAGTTACATTCTAGTTAGGGGAGAAACAATTATCTTTCAGTTCATGTATATATATTACTTAAAGTACAGGAGTGTATTTCCTAAAGTTATAGACATCATTTTAAACTTGTAATTAAGTTGCCAAAAGTGATAGTGTTATAAAATCTAGAACATTCAGAATTCTAAACAATAAAATTCTGGTTCATTAATTGCCAGACTACATATCAGATGTTTTATCCATGTGCTAGAGCAAAAGGAAAAACAAAATGCCAAAAGTCTGGTCAAATTTATATTTATGCGTTGACAAGAAACACAAAGACCTAAAAGTGTGATTATAAATCCCCAGGGTAAGTAAGAAAGTGATAGAATGATGATTTCCCTCATTAATGTTATATTTATACCACACTATTAGTCTAATTAAAATAAATATAAAAAATGTATCATCTATTATCATGAAGCCAATTTCAAATCAACTTTTGCTTCTGTAAAATCTTTCCTGCTCTCTTCTTTTCTAAAGGACTTAATTATGCTTTCTGCCCTGCTGGCTCTAAACTGTGTGTTCATTATTATTCTTATGACCCCTGCATGAGTGCCTACTGTATACCTAAGCACTTAGTGCTTCACCATCATTACCCTACTATTAACCATCTCCCTGTGCTGTGATCGTGTGCTTCCTTATGCATCCCACTACAGGATGGTGAATTCCCTACGAGGAGGGGCCATATCGTTTTAGCTGCTGTTTTCTTAGTACTTAACACAGTATGTGACAGGTAGTGGATATTTAAAGATGACTTAAATTTAGTTAGCTATAAGCGTGGCAACTACCAGGAGTGAGATTGCTCAGATGGTGAGTGACCTTGCAGTGGCATCAGGCTGTTTGGGATTGAATCCCTCTTTGCCAATTTAACGAACTCTGTGTCATCATCTGTGAAAAACAAAATAATAATGCAAGGACTTATGAGGCTGTATTACTTTAAGGACACAGTTCCTGTAAAGCACTTAGGAGTGTTTGTAGTGGTCATAGTAAGCACTCAGTAAATCTTAGTCATTAACATTGCTTGGTTTTTATTTTTAGTACTATTGCTTTAAACAGATATTCTGAAAATACAGTGAATTTTTGTATCATGCAAAATAACTTTTAACTGAAGCACATGGAAGTTTCAGTTTGGCAGGACCTAAGGTTTAAAATTACAGCCACGTAATGAATAGAAAGCATAATTAATGGCTCAAATTTTAAAAAGCCATTAAATATGATATGTTAGTGGCATGTCTTGGAATAATTGTCTACATAAAGTACATTTTTATAAAAGAAAAATAAATGGTGATGTTTTCTAAGCTTTCTACTGTTTCTTACAAGCTACTCTCTTTGATTGGCTGTCATATTTAACTTTTTAAATTCTTTTATATTTCCTATCCTGCAATTCACTATGTTTTTAAAAAGGCTTCCCCTGTTAAGTATTTTTTATATGCTTCTCTTCTCTTAGTCAATTTGTCAATTCTCTCTTTACTGTATCATTTTGAAAATTGAAGTCATAGAACTTAAGCAATGAGGAATAATAGTACTTACATAAATGAATTTTGCTTTGCATTATAATTCTCAATATATTTTAATGAAAATATTTTTGGGAAGTTTGGGGCCATTTCAAAAATATGCTATTAATTTTTCCTTTCCCAAAATTATATTGAATCACTGGGAAGTAAGGTTTTTAATCCAGTAGTATTACTTGAAAGTACATATTTCTAGGAACTACACATAGAAGCTATTGAGAAAAAGCATTGAGTTTGGGTTCAGGTTACAGGCTCCAGAACTGATCTTCTAGGGTGTGAATATGGGTTCTGCTATGCATCACTGCGGAACTTTGGGTGGAATACTCTGTCTCTTCATGCCTCAGTCTTAGTCTTTTCATCTGAAAATGAAGATAGTTATTATTTACTGATAGAGTTGTCATGAGGATTGAATTGATTAAATCACGGAAGACAGGACAGTGCCTGGATAGAAAGAACTGAATAAATGCTAGTTTTTCAAAATTATTAAGTGAGAATTGGTGAAGAGATATTTTCAGTTTGAGAGGGTAGCATGGGCAAGTCACAGAGCTAAGAATCCATGGGATTTTTACAGGGGTAAGGAGTATTGATAAGGGAGAGTAGGAGAAAGGAGTCTGGAGTTAAGTCCTAGAGGTTTTGCCCCCAGCAAAGGAGGAGAAACCACGACAATGCCACATCCTATTGGTCATTTCTAAGAATATTGACGGACTTGCTCTATTTGGGGATTTGAACTATATTTTATAGGCAAGGGAAATGTTGAAGACAGTACAGAGCCTAGTACATGGACTTCAGCACCAAACTTCCTGGAATTAGTTTCTGGTTCTCTTTTGTACCCGAGTTGTATCACTGATAATAATAATTTCTGTATTACAGGGTGTTGCGAGGATTAAATGAGGCAATACAGGTAATATATTTAGAACACTGTCTGGCTAATACTAATAGCTCAATAGAAATTAAGTATTATAAATTTTTTTTTTATTTGACAGAGAGAGAGATCACAAGTAGGCAGAGAGGCAGGCAGAGAGAGAGAGGAGGAAGCAGACTCCCCGCTGAGCAGAGAGCCCAATGCGGGGCTCGATCCCAGGACCCCGAGACCATGACCTGAGCCGAAGGCAGCGGCTCAATCCACTGAGCCACCCAGGCGCCCCGGTATTATAAATTTTGACTAGAAGATGGATATGTGATGAGATCTGTGCAAGCTTTACATAATTCTAAGCAAAGTACCTGAGCTATATGATAACAGAGCGAGAATGAGAAGTTTCCATAAGAGATTATTAGTAAGTGTCCTGCACCTGAGCTACTGTGTCACAAGGTTAGCCTGGGAAAGGGTCATTGCTAAAGTTATGGCAGCTTTTTTGAAGCCCCCAGGGGGCATTGATATCATGGAACCTCCAGGCCTCTGATGAGTAGCTGGGAAGCCCAGAGAATGAGGACCACATCCAAAGGTCATAGATACAACTGCCTCTATTCCACTGGGTACCTTTATGCAGATTAGAAGAAGATGTTCCTTTCTCTGGGGGGCATATAGGTAGCAAGGCACATGGCTTGATAAGAGGAGCCCAGAGTGTATCCCCTTATTGAGACACTTCTGGGCAGGTACAACTTGAGCAACCAAACACATCTATCCTGGCCAGAAAGCACTTGAGATTAGCAGAAATTCTGTCTCACAGGGGAACATGTGCATTATTTGTGTCTGTTTGCCCATCTCTTAAATTTGAGGTGGTCTTGTGATTTGCTTTGACTAATAGGATGTGATAGAAGTAACTTCATGGGACTTCTAAGGCTAAATCTTTAGAGACCTTGAAGCTTCCATTTTGGAATTCTCATCTATGTAAAAAAGCTCAGTCTGGCTTATTAGAGGAAGAGAGGTCATGTGGAAGAGAACAGAAGTGCCCTAGTTGACAGCCAGCATTTCCTGACAGCTGCATCTTCATGGGTGGTCCCAGGCAAGACTAGAAGAATATTTGTCTAGTCACAGAATTGCTGACTATACATTCTTGAGCAAGAATAAGTGGATTTTGTTTTAAACCCAGGTTTTGGGGTGGCTTGTTACATAGGGCTACATAACTGATATACTTGGGTAAACCAAAAGGAAAAGGACAATCTCAAACTAATCTCTATCAAAAACTCATCTCTAATGCTTATAGTCTCTCAGATTCCAGTAAAGATACTTCCAATGATAAGTTGAGTCAGAACAAACATCTCCCTTTCAGGAACAGAGATATTACTCCATTGTACAGATCAGTTTGGTCTGTAGGAGCAAAAAAAAAAAAACTGTCTACAGAGATTTCCAGGATAGTTTCTGATGCTCATATGGCCTGGAAATGTCTGCTGGCTGATTGCCTTTTTAGTTACTGTATGCCTCAAGAAGCCTTCAGTGAAAGATTCAGAAATATTAAAAATGAAGGACTGCTCAGTCCCTGCCTAGTTCCATTCACCGTCGTCACCAAGGGTGCTCTGGTACTTTGTCAATGGTAATGTCTGTTTTTGAAAAAGAGTGACTTCTAAAGACATTAGACAGGCTAGAAACTCACATTAATGAGCTAACAGAAAGTATAGCAGGCATCTGAAGGAATAAGAGAAATTAGAAGTGAAATGCTCTGTAAAATTTAAAAAATATATAGAATATGTTTGATTAATTAATAGGGGAAATTAAATAAGCAGTAGAATATTTGTATTTTGGTCAACTTTACTATCTCATGATTTTATAAAAGTTTTATTTTCTTTGACTTCCCAGTGATTTTTTTCCTTAGTTTTAAGCTACAGAACCAGTTATTTTGATGCCAAACTGAAAAATACAGAGACATTTATTGGAATCACACAAGTTTACTTTTTCTCCTTCTTTCCCTCATTGTTATCTTTCTTTCTTTCTTTCTTTTTTAAAGATTTTATTTATTTATTTGACAAAGATCACAATTAGGCAGAGAGAGAGAGAGGGGAAGGGAAGCAGGCTCCCTGCTGAGCAGAAAGCCCGACTCGGGGCTTGATCCCAGGACCCTGGGATCATGACCTGAGCCAAAGGCAGAGGCCTTAACCCACTGAGCCACCCAGGTGCCCCTGTTCTCTTTCTTTTAACATAAAATCTTCCCTGAAAGAGGAGTGAACACCAACTGCATTCACACTGGTTCCTGTTGGAATTTCCACTTGAATCCATAATGTCTTCCTCTGATACAGCGGAGGGCCAGGCCCAAACCATCCACCCCATATGTCCTAAGACTTCAGCCTGGCCTTCCTTGGTCCTCAAGGCTGAAATGTGTCCCAGGTCTCCCATTCCCCCATAAGCGATGGCACAGTAGTCAAAAGTGAGAGCTACATTGATCACAGTGATACTGATCCTTCCACTGAAAACTCCACATTCTGATATTGTGGCCTCTGCCCTCCTAAGGATCAAGGGGTGAATGTGATACAGCTGGGCAGAGGCTGGGCTAAAGGTAGGGGAAACAGCTGCTTTTGAGATTAAACAAAGAGGGCCTAGAGCATAGGATCTATGCTCAATACCTTACTACTAATAAATACCAAAATGCATGGGTTATAGGGGAAAATGTCAAAGTGATTTAGTTAAGATAGGGGAAGTATTACTGAGTGGATTGTGTAGTTTATGTTTGGGTAGCATGGAATCACGCTGAATCTGAATCATGGCTCAGTCACCTGCTAGCTGGATAAATTGGGCAGATTCCTTAATTTCTAACCCTGGCCTCCTTACCTGTAAAATGGGAATAATTGTAGGACCTGATTTATGGGATTACTATCCTAACTAAAGAAAACAACACATTTAAAGCACTTAACACAGTACCTAGGTTCATTAGTAGTAGATACTACCGTGGCATAAACCTTCCATTCAGTTAATGAGACAGATTAAATTTTAATTTATCATTTAGCACTTAAAATAATTTAATTGAAGCATTAACCAGCCAAATTACATTGTTTTATCTAAAAATTGTAATATGATTAATATGATTTATAACCAATATCAATGTTATTCAAAAATATGTAAAAACTGATATGTAAAAACAATGTTATTAAGGGATACAGTGAAATAGAATCATAACAAAAGGTTTAGGAAAATAACCCTGTTAAAAGGGAATACTATTATCAGGGAGAGTATTTTCCAGGAGAGTTATTAAAAAATGAGTGCATTCTCATGTTTGCAAACCTTCAGATTGTTAAATTAAATGGCTACTTCTCAGTCCCCATCATACCTGACAGAGCAGCAGCATTTGACACACTGTCTCTCCTCAAAACATATTCTTTACTTGTCTCCTATCACCACATTTGCCTGATTTTTCTTTTCTTTTCCTGCTTATCAGTCTCTGCAGGGTTCCCTTCACTGGCCAGCCTCTAAATACTGGAGTGTCCCAAGGAATAGTTTTTGGACCTCTTTTCTAACTACATTCACTTTGGTGATCTCACTCATTTTCACAAATTTAATTACAATCTATATTGAAATATAGTAGTCTCCCCTTTTCTTTGGTTTCACTTCCCATGGTTTCAACTACCCCTGGTCAACTGAGGTTTGGAAGCAGATGATCCTCCTTCACATAACGGTTTATGTGCTTAGACCAGTGGAAGCTTATCGAGAGTATTCAACAGACATTAGCTGCTGTTATCATCATCGTCATCCTCCCCCTCCTCCTCTTCCTGATCCTCCTCTCCGTCATCATCATTTCACAGCCATATTATTAAGAAGTGCCTTTCTAGGACTATAAATTTGTGTTTCGAATTTTCAATCTGTGCTGAAAAAGAAGACCTGTACTCTGAAGTAAATTCTTCCAAGTTACACCTGATTAATACTAAGTAAACTACATCAACTTAGTCTGGTCGCTAGAAGGTCCTTCATTTACCATCAAAAGGGAATGGTGGCTGCGTGCCCAGACCTAGCTCAAAACCGCAAAAATATTCCAGAAATTTAGAATGGCTGAAGAATAAGAGAACTCCTGTTGGCTGGACTTAGAAAAGGCCTTATACAAACGGGTTCCAAATAAGTGACTTTTAATATCTTACTTTCAACATGTTAAACCCTCCTATATTACAGTAATTCCATGGTGGTTTTTGACAGAAGAAAAACTAAAGCTATTGAGTAGGCTCTAAAAGTATAGCCTATATTATAAAACATCCTTTAATAAGTTGGTCCTCACACCCTGTCCTCCTCATTTCACAGCTTTTAGTGAAGAACTACTATGTGTTAGGGAGATACTGTTCTAGGCACTGGACATACAACAATGAACAAAACCAAGCACCTCCTCTCATGGAGCTAGCAAGAACAGACAGATTAATGAATGAATATACATTATTCAAACAAACAATCCTGTTTAAACAGATCAACAGTAAGGCAGCCTACGAAGTGACAAACGAACTATACATAAAGGAAGTGAGGAATTAAGTTCTGTGGTTAATAGCAACAGATATTTGAAGCAGAAGGGACTTAAAGTGAGACTATCCTGAGGTAGGAGCATATTCAGCATTTTCTAGGAATGGCAAAGGAGGTCACTGTGGCTAGAAGAGAGTGAAGCACAAGGAAAGATATAAGCCAAGGCCTTGCATGCTCAAGTGATGAGTTTGAATGCTATGCTGCTATGTTCTTTGGCCAAACAGTCACATTAAATCATTATCCCAATTTCCTGAAGAGGAGAATTGGGACTAGAAATTTTCCCTTGAAATAGATGGCCACCATGGTGAGATTTCTGGCTTCACTTTCCCTCCCTGCTGTAGGAAATACTTCTAAGGTAATACAGAACCACTTCAGAGTCTGGGAATTATAACTGGTGGGAACTCAAGAGAAAATCACAGAGGAGCCTCCCTCAGCCTGGCATGGAAGAAACTTGAGGGTGAGTCAGAAGACAGAATTATTGTCTTGGTTCTGCCCAAGTTGATATGTATATAACTTCGGCAAGTCATTCAACTTCTTTAGGTCTCAGTTTCTTATCTGAAAAAAGTAGGACATTTGACTGGATAACTTCTAAATTCTTTTCCAGCTTTAAAATTATTGTAGGTTTCTCCATTTGTTTTGGCCTCATAGAATTCCTAATAAAACATCTCCAGGAAGACAGGAGGAATATTAATAAACTTCCCTATATACCACTTATTACAATTCAGATCGATAAATTGAATTTCTTTATTAATATAATTTCTTTAATGGCATAATATTACTTATGAGTCCTGTGGAACTCATGTCTTTATGTGTAATATTTATAAGTAATGAAACTTAATTTTGCAAAATATATATGCAAATAAATATCTTTGTGCTTTTAGTAGTTTTAAAGATTCTTCTTGTAGCTCATCGCCCTCAAAAATAAATCTGTGCAGCCCTTCTTCTGAGTTCTGCCCCACACTGTAGCAAAGAGCTTCTCCTCTGACATCAGACAGATCTAAATTTCAATCCCAGCTCTGCCACTTACCAGTTGTACATCCTGTACCAACTGTTAAGCCTTCTATATCTGCATACAAAATAAGGACCTAGCATATAATCACTCTATCAATGCTAGCTGTTACCAATATTTATTTCTCAATGGATTGATCTTTATTTCCAACTGCATACTGAACATCTTCAACTAGATAATCTGCTCTTAATTCAGACTCAGTATGCTCTGTCATCATTTAGTATTAGGTACAATTACCATCAAAGAAAACCCAAACGATGCCTGGGTGGCTCAGTCACTTAGGTGTCTGTCTTGGGCTCAGATCATGATCCAGAGATTTGGGATCGATTCCCACATTGGGCTCCTTGCTCAGAGGGAGTCTGCTTCTCTCTCTGCCTGCTGTTCCCCCTACTTGTTTGCTCTCTGTCTGACAGATAAATAAATAAAATCTTCAAAGAAAACCCAATATACCAGTGGCTCAGAGAAAATGAAGTTTGTCTCTTCTATAAATAAACTCTGGAGGTGGGGCAGTTTGGGGATGGGATGGCCTCCTGAGTTCTAAGAAATTCCTTTGACATGGCTTCTATCCTCAAAGTCACCTCATAGTCCAATATTACCCCTGGACTACTGTGTTCCATGTAATACACAGGTGGAAGGAAGGTAGGGTGAAAGGGCACATCTCCAGAGGAGCCCATTTCTCAAAATGTGGGCTTCCCTGAAGTCTAATGCAACAGTTAGGTTTACATCACATAACCCAGAACTTAGTCACATAGCTCCAACCAGCTGCAAAGAAAGCTGGGAAATATCTCTGAGCTGAGCATCTTATGGGCCTGAATAAAATGAAGATTCTGACACTAAAAAGAAAGGGAGAATAGATATTGTCCAGGCAACTGACAGATTTCTACAGAAGCAAACAAACATTTTCCTCCTCTAGGTTTTCTACTTTGAATAAAGCATTGCCACTCTCCCAGGCAGAAATTGAGGCTAGCATATTTGCATTGTTTTTAGTGCTTTTGGGGGCCCTGAAGCCCACATCAAACCAATTGCCAAATGTAGCATTGACCATCCTTCCTTTCTACTTCCACTATTATGACCACCTCATTTAGACTACAGGATGGTCTCACAGATACTCTCCATACTTTCAGTCTCTCCTAACTCTCATCTCTTTTAAAAGCCACCACCAGCCTCAATCTGGAAGCAGACGGTTCTGATCATGTCACCTACCTTTGTTAAGTCTATAGAAAATCTGCAATACCTGAAGAAAAGCTCACAATTCTCAGTCAATGATTAAGTTATTTTTGATCTAACCGATTTTACTGCCCTGGAACCATAAATCTGATAGTCCAGTTAAACTGAGGTATTCACGATGCTGTACTTAATATTTACAATTTTAACCATGCTATTCTTCCTCCATCTCACCAAACTGTTTTAATTTGGGTACCACAAAATATAGATGTTGGGATAAGGACTTTAGAGTGCTTTATTTGGGAAGTCATCTCAAGAAGTATGAGGAAAGAAATGGGAAAGATGAAAAGAAAAAAAATGCAATAATGCTACATTCATGAGCATGTTACTACTGTAAGCCACAGCAGCACAATCCTGCTAGGTTCCATCTGGAGAACAAGGAGGTCATACCACCAAATTGTACTCCTAGAGAAGACTGAGCAGGCTGGGGGCGATCATCCATTGATTCTTTATCACTTCCCACTGAGACTTCTCAACTCCCAAATGAGGATGGCCTATAAGGGGATTAACTCCTTACAGTTCCCTGCAGCATCTCTAGTATAGCCAGGTAAGTTCTTCAGGTGCCAGAGAAAACCCTAAGGCTGAAAGGTACTGGTTATCTGAGGTAGAAACCGTCAGTATACGGGTAACTGTCCATAGTTGCAATTCTGCTCAGATGGGCAAAACATCATAGAGTCTGCTACTAGAACCAAACCCCATTTATACTAATTTAAAGGACCTGTCCAACACAACTTTTCCATGAAACTTTCTCTGATCTCCCAAACTCTCCCAAAGTATTTGATCACTACCTGAGCTCTCTCTACAGATCACTTTAATATTCTTGTGGAGATATTAAATCTATCAGACTATGGTTCTTGAGAAAAGCTTTGTGTCCAAGCTGGAAAGTATAAAATGTTTTACCTCGCAGTCCCACGAACAAGAAAATAATCAAGCACCATAGACATTTAAAGGCCACAGAAACCATTCTGATTATAAATTTTAAAGGTCTGGCATAATGTAAGAGAAATAAGTGCATGTACATAAGGAACACTGTAGATTTCGTACAATCTTAGAACCTCTACCTCTGGGATTCATTTGAAGTGAAATATTACAGTGAGTTTAAATATCAGTAGGTGCTTGCTTTAAACAATTCATGAAGGTTAGACTGAACTCTCAATTCATTAATAATAGGCTAAGAAGAGTACTTACTTCAGTTTTTAAAGCAATAAATATTATATATTAAAAGGTAACTCCTCGCTGCACCACTCTAAATTTAAGAGTGAATTTCAGAAACCAGCACCGCATTAGACTTCCCTTCAGGGGTTTAGTTACTGGAGGACCAAAATGACCTCATCCAAAAGCATAATATTTATGAGCTAACTCCTAGGCAAATCTCCATATAGACTCAGGAATGTATCAGGTTATACAATGAAAATTCATTCATTGAAGTTTCTTACTCATTAATTTAAGAATTGGATATTTCACATGCTATTTCAACGACCATATTTATCTTCACTGCTAATAAACATACACATTCCATTAACTCAATATAAGTACCTAAAGGAAAATTCTAATCAACAACTCTTACTGGCACTATCATTTCATTTCAAATGATAACACACCTACAAATCAACTCTACTGCCAATGCTTAATTGCAAAAGATTTATCTGCTTTTAAATAATTTACTTTCACTTTTAAAAACAAATTTATCTTAGTAAAAATACAGGAGTAGTATAAATTAATATCAGGAAGATGAAATTCTGTGTCAATCTGCCTAGTCTAAAAAGGCAACCACAGGCATTCTTTTCATTTTCTAAAACAACAGGCAAAGTTTGATTTAATTTTCTAATTACTATTCTAAATTCTGAAAATTAAGGAAATTCTCTTAAATACTAGACAAGGTTTCTTCCTATCTGTGAGAGAGTGTTAAACAGCCACAGACTGAACATTATTAATCAACAGTCATATATTTTAATGCTAATAGCATTACTGTCATATATAAAATTAGAATGCCAAGATTTAATAGGCATATATCTTGAAGACAGTGCAGTCTGGTCTAAAAGAACAGCTATTATAACACTATTAACCCATTTCCGTACTTCTTTCCATATGTATTACAACCCATTAAAAATTGAGTTCTGTCAGTTTACAAAATGGCTGTTTAATATTTTTTACTAAATTACATTTGAAATTATATACTAAACTGCCTCACATGATATTATTATTTTATTAACATTTTCATTAAATTACCAATCTAAAAGTCTGCTCATCACTATAGTAGAAATTATAAGTCTACAAATAAGAAAACAGAATTACTACCTTTCCCCAAATTTTATAGGACATTTATATTACACTATTAACCATTTCCATTTTCAAAGGGAACATTAAACAATCTCCCAAAATCTGCTAATTCAGCCATTTGGTAATTCATTACTCTCAAACTGAGACTGAAAAATGAAGTCAATTTTTAAAAAAAATAGCTACAAGGAGTCAGGACTTAACTGAGCACTCCTGGTTTTACCCTTTAATTAACATGAATGAAATCAAACCAAAGGAAAACCAGTCATCTTTTTCAGCATGTTTTCTAGATCTACACAGAGTAAAAAAGGAGAAATCATCCATTACAGGGCAACTTTTCCAAAAGTAACCAAACTAAATGACAAGAAAACTTGACATGTGTCATGGGCATGTGTGTGCATGCATGTATATATTTGGGGGGCTGAATGGGTTTTAGGGGTGGGGAATAGAAAGGTTACACAATAGAAGAAGGAGAAACTGAGCAGAAGTTGCCAGAAGAGATGAAATATGTTGCCCAAGATAAAAATTCCCTTTGGGAACAAGGTAGACAAGGAAGGGAAGAAGGAGAGGAAGGAAGGTTCAGATAAATGGTGGAAGCAGAAAGGGACTTGCTATGTCCTAGTGCACGTAACATTATACTACATTTTACTACAACAGAGATCCCATAATATCTTCTCTTCTGAAAGAATTCCAGTTGTTCTCTGAGTGAAGGCAGATTCATTGTGTTACAGTTTGAACACTATGAGGGAAAATTATTTCCTGAATATGATGACCTCCCTACAAATGAGAATATGATGTTTGCCAACTATCTGTCGGACAGGTATTTGTGGAACTCTTAAATTCCTAACAAAGATCTGACTGCTAGTCAAATGAACTGAACAACAACGATGTTATACTTTTTTACATAATAGTTTGGGGAATAACTTTTCCCAAAGATCCCTTCAACTGTAAATTAGGAGAGTTGAGCTAGAAAGTCCCAAAAGAACTTTTCAACTAGAAGATTCAAAGATCTCAGTCAAATAGATAAATGGATAATTCTAATAGAGGCTATAATTGGCCACCTCATAGTTTCTCCAGCTAGAATGAGGAGAGTAGACCTCAGGTTGCAGGTCTGTGTTAAAAATTCTCAGTTTTTACCATTAATTTGTTTTAAAATAATGTCTATGCTATAAATTAACAGTATGATGGAACCAAAAATTTGTAAATGAGCACCTTTACTTATCTCTTTATTCCAAATGTGAAGGAAAAAAAGGTCTATTTCTATTTACCGTGGAGTATATTAGTCTAAAAGACACATGAATTCAGCAATTCAAACTAAAATTGCAAGGAAAATATATATCATATAAATATATATAAGAGAGAGTTTCCATTTCCAGTTCCCTACAGTTAAGAGTCCGAGTCATGTTTTAGCTGACGAAAAAAAAAAAATTAGCTGTCAGAATTGCAAACTCCTGATTTATAACAGAAGAAGTAAAGGAACACTAACTAGAGGGTGCTGGTATGATTTCTAAAATCCATCATCCCTCACATGTACCATTTTTCTCAAGGACCGTTAAGTGCTACCATACAATGTATTTTTTAGAAACTCTGAGCCCTGAGCTTAACTATGACGGACAAGTCTTCAAGGAGGATTCCAAACAGAACTAATATAACACTCAATCTCTACTTAACTACAGGTCAGGCTCATAGAAAAACTCTATCTTCTTTTGGGACTGTGGGAAACCCATGCAAATTTCAGACTCTTGGGTTTTCCATAAAAACATTTTGTACAATGTACTACATTAAAATGTACAGACACTTTTCCTTGTTAAAATGAACGCTCTTGCAACACAGAGTTCTCTAAGGTAGACATCTTCCCTCTGAACTAAAGAAAAAGTAACTGATGTGAAGGTGTAATACTAGGAAACACCAGTAATAGGAAGGTCAACCTTTGGACTCCATTTAAATTTTGGAATAGGTGATCAGGTAGACAGTGACAGCATTTTCCCATCATTTTCTGTCTATCTAATGGTCTGCAGGAAATAAGTTAATAAGTCTATTTAATTTCTTTTAAAAACATTTCATCTTCTAGTGCATCCAATTTTAGGGCAGTTCTTGAACTGTCTTTTCAAATCTGTAGACATGGGGGCATTTATTTTCATATTGAATCAATGTAGAACATTCCCTTCAAAACAATTTGCTACAAGATAAAACACAAACTGTTCACACTGTAAACTAAAACAGAGAACTCAGAAGAGGAATAAGAAAACAAATAAAACAAGCCTAAAACCTAGATGAAAAAAAGGAAGCCATAAGAACTCTCAATAAAGAGAGGAAAAAAAGATAGAGGGGCACCTGGGTGGCTCAGTTGGTTAAGAATCTGCCTTCAGCACAGGTCATGATCCCAGGGTCCTGGAATTGAGCCCCACATTGGGCTCCCCTCCTCAGTGAGGAGCCTGCTTCTCCCTCTCCCTCTGCCTGCTGCTCCCCCTGCTTGTGCTTTGCCAAATAAATAAATAAAATCTTTTTTTTTTTTAATAGAGAAAGAGAGAGAAAAAAATTTGTGTGTGCATGTGGTAAAATAACAGGTTCAGGTCAGATTTCAGGTTGCAGAAAGGCTCTAAAGCCAAACTAACAAATCATTAAGACTCTCCTAGGGAATGAATACAGCACCCTGCCCTGCAAAAAGCCAAACTACAAGGACCCAAATCCATGGAAATAGGTCTCATCTTCCCCATGTCAAACCAAAAAGCCAGATGCAGGCTGACTCCAACTCAATTCCAATGTACTCTGAAGAAGCTACTCCAGGATAGCCCGAGATTGCTAAGTTCACTGTCACACCATCCTTACTTGAGTTTATCTTTACTGCCTGGCATATACGGTACTCAAATATTCAGACAGGAAAGAAGGAAGGGAAGGAGAAAAAGAGGGAGGGAGAGAGCACGGGAGGAAGGAAAGAAAAAATAAGGTGTGCTTCTAACAGGGTGCTTCCTACAACACTAAAGTATACTTTTTATATGGATCAATTTTTCATTTAAAAGAAGAGTATCTTTTTCATATGCTTGAAAATCAAGTCATGGTTCCATCTCTTATTTTCACAGTATTCTTGGTATACAAACAAATATATAAAGCATATGTTAATAAATTACATGACAAAGTACTATGTATTTATGAACATAATATTTGTTACAATATAATTAAAATGTATAGATATTTTAGCTCATAATAACTTAAAAACTATTTTGAGTAAGTCATCAATTTATATCAAGAGAAAAAAAGCAGAATGTGAAGATAGGCTTGGTTTAATCCTATATTAACAGTACTCTGATATAAAAGCTAAAAGAGGAAAACAGAAAGGTAAACCATAGCAATCTAGAGATCTCAACATTTCTAATAAGAGAGAAGAATGCATGCAAGCAACAGGTAGCAACTATGGGATTTTAGCTGGACTTTTGAGTATTTGAACCATGTAATTAAGTTATCTTATTACTTTCCTAAGAATACTGGGAAAAGAAAGACAGTGCACCTTACACCTGTTACTAAAACTTCAATTTGTACTTTCTTTCCCTGTGTCACCAGCTTATCAGTGTAATCACCTCAATTATTTGCTCTTTGGATACCATTCTAGTTTCCTACATGGATAGTTGTTACACAGTTCAACAGACACTGTTTCCCTCTGAATGTAAATCTCCACTGCATATCAGGACTTCGGTTCAGCCAGCTCCCCTCTCCTCTGAGCTCAGGAAATTTTACAAACTAAGGAGTGTCAATAATTGGATGAGTTCCAAGTGAAAATCAGGGGAGTGGCTGACTTGCAAACTGGCCTTTTTCTCAGCAAATCTGAACTGATTAACACCTCAGCATGGTGTTGGTGGTCACAAAATTGGCCATGTTTGCCTTTCAGATAAGCAGTACATATCCATGCAGTGAATAATGGGCAAATATTTGGGGGAAGGTAGAAGTTCATATTCAACTGCAAAATTTAAAAATATGTTAGGTTGATAAAAATGAAAACTGGCAGTGGCAAGATTTTTAACATTTTACAAAATCTAACTTGCCCTCAGGAGTTCAGCCCCTTGTGTCACGATGTGACATGAATTTTTCATCCTCTGATCAGCAAGTTCTCCCTAACAATATTTCCTTTTGTGTTTTTGTTCTGGTGATAACTGTAAAAATCTAAGCATTCATTGATTCATTTAACAAATATTTATTTCACACACAGTAAGTGTCAAATAGTAGTTTAGGTACTAAGGAAAAACTAAGTCCCTGCCTTCATGGAACTTACATTCCTAAGGAGAGAGACAGACAAGAAACAATTTCTAAATGTATATATATAATGCCATATAATACATAATGTATAATGTAATGTAATAAATGGTGATAGATGCAGTAGAAAAGAATCAAAGCAGGTGAGTGATTCAAAAGGAAGAGGTAGGCTGGGGTCAGGATGTTTTATGGTATTGTCAGGAAAGTCCTCACTGATAAAATGGCATCTAAGCAGAGGCCAGAAGAATGTGGGGGTGCAAACCAGGTGGCCAACTGGGGAAAGAGGGTTCCCAAAAAAGGACAGTGGTACAAAGGCTCTTAGAAGCTCCATGCTTATGGTTTGAGAAAAAGTATGGCTGGAATAGCCTGAGTAAGGGACAGTGGCAGGACACTGTAGAGACTTTAAGGGTTTTGATTTTCATTCTGAAACAGGACTCTTTGGAGAGTTTGGAGAAAATCAATGATATAGCAACCTGCCAAGGGATTTAATTTTAAGGCATGGCTCTCACTGCTATACAGAATATACCTTGCACTACATAATCAAGAAGGCCAGCGTGAAAGCACTAAGACTAATTAGGAGGCTACTATAGTCAGCCAGGCAAAAAGCAATGGTGCCCTGGACCTGGGAGGTAGCAATGGAGGTAGCGAGAAGTATTCAGATTCTGGGACACCTGGTGGCTCAGTCAGTTAAGCATTTGACTCTTGATCACACCTCAGGTCTTAACCTCAGGGTAATGAGTTCAAGCCCTGCACTGGGCTCCACACTGGGCACAGAATCTACTTTAAAAAAAAAAAAAAGAAGAAGAAGAAGAAGAAGTAGAAGTATTCAGATTCTGGACACTGTGAGCCAGAACGATTTTCAATTTAATTAGACTCAAGATGTGAGAAAAAGAGAAAAGCAAATGATGACTAAGGTTTGGGGTCTGAACAGCAGTAAGAGTGGAATAGCCTTTCTGGGGGTATGGAGAAGAATATAGAACAAGGTTTGGAGCAGGTCAGGGAGATCAGGAGATCTGTTTTGGATGTTAACTATATTAAAGTTAACCATGAGATGCTACTTAGAAGTGTAAGTGGAGATGTCTACCAGGCAGTCAGATAAATAAGCCTAGAAATCCAAAGAGAAGTCTAGGCTATAGATAAAATCTAAGGCTGTCAAAATGAATAATCCAATTAAAAACTGGACAGAAGGTATGAATAAACATTTTTCCAAAGACGACATACAGATAGATGGCCAACAAACACATGAAAATATAGACAACATCACTAACCATCAAGAAAATGCAAATCAAAACTACAATGAGATAACACCTCAAAACTGTCAGAATGACTAAAATCAACAACATAAGAAACAACAGGTGTTGGAAAGGATGTGGAGAAGAGGAACCCTCTTGCACTGCTGGTGGGAATGCAAACTGGTACCGCCACTCTTGGAAGACAAAATGGATGTTCTTCAAAAAGTTAAAGATATATATGCTGGCTAATGGAACATAATAAAAAAAAAAGTTGATAATAGAACTACCCCATAACCCAGCAATCACGCTATAAGGTATTCACCCAAAGAATACAAAAATGCTCCTTAACATGATATATGCACCTTGATGTTCACAGCAGCATTATCTACAGTAGCCATTAAGGAAACAGCCCAAGGTCCACCAGTTGATGAATGGATAAAGAAGATGTGAGATAGATAGATAGATGGAATATTACTCAGCCTCAATGAGAATGAAATCTTGCCATTTGCAACACAGATGGAGCTAGGGGTATTATGCTAAGTAAAATAAGTCAGAGAAAGACAAATACCATATGATTTCACTTTATATGCCGGATTTAAGAAACAAAACAAACAAGCAAAGGGGGAAAAAGAAAGAGAGAGAGGGAAACCAAGGAACAGGCTCATAACTATAGAGAACCAACTGATGGTTACCAGAAGGGAAGTGGGTCAGAGGTCGGTTAAATACATGATGGGGATTAAGGAGTGTACTTGTGATGAGCACCAGGTGATATATGGAAGTTTGAATCACTATATTACACTGTATGTTAACTAACTGGAATTTAAATAAAACCTTAAAAAATTTGTCAGTGAGTAGAAAGTATTTAACACCAGGAAACCAGATGAGATCCCATAGGGAGCAGGTGTAGACAGTAGAACAAAAGCTCATTAGTGTCATCTGCATGACCCCCTCTGACCAAGTACTGAGAAGTCTGCAGGCTCACATTTGTGTTTGTGTTTACAGCCAATTTGCACGAAGTAGCATTATTTTGGAGGAACAAAACAGACTGAGGTAGACAAAGGCACTGAGTACATAAATGTTGCATTCACACCAAGGCCAAAGGCTGCCTCTGCCCATTTTGTAAATGAAGGTTTAATACTTCTTTCAACAGAAAAACGGGGGAGAAAACAAAGCTGTAAAAGAACATTTTATTACTTGTAGCATGGTACTTCTGTCATGTTGAACTCTAAAGATCCTGTTTGGTATAAGTCTATATCATACTGATTTCTCAAGCAGCATCTTCATTTCCAGTAGAACATCATTATCTATCATGTGAACCTCGTGTTGTTAATTTGAATTCCATTGCTTTGTAGTATCAAAATTTATCTTAAAATAGCTTTAGGAGCTAACACCATACGAAATTTATACTTGATTATATGTTTATTATATGATTATATATTTTTTTACAGTAACATTACAATAGACTTGTATGTCAATACTGATTATCCATAAGAATTTCTTTAAAAATAACCATAAGAAACATAAGTAATAGCATGGAGACATTAGGAGAAGGAAGGGAAAAATGAATGGGGCAAAATCAGAGGGGGAGACGAACCATGGGAGACTCTGGACTCCGGGAACAAACTGAGGGTTTCAAGGGGAGAGGGGTGGGGTGATGGGTTATCCCAGTGATGGGTATTAAGGAGGGCATGTATTGCAATGAGCACTGGGTGTTATATGCAAACAATGAATCACTGAACACTACATCAAAAACTAATGATCTACTGTGTGGAGACTAATATAACAAAATAAAAAAATTAATTGAAAAAAGAAAAGTAAATAAAAATAATCCATAAGATATGCAGTTTAGGAAGCACCAGTGACAAATAGGTAAATTTAATTTATAGATGAAAATAAACATGGCATGATTCCAGTATAAAGGAAAAAAATGTTTTCTAAACTTATAAATATTAATTCTACAGGGAAATACATTTAAGGCAATTTAAAACTGTATACACAATATTTATATTATAATATACTATATGTAAGTGCTTGTAATTTGTTATTTATGTGTGTAAATAGGTAAGTACACATATATATTTAGAGAGATAGTAAAACATAGTGGTTAAGAGCATAGGTTCTGAAGTTGGATTGCTTAGGTTTCATTAACAGCCCAACAGCTTTAGTTTCCTCATCTGTAAATGGTATAAGAGTACAATTGCTAAGTTTGTTGACAATATCAAAGACACATGTGCACCCAGCATAGTAAATACTCAAGAAATAAAAATTATTAATATTATTGTCATTATTACACAATGACATATGCATGAGTGGGTGGGTGTGTTTTTCTAATATTCCAATATTCCTCTTTATTATTATTTCACTCTTCCTGAATAATTTCAATTTTTTACCTACAAACTCCCTCAAGATAAGTCTAGTAAAGTTGATGCAATATGTTTCCATTAAGGTCTACTGGATTTCTTGGGATTTCCTGGTGTCATTTCTTACTTTGTGAACTTTGTGATAATACAGTCTATTGTTAAAATATAAAAGATTATTTTCTGATATAATGTATACCATATGCACAGTATACTGAATAGTTAAAAGTCTGTTCACAGGAGCCAGCCTGAATTTCTGTCTGAGCTCTTCAATTACTAATCTCTTAGATCTTTGTCGTATTACTTACCTCTTGTGTGTATCAGTTACTTCATCTACAAAATGGGATGATATTAGTACCTACTTATTTATGAAAGTAAAATAGTTAATATATGTAAAACATTTAAAAGAAATAGTAAATGTTACATGTGTATACTATTGTTGTTGTTATATTGTTGTTGTTATGTTGTTATATTGTTATATTAATTATGTTATATATATTATATAAATATAACAATTATATTGTTATATTTTTCTTCTACATTATAAATATGAATTTCATTAACTAGGTTCCAAAAACAATTCCTCACCACTCTAAAGATTTATATCAATTATAGTATTTATTATGCAGCCTCTCCTTAAAGTATATGTAGTATTCAGGGTATCACAGAGAGCAACCCAAAGATAGCCTAAGAGACTCTTTTTTTTTTTTAAAGTAATCACTACAACCAATGTGGGGCTCAAACTCACAGCCCCGAAATCAAGAGTCACACACTCCCCAAATGAGCCAGCCAGGCACCTGTAGCCTAAGATATTCTAATGTTCATAATATTTATTTTCTTAAATAATGTTTATAATACTGAATAAATCATGTTAATACCATGATATAGCCAATATAACCACCAATGTCAGATACTTATAATAATCATTTTTTGAAAATTTATTATAGTCTAAGTGGTTACATATATTAGTTCACTTAATCTTCACCGA
Source organism: Enhydra lutris kenyoni (assembly GCF_002288905.1). NCBI lineage: Eukaryota > Metazoa > Chordata > Mammalia > Carnivora > Mustelidae > Enhydra > Enhydra lutris. The sequence goes on along the minus strand of NW_019154090.1, from coordinate 39,439,005 downwards.
GGTTTTGCTTCCCCAAGTTAGGAAGAGAAGAAATGATCTAAAATTTTAATTTATACCTGAAACACTAAAAAACTGGATGTTGGCTAAGTAAATAATTGGTGACAACAAAGAAGAAAGGTCTTCTGGAACATGCATGCAATACACAAAAAGGACTGTTTCCATTATAACACACTGTTTCCGTTATAAAGTTGTCTTTAAAGAAAAGACAAAATGGGCCTGCCAAACAAGACACTATAAAAACTATTAAAAGTGAAAGAAAAAAAAAAAAAGAGCTGGAAAGCGAGGGGGGGAAAACGAAGATAAGAGCACATTCTTGGATTTGAAAACAGTGAAGTGGCTACAAAGACCAAAAAGATAAAAGGATGACTCAGCCTTCAAGATAGGTGTTTTCTAAGATACCTTCAGTGTTAATTTTTATCTAGAAAGTAAATGGTTCTAAATACAATCTTAAGTTACAACTCTATGTGATTTTTTTGTTGTTGAGGTCTAAATAATTGCTGTATTGTTTAATTGAGATAATACAGGGCAGCCAAAGCAGGTATAGCTGGCTCCAGCCAAAAATGGTAACAGAAGACGATGATTGCATCTGTCGATAGTATCACCTCCTATAGGGTCTGAGTCTCTGTCATTGGTTCTAAGTCTCCCAAGAGTTTATAGGAAAATGCTGTCTTAGTTTAGGCAAATTACAGTCTGGGGTCAGGGGTGTGCTACCCACCCCACTTGGAATCTCTAAGATCTCCTTCATTGAACTCTTCCATCTGCTGGGTAGATTCAAGTAACTTAGGAAGGACTACCAGGCCAAATCATGATATCACACCACTCACACACAGATTTACAGGTTATGTGACAACAGAATTTTTTTTTTTTTTGAGAACTTACTACTTATTAGACCTTATGCTAAGAACCTTATAAACATTAGCATGTTAATTCTCATAACAGCCTTGTGAGATAGGGATTATCATCTCCATTTTGCAGATGAGAAGACTAAAAAATTAAGTAAATTGCCAGAAGCTTACAGAGAAAATACTGTATTTAGGTCCCTTTGAGAGTTTTGCCATAGCTCTAATCCCTATGTTTCTACCCCCCCCCCCCATTATTTTGGGATGAATATAGGCTAAGGATTCTGGAATTCAATCTTTTTACTTGAGGTCTGCAACTGCTCCTAGTCATTGAGAATGGCTCAGATCTCACACTCTTCTATGGTTTCTATGAATCACTGGGGAGGACTAAAAGATACAAAGAACTATTTTCATGATGGCCAAGGTGAAATCTTTAACTGAAAGGTTTTCTAAGGCTGCCTCAGAAGCAGGGCAACATCAAGATAAAAAGCTAGCTCCAGAAAGGTCTAGAGGGAATTAGAATTCCCTGAGGGCTCAGGGACACAGTTGAGACAGAGTTCCTCACAGTGGTATATTTGATTAAGGCCTAGATAGGACCTGTATCATTCTCAATGAGCTAAACAGAAAAAGCAGACAGAGAAATTGCAATTTGAGAAGCTCGATGCAATTTGAGCTTAGAAGAAAGATAGAATTCCTCATAGAATCAAACCATTCTTCTTGATTGGGGAAAAAATACTTTAATGAGACATTTAGTTAAGGTAGGATTCTGGTGGCACTTCTAGAAAACAGAGATTGAAAGAAAAGTATAATAAAATAACAGAAAATTTTACAAAGCCCCTAGGTTCAGAGGGATGGGGTCTGAGTCTTTTAGGGTTGAGAGAGAACAGAGCTGCCTATGTGCAAAAACTCCAGGGGATGTCGTTCCTACCACACGTGATGTGAGTTGTGTCCCCATGGAGGTGCATGATCTATAGCCTGCACAGCCATAGGAGGCTCGGGTAGGGAAGGGCTTGGACTTAGAGAAGATAAGAAATAAAGTGGGGTCTAGGGGCCAACAGGAGACATAGCCACCAGTATGGGAGTCTGGCAGCAGAAATGGATGCCAAACCTTACTGACTCAGTTACTGATTCTCAGCCATGGATAATGATAGTGACTCAATATGATTCCGTATCTTAGCAATACTTAATTTCAAGTGTTCTTTAAGTAATTCCCATCCTTTAGCTTCAAACCTTCTAGACAGGTCTAACACACTGAATAGCATTACGGAACTATGCTGTGGAGAATGTAGAAGGAGCCATGTTTAAATATGGAGCTAATGAGAACCAGAGTGACATGCAGCAGCAAGTAGACAGGTTACAAAGGACTTCAATTAAAAGGACTTCAGTTGGGAGAACAGAAATTCAGAGTGAAAGCATGCAGATGACTAACTACTCCCTAACCCTTATTTCTAATGAATCCTCAAGAGTGTGATAAACTTCCTAGGTTTGGGGATTTGGGTCTTTGCTTTGCTTTTACTCTTATGGGAAAAAAATTACCTAAGTACTTAGGACTTATGTTTCATACTGAGTGGATAAGCCCTAATTTTCTAGAGAGAAACACTATCTTTCTCTCACATAAGGGTCCTGGCAAATCCCCAAGGGAAGAATGCCAGCTATGCCCTCATCTGCAAATACTTTCAGATCAATACAGGCGAAGTTCTGTCTAGTTCAACCTGGGCCACCTCATGCCCAGTGAGACTTTCCTGGAAGAGATCTGTACAGATGACCTCATGTCAGACAAAGTCTTCAGCACTGGGCACAGGCCCACTATCTTATTGGGACTGTCTATCCAGAAGTTGGTAGAATCATCTGCTTAGTTAGGGCTCTACCAGAAAAAGATACTGAGAGAAGCATGAGAATGCAAGTAATTTATTCGAATGCTGATGCCAGGGAGAATAGGCAGAAAAATGGGGATGTCAGATAGAAAAGAGAAAGAGAGAATTAAACATTAACTGTTTAGCAGGTTATATTTATGGGCAACTGAAATTTAATTCTGCTAAGCAACTTAGGAGACAGTATAAAATAAACTTCTTAAGGGAGCTAGGGTCTTGCTACTCAAACTGTGGTTCAAGGGTTAACATCACCTGGAAGCTTGTTAGAAATGCAAATTATGGATCTCATCTCTAATCTAATAATTTTAAAACAATTCCCATGATCCTTAAGCATATTAACATTTAAGTGAAACTAAGTATTTCTCCACCAACTCCTGTCAGTCATTGAATGAGGGCTCCTGGATATTAACTCCCCACACTTTTATTGTGCTTCCTCTCTCCAAGCTAAGCTGGCTTCAGGAGCCAGAGAAAGCCTTCAGGCAGCCAGTGGTAGGTACCTATAATTAGAAGATTTCTATAATTAGAAATCTCGGTGTCTAGCTACCATAGGAATTGGTGACTGCCCTGGGGATATGGGAAAGGCTATAGCTCTACCATACATCTAGGTCTCTCCATCTCTCCATCTCTCCTAAAGAAACTGGCAGTTGGAGTTTCCATCCCACATATTTGTTTAGTCTTTAAGCACCCTGAGAATAAAACTTTCCCCCATCCAAGTAATAGGTAAGAATACAAGCCTCAAGTTCATGAGAATCTGAAGACCTAGTCAAAAGGACAAAACAGTTTTAAAATTCACCCCATGCACCAATAAGACTAAGCTCTAGACATGCATGACATGGTAGGAACTGCAGCAAAACTGAAGTCTCAGTATGTAGGGGTTTAGCTAAGACACAGAAGTAGGATAGATGGGGTTACTTTGACTGAACTGAGGAGTAAGTCTGAGGAACATACTACAAACTGCCCTAAGATGAATTTATTCCTAAGGCCAGCATCTGTAGCAAGTAAAATTTTCCCTGGAATCAACCAAGTTTCTCTCTAGACGGATTCTTACGTGATCTGAAATAGCCAGTGCCTATAAAACAAGTCCACACAGTTTTAGACCTTCCTATTAAACGAACAGCTCTCTATCGCCACAACTATGGCTAATGGGCCAATATAGATAACTGAATGCTTAGTAGTGTCTGCCTACTTGGCTCCTTTTGGAGTCCAGCCAGCTCCTACATCTCTCTGAGGAAGCAAATGAGATTCTCACAGTTGAACCTAAGACAATATATATAATCAGGGGTGATTAAGGATGGCCTCACTAGATTGCATCCAGGTAAGCAAAATACTACCACTAGAAATTTAAATAAGTACGGAAAACTTTACTTATAGGATTTTTCTCAAGGAAGATTGGAGGCAGAAGGCAGGAATCAGACTCCCAGGAGTCTGCTTAAGTAATCACAGAGGGCTATCACACTGCAGCCCAAAGAGAATGCAAAACTTCATTCTGTTGACTAGTGTATGCAAATCTGGTGTCAGAGATAAAGTGCTGGGTCAATAAAATAACCTTAGGTTACTTCTGTATCCTTCCCACATGTAAGGCTGAAAATATCTCCAAAAAAATGCTGGACATTATCAACTACAAAATACATAATAACAAATAATATTTACTAAGACCTAAATATAAAAGATGTTCATTATGAAGTATACAGCTTATAAGTGTATTAACTCTCATTCAAAAATCCTGTAAGGAGGGGCACCTGGGTGACTCAGTCAGTTGAGCATGTGACTCTTGATTTCTGTTCAGGCCATGATCTCAGGGTCCTAAAATCAAGCCCAGCACGGGGTTCTGCACTCAGCACAGACTCAGCTTGAATTTCTCTCCCTCTGCTCCCCACCCCTGCTCATGCCCACCTGCTCTCTAAATTACTTAAATAAATCTTTTTTTAAAAATCCTATAAAGAAAGGTACTACTACTATCTCCATTTTATAGATCAAAAACTGAGGCACAGTGAAATTAACACTAGTAAATGGCAGCCAATAAAGGGCAGAGGTAGGATTTAAACCCACATAGTCTAGTATCAGAGATTACTCTTTTCATCACTGAGCATAAAGTTAAGTAATACTACTTTGTAGAAATAGCACACATCTAGCCTGAATGGGACTTGGCCCAACCATAAATTTAGTTAAGGTCACAAACAGAAATGTGAAGAAAGAGTAAATGTTTTCTTTCTGTCAAAATAAATAAATAAGTAAATAAATAAATAAGAATATTCTCTGACCTGCTAAATGAAAAAGCTCATAAAGCTTAATTATTGTGAATCATGTTTTGCCTAAATAAAGGCAAGCAAGTTTTAAAATGCATTTTCAGAATATAAAATTCAGCTAAAAAACTGCCAGTTTCAGTAAATGTAGTCACCTGATGCCTCCCCAGTGAAATCTCCAAAACATTACAAATCTTCTTCATTTTGAAAGCATCCTTAACAATTCCCACAGGAATTCGATTTTACTGAGAATGGCTTTTTAGTCTATTAAAATGACACATCGAAACCTAATCTTGAACAACATGACAAAATTGTTGGCTGCTGGGAATCAATGTTAGCAGTCAGACCATACTGACAAGCTGTAATCAAAGACAGCTCATTTCAAAAAAAAAAAGGGGGGGGGCATAAAGTCTTCTATGAAGCCAGGAAACAGAGTCGACATCAGCTGTAGGGGTGACACAAAGTGAGAATGGCTTCCAGAGGATGGAGGTTGGGAAGGAATGGTAGATTGTACCTGCCAAATAAATAAGTATAGATCCACAGATGAAACACTAAAAGCAAACAAGGATGGTGCCAAAACGAGCAGGGCAAGGAAGAATTTAAATGAAACTTAAATCCACATTCAATAGAAATGGTACTATACTTTTTTACTGTGGCTTTTCACTGCCACCAAATGTAGTATCACTACATCTGATTAAAGGATTAGTGAAAAATATGGTGGCCAAAAAAAGTCTGCAGGTCATTATGGCTTTGTAAAACCATATGCAAGGCTGCATTACAGTTTTTCATAATAACGGAAACCTCATTTGAATTCAACATTCCCATTCTGGGAAAGGTTCTTTACTAGGTACAAGGAAACAAAAAGTAATCTAGGGCTGAAGTCATAAGAACACTCCCTTTGCTTCTGAAAGGTCAATGATTAATATGTGATAACTCAAGTATTTACCAAATGACCACCAAGATGATTGGAAAGCCGTAGGTGGTAGGTTTGAGCGAATTAGTCAGTTAACAAATATTTACTAGATATTTACTATGAAAGGCAAAGGGCTAGCAAGGCTAGGCATATAAGAAAGCCAAAGACTTTATACAAATATATAATTCAGAAACTAATATAGTGGATGTCAGTTATCTCTCAATTTAAAAAGGAAGAAAAAGAAAAAAAGAAGAGAAAAGAAAGCCAAAGACAATGTCTTCCTATCCCTGAGGAATGTAGCATCTAATTGGTTGGAAAGATAAGGGCAAAATATTTGCTAACCCCACAATGGCAAGGCATAAAAGTTGCAGGAGTTCAAAGGAAGAAGAAAAAAATAACTATGTGACAGTTTCAGTAGATAAAGAATTTATAATGTGACATAATCTAGTATTGTCTTGGTTCCAAAAACAATCTACCACACCTAATGTCATTCTTCTACTAAATTACCTTATTCTCTACCAACTTTCTGTCTTGGCTTACTAATAGGAACCTAAAATCAAAATACTCCTAAACCAAGACCTAAACATTTACCTCTTCCATTTGTTAAAGGTGATACATAAATAACTCACTTAGTTCAAAATTCAGGAAGAGGCCTATAGAATTTTTACTGCTAACCTAAATACAAATAAAAGTTAATCTCAGATGAAGAATAAAAATCTCTCCGTTGTTGGGGCTCTTTTCATGAAATATTCAGAAATAAGCAAATTGTTCTCAAACAGGTCTTTATAATTCCATAAAAGAAAATGACCTGGAAATATTTTTTTCCAGATTTAACATAAATATTCTCATTTTCCATCAGTCCAAAATCACCCAGTTACAATCCATAGTAATGACTCAACTTTTTCAGATAAAATAATCAATCTTTATTAGATAAAATCATCTAGAAAAATTCCATACTAATGATTCAAGTTATTTTGGATTTTGACCTTTAGTGCATGGATTGGAACCATGGTGTTGTGAACTAACCTATATGTATTTGAGTCTTCATAATTATTACTTTTTTAAAAAATATGAATATCTGTAGCTCATAATTCAGTTTCGCCTCCAATAAAACTGTAACTGTGCATCGTACATTACAAATAAAAATCTAAAAATGAAGCCATATATACAAATATGAATTTGTAAGCAATCACAAATTGTTCTGTAAGATCAATGAACATTTCTGCCCATTTAGTCGTTCTACAAGCATTTTTATGAAATGCTCAGTGGAAGCAGATTCAACCCTATTCTAGCAGTAATGTTCTAATGACTTCAAATAGCAGAAACACATGAATGTGGCTGAACACAGGAAAGCACAAAATCCCTCACGAGGCTACTGAACTCCTTAGATTCTTAAAACTTCTTCATGCCTGAGCAGAGATGCCTGTAACAGTAGCACTACCAACCAACCAATCCATTTCACTTAGGAGATCATTTCTAACATCCATCGATGAATCCTTCCTTGATAATCAAACATAAAGATACCTGAAGCTTTGTGGTAACCACTTATAAAAAAACGGCTCCTGGTTAAAGTTTTACTACTAAATAATTATCCCTGCTGTATTAACTACCAACATACTTCAAATGCTAACTGATAACCCTAGTACTCTTGCAAATGCTAACTGACAACCCCAGTGGTCTTGCAAATCTTCTGTATTTTTTCTCAATTATTTTAGCTGGATATATGAATCACTGTGTTTAAAAGTCTCAATACGGTCTTGGATTTGTGAATTTTTTCTCCATATTTGAACTTCATATTAAAGGTATGTAAGTTTAGAATTCTTTATCTCTAGTAATGTGCTTACTTTACAATCTTTTTTGTAGATAGCTATGCCATCTTTCTTTGGTTGATATTTGCCTCTTATATCTTTCTTTTCCTATGTTTTTACTTTGAACTTCCAAATTTTCCACCTTCCTCATATCCTCCCCTTTGAAGTTGCTTTAGTTTTTGTTTCTCTGAAGATCTCTTTAACTTGCCTTTGTATTTGTTATATACTTATACTTTGCATACAATGCTAAAAATATTATTCACTTTAAATAAGATAGCAGTCATTGGTTTCTGCTTTGTTGTAGCTATTGCTAAGCGAATCACCATTCTAATCGTTGTTAGGTAATCTGTATTTGCACTTTAAGCATTTTTTTAAAGTTAATTTTTTTTCAGTGTTCCAAGATTCATTGTTTATGCACCACACCCAGTGCTCCATGCAATACTGTCCTCCCCAATACTTACCACCAGGCTGACCCAACCCCCCACCTACCTCCCCTCCAAAACCCTGCTTATTTCTCAGAGTCCACAGTCTCTCTTGGTTCCTCTCCCCCTCCGATTTCCCCCAACTCACTTCTCTCCAACTTAAGCTATTTTTAAAATCTTTACTGTCATTGGTGATCTTCAGTTCCACTAAGATGTTTCTGGATTTAGATTACTTTGGGTTTATCTTGTTTTGTATATATGTACCTCCCAAATCACATCTGTTAAAATCTTAGACATATTTTCAAATACCACCTCTACCTCATTCTTTTATTATCTCATCTAGAACTCTAATTAGATGTACATTCTAACTCAATCCTTGATGTCCTTTAATCTCTTCTACGTGTTGTGTTTCATTAGCTCGCTCTCTCTCTCATATTAGTAATTTCCTCAAATCTATATTTAATTTTATTTAATCTTATTTTAGAAAGTGAGAGAGCATGTGGGGTGGGGGAGGAGGGTAGAGGAGAGAGAGTCTTAAGCAGACTTGTCACTGAGCACCATGGAGGGCTGGATCTCACAAACCGGAGATCTCGACCTGAGACAAAACCATGAGTCGGACACTTAACCAACTGCAGCACCCAGGTGCCCCTCCTCAAATCTATATTTTACTAATTCACTCATTAAATGTATTCATTCCAGTCTACAGTTTCAATTATTATACATTTAATTAATAGTAATTGTTGATTCTTGTTTTCTCCATTTTAACTGATTGTTTTAATTAACTTTTATTTTCAATTCATCCAATTATTTCTTTAATCATATTAAACATACGTATTTCTATTCTGTATCTAATTATTCTAATACCTGAAGTCTTTTGGGTCCCTTGTGTTCTTATGCATTTTATGAATTTTGGTTTTAAGCTCAAATTTGTTAGAGGTTTACCTATGTGGATCTCTCAGGCCTGGTTAATTGTATATTCCTCTTCATAGATTTGTATTTCCCAGGCATCTGGGGGAAATGCCCACCTGCAACTACTTTAAATGAAATTCTCATTTTGTGACATTTTGGACAACCAGGTACTTAACTCCAGAGGGTTAATGTTCTATGAAAATGATATTTCTCTTCTATATAAGGAAATAGTACTGTTTTTATAGGCAATAAAATATACTGGTTCTAATTTGGATTTGTAGAACAAATATTTTTGATACTACAATTCTATTTCAAGCTGTATTATTAGTGATTTAAAGTATGTTTCCATCAGGGGTGCCTGGGTGGCTCAGTGGGTTAGGCTGCTGCCTTCGGCTTGGGTCATGATCTCAGGGTCCTGGGATCGAGTCCCACATAGGGCTCTCTGCTCAGCAGGGAGCCTGCTTCCCTTCCTCTCTCTCTGCCTGCCTCTCTGCCTGCTTGTGATCTCTCTCTGTCAAATAAATAAATTAAATCTTTAAAAAAAAAAAAAAAAGTATGTTTCCATCAAAAATTGTGTATTAACTCCTGATCATCTACTGAAGAGTTTCACATTTATATTCTTTAAGCTATTAGAAAAGAATTCCATGCCTTGATTTTTATTTAAAATAAAGCTAAGTAATTTTGGAAGATGTGGTGAATACAGTCCACATCTGCCTTTGGCTCAGGTCATGATCCCAGAGTCCTGGGATTAAGCCCCATGTCTGGCTCCCTGCTCAGCAAGGAACCTGCTTCTCCCTCTCCCTTGGCTTAAGTACTCTCTCTCTCTGTCAAATAAATAAATAAAATCTTAAAAAAAAAAAAAAAGACTTTAAGACAATATCTAAACCTATCCTTCTAAATAAGCTATGAAGAATTTGCCATTTTCCTTATTTATTGAAAATCACCTAGTATTGGTAATGTCAAGGGGATACAATGAACGAATAACCTAATAAATATTCTTTATGGACTCCTTAGAGTGATCATTTTGATTTCTAATGGAATTTAAACAAACACATAATCCTACCTTTTTCTCAACTAGAGAAAATTCTAATCTAAAAGAATTTCTTTAGGGGCTCCTGGGTGGCTCAGTTGGTTAAGTGTCTGTCTTTGGCTCGGTCATGATCCCAGTGTCCTGGGATCAAGCCCCACATTGGGCTCCCTGCTTGGCAGGAAGTTTGCTTCTCCCTCTCCCACTACCCCTGCTTGTGTTCCCTCTCTCACTGTGTCTCTCTCTGTCAAATGAATAAATAAAATCTTTAAAAAAAAATAAAAAGAATTTCTTTAATATTCTAAAATATAAATTTCCTTAATATCTTGTCATTTTTAAATAAAAAAACATTTTAAAGAGGAAATGATAACTTTGTGAATTAAATATGAACTCTAGATGTTGCAGGGTTTATATATATAAGCCATTTTAATGCATTTGAGTGTCTACATACCCATGCAAGCTGCTTCCTCTCAGATTGTGGATTCTTCCTCTTTCTCAGAAATGAAAACACAGCTCAACCTTCTGTGGTTGCCAAAAGGAACTATTCTAACATAATCAAACTGAAGTCCCCAAGAAATCTGGAACTTTTCTTTTCCTGTAAAGAAAAGGATTTAGGGGGACCCTGGGTGGCTCAGTCGGTTGAGCGGCTGCCTTGGGCTCAGGTCATGATCCCAGTGTCCTGGGATCGAGTCCCACATTGCGCTCCTTGCTCGGTAGGGAGTCTGCTTCTCCCTCTGCCTCTGCCTGCCGCTCTGCCTGCCTGTGAGCCCCTTCTTTCTTGCTCTCTCTCTGAAATATAAATAAAAATAAAATAATTTTTAAAAAAAAAGGAAAGAAAGAAAAAAGAAAAGGATTTGGGGTTTTTAATTATTCTTATTATTGTCATTGTTCATGGTTATTAGCTGATAGAGATCCTATCAGGCAACCCTAAAGGAACACTAAGGAAAAGGGCATCATGTGTTCATTTCTGTTAGAGCATCACCTCAGTGTTCTTATTTAGCTCAGTCATAACTGAGGCAAATCTTTTATGAACTACCAAAACATTTCCAGGATTTAACATTTGTAGTGTGTGCAGGTGCCTGTGTGCAAGCACATACAAGGGCATGTGTGCACACACACACATACACACCATACTTTTCCTATGTGAATTCTCCTTTTCATTTTGCCACCACTTTCATAAAATGCTTCATCTAGAGAACCCAAGCCAAAACAGTTAGGCAGTATGTTTACAAAGATCAGGATAAGGCAAGAATTAAGCATGAGCAGCACATGAATAGGATAAACAACAATCCTCTTGGGCACATTTTATTCCAAAATAATTTTGGGGTCATATTTTCAGTGCTACTGAAAATTGCTGACAGTACAACCAGAACTTAGCTGTTTTAGAAAAACACACTAATATAAGAGAGTCACTGACCCTCAGAGTTCATAATTTTTAATTCCAGGCAACAAAAATTCAAGCCAGAAGACACTGAGCATGAGACACACATATACATACACACACACACTTACAGTCTAATTTATGCACAGTTTGAGAATAATTTTTTGTGCAATAAAAACAGATAATATATATTATGTATTATGAAAATATTTCTACATCTTCCAAATACTAAAAGAATTGACTGGACCTGCAGTACACCAGAAAATCTCTAGTTTATTGCCAAGCTGCGTGCTCAGAAAAGTTAACAGCTGGTAGATGTCACTTCAATTTGTGGATCCAAAGCAGGAAGTAACAGTATCCTTTTCCATACATGTTCAGTATTACAGTTTAGCAGAGGGGGAAACAAAGTGAATCATAATCTAGATTACAAAAAAGATGGAACTAAAGTATATGATGGTGGACTTAAGTTTGTATCAGAAAAAAAGGATAAACAGATTTTTGAACCAACAAAACTACTGTGGGATGTCTTTTCACAGTCATACCCATCAATGCTGACAGGTGGAGACTTATAAAGAAAAAGGAAGTAACATGCTGAGTTTTTACTTGGATTGAGTCAATACAGATAAACACACTGATTGGACAGCTGGCTGTCCAATAAGGCAGAATGTTTCTGAGAAGAAATACACATGACTTATTTAGATTTATATTCTGATTAATTTAAGTGGAAAAGAAACAATTTTAGTTCAATTCTATTTATTTACTTAGTTTAAAATTACTAATGTAATATACACAAACTGCAAAATATCAAGCAGTAAAGAAGGGCATAAAATAAAAAGTAAAAATTGTCCTCTCTCTCAACACTGTATTTCTCTTGTATTATATTACTCTATAAGTCACATTGCACATACTTTTTTTCAGTTTGCTTCTTCCTCTTCAGAAAATATCATAACAATTTTCCATATCCATAAACACAGATAGATATATGATGTTATATATCAAAGCATAACTGTAATGTAATTGACAGATATTTGGGTCATTACCATATTTTTTATAATCACAAACAGTGTTATAATGAATGCTCTGTAAAGGTCCTTAGATATTCTCTGCATGTGGAGGGGGGGTGTAATTCCACAGGGGGAAAAAAAAAAGTAATTCTCTTTATGTTTCCTTACCTGTAGAATTCTTCTTTACTCCTAGCCCCAGCTCTCTCTACCCACAGTACCATTCACACATATAGATGCACCTGTGTAATTCCAACTAGTCCATACATTTGCCAGTAAAAAGTTACTTCTTCTAAGAAGTGTTCTCTGATTACTTCCATTCTTACCCTTCTTTTTGATTCCCATAAGATATTGTATAGACATTTTTAAAATATTATTTATTTTTTAATCACATCAACCAGAGTCCCGGTATTCACACCTCACTTTATTTTCTACTGCAGTGGAATATGTAGAGTTTCTACAATCCCTAATAATAAAACAAGATTATACTTATACTCAGAAATTTGCTCAATTTAGTTAACTCAATAAAGTGATTAATTGATTTGAAGAAAGACCAGGAAAATTAGTTTTTTTTTTTTTAAGATTTTATTTATTTATTTGACAGACAGGAGATCACAAGTAGGCAGAGAGGCAGGCAGAGAGAGAGGAGGAAGCAGGCTCCCTGCTGAACAGAGAGCCCGATGCGGGGCTCAATCCCAGGACCCTGGGATCATGACCTGAGCCGAAAGCAGAGGCTTTAACACACTGAGCCACCCAGGCACCCCGGAAAATTAGTTTTTGATGGAATTAATAAGTCTTTAAATTGGTCAATTCAGCCAGATCATTAGTCTACATAGATATACATGAGTAGAGCCTGTATCATCACAGTAATAATATCCTATGGCAAACCCTATGGCACTAACACACCAAAGGAGATTGACCATCAGCATTACAAATATTATTAGATGTTACTATAGATTATTATTACTCACAGTGTAATTAAACATAGTAAAAGCAGGACAAGATAAAATAGCAGGGACCAGATAGAGCTTCCAGTCTGAAGCACTAAAAATATTAGACCAAATACATAACACAACGGTTTCCAGACATAGGACATAAAACAGTAAAAAACAGTGATCCCTGAGAGAAGAAAAACAAATTAAGTGAGCCCTAGGATAACTGCCTAAAAAGATTTTCCATGTGGCAACGATAGAGAAAGGAAACCAAGATGGATTCAGGCAGTTTTCCTGAGTTGAAAAAATGTAATACAGTAGCTTGCAAAAATGTCAAGGCAGCTATAGTTCATTGGCAGAGCTTTAAAAAATAAAAAATCCATGCAAAAGAGCTACAAGATCTACAGAGAGTAACTCCTTATTTTCAGCTGAGTACTAATCAGTACATGCATATGATAGAACCACCTGGAGGAATAATCTCTGCTATTCATGCATGTCTGAGAAAAGGTAATGTTTCAATTAACTGAAACTGAAGAATCTCATGACTTTTAGCACATCAGGTAGAGTACCAAAACACGTTAAAATCACCAGTGGAAAAAATTAGTCCTAGGAAAAAACTCTGCTCTGGTCCTGCCTAACAAAACTCAAAACAAGCCCCAAAAGGGTCAAATTATTTTCAAGTAATTCAATACATTCCAGAACAGAAGTCAAGATGTTGACAGAATATAAAAATATTCAGTACCAACATGGTAAATTTCACAATATTTCTGATCCAATCAACAATTATAATGCACGAAAAGATACATACACATGCACATAAAGTACAACTATAAAAAGGAGAAAAATCAATCAATTGAAAGACTTAGAAATGACACAGATGAGAAAACTAGTAGAAAAGGATAGTATTAAGAATTTTTATTATTATGATCCACACGTTGAACAAGTTAGAAGACTGAATATACAGAATTTTAAAAAATCAAATCTCTGGTGCTAAGGAATATACAAGATTAAAATAATACAGTAGGGGCGATTGGGTGGCTCAGTTGGTTATGTGTCCAACTCTTGATTTCAGCTCAGGTCATGATCTCACTGTTGTAAGATCAAACTCCAGGTCAGGCTCCACATTCAGCACAGAGTCTGCTTGAGATTCCCTGTCTCTCCCTTTCCCTCTTCCCCTCCCGCTACTAATACTCTTTCTAAATAAAGAAAGAAAATCTAAATAAGACAAAAATAAAATAAAATAATAGATGTGATTAATGACTGATTAGATAAAACAGAAAGAAATTTAGTAAACTTGAAAACATAGCACAGAAACTAGTCAGAATGAAACAGAGCAAAAAGACTGAAATAAAAAAGAAAATCTACAGAGCATCAGTCAGCTATAGAACGATTTTAAGCATCCTAATATGTATGATTGAATCCCCAAAGAAGTAGGGGTAGGAATGGCAGAAAAACAAATTGGAAAAATAACAAAGGAAGACATTTAAATCTTATGAAAACTATAGACCCACAGAACCAAAAATAACTCAACAAACCATAGCACAAGCAAAATGATGAAAATTCTACCAAAGTAAACTATAGTCAAATTACTTAAAAACAGTGATAAAGAGAAAATTAAGAGGAACTGGAGGAAAAAAATATAACTTATGTACATAACAAAGAATGACAGCAGACTTCTCATTGAAAATAATGTAAGACATAAGACAGTAGGGAAATATCTTTAAAATACTAAAAGAAAAAAAAACTGTCAATCTAAAATTCTATACTCAGTAAAATATGTTTTAAAAACACGAGAAAAATGAAGATTTCTTCCGATAGACTTTTTTCACAAATGCTGGAAGAATATACTACCAGCAGAACTGCACTATAAGAAATGTTAAAGGGAGTGCTTGGGTGCCTCAGTCGGTTAAGCATCTGACTCTTGATCTTGGCTCAGGGCATGATCTGAGGGTTGTGAGGTCAAGTCCCATGTTAGGCTCAGTGCTGGGCATGAAGCCTGCTTAAGATTCTTCTCTCCCTCTCCCTCTGCCCCTCCTCTAAAAAACAAAAACAAAAACTGTTAAAGGAAGTCCTTCAGGCTGAAAAAAAGTAATGCCAGATGGAAATATGAATGAACACAGAGGAATGAAGAGCACTGGAAATGGTAAATATTTGAGCAAATAGATCAGATGTTTTTCCTGTTTTTGAAATATCTTTAAAAGATAAACTCTTTAAAGCAAAATGTGTAACAACGAATTATGAGATTTATAATATATTTAAAGATAGTATAACAAATAGCACAGAGGCAAAAGAAGGAAAATGAAAACATGCTGTTTTAAGATTATTGTAATATCCATGAGTTATTATGCTATTACTTGAAAGACAGACTGGAATAAGTTCAGTGTACACACTATAAACCACAAAGAAAACACTATGAAAATTTATAACTAATAAGCCAACAATAGAAAACAAGACAGTATTTAAACCTAACTATATGAATATTTACATTAAAAGGGGAATAAATATACCAATTAAAAGTCAACAATTGTCAGATTAGATCTTAAAATCAACACCAAATTATATGCTGATGACAATGAATCTCATTTAAATAAAAAAGATACATAAAAGGTAAAAGTAAAAGAATGGCACGATATATACCATGCTAATGCAAATATAAGAAAACTGGGGTAGCTACTCAGACAAAGCAAATTTTGGAAAAAATAACATCAAAAATAAAGAGGGTCTTTTTATAATATTAAAAAGATCAACTGATCAAGAAAACATAATGATCTTAGACATTACTGCATCTAACAACAAAAATTCAAATATATGAAGCAAAAACTGATAGAACTCCAAGGATAAAAAAAAAAAGGAAAAAAAAAACAAACCTACAATGACAGCCAGTGATTTTAACACCATTCTTTCTGTGATTAATAGAACAAGTACAGAGAAAATCAATAAGGATATAGAATAAGACTATTACCAAACTTAACTAACATTTATAGAACATTCTACCCAACAAAACAAGAATATACATTTTTTTTTAAAGATTTTATTTATTCATTTGACAGGCAGAGATCACAAGTAAGCAGAGAGGCAGGCAAAGAGAGAGAGAGAGAGAGAGAGAGAGAGGTGGAAGCAGGCTCCCTGCTGAGCAGAGAGCCCAATGCGGGGCTCGATCCCAAGACCCTGGGACCATGACCTGAGCCGAAGGCAGAGGCTTTAACCCACTGAGCCACACAGTTGCCCCAAGAATATATATTTTTTAAAGATTAATTTATTTATTTTAGAGAGACAGAGTATAAGCAGGAGGGGGGGGTGCAAAATGAGGCTTAAGCAGACTCTGCACTGAGTGTGGAGCACAATGAAAGGCTTGATCTTACAAACCTGAGATCATGACCAAGCTGCAACCAAGAGTCCAACACTTAACCAGCTGCACCACCCAGGCATCCCAGGAATATACATTTTTTAAAGTGCATATAAAACATTTACCAAGACGGACAACATCTTCGTCCATAAAACCAGTCTCACTAGATTTTAATGGACTGAAGTCACATCATGTATGTTCTTGTATCACAGTGGAATTAGATTAGAAATCGATGACAGAAAGATATCTAGAAAACTCTCCAAGCACTTGTAAACTAAATCATGTACCTCTACATAACCCATGGGTCAAAGATGAAATTAAAAGAGAAATTAGAACGTATGTTCAACTGAGTAAAATTAAAACACAACATACTAAATTGTATGAGATGTGGTTAAAGCAGTACATAAAAATATATTTGCAACCCTAAGTATTTATACTGAAAAAGAATAAAGGTCTCAAATCATTGACCTTACCTTCCAGATTAAGAAACCAAAAAAATAAGAGTAAATGAAACAGAGTAAGCCAAAGAAAACAATTAATAAATATCAGAGTGGAAATTAATGAAATAAAACACAGAAAAAAAAAACACAAAAAAATCAATGAAATAAAATCTGCTTCTTTAAGATCAATACAATTGATAAATCTGTAGCCAGTGATGAGAAAAATCAACCGAACAAACATTAACAAATTAGGACTGAGCAAACTGACATTACTACAGATTATATATATACTAAGAGGATAAAAAGGAAATACTATGAACACCTTCATTCCAGTAAAGTTAACAATGTAGATGAAATGGGAAAATTAATTGAAAAACTCAAGACTGCCACAAATTCCTCAAAAACAAACAAACAAACAAATTTGATAGCCCTAGATATATTATAGAAATTTTAAATTTGTAGTTAAAAGCTTCCCCATAAATATATTTTAGATATAAAAGGCAAGGATGTCTGCTCATATAATTTCCATTTAGTATTGTACTAGAAGCTCTAGCCATTGTTACAAGGTAATACAAGACAAGACATTTTTAAAAATACAGTAAAAGAGGGGTGCCTGGTGGATCAGGCAGTTGGGTTTCTCCCTTCGGGCTCAGGTCATGATTCCCGCTCATCAGGGAGTCTGCTTCTCCCTCTGCCCTTCCGCCACTGCTTGTGTGCTCACACACATTCTCTCTCCCTTTCTCTCAAATAAATAAATAAAATCTTTAAAAAATATATAGGAAAAGAAAAGATGTCTATATAGGAAAGAAAAAAATAAAAGATAGCATGACCTACTATGTAGGAAATCTCATATATTATACAAAAAAGCTACTATAACTAATAAATAACTTTAGCAAGGTTACAGGATGAAAGAGCAATACTTTAAATTATATTTCTACATACTAGCAACAAACAGTTGAAATTGAATTAAAAAACCATTACCATTACCCCAGTATCAGAAATATGTAATATTTAGGGATAAATTTGACCCCAAAAAATGTGTAAAATCTATACACTAAAATTTTTGAAACAATGCTGAGAGAAACTAAAGAACACCTAAATACATAGGCTGGAAAACCAGATATTATAAAGATGCCAGTTCTTCCCAAATTGATGTACAAATTTAAAGCTACCCCAATTGATAAGCTGATTACATATATACTAAAAATGTTGTGCTGTATGCTGTGCATAGGACATAGTACTCCTCTCTTAGCCTGGCCTGCTAAACAAAATACTACAGATCAGGTGGCTTAAACAACGGACTTTTATTTCTCACAGTTCTGGAGGAGGGAAGTGCAAGATCAAAGTACCAAATGATTTGGTTCTTGATGAGAGCCCTCTTTGTGGCTTGCAGACAGCTGCCTCCTAACTGTATCCTCAAATGGTGGAGAGAAAAAGCTAGGTGTCTCTTCTTCTTAAAAGGACCTTAATCCCAACCTGGGACCTCCACCCTCATGATCTCATTGATACCTGATGAACTCCAAAGCCCCCACCTCCTAATACCATTACACTGGTGGTTAGGGCCTCAGCACAGGAATTTTGAAGGGACACAAACATCCAATTCACAACAACTCCCCTCATATATAGACAGTAATAATAAAGCTGAGGTATAAATATTAAACTAACCAATTATTCTCATGTCAAAGTTACAGCAGGAATTGAGAAGAGGAATTACTTCTTTGTTGGTAGGAGAGAGGAAGTAGACAAAGAAGAGATGGAGGAAAGCAAGGCTTTGCACAGATGAGTATTAATGACCAGGTATGTTACATCTTGCAGCCAGGAGGGGAAAGAAATTCAAGGCAGGGAAAAAAGGTAAGAAAATATGAAAAGGAAGGAAGAAGAAACTATACTCAGAAATACAGGATATATCCAATTTTCTGGGCTTTGGCATGGGTAAGGAGAAAAGGTGAAAAAAAGCCATCGAAACTGAACTGAGTTAGATCACCAACTTTGCATACTAGGTTACTGACTCCTCACATTCAATTTAGTTTGCCTTTCCTCCATTCCTTCCTGAAATTCACGACTGCATACATTAGACGTGGTTTCAACATCCATGTTAACGTACTCATTCACAAGTTTCCTAACCTTGTGAACTGAATGTGTTTCACAGGTATTCTATCTCAGACCATATCTTTTATTTAATCAGCTCTCGTAACAAGATTTCAAACCAGAAGCTACTCCATGCTGTAACAATAACCTCTGCCTTCTACCTCTCCACTTTCTCTGACATAAAAAATTTGCTCTTTGAAAAATAAACCCATATCTGATTCTCAACCCAGTGTTATTTCACGTACAATGAATTTGGATTCAACCTGTCAGTGAGACTTCTTTAGTAGCCTAGAAATCCAAGGATACCATAGGATTAGTCTGGATAGCACAGGTCCAAGGTTAGCCACAGAAGTGCCTCAGACCCAGAGCACTGCATGGGTCTGGAGGCAGACACAAATCCACACATGGGTCACAGCAAGAAGTGCACATCCAAACTGCCATCAAAATAAGAAACCCAAGCTGGGACTCTATCAGGATCTAGGGAGTAGAGCTAAAGGATTGCAGAGCTGGGGAGGAGAAAAGTTGAGAAGGAACAGTACAAATAGGCAAGAGGTAAAGCTATTGAGGTTAAAAAAAAAAAAAAAAATCTGTATTCCCTGCAGCCTGGTATGGGGAAGTAGGGTGATAACATTTACTATACTTAGGACAAAACTAGAGCTCCACCTCAAATACCTTACATTTTCACAGAGCTTCAGAGGGCATTCACAACACTATATATTCTTATTTTATGCCTACAACTTGGAGAAGCTAGTAAGGCTAGAAACTGAAGCTTAGAGATATGAATGCCACCAGTTATTCATTTAGTAAATGTTGGTGGTAGTGATTAAGTCTAAGATCAGTAATTACAGATTTCCTTTCCACTTAATTTTTAAAATAATCTATGTACTAAAAAGTAAATATCACCTAAAATAATTTGAAGATTCCATTTCTAACTTTCAGAACTACATAGTTTTAATAAATCCTTGACCTAAAATCCATCAACCTCTTTGAATAAATGCATTTTAAGTGTATTATAATCATTAGCTGTGTTAGTAAACAACTAATATGTTATGACTTTTCACATTAGCTGAACCTATCTACATCACAAAATTAGGGAATGTCCCAAATAATGTCCTATCACACACTGGATCATAATCTTCTATCTTTTATTAAGTAGTTTACATTAAGTTATCTAAAATTTGTTGAGGATAAACTGTAAGCACAAAGACACAATAATGCAAAATTCCATTGTCATAGTTTCTGAGTATGCCAGGAAAAATGAGTAATGTCAGAAAATGAGCTCCTTTGGGGTTCAACAGATATATTTACTTTAAAAAGACCAGAACAGTTGATATTGAACATCTCAAAGAATATCTGAAATCCATTAAGGAAAAATTAGCTTATCTGTGTCAGAATAAATACCCAATGAGAATGACTGATATACTATATATCAAATCTTCCCAAATGCTTGGCAAAGCACTATGCTGATGTTCTATGCTGCTATGTCTTTCAAGGTAAAATACAGTTGGGTGTAATGTAAATATTTTGTGAAAAGAGATAGCAACCTAAGTAAGCTAAAGGAGAAAAACTTAAATATTGAAGCTAGAAAAGGTCTTAAAGATCATTTTTGTCTAATTCCTTCACTGATCAGTGAGAAAATTGCAACCTAGCAATTAAGGGATCATCTAGGACAAAGTTGTCCAAAAGAAGTATAATGCAAGCCACAAATGTTAGCCACACAGGGATTGTAAATTTTCTAGTGGTCACATTAAGTTAAAAAAAAAAAAAAAAGTAGTTGAAACTAATTTAATATTTTATTTAATCCAGTATATCTAAAATGTTATCAATTCAACATACAATCAATGTAACAAATTATTTTTTTAAAGATTTTATTTATTTATTTGACAGACAGAGATCACAAGTAGGCAGAGAAGCCGGCAGAGAAAGAGGAGGAAGCACACTCCCTGCCGAGCAGAGAGCCCGACGTGGGGCTCAATCCCAGGACCCTGGGATCATGACCTGTGCCAAAGGCAGAGGCTTTAACCCACTGAGCCACCCAGGCACCCCCAATGTAACAAATTATTACTGAGAGTTTATATTCTCCTTTGTCTTAAGTATTTGTTATCTTATATGTAATTTACAGTTTCATTACATTTTTATTAGTCATATTTTAATACTCAACAACCACATGTGGCTAGATATAAAACCATCAAATATTACAACACAGATGAAATGAAAGCTCTGAAATTCTGATTCCTTGCAGAATATAAACTCAAAATATTTCCCAGGTTGAGTTCATTCTAAACAGCCTAAAATGTTCATAATGAAAACATGTTGTACTCAAGAGTTTTCTGTAATATATAATGAATAATTGTTAAAAATCTAAGAATAAGTCCTCCAATAGAGACATTCCCTTTAAGAAATAATCAAAGGAACATACTATCTATATTATCTGTATCAATAGATAATAGAAAAACCATCAAGGTTTTACCCCATTTTATACCACTAAGGTGGCAAAAAATCCAGTTATTATTAATATTAAAAATACATTTATTTTCTAATTTTTTTTCAAAAGCAGATATGAAATTTTACTGAGCATTAAACTTTTACAGATTTTTCAATACATAATTATCTTCCCAGCCTTTTGTCTGACAATAACGTATGCCTATTTTAATAACAAATATATACTACTCTTCACTTGAACCATTATTAAAGTACAGGTACAAAATGACTACTCTTGGGACACCTGGGTGTCAGTCAGTGAAGCATTCAACTCTTGATCTCAGGTCAAGATCTCAGGTTCAGGAGATTGAGCCCCACACCAGGCTCCATGTTCAACACAGAATCTGCTTGAGATTCTGTCTCACCCTCTCCATTTGCCCCTCCCCCCATTGATGCACACTCTCTCTCTCTCTCTCAAATAAACAAATAAAAGAAAATGGCCACTCTCATGAGATGTGTTTGCATATAGAATGATATTTTACCTTAGTTTGCTGTTTTTAATTTTAAGAAATATTTCTCTCTGTAAAAGCCAACATAGTTTCCAAATTTAAATTTTGTCATAAACCCTAAAATAGCTTAATCCTTGATTGAACAGAGAATTAGCAAAATTTGAAATATATAATTATTTTTCACTTACCAAAATGTACAATCTTTCCAAGATTTGCAATCTAATTTGCTAATAACACTTCAATATAACTTTAAAAAGTTAAATCTCTAAATTACAGCATAGAAACAAGATTTATCAATAATAAGGGATCACACATTTTAAAAATGTTAATGTACTCAAATCATAGATATGTTGTTGAGGTGGCTGCCTCATCATTACCATCATCACCATCATCACTACCACCATCTTCATTACTACCATAAACTTCATAAAATGTCAAGACTACAGTTCAAAGAAATCACCTTATGCTATTTTTTTCTCAGAAATGAATTTAAATATTCTTCTAATAAAAGAATTTTTTATGTCTAATGATCAAGCCATTTTTATAATATTATGACAAAATGGATAGATATCTTGATCTAATATTTAACTGAAGACAAAATCATAAAATACTTCTCATAACTAGAAATGTATTATATAATTATTTTTAAATTATTTAAAAATTTTCCTGATCTTAATTTATATACTTTGATATTGGGATTTAATTATCATGTATTACAAGGTAAAGTCCAACTTTAGCATACTAACTGGTATTTCAGTGGCTTCTAATACTAAAAACTCTCTAAAAGCAATCAACTTCTGATCTACATAAATGAGTTAGAATAATCTGAAATCATATAAGAGTTTAGAAAATAGTCCAATTGTATATATTTATATATGCAAGCCACATTATATCATACCTTAAGAATAAAAAGGAAAATACAAAAAAGGAGGGAGAGAGAGAGAAGAAAGGAAAAGAAAGAGGAAGGGATGAGGGAGGGGGGAACAAAGGGAAGAAGGAAGAAAAGTAAAGTATTTGTACAATTTTAAAATATGTAACAATTCACTAAACATACCAAGTCCAGTTGAAAGTATCTAAGTTTCTATTTGGGACTTCATTAGAAAGTCTAATTTGATTTTGTGTGGTATTGATGAAATATGAAAATGTTCCCTAATGGAAGGAGAATGACAATTTTTTTTTAAAAATCAAAAGTAGGGGTGCCTGGGTGGCTCAGTGTGTTGAATGAAGCCTCTGCCTTTGGCTCAGGATCTTGTCTTGGGATCGAGCCCCACATTGGGCTCTCCGCTTAGCAGGGAGCCTAATTCCTCCTCTCTCTCTCTCTGCCTGCCTCTCTGCCTACTTGTGATCTCTGTCTGTCAAGTAAACAAAATCATTAAATAAATAAATAAATAAATAAATAAATAATTTTAAAAATCAAAAGTATTATGGAGGTTTATTTACTGAGGAAAAAAAGAAAAGTCACATTCCTAAGACAGATAATTTCTTTAAGCTTCAAAAGAATGTTTTCATTTGAAAACTACAGATTGCAATCAGATTTTAATATAGATATTTCCATTTATCTTTTTTCAAAACTGATTTCACTGCCAAAAGTTTTCATAACTTTAGTGCCAAAGTAGTTACTTAAAAAGCTCTTTATTCACCATACTTTAGATTACATAAAGAAGTAATTTCCTTTCCAGATTCTACTTTAGTCCCATTGTAATTCTGTAAAACAATAGCCTTTACAGATAAGAAAAAAATCTTTTCTTGTCTTCCTCATCATGAAATAGGTACTGAATGTCTACTGTGCAATCAATGGATTTCCAAATTCATCACTAAAGAATAGATATTTTAATGAGTTTTAACCATGTGCTGAGTTTATCTAACAATGTTTTATATAGGAATATAGAAACATAAATTTAGGATTAGCTTAAAGATAAGCTATTTAAATTTTAATTATGTGCCCTTTATTATTTGGAAATATTTCCTACATATTTATTCAATTATTTTAATGTGGAGTATAGTTAATTTAGGGAAATAACCATGACTATACCATCATCATTATGAATGACACATGTACAAGAAAGGCTCCCAAATCTATAGCCTTCTTTGGAAATCATGTAATATTCCTGTACCTTTGAACAATATTTCCCACATCCTTCTGTAAGTTTTAGAACTCTAAAAGTCTATCCAGTTTTAGACTCTAAAACCTGAAACTATTTCATAAATGAGAAAACTCCACATGCCACTTAAGTCAGCTCCATAAAAAGAAAAACCATGATAACAAATGTTTCATTTTATGTGCATTTTCCCATTTTAACTCACCTCTACTATTAAATGACTTTAACTACTTACTATGAAATTCCAAATGACCAAAAACAACATGTAAAATTAATCTATAAAGTAATTATTAAAAAGAAATTTAAAATTGGACCAAAGTAACATCACAGATAAGGCAGAGTGGGATGCTCCAGATATTAATCTGTCTACAGAAACAACTACTGAAGTGTCAAGAACTGTCAGAATAAACTACTTCAGGATTCTTAAGTCTAGTGAAACACTGGCAGCACCCAGAAGGCTGAATGAAAAAGTAGTAAAGTTCCTGATAAATTTTCTCAAATTTGGCATATCACATAATAGCTATCATCCTCCAATCCCATCCTCATGGCAAGAAGCCATGGGAAGGTCAGATAGTGTTCTTGGTGCAACTTACCTGTGTCAGGAAATAAAGACATTGTCCAACAAAAACTAGGGTTGTGTATTTTGATCTGTCAGTTCACTGAGTGACTGGCACAGAGGCCAGCCATTGTTTCAAACTTATAGGGCTAAAGAAGCTTCCCAGGCAGCATCTGTCAAAAAATTTTAGAGACACAGAATACTTTTCTCTTTTCTTTTTGGATCCAGGCTTTCAAGGAATTCTCTGTAATATCAGTAGCTGAACAGGGAACTTTAATGACTACACATGACAATGAATACATGCTTGGCTTGGGGAGTGGAACAGAAAAATTCACTAAGCAAATGGATTACTGAAGACTTCAAGTAACTACAAAAATCCAAAGTGACGGGAAAGAATCTGATTTCTACAGTTACCACATTACAATATTCAAAATGTCCAGTTTTCCACAAAAAATTGCAAAGCATGCAAAGCAAAAGGAAAGTATGGTCCATTTACCAAAGAAAAAGAAGCCAAGAGGAACAATTCCTAAGGAAGCCCAGTTATTGGACTTAACTATACAAAAGACTAAATTACTGTCTTAAGCTTAGGAAACTGAAGGAAACGATGAAGAACAAAAGGAAATCAGGAGAATAATGCATGAGCAAGTAGGGAACATAAATAAAGATAGAAATTATAAAAAGAAATGAAACACAAATTACGGAGCTGAAAAAATATGGTAACTCAAATCAGAATTTTTCTAGAAGGTTCAGTGGTTATAACAGGCAGAAGAAAAACCAGTAAACTTGAAGGTAGAATAACTGAAATTACCCAATCTGAGGAGTAGAAAGGAAAAAAGAATTTTTTTTTTTAATCAAAGAAAGCCAAAGCATTGAAAGAACACCACACCATCAACCATATCAACATATGCATCATGAATGTCCCACAAGGAAGAAAGAAGGAAAAAAAAAAGAGAGAGAGAGACAGAAAAAATATTTTAAAAATAGTCAAACCTCTTTATTCATGGACTCCATATTTGCAAATTCTCCTGCTCACTAGTATTTATTTGTAACCCCAATAGCCATACTCACCAGCATTTTCACAGTCATTTGTGTGCATTCGGCAAAAAATTTCAGTTGTCTAATATGCACATTCCCAACTGAGGTCAAAAAAGCTCTACCTGCTTGTTTAAGCTCTCATATTCAATATCCTTTTCAGTCTACTTAACTACACTTAAAAAAAAAAAAACTTTTTGTGCTCTTTGGTAGTGATTTCACTGTTTAAATAGTGTTGAAGTGCAGACTAGTGTTCCTAAGGGCAAAAAGTGATGGGCCTTTCAGAGAAAATTGATGTTTAGGCATCAGTTATATAGTCTGTTGGCTGTGAGTTCAATGTTAATGAATCAATAATATGGTATATCCAAATAAAAGAAGAAGACATTTGCCAATCTCTTTGTGAGCCCATTCCAGAAAGTATTAAATAACATTTAGAGTATGTGATGAAGCTATGAAAAGATAGAAAAGCAGCTAAGTTTGTGGATTCATGAGATGGCAACCAATAACAAAAACCATTGTGGAAGGCATTGTTCTGATGCTAAAAGCTAAATAAATTATAGTAATGTTAACCCAAGGTCCAGATAATATTAAACTCTGTTGGCTGTTTTATTATCAAAAGAAAATAAGTATATATTTGTAAAAATAAATATTAAATAGGTGTCTTTAAAGAGATGTACCCACACACACATAAACAGGAGATACATAAACAAAACAAAGTTATGCAGTGATTGGTTGACAAAAATTTGTGACCAGAGGCTCCCAGAAACCTAACCTTCTTTTTCTACTAGAAGCAATGGCTCAATATGCTCTAATTCAGTATTTGCAGTGACTTTATAAAAATAACTACTGTGAGTAAGGAAAATCAAATGTAATGAGATTGAATCACTATTCAAAAACCTCCAAACAAAGAAAAATTCAGAACCAGATGGTTTTTCACTGGTAAATTCTATCAACATTTAAAGAATTAGCACCAATTCTCTCAAGCTCTTTCAAAAAATAGGAGTGAAGATTTCATAACACATTCTGTGAGGCTAGGCTTCACGCTACTACAAAAGCCTTTAAAAGTTAAACAAAGAATTACTATATGACATAGGAATTCCATCCTAGATATATACCCAGAAAAAATGAAAATGTGTATCCACATAGAAGTTTGTCCACAAATATTTATAGCAGCCTTATTTATAATAGACAAAAGTAGAAATGACATAACTGCCCATCAACAAATGAATAAATATATAAATTGTGATGTATATAAATATTATTCAGACATAAAGAGAAGTGAGGTACTGATATATGCACAATTTGAATGAACCTTGAAAACTTTATACTAAGTGAAAGAAGCAAGATACAAAAGGTCACACATTGTATGATTCATTTATATGAAATATCCAGAATAGGTAAATCCATAGAAACAAAAGGCAGATTAATGGTAACTTTACCATTAATGGAGAGCAGAGAAGAGAGGGGGTGAATACTTAAATAGATATGGGGTGTTTTTCTGGAGATGATGAAAAGATTTTGAAACTAGAGGTGGTAGTCAAACAACACTAAAATTGAACTAAATGCCACTGAATTGTGCACTATAAAATGGGTCATATGTTATATGAATTTCATCTCAATTAAAAGAAAGGGAGAGAAAAAAATGACAATAAAACTAATTCATGGTTTCCTGAGAAGAAGGTACTATCAGTTACTTCTCCAAAAGTAGACTGCTGTTCTAGCTACTGCTCTACTGCTTCTCAACATCTTTTTTTTTTTTTAAGATTTTATTTATTTGACAGAGATCACAAGTAGACAGAGAGGCAGGCAGAGAGAGGAGGAAGCAGGCTCCCCGCTGAGCAGAGAGCTCGATGTGGGGCTCGATCCCAGGACCCTGGGATCATGACCTGAGCCAGAGACAGAGGCTTTAATCCACTGAGCTACCCAGGTGCCCCAGCTTCTCAACATCTTAAATATAAAAGACACAGGCCCAATGGTGGCCTAATCTTAGAATCTTAGCACATTTCTAGCCTCCTACTTTCATACTCAGGGAAGCTGTCAGCCTAATCCAAATGCCATTTGATAACTTACCTAATAAACTAAAAGTTCCTCAAAGTACACTGTTTTTTGATAACATAGATTTGCCTTTACTTGTTTCAAGTTACTGGCTTGTCCTAATGACAGGAAGGGGTATGGGGGTGGGGGGCCGTAGGGATCCAGACCTAAGAAAAAAACGTTCAGTGGCACTTCATTTATACACAGGCTACTTTTCTAGCAATTTAACTCTCTAGAACCCAGGCAACAAACCAAAAGATGGTCAAAAACAGTCCCTCTACAATGTTTATATTTACTGAAACCTGTACAACTAGCCCACATTCATAAAGGAATTACCCAGGTCTTCCCTCATCCATAGACTGTGCACTCTTGCTGAAGCTATAGTTCTATGAGCCACAATATTTGTTTCACAATGTTATGTTAAGCAGGAACAACAAATTAGAAGTGAGACAGGAGCTGCTAAAGAATGGCAGTTTTAGACTTCAAGGGAAGAGGGCAGAGTAGGCAGATACTGAGCTCACCTTGTCCCGTGGAAATACTTAGATAATACCCACATCAGTATAACTAACACAGAAAATTATCCAAAGACTGTCAGAACAGGCTCTCCACAGTTAATCATAGAAAGGAGTTGACACTGAAAATGGTAAGAAAGGTGGAAACACAGGAAACAAACTAACATGCAAAACCAACCCTAGAAGGACTAACCATAGAAGAGAGGGACACCACAAGTATGAAGAAAGGAGAGAAGAGGGGCACCTGGGTGGCTCAGTGGGTTAAAGCCTCTGCCTTTGGCTCAAGTCATGATCCCAGGGTCCTGGGATCAAGCCCCACATCGGGCTCTCTGCTCAGTGGAGAGCCTGCTTCCTCCTCTCTCTCTCTGCCTGCCTCTGCCTACTTGTGATCTGTCTGTCAAATAAATAAATAAAAATCTTAAAAAAAAAAAAAAAAAGAAAGAAAGGAGAAAAGAGACCCCAGATGAAACACCCCGTACATAGAGGACCTGTACTGGGAAAACAAATCCCCATAACGCTTAGTTTTGAAAACCAGCCAGGCTTAACTTCATTAGTTTTTACAATCAGTGAGGCTTAACACCAGGAACTTTAAAAAACAACAGGCTTGGCTCTGGAAGAGCCAGAGGGCAACAGGAAACAGTCCCACCCTTAAAGAGACAGCATAACCAATAGCCTCAAGGAAATATAGCACAGAAGCAGCAGTCTGAAAGTGCCTAGTGTATTTGGGAACGGTATTTATGTATTAATATCAGAATGTGTACAGGAGGAGCAGTGATCTTTAGGAGACTTTCCCAAAGATAAGAGCTGGCACAATTTATCTCCCCCACCTCCTGCCAAGATACCCAGACAACTATTGGAACCAGCATGAACACTTACCACCTAGTTGTTAACACCTCATGCCCTGCCCCCATATTCTCCTATTGACCTCTCCATTCAACCTGCCCTTGGCAGGAGTCGATTTGAAGCTACCACAAGCATCTCATTGTGCAAGCAGCTCCAATAGCAGCCAGCAACACTCCAAAATCACTCTTGCCCTACAGAGAGGGAAAGATAACCACATACACCAGTTCCACAGCAGCCTCAGCAGTAGGCTGGGGGTAGATATGTTTTCTGACTGCTGGTCCAGCCCACCAACAAAAACTTCACAGGATAAAGACATGGTCACTGCAACCCCAACAGACAGGCAGAGAGCAGACATCTGGTCTGACAGCAGCCCCAAAGCACCCCCTGCCACCATCAAAAGCCTCTCAGGAGACAATGCAGGGATAGCACCCAGCAGTTCAGTGCTGTAGTAATCAAAACAGTATGGTACTGGCATAAAAACAGACACACATATCAATGGAACAAAATAGAGAACCTAGAAATAAATCCATGATTATATGCTCAATTAATATACAACAAAGGAGGCAAGAATATATAATGGGAAATGGAAAAAGACAGTCTCTTCAACAAATGGTTCTGGGAAAACTGGACACCTATATTCAAAAGAATGAAACCAAACCACTTTCTTACACCATACACAAAAATAAACTCAAAGTGGATTAAAGATCTAAATGTGAGACCTGAAACCACACAATTTCTAGAACATAGATAGTTATGTCTTTGACATCAGCCATAGAAACATTTTTCTAGATATATCTCTTTTAGCAAGGAAAACAATAGTAAAATTAAACTATTCGGACAATACCAAAATAAGAAGCTTGGCACACTGAAGAAAACCATCAACAAAACAAAAAGACAACCCACCAAATGGGAGAAGATATCTGCAAATGATATATCTAATGAGGGGTTAATATCCAAAATACATAAACAGTTATCAACTCAACACCCCAAAAAAACCAAATAATCCAATTTAAAAATGGGCAGAAGACATGAACAGGCATTTCTCCAAAGAAGACATGCAGAGGGCCAACAGATACATGAAAAGATGTTCAATATCACTTATCATCAGGGAAAGGCAAATCAAAACCACAATGAGATATTCACCTTACATCTTTCAGAATGGCTAAAATAAAAAACACAGGAAACAACAAATGTTGGCAAGGATGTGGAGAAGGAGGAACCATTGTGCACTGTTGATGGTAATGCAAACTGGCATAGCTACTGCGGAAAACAGTATGGAGGTTCCTCAAAAAATTAAAAATAGAATTGTAATATGATCCAGTTATTCCGCACTGGGTATTTACCCAAAGAATATGAAAACACTAATTCAAAAAGATATATGCACCCAGATATTTATTGCAGCACTATTTGTAATAGCCAAGTTATGGAAACAACCCATACAATGGAATATTACTCAGCCACAGAAAAGAATACAATACGCTATTTGCAACAATATGGATGGAGCTAGAGGGTATAATGCTAAGAGAAGTAAGTCAACCAGAGAAAGATAAATACCATATGACTTCAGTTATATGTGGATTTTAAAAAACAAAGAAAGAAATAAAGAGAAAAACAAACAGACTCTTAAATACAGAGAACTGTTGCTTGCCAGAGGGGAGATTGGTAGGGGATGGGTGAAATAGGTAAAGAGGATTAAAAGCACAGTTATCATGATGAGCACTGAGTAATGAATCAAATTGCTGAATCATTACATTATACAACTGAAAATATTATAACACTGTATGTTAACTGTAGTTGAATTAAAAATAAATATTTTTTAAAAAATAAATATTTAAAAAAATATTTAAAAATAAATATTTAAAAAAAATAAATATTTAAAAAAAATTAAAAATAAATATTTTTAAAAAAATAAATATTTTAAAAAAATAAATAAATATTAAAAAAAAAAAGAAGAAGAATGACCGTTTTATGTAAAGGACAGTGGCTGACCAACTATATAAAAAGCAGATGTAAAGACTCAGGCAGAATAATAATCTAGAACTATCTGATAAACAGCAAACAGCCCTTGTGGAATAATCAACATACAGTAAATGAGCTTCATGTTATAAAATCATCAACAAATGGTTACTCTTTTGTTGTGGTATGTTAAACAAAGTAGTGTGACATATACTTTTATAAGATCTCCATCAAATATACTTAAAATCAAAAGTATCTGGCATTTAAGGAAGATAGCAACTGTCATCAGGAAAAAAATCCACTTTGTTGCAATATCCTAGTGAATAACCTGAAGGGGATTTAGAAGTTGATAATATTAATCAATCAATAGTCATCAATATCATCTAGTGAGAAAAAAAAAAAACTTAACCTCATTAAAGGGCAACTGTAGTTTAACAGAAAGAGTACTAGGCTAATAGATACCACTAACACATCTTGCCTCTTCTTTCTAGCTGTGTTACTGTTCAAGAAATTGACTATCTTTTTTATTTCTTTTTAAGATTTTATGTATTTATTTGGGAGAGACAGTGAGGGAGAGCATGAGCAGGGTAGGGGTGGGGGGAGGCAGAGGAACAAGCAGACTCCCTACTGAGCAGGGACCCCCCCACCCCCAATGTGGGGCTTGATCCCAGGATCCTGGGATTATGACCTGAGATGAAGGCAGATGTTTAACTGACTGAGCCACCCAGGCTCCCCTTGACCATTCTGTCTTGGTTTCCTCTGTAAAACAGATATAATAATATCTTCTTCACTGGAAGTTCACTTTATAGAGTAGCTAACAAACTTAGAGCATTCACAATTCCAAAACATAGTGTTAGAAGGTGATAAAAATGGTTTCAAAGAAAGATTATGATAAATGATGAAGCCATAAACAAAAGACAAAGCTAAGAATCACTAAAATTGTCATCACTTCTCAAGGCTTGTCTTCTCAAGTCCCTGTTGGCAGAAGAATCTTGAAAACCATACATTTGAATTGGAGTGGCAATTTACCGCTATAT
The DNA here is from genome assembly GCF_002288905.1 of Enhydra lutris kenyoni. NCBI lineage: Eukaryota > Metazoa > Chordata > Mammalia > Carnivora > Mustelidae > Enhydra > Enhydra lutris. The sequence continues at coordinate 39,406,786 of NW_019154090.1, read as the reverse complement.
TTTCCTCAGCAGATTGTATTTGCTGTCAGAGTCATTCCCCCAAAAGCAAATTTGATCCAATCACTGGGGCTTCCTGGTTTATCTTCAATTCTTTTTTTGCTCCATACTGTCTTGGTGATCGCATCCAGAGCCATACCCTCATGCCATATCTATCTCTGGCCTTGGCCTCTCTTCTGTATTTAAAACAAAGGAGACTAAGAGCCACCAGAGAAAAGAAAGAAAAATCTGGAAGAATGAGTATGGCAGAATTCAATGGAGATAAAGCTATCATTGCCACAGTAGTATTTTAGGAAACTATGAATTCTACAAGATAGATTTCATAGCATGCTACTATATATATATATACATCATGGCTCTAGGTAAACACAGACAGATGAGAATCTCATTCGTTAAGCTAATGCTTTCTAGGAATATGTCCTTGAGTAAGTCGTTCTGTTTGCCTTCATGTTCTCAGTTTGCAAATGGAGATACAAATAATACGTACCTTAGGGTTATGGTGAAAACTAAATAATATATTGAATCAAATGTGTTTAGCAAAGGAGCTATTATTTGCCCAACCAAAATAAGCTGTTCTAGGGGCGCCTGGGTGGCTCAGTGGGTTAAAGACGCTGCCTTCGGCTCAGGTCATGATCACGGGGTCCTGGGATCGAGCCCCGCGTCGGGCTCTCTGCTCAGTAGGGAGCCTGCTTCCCTTCCTCTCTCTCTCTGCCTGCCTCTCTGCCTACTTGTGATCTCTGTCTGTCAAATAAATAAATAAAATCTTAAAAAAAAAAAATAAGCTGTTCTAGCTCTGTGCCAACAAGCCCTAATAAATGTGCATGAAAGTGGAAGTAAATACCTTGTTCTTTAATTTTAATAATATGCAGGTAACACAATTATCACTGCAAAATCCACACACCTTTACAAGTCTTTTGGTATATGCAGTGTGTATCTAAGCATGAATATGGTTTTTTTTTTAATCATTTGAAAATAGGTAAAGGGCAGATTTTCAAGCTGACTGCTGAAAGGAAACATCCCATTGCTTTGCATTTCAATAAGCTAATTTGCCAAAAATAATTTTAAAAGAGCATATATGCTCCAGGTAAGAAGTCAACATGGAAAAAGAAACACACACTTAAAAATCGACTCTGCCAGTAAGAGGCCACCCACTGCCCTTGATTGTTTTGTAAGTCCATTAAAATCAGTAAAGGAAACAGATACTAAAAACTTTAAAGTTCTTTTATGTTTACTTTCTTCAAGTAAAAATGGTATCTTTGACATGTAGACTTTAAAGGGATACATTACTAAGGATTAAACTGATCCATTAAAGGAACAGGATAGCCTTATGTTGATACTTATTTTAAAATTGTGAAATGATGAAAGTAATTTCTGTGGCCCATTTTAAACTATGGATCACAACAGAGTTAATGGAAGTTAATGTAAACAGCAATGAAATAATAAAACTGTAATTTGATAAAGGTATAGCCATCTACATTTCAAAAAAAATTTATATAACACATACAGCTAAAAATGATAGATGTATCATTTTACTGCTAAAACTTTACTTAAGTGATTATCTACATTTCCATCTCAAAAAAAATTACTTTAGAATACACTTTTCTTTGCTCAAAAGAACTTTTTCTTCACTGATTACTAAGATGAGATGTCACACTGCTAGCTGAGAACATTTACAATAAAAAGTTTTCATTGCAACTTGTCACCAATTTGATGCCTTCTAAAATTCCTCAATATGAGTTTTAACAATCCCTGATTCCTTTTTGACACCTTAGAACAGAGCAGAGGAGTGGGATTACATAAAGCACTCTTTCGTGTTTCTTCCTTCCTCTTACCTGCATTCCCAATTTATAATTATTGTGAAAACTAATTCCTTGGCTAGGAAAGAATTCCTAAGGATTTCAAAAGACCACTCCTAAAAAGTTCTCAGTATTCGAAAGCACACCTGAAAATGGAATGAGATGTTATTTAAATTCACTTAGCAAAAATTACCACAGTTGTAACAAGAGCTACAATGAATGAAATTGCACAAGAACTACAAGTATGTGAAATAAACATTATACACCGGGCTCAGCTTCATGAATGTAAAATCCTTCAGACTGTACTCCAATGCATTTGCCTTGCTTTGTGCAGACTTTGTCCACTTGCTCTGACTCCATTTACACTCGACAGATGGTTATATCACTCACAACATTTCCTATTTAGCTCCATATTTAAAAATCAACTGCAGCAGAATGTAGGCTGGCAATGGACTCTTCTCCAATAAATATCCACAACAGGGGACATCAAAAACTTTCCTTCTTTCAGAGGGAAACAAAACATTTGTGTTTATATTAATACAACTTTAGTTCACTTTCTTTCCTTGTGCCAATTACAGCTGGTATCAATTATAAAATGTTAAAAGCCTTGATCTCCCATATAGTTGTCTCAAAAACATTCTTTTTTCAATTTTAGTCAAGTGAAAGAAAGCTCTAGACTAATAATTTCAAATGATAATCAGTTCTTCTTTGTTCCTGACAATCAAAAATTCCTTTCCCAATGGTTTTCTTCTCTAATAAAATATCACTGACTTAAAATCTCAGATTTTTATAAATTTGAATCCTGGAAGTATCAATTAGACTATACTCATCAGTTTTAAATAATGTGAGAATCACAGTGAACTTTTTTATTTACCAAAGTATTCTGGCATTTTAAACCTTCTCTTAATGTAAGACTAGATTTCCAAGAAGCATTAGCAATAAAGCATTTAAATCACCAAAGTTTAAGAAACAAATAGCTAATATGAATAAAATCTGAAAAGTAAAAGAGATTTGAATCTATATTTCCAAAGACTGGCAATATGTTAAATTATAAAACCATGATAAAAGATTTAATGGAAATATGTCATTACATTTCTCTGTTAAATACACACATAAGAAATAAAGAAGGAGCTGGAAGCCATAATTTTGGAAAACTAATAGATAAAAGTTGAACTTAATGAGAAGTTGGTTTTTATTTCTAATAATAGTCCCCTTTTTTCTCTTTTCAGTCAACTTAATTGAAGGATCCATCTCTATAGTTGATACATAAAATTTTTGAAGTGTTTAGAAAAGACAAAGTCACCACAATTTCTCCAATAATAATTTCCTAATTACAAGTTGTAATATTTGATGAACTATTATATTTAAATGAACTATGACAATAAATCAGGAAAACTGATTTTCATAGCCCATCTTATGTCATTCTAGAGCTTCTAAATATAGTCTTTCCATCTCTTTGGAATAAATGATTAGCATGATCAGTCCTTTCATTTTATGATTGGCCAGTCTCTTGAGGTTGAACTCAAACACCTAAGGCAAATTAATAGCAAAGACAAAAATCAAAATCCAAACATTTCCAAAGCATGAATATCACTTTCTTCACAAGTTCTGTGTGTATAAAGGAACAAAAGGCATAGGTTTTGCTCATTATTTTGTGTTTTAAACAAACCTTTATGGAGAGTTTACTATTTCCTTGGTACTGTGCTGTTCATGGGGTTACAAAAGGGATTAAGTTTCAAGTCCCTCCCCTAGAAGACTTCAGTTTGAGGCAGCGGATGTATATATTATAGGTTGCTTCTATACAATGAGGAAGTATAGGAAATATATTTGGATTTCTGCGGTAGCCCCTTCATTGGTATGTACTTTTGTTATTAAATATAAAAAGTATTAACATTCTTAATTCCAGGTTGAGAGAAAATTTTGTGGTTCCCTCTTCCCCAACTTTTTCTATAAATGCATACTCCCAAAGGGTGCATCAAATTCCTGTTTCAACTCAGAGCAGTGTTCCTGAGAGTGTGGTGTCTCTGTTTACAGTGTTTTTTGAGATGATTTTAAGTAGCACACATAGGAACAGTTTTTTATTTTAGTAATTGTGTATTTATTGGAAACTTACTGATTTTTCTTTTATTACAGATATGCCAATGTTGTTTTTTAAATTTTGGGTTTTTTTTTTTAAAAAAACAACACAACAGAAAAAGGCACTAAATAATAATACAGGATTACTCAGTTATAGCAAAAATTCTGGAATTGGTTCAAGACTGAATGAAGTGTGGGACATCCTAAAGCTGTCTGCTGAAAAACAGAGAATACCTGATAAATCTGTGAGTCACTCCGGGACAAGAAGCCACGTTAACCTTCTCAGGATTAATCCCATTATAGTATATGTGGTGCCAGAATAAACAAAACATTATCCTTTTTATCACCATAGTTTAATTTTGAAAAATTAATGACCATTTTCATCAAAGCCAGAGCTTTAAAAATTTATTTGGTTCACAGAATTATGTGATTGGGAATATAATATACAGCATGGTGACTATAGTTAACAATACTGTATTGCATATTTGGAAGTTGCTATAGGCCTAGATATTAAAAGTCCTCATCATAAGAAAAAAAATTGCAACTATGTGAGGTGATGAATGTTAACTAAATTTATTATTGTGAAAATCATTTCATAATATATACACTTAGTAAATTATCATATAATATTACATGTAATTATATCTCAATAAAACTGGAAAAGTTAAATGGCTAATTTTATATTGTACAATTGAAAAAATTAATAATGTAATATATGAATATGCATTGAATTATACATTTACATGGGTGAATTTTATGGTATGTGAATCACACCTCAATAAAGCTGTAAAAATTATGTCACCTTGAGGGGCACCTGGGTGGCTCAGTAGGTTAAAGCCTCTGCCTTCAGCTCAGGTCATGATCCCAGAGTCCTGGGATGGAGCCCCGCATCGGGCTCTCTGCTCTGCGGGGAGCCTGCTTCCCCCTCTCTCTCTGCCTGCCTCTCTACCTACTTGTGATCTCTGTCTGTCAAATAAATTAAAAAAATCTTTAAAAAAAAATTATGTCACCTTGAAAAGAAGCATAACATAAACATCAACTGATAAGACATAAGGTGTAAACATTTGTAGCATGCTACACAATTGAAAAGCACAAATTCTGGAGCCAGTCGTCCTTTAAATTGTGGTTCCACTGCTTCTTGGTTACATGATTCTGGAAAGTTACTTAACCTCTCTATGCCTTGGTTTCTTCTATTCTAAAATAGGAATATAATGCCTTCTTCACATGGTACCATGAGGATTAAAAGGGTTAATATTTCTAAAGTGCTTAATTGAGTACTGATCACATAAAAGCATTAGAGCTAGTCATTATTAGCAGTAAAAATGCTTAGAAAGAAACACATCTGGTGATTTTAGGTAGGAAGGATTTTGAGAGAGCGAGAGTTATACTACTTCTCACTGCAGAACAACAATGTACTTTATGAAAGCCGTGAAATTTCAAGAGCTTCTTGAAAAACATTTGAGATGAAATGGAACAAATATGGAGCTGGAAAATGGCAATAGTGGGAAAACCCTTGCAACTAGAATGCAGATGAACAAAACAGAAGACATTGACCAAATTTGCCTAAAAAGAGAACTGGCATGCTAAGGTAAAGGCAATAAAATAGCTAAGGAGAACTAATAAAAACTCTATTAAATCAGAGAATAAGAAGCTTAGGTACTACCCTTCTAGGTGATTCTGACCGTGAATTAGATGGCTGGGGCTTCACGAATCACCAAATAAGCCACAATGAATTTCATCATGCTCCTACACAAGAATGAGTTGGGATATTTAATTACTGTCAGATATGTACTTAAAAACTACAGCCCTATTTTATTATCTACTTCTGCAGGCCAAAGTCTGTGGACATAGTCTTTCAGATAAAGATTAATCAGAGAGGCTCTTGAGAGTAAAGGAAGCAAGATTAGGCAGACAGAAAAACTGGGCTGTGATATAATTGCAACAGAGGACTCAGCCAATCACACAGGAGCTCTTTATCCTGAACTGAGGCAGGACTGCTTTTGTAATCCCTGCGTTGACCTATCGTTTTACCTGCAGTACAAATACAGTGGGGAGTACAGCTCCCATCAGAGGAGGGCAATTGACAGAGAGGGACTGGGAGCCATCATAGCCAGTACTCCTCGCAGGGAGTAGGGAATAAGTGCCCTACTCTGGGAGGGAGACTATACAGTGCAAATGAGCACTCACCACATCCATGAGTACTATGTATGTATGTATGTATGGTCCTCAGAACAGCAGCAGCAGCAAGGCCTGGAAACTTGTTAGAAATGCAAATTCTCAGGTCCCGTGCCAGAGCTACTGAATGGGAAACTCTGGAAGTGGGATTTAGCAATCTGTGTTTCAACAAGCCTTGCAGGTAATTCTGATGCCTGCTAAGTTTGAGAACCACTGCCACATATACTATGTAAAATATAAAATACACATGAAATTATTTCACTGCAGCAACTGTTGTCATACACCCTGTAATTCGTGAATGCATATCATGGACTGATATTCAGTACTGCTGGAAAATAAGAAAATTTAATCACCTAGAGCCCTGACTTTGGGTCAGTTACAGAGCTGTGGGTTTATAGACTTGAAGGTAATTACTAAGCTCTAGCAATATTTGATATGGTACTTTATATGTGACATGGATCAATAGAAAACAATAAACAATAAAGCTTTAAAACAATAAATAATAGCTTTAAAACAATAAAGCTACATACATTGCATTTTTTTAAAAAGCCTATAAACATAAAAGAACATGCTAAGGGCAAAAAAGTACTGAGTAAAGCAAAATGCTAAGAGGTGGACAATTCTAGCTGAATCCAACTTGGTTGGCATTTGACTCTCTCCTTGGGCTTCAAAGATCTCAGGTAAAAATAACAAGATGAGCTCAGGAAGGAGGGAGGGAATGACTTTCAGGCAATTTATCTTTTCTAAAGAAGTGGGTCTTTGTAGCCAAGAGGGATATACAGAGTTGGAAAACGCCAAGGAAAAGCTCCAAGTCTGCATTAACTCTATGTGATAGCGAGCAGTAAGACAAATGCCAAACAGTGACAGGACAAGGTGGTGAAAATATTCTTCTTCATAGATATCATCACTCCAAGTATCCAATGACACAGGAGCCATGGTGTAATCTGCAACTCATTAGAGCATTCCAGGAAACCTTATGGGAAAATGATAAATGAAGTATCAGATGCCTCACACAAATAGTTTCAAATTTTCATGCTGTTTTCTTTAAGCCTGGAACTAGCAACCTTAGCAATTGGTATAAAAGCTCTATCTTACACTGCTACATAGTTCTCTATCTTCAAAGCCCTTTCACAGGCATCTATAATTTGACTCTCATAAGTATTCTTTGAGGTGGCCAATGTGGTAGCCACATTCTGTGTGTAAAGACATGGGCCTGAAAAGGCTAACTGACTTGCTCACGGTCCCACTACAAGCTAACTGTAGAGAGGGCTATTTATTATTCACACTTCTTATTATGCTTTATTGAATGTTCCCTCAGTACCACGGATAAGGCTAGAATTTAAGACCAATATTTTATAAAATTCTCACAAAACCCTTCAGGTTAAGTATCATTTTTCTCTCTTATAAATGAAAAAACAGACAAAAAGAGGTTAGATAGTTTGCGAAATAGCACACAGCTACTACGTGGCAGAACAAGAGCCCAAGGAAGTTTGACTCTAAAGCATATATTCCTTTCACTATACTATCTCAACTGGTCTTGGGTGGGCCTGGCATTGTGTGAAAGTGATTTTAACATGCACCCAGGATGAGTAAACCCTGCTACAGTAGCAAAACATACAGAATTCTGACCAGAACAGAAGCTAGAGTGCAAATGTGTAAACCAACAAAAAAAAATACAAAGGTACAGGCAGTAGACAAGATATGAGTTACTTTGTAAAAGAAGAGTAAATCAAAGGTAATACCCCCAATTCCACATTTCTGATAAATAAATATTAAGAAATTAAGTATTGGTAGGTTTGCCCATGTTAATAATGTATCAGGGACAAGACATCTAAAAGCAAGGCACACATCAGGTTTTAAGAAATAGAATGATAACCTCAGATTCTGAAGGCCAGAACTCAATCTGATATTTTATTTGACTTATAATTTTTGTACATTTAGAATAAAAAAAATTTTTTTTTAAATTTCAGGATATTTCCCATGTATGTAAATAAACAGTTTTATATAAAACCAATTGTTTTAATGGCATGGCTTCTTCAAAAGGTAGTTAAATATTGATTTGCCATTCTCCTGGCATAATGACCAAACAGAATACTCCATCAGTTTGTTGAACCAATGTCCCTAAGTGCTGCCAAACAGGTCAGCAATTAATGTCTTTGCTGAGCAGTTGGTTTCCACGATATCTACAAGAAAACAATTTTCTTTGAATTGAAAGCAAAACAGGAGACAATCCCATTCATTCGCATGAAAGCTAGCTTGTCATCTGAAACTCACAAGCAACTGCACTAGCAGCTCTTCTCAGACACCAAGACTTACTTCCTCCTCCCAGTTGCCAATCTCCATTTCACCTAGAAAAGCCTCAACCCCCTCTTTTTTGCTATTAAATTCCATATTAACACCTCCCAGCTGCCAAACCTCCCAGCTTTCTCCTTTGTCTACCTTTATAGTATGAGATCAAGAGCAAATGCTCCAGAAAGCTTAAAATCTTACAGCTGCACAAAATACACATGGGAAACAAAACCTTCCAGAACAGGGCATCTTTTAATGTTTAATTTAACCTAAGCATGTTTCTTAAACACATTTCTGCCCACTGACTGCAAAATCCCATATTTAGAGATTTTTAAAAGTATTCTACAGTATAATTAACATTTTTAAGTCACAATCTGGTGATTTTTTTATTCACTTAAGTATATTTTAATAATAATTTTAATCTCATCTCACTTAATGTTTTTCCTTCATCATGTTTCTGTGATTTTTTTTCTTCAAAATTGTTATTTACAAAGTGTTTATCTATTAAAAAAATAACATTTGAATTTTTTTTAGAAGTAGTGTTCACATCAACAGTTTTGGGGTCTTTTTGCTTTTCTCTTCCATTCTGATTTAAAATGGAGGGAACAATTTCCTTTTGGAAGAACAAAAAAAAATTAATATAGAATCCCAAGATCTGTAAATGGAGACTTTGGGGCTGTTAAAAAAAGGATTTGGATATAAAACATAGAGAATTTACCTGATCTCTAATGTGAGAGCTTCTGAAACACACTTTCCTAAATAAATATAACTGTTTTAAATGTATACTTCCCAAATTGGAAGAAAAAAATTCCATGAATCATTCACACATGAAAGTATATACACCTACTCAGAAAATTTTGTGTTTTCTATCCATTTTCATATGGTTAACCACAAAATGAACGGGGAATTGAGGATACCTACTTTTATAAATTGATGATCAATTTGATTGATGACAGATAGGTATATAGGCAGACAGATAAAACACAGATAATGTGCAGAAAAGTACAACCTCAATTATTTACATTTTCTTTTTCAATCTTCACCTGATGATATAAATCTAATAGCCAACTATCACTACCTATTCCACAGCCCTATATCCAAGTTCTCATAGAAAATGCCTTTCTATTGGATGTCTCTAAAGATCTTATTAGCAAGATTGAAGAATGCCTTTGTCATATCAAATATGTTCAGCTGTTTACCGCATGGTGAAGTAGTGTTAGAACCATTTAAAGATGTGTCTGACATCATTAATCTATTTGACCTCTGACCCACAGATCTAAACTGTAACTATGGTGACCAATGCTTGACCTTACAATGCTGAGAAACTTTAAAGCTCTGCAGTATTTTGGGTCACATTGTTAAGTTAGACAAAGGGGTAAAGAAGTAATGTGACAGTTTCCTGGGAATTAAGGTCAGCAGGTCAATTGTGCTGAGGCTTTTTGTGATAAGGAAACTAGTTAAATTTTTTTTGATCTGTTAAAGTTTTTAGAATAGTACTTTGTTAGAGGTTGTGAAACATGCAAAGAACTCAATTCATTAAACTCTAAGGAAGTTGGAAGTAAAGGTATAATTAGCCTTGAACATTCAATAGTATATTATTCCCTATCATTTATAGATGTAATGCAATATACCCCCATTATGACAGTCTACACAATCACAAGTAAATAATTTCATCTGCAAATGCCTACTCTACTCAAAATGATAAAATTATCATTTTTTTAAACAAAAGGGCATTCTTGTAAATGAATTCAGTCATTTACTCTAATAAATACTAAATAAAAACTGTCCAAATACACATATAATATTATTCTCTAAGGAAAACTTGTAATAAACAAAAACAATAAGCATGTACGTGAATAGAGAGCTGGTAACACCATACAGCCGTAGCTACTACTCCTAATATGAGCACCTCCTATATTTAGGTGTGCTCTCATTGCATAATTAAAGCAGAACTTCACATAGAAACTGTGAACCTCTGTTCTCAAGATTTTCTAATTACACCAATAATAAGCTAGCTTAACCTTTTCCACAAAAAGGCACGTTCAAAGGCATTGCTTTATGCATATTTATCCTGAAGCCATGATTATTTCTATGCTAATCATTGGAAGCAAATTATTTAGTGTGTTTACTTGTTAATAATATATATTATAACATGTATATATGAGTGGGGATGGAGCTCTGCAGAATAATAGTAAGCAAGGGTATTTTCCAATAAGCAAAACAGATTTAAATGGTCCCTCAACCAAATCAATTTTTTAAAAAAACACACACCCTACACAAATTCTACATACAATTCACATTTGCCACTATTTTGTAACTAATAAAATATTTTTTCTCTAAAGAATCTGGAAGAAGGTATTATAATTCAAATGTATTTCAGTTCGTATTTTTAAATGAGAGAAATTAAAGTCACACACATTCTACCAGATATATAATCACCTGGAAAAGAAAGGACACCACATATTTCTTTTGTGTTTTTCATTTCGAAGTTTGGAGTCTCAAAAAGCAGAACTGCTGAAAGACAAGATACCACTAGCTCCTTTTTTTCTCATCTGTCACCTACATATCTGTTCAAAAGAATATATCAGTAATTTTTCTCCCATGTGTCCCTTGGAGCTTTTCGGACTCTTGACAAGGTTTGAAGGAGCCTTCAGAATGGCAAAAGATTTGAACACTTAAAAAAGAAAATTTGAGTGTGGGTCACTATAATTGAATTTTGACAGTATACCCGGGGGGTTGGGGGGAGAGAATGCTTCTAAACAAACCACACTGTGACACATAGTTAAAAAACATGGGAGAATCAGGCATGGCCAGTAAAGAATATACAACAAACAGAAACAATGAAATCTTTTGATCACATATTTTTCTTCCTGGCAATGGACTAGATGAAAATAAGTCCTAGGTTAAAAACTTTTTAAAGCATCAGTAGATAGTAATGTGAAGAAATATCTCATGGACCAAAAATAGGAATATACTATCAGCACCCTGGAGGTCTAATGTAAGAAAGATATAAAGGTGCAAGGGAGATTGGGAGGGCTGGGAGCTAGGACTAATGTTGGGAGGGACTGAACAAGAAAAGCAAACAACTTAGTACATTTCCCTTCTCTAATACATTACATTTTAAAAATCTGATCAGTTTTAAGCAGGAATGGCTAAAAGTCTGCCACTAAAAAAGACACGGACCCAAGGGCTTTTATATAGACATTTATATAGACACCAAATCTCCAAAGCACATTTCATTTTCATGTTATAGCCAGTTTCTGCTTCTTGCCTCAAAACATATTAGTCATAATGTATTATTTTTTTAATATACTCACTACTGGATAAATTACTAATATTTTATTTAGAATATCTTTATTAATGTTCTTAATTAAGACTGGCCAGTATTTTCATTTGTTTGTGTGCTAAATTTGGTTTCATTTCAGTTTTTGCTAACTCTGACAAGCTGGCATATATTGAATTTAGTGATTATTAGTAGAAATAAAATGATCAAACCAGGAAATTAAGAAGAAACATTGGGGAGGGCACCTGGGTGGCTCAGTGGGTTAAGCCTCTGCCTTCTGATCAGGTCATGATTTCAGGGTCCTGGAATCGAGTCCCGCACCGGGCTCTCTGCTCGGCGGGGAGCCTGCTTCCTCCTCTCTCTCTGCCTGCCTCTCCGCCTACTTGTGATTTCTCACTCTGTGTGTCAAATAAATAAAAATCTTAAAAAAAAAAAAAAGAAGAAGAAGAAGAAACAATTGGGGAAACAGAAAAACTAGAAAGAAGATGTGGAGTGTTTGTCCTAAATGTGAGGGAGGTGAGCCAAGACTCAGATTGGAATCCTACCTCCTGGAGTAGAGGATTCCTCTTGGACTCAACTATTCAACACATGCCAAACCAGTCCTGGGTGTCCCTGCTTCCATACATCAGGTTTTAAAATAATGCAAAAAGACTCATGCTAGTGCACTACATAGTTATCAGAGGTTAGAACCTTCTTCTGGGAAGTTCAGTGGAGGAAATTGGGACATAGTTTGGGACCATGAGGAAGATGACCTTGACTTGGAAATAAAGAGGATTTACTGAGCTTCCAAATTCTAGAATTTGAGAACTACGCACTTGTTCTCTCTTCTACTGTCCTGAATAATCAGTATAAATCCACCCAAGGGGATTAAGGTAGAAAAAAAGAAACATGAAGAACTGCTTCTTCAATTTCTTCTATGGTTACTGATTTACTTAGGTTTCTAAATCTCTTGAATCAAATTTTGTAATTATCTTTTCTTAGAAAATAACATATTATATCCAAATTCTCAAATGCATGGGTATAACATTTTCTTATAATTTTCTTAATCATGTTCTTTCTCATCCTTAATTTGTGTTGTTTTTGTTTTTGTTTCAAAATCAGGTTTGCTAACGTTTAAGTTTTCTCTGTCTTTTGATCAGCTGCTTGGTTTGACTGTTTCTGCTCTTTTATCTAGTTCTTTCTCTTACTTTCTTTATGATTAAACTGTACTATTTCCTGGTTCATTTTTTCTCCTCTTGCCTGGCAATAAGTGTATTTGAGAGCATATGTTTTCTTCTGCTTGCTGCTTTGGCGATATAACATGGGTTTTGATATGTAATAATCCATATTTTGCTTAGTCTAAATAGTTTTGATAGTCTGAATGAGAAGAATGAGAAGAATTTAACTAGAGGAAGAAAGAAAAAAAGAGTAATGCTAGAAGAGGGAACTGTGTGCAAAATGCTTGTAGTGGAAGGGAGTCTGGCAAAGGCCTCTTAAAAATATATAATAACCACAGATATACCATAAAGATTCTAAAAATTTCTTTATTTGGTTGTTTTATTACTTGACTTGATTTCTGATAGTCTCGATATAGTAACTGCTTAGTAATCAAATACATAAAATAAAGTCAATAATTAGAAAAGAACCTGCATTTTTTTTCTTATTCTATTACGAAGAATTAAAAGAAGTGTTCAGATAAATGCAGATGAAATATGACCAGAGTTATTATTTTTAAAGTTTATAAAAAGATGGATTAGGCTAAAAATATTCTATATTCAATATAAAGAAGTTATTACAAATTTCTCAAAGTTATAAAATATGAGAGCAGAAGTTGTAATTAATCTAAAGCATGAAGGGGAAATATTTCCAATAAGAAATAACTCAATATTTTTATATTTAAATTTTAGTATGCTAAAAAAATCTCTTTTATAATTAGCAATTCCTTCACTGAGTTCAATATGTACATAAATTAATTCAGTACCATTAATAATCTAATAATTGTTTAATTTTTAGGATCATCATCTATACATTTACACTATAATGTGTTAACATGCTACCACATAGACTGCATTCCTCTACCAAAAATGCAATTGTTTACCTAATAAAACCCCAGAAGATTTGTTGGCAGTTTCTTGGAAAAAAGAAACTGGTTTTTATGCCTCCCTTGAAAGGAAATTAAATCGAAAATCCTGCATTTAAATAACACTGAGGTAGTGACGCCAATGGATTGGGGCTGGGAAATTCAAAGTTAAAATTAAAGCTGGTACTCTGTCCCTAAAACAGGCTATTGTCCTGCCCCTACCCTAGCCTTGCAAATTTAATTAAATCTAAGTTCTAAGCAGTTGATATAAGTGGCTCAGAAAACTCTTTATAGGAATTTCATCCTTTAGGTGGCCTTTTGTGCTTCACTTCCTCTCAATGGGACATAAAACAGTTTATGTACATTTTCTCTTCTCTTTAAAAAAAAAAAGTTCAATTAAAAAAAAAAAAAAAACTTTATCTCAAGAGTTCACTGTCTTCCCAAACCCAATGAAATAAAACTTTGCCTTTAAAGTCCTTCCAGTCTCATAACTTCTACAATTAAGCCTGAATTTTCATCAAAAGGTATCTTTTTGATTATTTATCTTAGTGTTTTTTATATTCCTTAACATCGATATTTTTTTTCAGGTAACTTTGCTTTCTGATAATTAAGTTAGACTATATAACATGAGAATGCAATACAACTCATACATTAATACTTTCCCCAAAATCATTCTTAACCACATTAGTCTGTAAAGTATTGACAGCAATCTAACATTAAAGTTTAAAATGACATTTTCAAAATGGCTGAGAAAAGTTAATTTCTATTTATTTCTATTATAGTCTTGAAATTCTGTACTAATTATTTCTCACTGAAAAAATTCAACCAATAAAACAATTGGTTTTAACTTCACAAGAGTTTATATTTCATTCTGTTCAAAAATCTTACCATTGTCAACAATTCAAATTGATTTTCAGTAGCCGATTTTTTTTTAAGTTGCACAACAATTACTTCTGAAATGATCTTCACTTCATTTAATCTGAAACTATGTGGGGAAAAAATGGAGTGTATTTCTATTAATAAGTTTTCAATTATATTTCAAATACTTTTTTAATGAGGATGTAGATTTGGTAAGGTACAAAGAAGACCTTGAAATATCTATATTCTAAAACAAATAGATGTAGATAATTAAATTAGGGGCAAAAAAGTAAGTGGGAAATAGGACTTTATAGGTATAGGCCTTCACTGTATTCAAAGATCAGCATGTATCATGTCATGTGATAACTAAGGCCCTGAAGGTAACTGTGAGTGACATCAGTGAACATGGTAGACAATTCCAAGAGTCCATGTCCCAACAGAAACATCAAGAAATGAAGCATACATCAAAATCAACTTTGTCAGAATTCTGAGAAATAGTCCAAGGTTTATACTAAATAAGTCAGCATCGAATCAAAACAAAGGAAACTTAAAAATGCCAGGAAAGATTTGTGACATTTTTTATTTGCCCTTGCCCCTACTCCATCCTTGTTCAAAGTGATCTTAAAGATGGCTGCTAGCTTCCCTCTTGTGCAACCCTGGTCCTTGGTTCCAGAAGAAATACAGAAGCCCTTACTTGCAAAGAATTAAATTAACCAATTCTAATCTTCCCGGTCATACCTGGGTGAACAACAGATAGCATCTGACTTTGTTTTGCCTAACTGGGAATTCACTTAGGGTGGAAGAGTGGCACGAATTCCTAGTAAGATAAACAAACAATCCACAACTACCTGGAACAAAAGATTATAATTGAGACATACAATACAGCAACCAAGGATAGGGAGAAAAAAGCTGAGGAGAGAGTTTTTGGGGAAATAGGGCATGTAGAACAGTCATGTATACTGGAGAATTAAAACAAAACATGCATGTGTCCACAAAAGACCTAATAAGAAACCAGTGCTTTGGGTGCCAGGTGGCTCAGTTGGTTAAGCTTCTGCCTTCAGCTCCAGTCATGATCTCAGGGTCCTAGGATCAAGCCCTATATTGGGAGTTGGCTTCTCCATCTGTCCAAGGGATCTCTCTCACTCTCTCTCAAATAAATAAATAAAATCTAAAAAGAAAAAAGAAAAGAATGAATGAAAGAAAGAAAGAAAGAAAGAAAGAAAGAAAGAAAGAAAGAAAGAAACCAATGCTTTTTACCTTTGACTGCTCTGTGGGCTCAGTGCGAACAAGAAGTTAAGGCTAATCCAGAGATGAGAAATGGCCTGACGGTGTTAAAAGAGACACCTAGCAAAAGCCAATTTGCAAAGACCAGAAGAGGACTAGGGGTATCTTTTCCTTTTTTTCTTTCTTATTTTTCTTTCTGTTTTGATTTTTTTATTGTTGTTGTTCTTTTTGTCTTTTTTTTTTTTTCCTGCCTGCTATTTAAGTTAATTTCTGGCAAGATACTAGCTGAACACAAGCTAAAGGAATAGAGACCTCAGAGATCACATGTGACAAAGAATATACACTTCACAAAATTTTAAATCAAAAGTCACAAAAACAATCGCAAAACAGGAATGCCTGGGTGGCTCAGGCAGTTAAGTGTCTGACTCTTGACTTTGGCCTATGTCATGATCTCAGGATAATGAGGTAGAGCCCCAACTCCTAGAGAGATTCTCGCTCTCCCTCTCCCTCTGCCCCCCCCTTAAAAAAAGTCACAAGACAAAGAGTTATATATCAAGCAATAAAAATAAGCCCAAAGAAAGGGGAAGAATCAGATTTCTGGAGTTACCACATTACAATATTAAAATTTCCAGTTTTCAACTGAAAAGCTATAAAACATGCAAGAAAAACAAGAAACTACAGTCCACCAACAGAAGTTAACAGAAATGCTAAAAGGAGCCCTTTGGGCAGAATGGAAGGATACCAAACAGCAACTTGAAACAATATGAAGAAATAGAGAACTCTGGTAAAGTTAACCACACAGAATATTAAAAAGCTATTATTATATTTTTGGTTTGTAAGTCCTCTTTTATTTACAATAGGATTTAAAAGATGAACACACAGAACAATAACTATGACCTATGTTAGTGTTAGTGGGCACACAATGCAAAAAGATGGAGCTTGTGATGACAGTAACAACATAAGGGGGATAGCTGTACAGGTGCAGTTTTTGTATGCTATAAGTCCTAAATTGTTATCAATTCAAATTAGGTTGTTGTAAGTTTAAGATTTTTAAGTGTAATGCCCATGGTAACCACTAAAAAAGGGTCTTAAAAATATATACAAAAAATGAGAAGAGAATCAAAACAGGATACTACAAAAAATGAATTAAGTAGAAAAGAAGACAATGATAGAGGGCATGAGCAACAAAAGGGCTATCAGACGTACAGAAAACAAATAGCAAAATGGCAAATGAAAGCCCTTCCCTATCAGTAGTTACCATAACTATAAATGATTAACTCCCAAAGTCAGAGTTTGGTAGGATAGAGTAAAAGAAAAAATAATAATAATATAAACAGATCCTGTCGTAAGAGATTCCCTTTAGATCCAAAGATAGAAATAGGTTAAAAATGAAAATACTAGAAAAGGCTATTCCATGCAAGTAGCATCCAAAAGAGAAGATGTTATACTAATATCATACAAAATAGACTTTAAGCCAAAAATTGTAACAAGCCACAAAGGAGAACAATAGATAACCAGATGATGGATAAAAGATAGATAAATACATAAAGGGTCACTACATCAAGAAGAAATAATAAACATATATTCACATAACAATAGAGAATGAAAATATACAAAGGAAACACTGACAGAATCGAAAGAATTAAAAAGTAATAGTTGGAGATTTCAATATCCTACTTTCAACAATAAATAGAACATCTAGACATAAGGCCAAGAAGGGAATAAGAGGCTTTGACTAAGATTACACTCAAACTGGACCTACCAGACATATACAGAACATGCCACCATCAAGAGCGGAATTAATATTCTTCTCAAGTGCACATGGAACACCTCCAAAATATACCATTTTAGGCCCAAAACGTGGCTCAAAAATTTATATAGATTGAAACATACAAAGTATCTTCTCTAACCACAATGGGATTAAACTAATAATCAGTGACAAAAGAAAGCTGGAAAATTTACAAATACATAAAGATTAAACAACAACATCTTAACTAACCACTATGTCAAAAAAGAAATCACAACAGAAACTTAGAAAATATTTTGAAACAAATGGAAATGAAAATACATCATAATAAAATTTGGAAGCAGTGAAAACAGTGCTCAGAGGGAAATTTATACTGAAAATGAATATATTTAAAAAAGATAAATTTCAGGGGTGCCTGGGTGGTTCAGTCAGTTAAGTGTCTTCCTTTAGCTCAGGTCATAATCTCAGAGTCCTGGGATTGAGCCCCACGTGGTGGGGGGGGGGGTCCCTACTCAGTGGGGAGTCTGCTTTTTCCCTTCCTTCTGCCCCCCCAACTGGTGTTCTTTCTCACTCATGCTCTCTCTCTCTAAAATAAATAAAATTTCTTAAAATGTACATTTCAAATCAATAACTAACTTTACATCTTAAGGAACTATAAAAAGAATAGCAAACCAAACCCAGAGCTAGCAGAATAAGGGAAATAATAAAGATCACTGCTTAGATAAGTGAAATAGAGAATAGAAAATGTCAATGAAACCAAAATTAGTTATTTGAAAACATTAACACAATTATAAACTTTTAGTTTGACTGAGAAAGGAGACGACTAATCAATGAATAAAATCAGAAATGAAAGTGGGGGCTTCACTACCAAATCTAGAGAAATAAAAATAATTACAATAGGATACTATGAACAACTCTGTACCCCAAAAACTGGGTAACCTAGATGAAATGGAAAAATTTCTAAAAATACACAAATTACCAAAACTGACGATAAAAGAAACAGAAAATCTCAGTAGATTTATAACAAGAGATTGAATCAATAATGAAAAACCTCCCAAAAAAGAAATGGCCAGGACCATATGGCTTCACTGGTGAATTCTACCAACATTTAGAGAACAATTAACACCAATTCTTAACCTCTTTTAAGAAATAGAAGAGGAGTGAAGTGAACTCCTTCTGAAAGGCCAGGATTACTTCAAACCAAAGCCAGACAAGGACACTATACAAAATGAAAACTACAGACTAATATAGCTTTTTCATTAGAAATCCAAAAAATGCTTGATAAAATACTAGCAAACCAAACCAATATTATATTAAGAAGATTATACACCATGATCAAGTAGGATTATCCCAGGAAGGCAAAACTGGTTCAATTTAAGGAAATCAATCAATGTGATATATCATATTAATAGTACAAAAGGAAAAAAAACACATGATCATCTCAATTGATACAGAAAAGGCATTTGACAAAATCTAACACCTTTTTTTAAAAATTTCTTTTCAGTATACCAGAATTCATTGTTTATGTACCAAATCCAGTGTTCCATGCAATACATACCCTCCATAATACCCACCATCAGGCTCACCCAACCTCCCACCCCCTGCCCCTTCAAAACCCTCAGATTGTTTTTCAGAGTCCATAGTCTCTCATGCTTCATCTCCCCCTCCAATTTCCCCCAACTCTCTTCTCCTCTCCATCTCCCCATGTCCTCCATGTTATTTCTTATGCTCCACAAATAAATGAAACCATATGATAATTTACTCTCTCTGCTTGACTTATTTCACTTAGCATAATCTCTTCCAGTCCCATCCATGTTGATACAAAAGTTGGGTATTCATCCTTTCTGATGGAGGCATAATACTCCATAGTATATATGGACCACATCTTCCTTATCCATTAGTCCGCTGAAGGGCATCTTGGTTCTTGCCACAGTTTGGTGACCGTGGCCATTTCTGCTATGAACACTGAGGTACAGATGGCCCTTCTTTTCACTACATCTGTAATGTATTTGTATACATCTGTATTTGGTGTAAATACCCAGTAGTGCAATTGCAGGGTCATAGGGAAGCTCTATTTTTAATTTCTTGAGTAATCTCCACCCTGTTTTCCAAAGTGGGTGCACCAACTTGCATTCCCACCAACAGTGTAAGAGGGTTCCCCTTTCTCCACATTCTCTCCAACACACGTTGTTTCCTGTCTTGCTAATTTTGGCCATTCTAACTGGTGTAAGGTGGTATCTCAATGTGGTTTTAATTTTAATCTCCCTGATGGCTAGTGATGATGAACATTTTTTCATGTGTCTGTTAGCCATTTGTATGTCTTCATTGGAGACGTGTCTGTTCATGCCTTCTGCCCATTTTTTGACATGATTATCTGTTTTGTGTGTGTTGAGTTTGAGGAGTTCTCTATAGATCCTGGATATCAGCCTTTTGTCTGTACTGTCATTTGCAAATATCTTCTCCCATTTCATGGGTTTCCTCTTTGTTTTATTGACTGTTTTTGATCTTGATGAAGTCCCAAAAATTCATTTTCACTTTTGTTTCCTTTGCCTTTGGAGACATATCTTGAAAGTTCTAGCACCCTTTCTTGATTTAAAAAAAAAAAAAAAAAGTCAAAAAACTGGAAATAAAGGGGAACTTCCTCAAAATGATGAAGAACATTTATGAAAAACCTATAGCAGGCATCACCACTGCTATTCAACATTGTACTACAAATTCTAACCAGAGCAACTCGGTCAGAAAAAGAAATGAAAGGCATATGAATTGGAAATGAAGCAGTAAAACTATCTCCATTTGCAGATGAACATGATCTTACCTATATAGAAAATCCAAAAAAAGCCACATAAAAATTTGCTAGAGCTGACAACTGATTTCATCAAATAAAAGAAATATAAAAATCACTTGTGTTCATATACACCAGTAATTAACAATCCAAAGAAGATATAAGAAATCAAATCAATATATAATCACATCCAAAATAATAAAATACCTGGAAATAAATTTAACCAAGGAGTGGAAGATTTATATAACAAAAACTATAAAAATTACTGAGAAAAAATAAAGACTTAAATAAAATAGAAAGATATCCTGTATTAATGGATTGAAAGTCTTATTATTATTACATAGCAATATTACCTAGAATATGTCTATAAATTCAACACCTATAAAAATTACCTAGAATATGTCTATAAACTCAATCCCTATCAAAATTCCAATGGCTTTTTTTTGCATAATTGGAAAAGCCAATTCTCAAATTCATATGGAATTATAAAAGGGCCTCAAATAGTTAAAATAGTATTGAAAAAACAAAAAACAAAATAAACCAGCAGGACTCACACTTCCTAATTTCATAACACAGTAGTCCAAAGAGTATGGTACTGGCATAGGACAGACTTACAGATCAGTGGGATAGAACTGAGAGTCCAGAATTATTTTTTTATTTTTATTTATTTATTTATTTATTTATTTTTTAAAGATTTTATTTATTTATTTGACAGACAGAGATCACAAGTAGGCAGAGAGGCAGGCAGAGAAAGAGAGGAGGAAGCAGGCTCCCCGCGGAGCAGAGAGCCCGATGCAGGGCTTGATCCCAGTACCCCGGAATCATGACCTGAGCCGAAGGCAGAGGCTTTAACCCACTGAGCCACCCAGGCGCCCCGAGAGTCCAGAATTAAACCCAAACATTTGTGGCTAATTGAGTTTCGACAAGAGTACCAAGACCATCTGATGTGGAAATTTGTTGTATCTTTAACAATGCTACTAGGACAACTGGTTATTCATATGCAAAAGAATTAATTGGACCAAACCTCACACCATATATAAACTTTAAGTTCAAGTGGATAAACTAGATATAAGAGCTAAATCTATAAAACTCTTAGAATAAGACACTAAAGGAGTATATCTTCATGACTTTGGATTTGGCAATAGATTATTAGTTATGACATCAACAGCACAAGCAATGAAAGAAAAATAAATATAACTGGACTTCCTCAAAATTAAAAACTTTAGTGCATCAAAGGAGAATATCAAGAGAGTGAAAAGACAACCCACAAAGTGGGGCAAAAGATTTATAAGTCAAAACAACAAACAAAAAGGCAAATAATCCAATCAAAATGGGCAGAAATCTGAGTAAGACATTTCTACAGAGATATAAAACGGCAAACAAGCACAAGAAAAGATGTTCAATATTAGGAGTCATTAGGGAAATGCAATTCAAAACCACAATAAGATACCATTTCACACACACTAGGGTGGGTATAACCAAAAATGTAAAATAACAAGTGTTGACAAAGGTGTAGAGAAACTGGAACCATCATACAATGCTGGTGGGAATGTAAAATGGTACAAACACTGTGGCTCCTGAAAAAGTTAAACATAGAATTATGGCAATATAGCAATTCTACTGCTAGGTATATACCCAAAAGAAATGAGAAATTACCCAAATGTTCACCAACAGATGAATGAGTAAATAAAGTTTGGTGTATATATGCATACACACACACACACACACACACACACACACACACGCACAAAGGAATATTATTCAGCCATACAACACAAAGTGAAGTACTGATATACATTGGTATATGAACCTCAAAAACATGAAAACCGAAAGGAGCCAGACACAAAACATATGATCCCATTTATGTAAAATATCCAGACTGGCAAATCCATAGAAACAGACTGCAGACTGGTGGTTGCCAGGAGTTGGGGGAGGTGAGAGAAATGTGGAAAAACTGTTTAATGGGTACAAGCTTCCTTTTGAAGTGAAGAAATGTTTTGCAACTAGATGGAGGTGGTGATTGCACAACATTGTGAACATACTACATGCCATTAAATTGTTCATTTTAAAAAGATCTATTTCAGGGGTGAAGTGGGTAGGGAGAGGGTGGTGGAGTTATGGACATTGGGGAGGGTATGTGCTATGGTGAGTGCTGTGAAGTGTGTAAGCCTGACGATTCACAGACCTGTATCCCTGGGTCTAATAATACATTATATGTTAATTTAAAAAAATAAAAAGAAAAGATCAATTTCGTGACAATGGACAGTATGTAGTAAGTTATTATTACCATGGTATAGAATTCTGCAGACAAAAAGTCATTACTTGGAGCTATGAAAACTCACATACTCCAGAATGGAATCCTAGGATTTCGTCTTATGGAAAGGGATTCTATTGGACATTACAAAAGCTGACACCTGGGCCTACTGGGCACATCATCAATACTAAAGTTATAAACATGACCTTTATTAAGCAGCTAGAAAAGGAAGTGAAATGTGCAGATAAATCAGCAGTGTCAATAAAGGGGATCTAGAAAATAAACTTGTGCTGGCCATACACAAAGAAAATATAAGGTTAAGGTGAACTGTGGACAAAACAAAAGACGACTAAATGTCAGAAAGATGTAGTGGAAAGAAGCATGCATTGCTATCTACTGAGCCTTTTTCTCCCTAACTCCTCATGGTCACTGGATTAACTATTGGCTCCCTTTTTCGGCATCCTGCTCAGAAAGCCTTCAGAGTTTCTAAACAGCTAGCTAGTCTTGTCTGAGAACCATATCGGGCAGTTAAAAATTACTCTGTGCATCCTTTCCACCTAGGGAAACTGAAGTATCTGGCCTTTTGGAAGAACGGGAAAAGTGCTAACAGCTCCAGTTTTAAGGTTTCAGGTTTTTATCCTTAAGCATCAATCAGTTAGGAGTGAATTTTTAATTCACTAAAATTTAATTCCATAAAAAATGTATGCGCCATCTACTATGTGTCCAGGTCCATACAAGATTTCAAGGCAAGGGCTGAGACTTGAGAAGGGGCATATACAAAGCCTGACAGCCTGTGCCAGTGATAAAAATACAGAGATGATAGGAAAGGGGTCACAGTCTCCATTTCCTTGTATCATCAGGAACACTGTAAACCCTGACAAAGGTGGAGGGCTGCAGTTGAGGGTGTGATTAAGAAGTAGAATCAAAAGTATCTGAAACACTTTATAGGATAGTTTAGGGACAGCAAATACTCCTCCCTCCTGGAAAACGATGATCATAACACCCTATCTCATCAAACCTGGATGTGACCTCAAAACACTTAACCATCCTCAGAGAGCCACCATGAATAGACCAGCCTTGGCACAAGTGTACAAAATAGAGAGTATAAATGAGAGGGATTATTATTACTGAAAACTAAAAATGTGAATTAGATTTCCCAAATGTCCTCAGTATATTACAGCCCCTGCCAATTAAGGAAGGCCAAGAATACACATTTTGGATCTTAGTTCAGCAGCATCTGTCCTGTCCAGGAGATATTTCCCTTTTATTGCTCCCCCAAATCAAAGATGTCTGCTAGAATTAAGTAATAATTGTTAGATTCTATTAAGTGTGACCATAAATAAGCACCATGCTAAACATCTGACATACCTGTATCAAATGTAGGGAAAACTACCAAATGCAATTTCCTAAAACTAGGTATTTCTGAAATGCTTTTCTAAAATAAGTGATGCCTGATCACAGCAGCAACTAACAGAAAATGAGAACTTTATAGCTTGCAACCAGATTTGATAACCACAATAATTTATTTGCCCTTTCTAATAACCCCTTGAGGCTCGTGGGGCAGCTGTTAGTAAACCCAAGAGAGATGAAGTGACTTGCCCAAATTCTTGTTACAAACAGTGCAAGGTATCAAGCCCTTGCCCAGATTCTAAACACATTAGACTTTACTTCCAGATGTAAAGAAAGTTGAGCAGTTTAATAATTTACTGCCTAACCTCCCTTTCTGAGATCTGCTTTGCCCCTTTGGTTTTTGTATGTGAACTCTCAAAGAATCTCCTGCAAATAATTACTTATATTCTGTTGAGCTAAAACAAAAATTTCCAAGCACTATTGCACAATTAAAATCATCTAATGCAAAATTTCCAAGCACTATAACTTTATTAAAAACTCATCTGCAAGGCAATCAGGAGCACAGTGGGTAAGAACCTGGGTTCTAGCTAGAGCCAGTCAGTCTGAATACGAAGCCTGACTGATTGCAGTACTGTGAGACCTTGGGCAAGTTTTTAACCACTTTGCTCTAGGCCGTAAAAGGAGATGATAATGGCATTAACTACCTCAGAGGGTGGTTGAGTAAATCAAATGAATTAATGTAAGTAAAGTACTTAGGAAATGGAACATAATACATGTTCAGTAAATGAAAATTATATTTGAGCCAAAAATCTGCTATCTTGTAAAATGTCCCCAGGACTAAATTAATGTACTTGAGAAGTTGCATTAATGCCTTTTAAGTCCCAGTATGACATTCGGTAGCCACTGCTTACCTGAGTACTTTACTATGTCTTCTATGTATATAACACCTGACACTTGAAAGTAAACCAAATTGTTGTAAAGTATTATTTCTCTTTGAAACTGATCCTTCACTTCCATGTTTCACTCTTTTTTATGCCTCAAACCTGAAATGGCCTTTGCTTTTTAAAATGAAGAATTTACCCATTTTAGGGGAGGAAATATATTACAGCTACAAAGATAACTTGAATATTTCCAAGAACTATGCCTGACATCTTTGAGAATAAGACACATTAAGTCAGAGAGAAAACACTGTGTGAGAACAGGGCAGATCCAAAGTTTTTTTGGACAAAACGGCCTCTTTGGCCATTTTCCAAAATCTCAAGAGTGCTGCCTTATTTTCAAGTTCATTTGCATGGATCTTATCAATATCAAATGTACTCACATATTTACTGTGTGCCTTGACAATGAATAGAAATTGCTCTCTGTCCAAGTTGACCAGCAGTAAAAGTTAGCAACAGCTCATCAGTTGTTTGCAACCCACAGTCCTTAGGATAACACAGTAAGGACTACATTTTATGGATTTATGAGTTATATATAGCAACTGAAGTTTGCCCTGAGGTACCCTACATTTCACCTAGAAATATCTGTGAATAGAATCTTTTTTTCTTCTTCTTCTTCCATTTTAGAAGTCACGGCTTCTAGACATATGACCAAATTGAGAAAAAAGGAGTGTAACAGATATTCAACTTTGACTTAAATTCTATACAGAAATTGTGTATTGACAGAATACACAATATCTTTATATGCTGGAAAAATTGGTAAACTTTTCATTTAAAGTTTATTATAGCAATAAGTGTTCAACACTGAAAAAAGTAGAAAAAAGCAGAAAATATAGAAAAGTATTAAAAAGAAATTAAAAGTCACCCATAATCATCATGTTGTAAAAAGTACTAAGTTTGTTTTGATACCAGATTTTGATACCAGATTGCTACTGCTGGTGGTGGAGAAAGCCCAGAAATTATGTTATCTAATAGGTCAGTAGACTATGATTGTGGAAAACTGTATTTCTCAACAATGGCTGCAACAGTACCTCGCACTTTTCATACTCTTCTTACAATGTGACTTTGACACTCCTCCCATGGAAAGATTGGGGGGTGGGTGGCCATCTATGTTCCTTTCTCTTAAATCTGGATGGATTTTTGACTAATTAAAATAATAGTAGGTGACTACTGAGGACAAGTTTTTAAAATGTGATACATTTCTGTTTCTCTCGAGATGCTTACTCTTAGAACCCCACCATCATACCATGAAGAAGCCTGTGCAGTCCAAGAAGCTCACTTAGGGAAGAAGAGAGGCCTAGGGCACACAGCCCTGGCTGAGCTTTTAGGGGAAGTCAGGAGAAATTCTTTGAATGAACCATCTTGAAAGTTGATTCCCACAGCCCTCAGGTGAGCCACTAAGGTGATGCCACATGGACAGAAATGAACTCTTAATTACTGAGATTCATGAACAAAATGCACTACTGTTTTTACTTTAGGGCACTGTTAACTACTATAATTAACTACTTCAACTAATAGTAAGAGCTATAATAACTGAAATAGTAAGAATTCATTATGGGGTTAACACTGACTATTAATAAGGGTTTTAAATGTAATATCTCAGTTAAATATCATAAAAACCCCATGGCATAGACAACATTATTACTCCCAATTTACAGTTGGCAATATTCATGCAAGCACACACAGGTTACATAATTCATCCACAAATTAACTCAGCGGGGACAAGTGGCAGAACTGGGCAATGAACCAGAGGTCTGGCTACAAAGTCAAGGACCTCAGCTGCAACACTGGGCAGTCAGAAGAACATTCCACTTAATTAAGATCCAACAGTTGTTCTTGAGGTGCAGCTGAGTCAGTATCCTCTGCCTCAGACCATGCTCAGCCCCCTCTACTCTTCCTAATGAGAAAGACACACAGCCAAATGGACTATACTCCCTCCCTAACACTGATCAAAGATTCTATTGTCATAAAAGAATCCTCTCCAACCCCAGTGATCCTAAGGCTGAGATGGAAAATAGCTAAACTTTACCAAAGATTTTTTTTTAAATAAAATTTTGATGTTGAAAAAAATACATATTTACTGTAAAAAAAACCTGTAAGTCTCAGATAAGTGATAACCACTGTTAATACTCTGATATATAACCTTCCTTTCTATTTTTTCCTATTTCTATTTTGTTTTCAATATCACTGAAACACATACACATTTTTATATCCTGATTTTCTCACAATTATATAATCAATTTACTCCTGTGTCAACCATAAAAACCTCTGGAAACATTTTTAAATGGTTGCAAAAGGATCATCTCCACAGATATAACATAATTTACTTGATGGACAACTTACTGGTAGATTCCATTTTCTTTCCTATTAAAAGTAAATCAGCAATGAACATCATTCTTACAATTTCCTTATGATAGTTTCCTAGAGGGGCACCTGGCTCAGTCACTTAAGTGTCCAACTCTTGATTTCAGCTCAGGTCATGATCTAGGGGTCCTGGGATCCAACCCAGGGTCAGGCTCTGTACTCAGAGGGAAGTGTCTCCCTCTGCCCCTCACCCTACTGGCTCACTCTCTCTTTCTCCCTCTCTTTCTCTTCCTCTCTCTCAAATAAATTAAATCTTAAGGGGAAAAAAAAAAAGAATAGTTTCCTAGAGTGAAATTAGTTAAAGTAGATGGATCGGGGCACCTGGGTGGCTCAGTGGATTAAGCCGCTGCCTTCGGCTCAAGTCATGATCTCAGGATCCCGGGATCAAGACCCACATCGGGCTTTCTGCTCAGCAGGGAACCTGCTTCCCTCTCTCTCTCTCTCTTTGCCTACTTGTGATCTTTCTCTCTCTGTGTCAAATAAATAAATAAATAAAATCTTTAAAAAAAAAAAAAAAGTAGATGGATCATTAAGGTCCTTGATACATATTTCCAGAAAGTTACCATGTTACACTCCCTGTCACCTCACTCTGTCCCACATTGCTTAACATTTAAAACATTATTCTGTAATGTGATAGGTAATGAATAGTATCTTTTTAACTTTTATTTTATTGATTACATGTATAGGGTTTCAAAATGATCTTAAAAGAACTTAATAATTGATACAATACATTCTAAAACAATATGCTAAGATAGTAGCACTACTTTTTATTGAGCACCAACTCTGTTCTTGATATTTAGACACTATATAAACATTTAATCTGCATTACAACACTAAAAAAGAAGTATACTTTTTCTTCTGAACCCAGTTAAAGAAGCTGAGATTGATTTTGTTTAAGATTTTATTATTTATTTATTTATTTATTTGCTTGTTTGACAGGGAGAGAGCGAGCATGAGAGAGCACAGGAGCAGAGGCAGAGGAAGAGAGAGCAGCAGTCCCCCTGCTGAGCGGGGAGCCTGCTATGGGCTCAATCCCAGGACCCTGGGACCATGACTTGAATGGAAGGCAGGTCCTTAACTGACTGAGCCACCCATGTGCTCCAAGTAGCTCAGAT
This sequence comes from Enhydra lutris kenyoni, assembly GCF_002288905.1. NCBI lineage: Eukaryota > Metazoa > Chordata > Mammalia > Carnivora > Mustelidae > Enhydra > Enhydra lutris. The sequence continues at coordinate 39,378,479 of NW_019154090.1, read as the reverse complement.
TTAGATACACTTACTTAATAGGTTAAGCTACAGAGGTCCACATCTATCTGACACCAAAACTTATGTTCTTCCTGTAATTTTACAGTACCCATTGGGCTAATGGAAGATTGCATTAGATGGGTAATAAAAATTATAGAAAATTCTACTTAATTATCTTTACTCTACTTTACTCTACTTTAACTAATACATAGATGTCTATGAGAACAGAACTGTTTTCCAAATCATATTTTCCCAAGGACAATGAAGCAAATGTTCTAATTTTTGACACATGGCTACAAGGTAAGGAAATTTATAAATTAAAAGCTACTGTTCATATATAGCAACAGTTCACAAATTTGGTTTCAGGACTTCTTATTCTTTTTTTAAATTTTTTAATATTTTAATTTTTTAAAATATTTTTATTAACATATAAAGTATTATTTGCCCCAGGGGTACAGGTCTATGAATCATCAGGCTTATACACTTCACAGCACTCACCATATCACATACCCTCCCCAATGTCGATTACTCAACCACCCTCTCCATACCCCCTGCCCCCAGCAACCCTCAGTTTGTTTTGTGAGATTAAGAGTCTCATGGTTTGTCTCCCTCCCAATCCCATCTTGTTTCATTTTTTCTTCCCTATCCCCCAAACATCCCATTCTGCCTCTCAAATTCCTCATATCAGGGAGATCATATGATAATTGTCTTTCTCTGATATACTTATTTCGCTCATCATAATACCCTTTAGTTCCATCCAAGTCATTTCTTTTGATGGCTGCATAGTATTCCTGTGTGTTTGTGTGTGTGTGTGTGTGTGTGTCACTTATGCTTTATCCATTCATCTGTTGATGGACATCAAGGTTCTTTCCATAGTTTGACTATTGTGGACATTGCTGCTATAAATATTTGGGTGCTCGTGCCCCTTTGCTTCACTACATTTGTATCTTCAGGATAAATACCCAGTAGTGCAATTGCTGGGTCATAGGGTAGCTCTATTTTCAATTTTGAGGAACCTCTGTGCTGTTTTCCAGAGTGGCTGCACCAGCTTGCATTCCCATCAACACTGTAGGAGATCCCATCAACACTGTAGGAGAGTTCCCTTTCTCCATATCGTCATCATCACCTGTCATTTCCTGACTTGTTAATTTTAGCCAGTCTGACTAGTGTGAGGTGGTATCTCACTGTGGTTTTGATTTGTATTTCCCTGATGCCAAGTGATGCTGAGCACTTTTTCATGTGTCTGTTGGCCATCTGGATGTCTTCTTTGCAGGAATGTCTGTTCTTGTCCTCAGCCCATTTCTCAATTGGGTTATTTGTTCTTTGGGTGTTGAGTTTGATAAGTTCTTTATAGATTCTGGATACTAGCCCTTTATCTGATATGTCATTTGCCAATATCTTCTCCCATTCTGTCAGCTGTCTTTTGGTTTTATTGACTGTTTCCTTGGCAGTGTAAAAGCTTTTGATCTTGATGAAGTCCTAATAGTTCATTTTTGCCCTTGCTTCCCTTGACTTTAGTGATGTTCCTAGGAAGAAACTGCGGTGGCTGAGGTCAAAGAGGTTGCTGCCTGTGTTCTCCTCAAGGATTTTGATGGATTCTTGTCTCACATTGAGGTCTTTCATCCATTTTGAGTCTATTTCTGTGTGTAGTGTAAGGAAATGATCCAGTATCATTCTTCTGCATGTGGCTGTCCAATTCTCCCAACACCATTTGTTGAAGAGATTGTCTTTTTTCCATTGGACATTCTTTCCTGCTTTGTCGAAGATTAGTTAACCACAGAGTTGAGGGTCCATTTCTGGGCTCTCTATTCTGTTTCATTGATCCATGTGTCATTTTTGTGCCAGTACTATACTGTCTTGATGATTTGTAATAGAGCTTAAAGTCTGGAATTGTGATGCCACCAACTTCGGCTGCCTTTTCAACATTCCTTTCGCTGTTCATGATCTTCTCTGGTTCCATATAGATTTTAGGATTATTTGTTTCATTTCTTTGAAAAAATGGATGGTATTTTGATAGGGATTGCATTAAATGTGTAGATTGCTTTGCGTAGCATAGACGTTTTCACAATATTTGTTCTTCCAATCCAGGAGCATGGAATGCTTTTCCATTTCTTTGGGTCTTCCTCAATTTCTTTCATGAGTACTTTATAGTTTTTCTGAGTGCAGATTTGTTGCCTCCTTGGTTAGGTATTCCTAGGTATCTTATGGTTTCAGGTACAATTGTAAATGGGATCAACTCCTAATTTTCTCTTTCTTCTGTCTTGTTGTTGGTGTAGAGAAATGAAACTGATTTCTGTGCATTGATTTTATATCCTGACACTTTACTGAATTCCTGTATGAGTCCTAGCAGTTTTGGAGGGGAGTCTTTTGGGTTTTCCACATGAAATATCATATCATCTGCAAAGAGTGAGAGTTTGACTTCTTCTTTGACAATTTGGATACCTTTAACTTCTTTTTGTTGTCTGACTGCTGAGGCTACGACTTCTAGTACTCTGAACAGCAGTGGTGATAGTGAACATTCCTGCCATGTTCCCAATCTTAGCAGAAAAGCTCTCAGTTTTTCCCCATTGAGAATGATATTCGCTGTGGGTTTTTCATAAATGGCTTTGAGGATATTGAGGTATGTACCCTCTATCCCTACACTGTGAAGAGTTTTGATCAAGAAAGGAGGCCGTACATTGTCAAATGCTTTTTCAGCATCTATTATCATATGGATCTTGTTCTTTCTTTTATTAATGTATTGTATCACATTGATTTGCAGATGTTGAACCAACCTTACATCCCAGGAATAAACCCCACTTGGCCGTGGTGAATACTCCTTTAATATACTGTTGGATCCTATTAGCTAATATTTTGGTGAGAATTTCTGCATCTGTGTTCATCAAGGATATTGGTCTGTAATTCTCTTTTTTGATGGGGTCTTCGTCTGGTTTTGGGATCAAGATCATGCTGGCTTCATAAATTGAGTTTGGAAGTGTTTCTTCCATTTATATTTCTGGGAACAGTTTCAGGAGAATAGGTATTAATTCTTCTTTAAATGTTTGGTAGAATTCCCCTGGGAAGCCGTCTGGCCCTGGGCTCTTGTTTTCCGGGAGATTTTTGATGACTGCTTCAATCTCCTTATTGGTTATGGGTCTGTTTCAGGTTTTCTGATTCTTCCTGGTTCAGTTTTGATAATTTACTTGTCTCTAGGAATGCATCCATTTCTTCCAAATTCTCAAATTTGTTGGCGTATACTTGTTCATAATATGTTCTTATAATTGTTTGTATTTCTTTGGTGTTGGTTGTGATCTCTCCTCTTTCATTCATGATTTCATTTGTCTGGGTCCTTTCTCTTTTCTTTCTGATAAGTCTGGCCAGGGATTTTTCCATCTTATTAATTCTTTCAAAGAACCAGTTCCTAGTTTTGTTGATTTGTTCTACTGTTCTTTTGGCTTCTATTTCATTGATTTCTGCTCTGATCTTTATTGCTTCTCTTCTCCTGCTGGGTTTAGGCTTTCTTGGCTGTTCTTTCTCCAGCTTCTTTAGGTGTAGGGTTAGGTTGCGTACTTGAGATCTTTCTTGTTTCTTGGGAAAAGCTTGTATCACTATATACTTTCCTCTCAGGACTGCCTTTGCTGCGTCCCAAAGATTTTGAACAGTTGTGTTTTCATTCTCATTTCTTTCCATGATTTTTAAAAAATTCTTCTTAAAATTCCTGGTTGACCTATTCATTCTTTAGTAGGATGCTCTTTGGCCTCCATGTATTTGAGTTCTTTCCAACTTTCCTCCTGTGACTGAGTTCTAGCTTCAGAGCATTGTGGTCTGAAAACATGCAGGGAATGATCCCAATCTTTTGGTATTGTTGCGACCTGATTTGTGATCCAGGGTGTGATCTATTCTGAGGAATGTTCCATTAGAAACATTAGAAAGCATTAGAAAAGAGTGTGTATTCTGTTGTTTTGGGATGGAATGTTGTAAATATATCTGTGATGTCCATCTGGTCCAGTGTGTCATTTAAAGCCTTTATTTCCTTGTTGATCTTTTGCTTGGATGATCTGTCCATTTCAGTGAGGGGGCTGTTAAAGTCCCCTACTATTATTGTATTACTGTTGATGTGTTTCTTTGATTTTGTTATTAGTTGGTTTATATAGTTGGCTGCTCCCATATTAGGGGCATAGATATTTAAAATTGTTAGATTGTCTTGTTGGACAGACCCTTTAAGTATGATATAGTGTCCTTCCTCATCTCTTATTATAGTCTTTGGTTTAAAATCCAATTTATCTGATATAAGGATCGTCACCTCAGCCTTCTTTTGAAGTCCATTAGCACGGTAAATTGTTTTCCACCCCCTCACTTTAAATCTGGAGATGTCTTTGCATCTAAAATGAGTTTCTTGTAGACAGAATATCAATGGGTCTTGTTTTTTACCCATTCTGATACCCTGTGTCTTTTGATTTACATTCAGAGTAACTATTGAGAGATATGAATTTAGTGCCATTGTATTGCCTATAAGGTAACTGTTACTGTATATTGTCTCTGTTCCTTTCTGGTCTATTACTTTTAGGCTCTCTCTTTGCTTAGAGGACCCCTTTCAGTATTTCCTGTAGGGCTGTTTTTGTTTTTTTAATTTTTTTTTGTTTTTTTTTTTTTTTTTTTTTGTCCCAGTAGCTTTTTATCTCTCCTTCTATTTTCAATAATAGCCTAGCTGGATATAGTATTATTGGCTGCATGATTTTCTCATTTAGTGCTCTGAATATATCACGCCAGTTCTTTCTGGCCTGCCAGGTCTCTGTGGATAAGTCTGCTGCCAATCTAATATTTCAACCATGGTATGTTACACTCTTCTTGTCCCAAGCTCCTTTCAGGATTTTCTCTTTGTCACTAAGACTTGTAAATTTTACTATTAGATGATGGGGTGTGGACCTATTTTTATTGATTTTGAGGGGGCTTCTCTGTGCCTCCTGGATTTTGATGCTTGTTCCCTTTGCCAAATTAAAGAAATTCTTTTTAATTTAAAGAAATTCTTTACTATAATTTGCTCCAATATACTACCTTTTGCCCCTCTCTCTCTTTCTTCTTTTTCTGGAATCGCAATTATTATAATATTGTTTCATCTTATGGTATCGCTTAACTCTTAAATTCTCCCCTTGTGGTCCAGTCATTGTTTGTCTCTCTTTTGCTCAGCTTCTTTATTCTCTGTCATTTGGTCTTCTCTATCACTAATTCTCTCTTCTGCCTCATTTATCCTACAAGTAAGAGCCTCTATTTTTTATTGCACCTCATTAATAGCTTTTTTGATTTTAGCTTGGTTAGATTTAGTTCTTTTATTTCTCCAGAAAGTGCTTCTACATCTCCAGACAGGGTTTCTCTAATATCTTCCATGACTTTTTTTCCCCACTTAGCACCTTGAGAATTGTCATTCTGAGCTCTATATCTGACATATTACCAATGTCCATATTGATTAGGTCCCTAGCCATCGGTACTGCCTCTTGTTCTTTTTTTGTGGTGAGTTTTTCTGCCTTGTCATTTTATACAGGTAAGAATATATGAACAAGAGAATAAAATGTTAAAAGGGTGGCAAAGACCCCAGAAAAATGTACACTAACCAAATCAGAGTAGATCCCAAACTGGGGGGAGAAGTAAGGGGGTAAAAAGAAATTAAATATATATATATATATACATATATGTGTGTGTGTGTGTGTGTGTGTGTGTGTGTATTAGACTGGTGAATAGAACAGAGCCACCCACTTGATTTTGAGTGTATTTTGGTCTCTAAGAAGAAACCACCTCCCAAAATTTTAAAGAAAGAAAAACTTATATATAAACAAAAATAGGGGAAACACGATGAAGGGATGGAATATGACTGTAAGTTGAAAATTTTTTAAAAATTCTAAAAAAGGAATTGATGAGTTGGTTGGAAACAAAAAAGAAAAAAAAGGGTGGGGGTAGAGAATGTGCTCAGGCTGGAGACTAGAAAAAAGCCCTGTGCTAGATTTAGCAATATTTTGATCCATTAAAATAAATTGTATCCCAAGTTTTTTAGGAAAAAAAAACCCACATGTATATTAAAAATAAGGTTAAATACAATGAAGGATAAAATAAATGATAAAATGATAAAAAATAAAATGACTATAATAATGAAGGTTTAAAAGATTTTTTTTGAAAGGTGTTGTTAAGATACACTAGTTAAAAGAGGAAAGAGGAAAAGTTAAAAAAATTAGAATAAGAAAAAATAAAATTAAAAAAATCCAATTTAACTTTGCAAGACTAAAGGGAGAAAGCCTTTCTCATGGGGAGAAAGCCATGAATTCCATGCATTGCTTTCCCTTAGCTCTGGAGTTCCACAGTTCTCATTGATTGGTGAACTTGGTCTTGGCTGGATGTTCTTGCTAATCTTCTGCAGGAGGGGTCTGTTGCAGTGATTCTCAAATGTCTTTGCCCGAGGTGGAATTGTACCACCCTTGCCAGGGGCCAGGCTAAGAAATCTGCTCAGGTTCACTCTCGGGAGTTTTTGTTCCTTAACGCTTTCCACTTTCTGTAAAGCTCTGGAGGATGGGAATGAAAATGGCGGCCTTCCAATCTCCAGCCCAGAGGAGCTGAGAGCTCAGGGCACCACTCCACAGTACACCCTCAGAGAAAAGGGGTCAGTCACTCCCATCTCCCTGGTCTCTGGCCGCACTCCAAGCTCACCGGGTCTGTGACCAAGCATTTCTGCCTCTGGCACATGGCCCCATTTGGAGTCTCCAAATCCAGCAGATTCCTGACACACTGTTCCTCCAAAGGAGGAAGATGAGTCTCCCTGGATCTGCCACTTGTGGGGTCCCTGCTCAAAGAGCAGTGGCCCGACTGTGCCATGGATCACGGTTTAAGGTAACCCTGATGTGAGAGCCCACTCCTGGGCTCTGTCTCTGTAGCTGGCTTCCCTCCTCCAATACCTGGCAGCTCTGCCTCACTCAGACACCCCAGATCTTTCTGTGACCCCATGGGTCTCAGACCACACTGTCCCCAAGAGGGCTCCACCCCTGCTTAACCTCCCAAGTGACGTCCCTAAGTGGAGCAGACTTCTAAAAGATCTGATTTTGTGCTCCACTGTTCCACAGCTTGCCGGGAGCCAGCCCCTTCCCCTGCAGTCTATCTTCCCGTGGTTTCGGATTCCCTTCGCACATCCTAGCTTTCAGAAAGTGGTCGATTTTCTGTTCCTAGAATTGCTGCTCTTCTTCTCTTTGATCTCCTGTTGAGTTTGTAGGTGTTCAGAATGGTTTGGTAACTATCTAGCTGAACTCCTGTGACCTGATGTCATTTCAGTCTGCTACTCCTCCACCATCTTGCCTCTCTCTCCTCAAAAGACATTTCAGGACTCCTTTATATTCTTAAAAATTAATCAGTTCTCCAAAGGGCTTTTATTTATGTAAGTTATAATTCTCAATGTTTAATATGTTAGAAATTAAAACAAAACTTTAGGGGCACCTGGGTGGCTCAGTGGGTTAAAGCCTCTGCCTTCGGCTCAGGTCATGATCCCAGGTCCTGGGATCAAGCCCCACATTGGGCTCTCTGCTCAGCCCAATGTACCCGCCCCCCCTCTGCCTGCCTCTCTGCCTACTTGTCATATCTGTCTGTCAAATTAATAAATAAAATCTTAAAAAAAAAAAACACTTTAATTTATAAATTCATTTTAAAATAACAATAGTACAGGGCACCTGGGTGGCTCAGTCAGTTAAGCATCTGCCTTCGGCTCAGGTGGTGATCCCAGGGACCTACGATAAAGTTCTGCCTGGGCTCACTGCTTAGCAAGGAGTCTGCTTCTCCCTCGATCCCTCCTCTACCCACTTGTGATCGCTCTCTCTCTCAATAAATAAAATCTTTTAAAAATAAAAATAAAATATAAAATAAAATAATAATAATCCAATATGCATCTACATAAAAAAGTATATTTTGTGGGGGAGGGACTATTTCTCAAACAAGGAAAAGATATATTCAAAAGACACCATTATTTTACATCTCTGCAAGTCACTTGAATGCCTGGCATAAAAGACAAACTGGATTTCTAGTTTTGCTTTGGCATTTTCAATTTGCTGTGATATCACAGGTCATGTAGTCTCTGTGAAACTCTACATGTATAAACGAATAAGAGTGAAAAAGACATACAGCATCTTAATATCACCATAAACATGGTTTTGATCTTACAGATCCTATGGAAGGGTCCCCACATCACTTTAGAAACTGCTAATATATACTATATAAAAGGTTGATATTCACTTAAAATTCAGTAAAATAAAGACTACTTTAAAATAGTACCTGGGGGCGCCTGGGTGGCTCAGTGGGTTAAAGCCTCTGCTTTCAGCTCAGGTCATGATCCCGGGATCCTGGGATCGAGCCCCGTATCAGGCTCTCTGCTCAGCAGGGAGCCTGCTTCCCCCCCCCTCTCTCAGCCTGCCTCTCTGCCTACTTGTGATCTCTGTCTGTCAAATAAATAAATAAAATCTTAAAAAAAAAAAATAAAATAGTATCTGTATGACCATGCTACAAAAAATAATTTTCTGAATGCGATACAAAATGTACAAATTTTTAAGTTATGAAAACTTTTTTTTTTTTTTAATTAAAACAGAAATAGGGGTGCCTGGGTGGCTCAGTGGGATAAAGCCTCTGCCTTTGGCTCAGGTCATGATCCCAGGGTCCTGGGATCGAGCCCCACATTGGGCTCTCTGCTCACTGGGGAGCCTGCTTCCTCCTCTCTCTCTCTCTTCCTGCCTCTCCACCTACTTGTGATCTCTCTCTGTCAAATGAATAAATAAAATCTTTAAAAAAAAAAAAAAAAACAGAAATATAAAGACAAGCCATTCATTGGCAGAAGACACTTCCAAGACAACCTTATAATTGTTATTAGGAACATATTTTTAAAACTGCTATAAATCAATAAGAAAAATACAAATTAGTCATGAGAATATAAGACAAAGAACATAAATCAGGCATTTCACAGAAGAGAAAACCCAAAGGGCCAGCAAACGTCTGAAAGGGTGTACAACCCACTGAGAACAAAAATGCCAAAGAATACAACAAAGAGTACCATTTTATGCTCATTAGATTGGCAAAAACAAACAGAAGCCCTGACAATTAAGGATTCACATACTACTTATGGGAATGCAACAAGCACTTTAGAAATATAGTAGACACTGCTAATTGCCTACACACCATCCACTTTCCTTCTTCCTTCCTAACAGCATATTTTATTCGGGTATCTTCCTCTCAATAACATTCTTTGAGGGAAACTGGTCCTCTCCCTCAGCCAATCATCATGGTCTAATCTAGCTTTGTAAGTAAATAATCAATTTAGGCATTAACATGTGATTCAGTGTTAACCAATGAGATATGAGAAAAAGCCAAGTGGGGTAAGTTTCCAGGAGAAGTTTCCCTGCCCTTCAAAAGAAACAGAGAGAGCAGCTCAAATAAATAATCTCCAACATAAAAGAGAGTAAGTTACAACTGACACCAAAGAAATACAAAGGATCATAAGAGACTACTATAAACAATTAAGTGTCAACAAATTGGTCAACCTGAAGAAATGGATAAATTCCTGGAAACAACCTTTGAAAACAGACTCTTAAAAGAGAAAATTTGAATAGACCAATTACTAGCAAGGATATTGAATCAGTAATTAAAAACTTCCCTGGAACAGGAATCCAGAACCAGACAGCTTCAATGGTGAATTCTACCAAACGTTCAAAAAAGATTTAATACCTACCCTTCTCAAACTCTTCCAAAAAAACAAAGAGAGGAAACATATCCAAACTGATGTTTAAAAGCTAACATTATCTTTTTACCAAAACCAGACGAAGACACACACATACAAAAAAAAAAAAAAAAAAAAATACAGGCCAATATCCCTGATCATCACAATGTTAGACTAGATGTGAATCTGGATACAAACCAGAAGCCTCTGAAAGCTGCCCCCTATTCCTAACGGATATACTGATGATTTGACTGTGACATGTGACCTCACACAAGTATCCTTCTTTAATGGTCATGGCTTAGTTGGGCCATTCTAGCCTTCTCAGCAAGTGTCAGCTCTCAGCCTTCTGAAGCAGATGATTTCCTTGCCATGTAGAGAAGACCTTTCTTCAGTCAAGGGAGTACAATCCTGGATGCAGAGTAATGACTTGGGAGTCTCATGGACTCTCCTGTAAAGTTAGAACTAGAGCTTTGGGAAAGCCTCAACTTAGTTGGAAATAAACCAATTTAAATGAAACAAAGAGGATGCTAGTGAGTTGGATCAAGTGCATTAAAAACTGCAAACCATCTGAGCCTGAATAGCATCTGTTTCTCTTAGAACCAGAGAGACCACCGGAGAGTGCCCAAAACAAGCTCAGGACTGGCACCTGCTATGCAATTAGTAGATATCAGCTGGTATTAGATGGAGATGGTAATACTGGTTTGTTAGTCAAAAAGACAGGATATAAGTATGAGTTAAAAGTTCCTTATAAACATTTTAATGTTTAGTCAAGAAAACAGGATATAGATATATATAAAAATTCCTTATAATTACCTAACACTTACAATAATTTATTCCTACATTTTTAATATTTCCACTTTCTATCAGGAAGCTATTTCTACTTTGTTAGAAAACTATTCTGGAAGCACATAAGATGAAAGATGTTTTCTCTAACCACTTCCAAATATAAGGTAGAAAGATTTGCTCACAAGGAGCAAATAATAACAATGACAAGAACAATGATAATGATGATGCTGATAACTTCACTTACAGTGTATAAGATATGAGTAAAATTTTTAATTTTTGTGGCGCTTAAAATTGTACATAAAGTAAAAGTCAAACAAATGTTTTAAAAAGATCTAAATCTTACTTTCAAAAAAAGTTTGACTATTGAAAAACCAATGTTAACCTAGTATTTTTTGTATCAAACCTGTCATTTATATTTTACTTGTCCTTTCCTCCTCTTTAGTCCTCCAACAAGCTTTGCTCTTTGTCAGTAAGATATGATCTGATAAGCTTATTTCTAGCTTGCCCTAGGGAAGAAGCGGAGGACAGAATTACATGGGGGCACTTGAGAGTGACACGCCTGTTCCCTGGGCTACTGACGAAAACAAAGAGGGACTGCTTGGAAAGGGAGTCAAATAGCTCTCTATTGCCTCTGTGTAAACACAGCAATTAAATAACTACCAAAAAGCTTCTGAGCTTTCTCCCAAACAAAAATGATTGACTTTAAAAAGTAATGCTTTTTAAAATACTTAATTCTACCTTTGCTTTTAAAAACAACTTATTAAGAATAAAAACTCACTAAAGTACAAATAATTTTTGCCAATATTTGTAACTTCTAATAAGACTTGTCAAGTCTAGATTTTAATTTTTAAACACTTATGAACCTAGTAAAGCATCTGTAAATTTGTAACACTAACATATTTTAAATGTCAAGCAGAAAGAATAAAAACAACTAAAGAAAGAATTACAAAATGCTTTTAAATTCCCCCAATTTGGGGCACCTGAGTGGCTCAGTGGGTCAAGCCTCTGCCTTCGGCTCAGGTCATGATCTCAGGGTCCTGGGAACAAGCCCTATATAGGGCTCTCTGCTCAGCAGGGAGCCTGCTTCCCCCTCGCTCTCTGCCTGCCTCTCTGCCTACTTGTGATCTCTCTCGCTCTCTCTCTGTGTCAAATAAATAAAATCTTTAAATTCCCCCAATTTAAGGTTAATCACTTATAGTCCAAAGGAAATGATGCAGAGGAAACTATAGACATAATTTCATCTTTATGTGTCATGAATCATGCTCTGAAAGTTTAAACAGATTTGTATTTCATAGCAAATTTCCAAATGGTAAATGTGACTTAATTGTAACTTACTTTTCTTTGGAATAGATGATATTGTAAAACATTCACTGGGTCCCAACGTAATCAATTAAGAATACTTTATCCTCTAAAAAAATCTTGCAAAGAATTGATTCATACCAGTTCCCCAGCAAAAAGAAATACTAATCACAGTAAATCTGCTTCTCCTAGATGGTGCCAATGAGGTGCAGTTTCCGTAGTCATTTATAAAACAGATATAATATAAAACAGTCTTTGATTCTACTCTGACCACGTTCTTTCAACATTAAACATGTTTATGTACCTAAGTAATCTGGACTGCTGGGAAACAGCAATCCTTAAAAAAGATAATCTCAAACAGAAGGAGAACTACAGTGCTGGTTTCCAGAAATAATAAAAACCTGACAACAATTTCAGGAAATCTTCTTTTCAGAAGGTCTATTTGTGTACCTAAAATTAGCGCCAATACTCCAAAAATAGTGAAATAATAAGATGGTTGCAAGTGATGACAGCTTTGGTCAAGACTAGCAGCAACAGCCAGCTGTTAAAAGAGAATCACTTGGCTCCAGGGCAATGCACTTGTATATTTTGTAAATACCCATTTCAATAATTAGATATACACTCATCTGCTCTTATTAACTGTTAGCCATTCATCCAAAGCTATGTTTTATACTAATAATTTCCAAGGATAAAGAATTTGTTCTTTGGTTGTAATTAAGTCTCAGAACCAGCCTTAGATACTGTTATCTCAAGGTCCGAGCATCTAGGACAGTAGGCAGAAGCATTTCTTAAATTGTTTCATTCCCAAAGATAAAGTGTTAAAACACACTGCTCAATTTAACATTAATGGATTGTGCCTTCTGAATGGATCCTGGCCCCACTCATCACCAGGAAGATAAAAAGCAACTACCCACAGGTTTTAGCTCTGTCTTGGTAAGTGCTTTGTCAAATTTAGTAATGAACTCTTATATGCACTGCTTTATTGAAGTCCATAATAGTTAAGTGAGGGTCCCCTATCTTCATCCTCACAAATGAGAGAACTAGGACTCAAAGAACTGAAGCTTTTTTCCCAGGGCCTCACATAAAGTAAGTATCAGAGGGAGAATTCACTCACTCTGCTTAGTCCAAGTCTCCGTTTTTTCCCAAGGTCCATTGGAAAAAAAAAAAAAAAAAAAATCTCTTTTTTGCATTTTAAAACAAAGAGACAAAGATGACAGGACATTGGGAGTATGAAGGGGTCAAGGGTACGGCCTACTGCAAGCCAAGCGGGAGAGGCACAGTGCACCATTTTACATACAGGCCATACAGAAAACGCACTGACAATGGAAGAACGGAGGGATCTGCAGGCGTTCAGTTTTGCCAGCTACCTCACCACATCACTTTTGGCTAAGTGCTAACCTATTCTGAACCCCAGATCCTCTTTTCTTTCCTGAGAGGCCAAAGAGGTGCTTTTTTTTTTTTTTTCTCAGATGGTTGTTTTGTTGCTCTTTTAAATTCCCTTCCTCCCCATTCCTGAAGTGTAATAGTCCAACTCAGGGTAGGGGAAAGAAGGGTATTCCAGAGGGTGGGCAGACAAGCAGTCAGGCAGGGAAATAACCACTCTGATTTTGCTTTGATTTCTATCTCAAGTCCTGTAATGACAGATCTCACTCCAGTGCTGTATGTTTTGGAAACATACTTAAAAGGGATATGTGATTGTTTTTAGGTACATTTTAAGTGTTGACTAATAAAAGGCAAATATCAGAAGAACAGTTTAATATAGCATTTTTAAACCTTTTAGTATTCTAAGGCATCTGTGACCTGCTAAAATCTAATTATTTCTCCAATACCCTTTGGAATTGTTCAGAAAGATTTGGTACAGTTTCTAACTGGTGCATTAAGCATCTGGCCTGACTTCACAGAATTACAGATAGCTGAATGTGCACTCTCTATTTTATTAACATCCCATAGGCTCATGTTAAGATGTAGTAGTGATATGCCCTGACATGCATCACTACCTGTTGACAGGAAAAAAAAAAAAAAACTGGGCTAGACTTGAGAGGGTCTACAAATAGAAAATCTTTTAAAGATGTTTTGGCAATTTAAACAGAAACTCTGGCTTAAAGAAAAAAAGAAAAGGGAGGAAGGGAGGGAGGGAGGAAGGGAGGGAGGGAGAGAGGGAGGAGAAAAGAAAGAAAGAAAGAGAGAGAGAAAGAAAGAAAATGAAAAAGAGCAGCTCCAAGTTTATAAATTTATAAAACATGCCCAAGTTTCAGCATGTCAAGGCTTCTGAAAAATGAGCTAATCTCCAGCATCCATCCCTTCCCTCTCAGACTAACAGTGCCCAATCTTCCCCTGAGCCATACCTCCATTTTCGGTCATGTGTCTGAAGAGGGTGGACCCTACCTACAGCTATTACAGGGGGCTTAAGCTCACCAACATACTCCCCCCTCCCCACCTCCTTGTAATAAGCTCAGGAATGAGAGAAATTGAACACAGGGTTATATGCGGGAGCTTCTGGAGGTGACCTCTCTCCCCTTGAACATCATAATATGGGAATGCGATATGTGGAACTGTTACTGCCTAAGGGAAAATCCTGGAGCTGCCAAAAGTCCACTGCATATAGCCTGTGGAGGCTGCCAGCTCTGAAAAAGGCAGAACACTGTGAGCCAGAGAGAAACTGTAATTTTGTTGACACATTTTAAGCCACCGTATCAAGCTTTACCTGAAGCCAGACCATATATTTGAACTTCTCAGTTATATGAACCAATAGATTCCAATTACTGATTAGACAATGTGGCTTGGACTTTCAATGACTTACAACCAAAGAATTCTCAACTATAATAGCTCAAGGCATTTGATATACCAAAGCCTGAGCTGGGTTTTTTTGTCAGTTTGTTTTTTACCCAAATTTGAAGAGTTAATTCTCATGAAAAATGTTGAATGGAAGAAAAATAACAAAGAATGTTTCTAAGACTTAAAAGAATTTTAATACATTCTAAGATTAAATCACAAATAGTGTAGCAGGAGGTTGTCTGGTGGATCATCTACTCCTACTACCTTCTTTTATAGGGATGTTCAATGAATTTGTACACAATGAGTGAATGAATGAGTAGATGAATGAATGAATAAATGAATGAGGTACCGTAAGTCAAGACAAGTTAAAATTCCTGGATTAAACTGTTCCATGGAATAATTATGTATTGCAGTCACTTTCAGCTGGGAGTTGTTTATACTAAAAGAGGTTGGATTTATTGTTGTTGTTGTTGGATACACAAGTAAATGGCAGAGCCTGGGAAGCCTGATTCCAAATCCAATCTCCCCTGTTCTCCACTAGGGAATGCCTCAAATCCTCTCGCAAAAACAGAAAAACACAAAGTTCTTTGATATGACCAGTGTAGTTCTAAAACTAGGATGCAGTTCATTTTCAGGCCAACTGTTACAATCTGAAGTGATTTTTTACACGTACAGCATTAGATTCACAGACTAGCCCACAAAACAGAATGAAACACAAACCAACAAACACCTTTTCAACCTTAAAACACCTACTAGAACTCAACTAAGTTCTAAATCCTTGGAAACCATGAGACTATGAAAAGCAGAACAACAGAAAAAAAAAAAAATCAACAAGAAAATCTACTTGCTCATCTCCTCCCCCATGCCCTGGCTACAGAACCACTCCAAAGGGAAATTAAGATGAGCATGAAAAAGCTGTCATTGACTGTCTCCTGTCTGTTTACCTCCCTTTGGTCACTCTTCTACTTCTTGATGTCCCTTTTTTCCAGGTACTCAGATGCCCTCATCTTAATAATGGCTGCCACCATTCACTGAGTATTTACTATGAGTCAGACACTGAGCTAATAAACTCAGGAAGATTTAATGATTTGTCTACAGTCATGTGACAAAGCCAAGATGGAACCCCAGTATGGCCTTTCAACATTAGACTGCACTGGCTCCTCCTCTCTGAGCTGAGTTCTCTCTGTAGGAAGAATCAGGCTCTCCTTTCCTATCACCAGTCTAAAGAGCATCAGGCTGAAAATTGCCTGTCTTCCTTCCCCTCAAACCTGGACAGCCATCCCTTTATTACAGCTAATCTCCTTTAGGTAACAAAGAAGGAAAGCAGCCAATAGTAACTCAGGGTAACTTTTAATCTTTCCAGAGATGGTACATACTATTTTATTTAGTTCACCTCCAACTGGCAGAATTTTAGGCAGCTGATAAAAGCAGGAAACTAAAATACAAAAACAAAAACAAAACAAACAAGCAAAAAACAAATATATACTCTTTTGCTGCTTCAATGTGGACATGTAGGATGATGCGGACTATCTTAGAATTTGCCTCAAAATCAGTGCCTCTAGGACTAAGAATATTTTTCACAGTCTCTTGGCTTTTACATTTTAATCCACATCTTAAAAAAAAAAAAAAAAAGAAGAACAGTACATAATTGGCATTCAGTAAATTCTTGCTGCCTTTATTTGCTATGTGATGAAACCAAAGGCCAGAACACATGATATGAAGTCATATAACAAACACATGGCAGCCTAGGGAATAGAAACCTCAGAAACTCCTAACTCCCAGGCCAGTACACCATCTTTTAGCTACCTATAACCAAAAACTGTCCATTCATCTTTCTTTTCAGAATGGAAATACAACTGATTAAATATGGATATAAGCCCACAGTAATTTGGCCAACCAAAAAGTCCTTGTTAAATAAAACAACTCCCATCTGAAAATAGCCTCTAGAAAGAATTATTTCATAAAATAATTTAATTCATGTATTTTACAGTAACAGAAAAGAAAATTCACACTTTAGTGAGAGATTATGTTATTCCCACCTACCTCTCCCCCAAAAAGTCAGCAGCTAAATCTCAGCTTTAGTTGTGCTATCTAACATTTTTAAGAAATTGGCTTTTCAATAAGCATCAGAATTCTAAAACTCCTGGATGTAATGGGTCTGCCCTCAGTGCCAGCCAAAGTGCTATCAGGGAACAATAGGGGTCAATATACCTCTTATCAAGGGTTCACCTTCTACTTTGATACCACCCATTCTTGGAGGGGAATTCAGAAGGTCAAACTGCTATCAAAAAAGCACATAAATAGATAAACTAAATGAAGCTAATGAAGAGACCATAACCAAATACTCCTGGGGAAGACAATTAGCTGGCCTCCTTCAGAAACACACATTCATAGAAACCTTTTTTAAAAACACAAAAGACAATGTTGTGAACCTCTAAAACTAAAACAAGTAGTATTAAGTTTAAGGAAATTGCCCTCCAGGTAAATATAAAAACAAAATTCTCCCCAGCGAGACTAAAAAGTGAAATGAACTTAGTGGAAAACTATGGGCCCAAAGCAATTGTTGACCAAATAGTAGAAACCAGTTTATGAAAATCATAATTGAATCTTAAAGTCTACCATTCTGCTAATTAGATACAGACATTTATGTCTGTTTTATAACTGTCCAGTATTTATTCATGTACCAAAATTAAAATAAAATTATTTTAATAAAAGCAAAACCACCCATGAAAGGTTTTTTTTCTTAAGATGTTTATATCTTAATCCATATTTAGAGCAGCAAAAACATACCAGAAAGGAAAAGAATCTATTTATTTTTTCTACAACTTTTCATATTTAGGGAGGGTTCCCTAAATAGGAAAATATCTACTATCTGCCAGGTTCAAAAAAGATGAACAAATAGTGGAAGTCCGTGAAAAATACTTTCATTTCCTAAAACATATATAGTACAATAAGTTACTCATTACCCCTAGGAAAAAGAACTGGTTACTTCAAGGTTCTTTACCTTTTGTCATTCTTGTTCCCCTTCCCTTAAATACCTCAGTTACTTATGTGAATCTGCCTTCTACTCATTTGTCGAATAATTATTCACAGTTGGAGTTACCAGCCTTCAAAATTACAACACTATTGGAACTATTCAATAATGAAAATAATAGGATTTTTGGTTAACTTCTTTTTAATACATAGAGCTTACAAAATAAAAAGAACCTGTGTTTTCCTACTGTACTCTTAGAAATATCCAAACATGCTCGTATTTTTTTTTTTTAAATAAGCTGGCTACCACTACCTGGTTGTACTAAACTTCAGAAAATGTTGAAAATTCCAAAAAGCTGCCTACAAACCAAATGGCATCCCAGCTTGGCAGGCTGAGTGCCTCATTTTGGCTTCTCTCACTCCCTCTAGCGTTTGCAAAGCTCATCTGTCTATCCAGTTACCTCACTGAACAAGAGCTCGGCTAAGTCCTGCCCATCTATGACATCACCCCCTTCTTCAACCACTGCGAGGTGAAGCTTTAACTTCAGACTTGGAGGTGGGCTGTGTGCAGTAAACTGGAATGCTCTCCCTCGCTCACTCCTCAGTGTAGGAGTGATCCGAAGCAGGACAAGCTCTGCCTGCAGCTGCTGTTGGCTTTGTGTGGACTGAACGCGGAGCTTGGGAGAGGGGGAGGGTTGTTACTCCAGTTCACAGTAAGTGGAATTACAGCTATAGCGGCAGTATATATGGGATTGCTTTTTCTCGTCTTCCTGGTAAGTGTTTCCCATGTTTTTTCCTTAAGATTGTCCCAGAAAGTTTGCTTGGTTTTTACTCCTTAGACAGAAATGACTTGGTACCATGAGGCATCAAAACATGAACGCTTGCTCTGTCACGAGTAAGAGCAATTTATGTGTGTGCAAGCCAGTGGGGGGAAAATTTGACTATATAGCCAAATGCAAGAAGTTTCTTAAAACCTTCTTTCATTAAAAAGTAATAATTAATGGCTATTTTCTGCTACGTAGAGTTGTGATTTGAAAAGAGCCTTATGGAAAACCTTAAGTTGGAAAGTTAAATGTTAAATACTAAAGAATACAAGGCAGATTTTTTCAGAGAAAGGAAAGCGAAAGGTCTTGCTAACTTGGTGTGTACTGTATGTGTGGTATGATCACCAATTGCTGTTTTTACAACTGTGAAAGAAAATCAGTAATCCCTCAGCCCATGAGTACGCAGTACATGAAAAGCATACATCTTGCTCACAGCTAGCCAAGCTACTCCTGGAGACTTCTGTGCCTCTGTAAGGATTAACAGCTACACCTAGATTTTAAAGCCTGCTCTGCTATCCTGCCAGAGCTGCTTCAAGCAGTTCAAGCTTGCAAATCTCAACTAGTGAATTCAGCTCAGAGGAGAGGGAGACTTTCTTCCCAACCATACCTCCCTCCCACCCCCAGGAGAACGCCAAAATCCACTGCTTGGGCAAATGTAGTATGTGACTAGCATAGTAATTGGCATAGCCTACTCAGAAAAACTAACAAAGCTCAGCGCGGAAGCTTTGCCTGATGTATGCAGTGAGTTCAGGGTGGCAGGGGGGAAAATAAGTACAGTCCTCATCAAGTGGGATGTGCAGAGTATCCATTCAGTTGCAACTTACAATAAGAAAATTTTATATTGAAAGAAATGATTTTATACAGCAGAGCTTCCAAAAGTAATTAAATATATCTTCTCAAAAAAAATTTTTTTTTTCTCAATGAATTAGGTCTGAAACAAAATGGTTGCATAGAGGCAAAAAGTGCAACAGGCCTATATTTTTCAACATCTGGGGGTAGATATCTATCTATCTATCAAAATTAAAAAGGGAAAAAAAAGCCTTGATATTTACCACTTTTAGAATCAGATTCTCGAATGCCTTTGACAAATAGCTATTTTAAATTTTCTTGAATCTGCTCTAAAATGCACATAAATGTTATTTTATTAGCAACAAACAGCATGAATAAAGCCACCTGAAAGGTGCATCATCTGTAGCAATGGCTTTCATTTATCCCGAGCAGCATATGAATATCCTGACTAGCATAAGACATAAAGAATAAATTTGTCTCTTCTGAGATAACCATTTATGCCTGCCCCAAAGTGACAGATGATTGATACTCATCTCTTTTGAAATGAGTAAAGAATTAATCTTTTAAAAGTACCAATTATTATTATCACCATTACTACCAATATTAATAATGGGGTTTTAAACCCAAAGAAGATTAAATCAGAGATATGCTACTTAGTTTGCAAATACGTGTGTGTACACAACATATACACATCTAGTTACACAAACATATATTTATTAGCTGAAATAAAAAAACAGGGTTACAAAAATGTAATTGTATGTATTTATATAGGAAAATCACATCCAATTTTTTTAATAGAGCACTGCCAAATCACATCAAATCCAGGAATCAGCAAAGATATTATCAAATAAACATAATGAATTCATTAATATTGTTCTTCTACAGTAACCATCAGCTATTAATTGAGCATTTCATTTCTCTGCCCCCCTTTAAATCAATGATGATTAGGTTCAAAATGCCCAACTAAATACTTCCTAAACATTAACATTTGTGAAATACATAATTGAACAGCAAATAAAGTTTTTACAAAAAAGAAAAACAGTAAGAAATTTTGTCATAACTGAATGTGGCAACAAAATAGAAGGTATGTTTCTTTCGCTTTCAAGTGTTAATTAAGGAGCCTCCAATTTTATCAAAACTTTTTCAGAGCTAAATGAAGCGGTGTGAAATAAATTTGGTTGAAATCTTGTGGCTGTCAGACTTTGTTAGCAAGCTATTAATTATCTTTACCCCAGTTTCTTCTCTAGACTATATTGCCCAATCAAATAGAAACTCCAATTATGTTCAGCATCTCCTGCCTAGGGACACCAGACCCTAATGAACACTCAGTGTCTCCAGATGAAAAATACAATTATCAGCTTTAAACATGCAAGTGCACTGCGGAGAGATTTGTCTGTGCTTTTCTTGGCCACACACCCTAAGGCTCCCTCCTCTTTCTGGATTATTTTGAACAATTTTAAACCCTACAAAAATCAGTAGCCGAGAACTTAACTTATGTTAATATTATATGACTGTTTCTTCTTTCTGCTTTTTATTTTTGATATGCCAACTTTATACCAACACTAAATTAAATCTGGCCACTTAAAGAAAAATTTCAGTGTATCTTAACTTTTCCCCCCTTTATTAAGGTGGGTGGGCTACATACAAAGAATGTGATTAATGACAAGATTCAGAGCTAACTTAAAAATTTTGAATTAAACCACCTTAAGTATTTTTGTTCAATCAGTTTACTTAATAGCATTATAAATAATTGTTAAAGTCCCATGAAGACCACCATAAATGAAGTCAATGAGGGAAATAAGATTCAGTAATTTTTCAAAGGCTGTAATTTCTTCCCTCCTTTTCCTTTCATTCCCCTTCCCCCCCCCCCCCCCCCTCCCACCTTTTGCCCTAGAGGCCTTCACTGCTCTTCTCAACAGGAGGCTTTGTTGTAATTAAACCAGAGAAAAACTGGCCGGCAGCAGCCAACATCTGACTTGCGGCTTCTGAAAGCAGTGTTCTGGTAGAGTGTACCACCCCCCAGTGGGCAAAAACTCTACAGTAAATCTCTCAGCAATATTAATTCTCGAAACTACATTTTTCTCTTCAGAGCATAAAAAGGGCTGTTTCTTAACTTCTAACATTCCACCATTTCAAAACTTATCATACATCGACAAACCAATTTCCAAGGAGATGATTTGTAAATGTCTTCTGAAAAAGCCTTCTTCCTTTTAAGAACCAAAATAGGGAATATACATTTCAGAAAGCATTTTCCAGTTTCAGACTGCAAATCAACATAACTAAATTTGGTAAAACATCACACTAAAAAAGAGTTTTGAAAGCCATGTTTCTGTTGCATAGAAGAGCAGGTTTTAGGACTTCAACGTGACTCTTGACAAGAACTGCAGAGAAAACAGATTTTAAGTCACAAAGGAATGAAATACAATTTCACCAGCAGCTTAAGTTCATTTGTTTTGCATATACATTATCTTTTTCCTAGACCCAAAATTAAGTGTCAGGAATGTCTAAAAAGCTCTCTCCAGGTATTAGTCTCTTTAAATGAGAGGAGAGAGAAATTGCTCTCACTTGATGAGACAATGACAGCTTTTGTTCTTTATTCTTTCAGTTTTCATGTGCACAAGTTACCGTGGCAACTTTGAAAAGAAAACCCATAGACCACATTTGGTTAAATACCATTTTTAAAGTGTGCCTTTGGACTGTGGATTGATCAGTTTATGTGTTGTTGATTTTCTTCCTCTTCATATGTTTTACATCAATATTACCCTACGCTGAAATGAAGAGACAAAGTGTTTTATAATTTGGGATGGTCTCATTGACCAGCACAGTGCTTGGCACACAGTAGACACAAAAATTTGTTGTATTCGTGTATGGAAACTTGAATATTAGAAATTTAAAGCATATCAACCAGATTGTACTCACAAACACTGAAAAAGGAACTTTAAAGTCTGCAATGGGAAAATGTTGGTGATTTTTAAAAATATAGGTTTAACTGCAATTGCTCAAAGGTCAACATAAACTTAAAGCTTGTTCCCTGCTCTCAGTCCTCTACTGCTTTACGACCCTCTAAATGTCTCATTCATTCATACAAGTCTTGGTTCTCTAATTCATTTAGTATGGCTTTAAATATCACAAAAGGAAGAAGCATCCACTGTCATGAAAGATAACCTCCTAGTTTGCCTTTTTGTTTAAGGATGCTCGATTTAATTTTAAAAGCCAGTATAAATGAAGGAGAATTGAATTCATTTATCACAAATCTATTGAGAGAAAAGAACCAGTAACATAAAAGGAGAAAGTAAAAATCCTTTGCTTTGGAACTTTTATCTCCTATTTTGCATAAGTAAAACAGCCTTCTTCAGGCTAGAAAATAGTCTGGATAAAACCAAGTATGAAAAGGCACACTTGCTTCTCTGCCGCTCAGCAAACCCTTCAGACTTCATGACTCTCAAGAGGGGAGTTAGAGGTCCTTCTGCTTGCCTGGCATTAAACAAAAGAATTGGAACTTTCCTGAAATCTGATGATCGTGGAAAATTTAACTACCAGACAGGCTGCTTAGAAAGCATTTTGCTGTCACTATCAACTAACCTGATGTACTCCAGTTTTTCAGTTTGACCGTATATGTAGCTTATTTTAAATACCATTTGTCATTAAAAGACTTAGCATTCACAGGTTGATCATTTTGTTGTGCTTTCTAGCAGCAGTTTACCCCTTCATAAATAAACTACCTTCTAAAACTGTAAATTTTGATTATATAAATTCCAGTTTAACTACAAATATTCACAGACTTGGATAAATCTGATTAAGCATCTGTTTTCTAAGTTTTATTCAAAATAATAATGCAATTAACTTGGATTAAAAGTTCTACTTTTAGATTTGATATTTTTTAAAAGGTTCCATCAAGATACCATTATGTGAAGCAAATCATTAATACGACTCTTTACGAAAATCTCAAAACTCTGTACTCAATTTAAGATTTTTTTTAAATAAGCAATGATTTCGAATCGAAATCAATTTAAATCAAAGGCAGCAAATAAAGGATTTAGGAAGTTAGTGCATATTATCAACATATAATCTTAATCTAAGTGATCAAAACATGAGAATACATTCTCATTTCAAAAATTCCCACCTCTAAAATATTGTAGTAACAGAAATCATATAAACATACAGATTGCCTCAAATCCTTGACTGTATGTAAATGCCAGTTTTCTATTCAATAAAACCTCTTAATTTTTATATTAGTTTTCCTAAAATATCTCAAAATGATAGCATCCTTATGTATTTTATACTTTCTTAGGTGTATTATGGAACTAAATTGGAGGCTTTTAACAGACTTGATGATTACATTATAAATGCATACTTTTTTAACTCCACAATTTTTGTTTAGAAGAAGAAACTGACAAGAAAGATCCCTATTAAAAATCTGATTTATCAGTGAGGTGATTATGTTGTTCCTTTTGCCACAGTTTTAAATTCTATCTACTTAGTAATGATTCCATTAAAAAACGGTTTAAAACATTCCTTTAACTAGGGTCCCATTTATGTTTTTTTCCCCAAGGTACCCTATTAATAATATTTTTCTAAAAGATCAATTCCTTTTCATTCAGAAGTAATGGCCTCTTTTCAAGCCTGTGCAGACATAAAGGCTTCTGAAGTCGATGCTGTGGAAACCTGGCCACAGTGTCCATACCAGTAGGGCTCATTTTTCTTTTTATCATTCACAATCAGCTACCACATCTCTGTGTGCGTGAATATGTAGAACTAGCTCAGAAAAGGGGAAGTGTTAGAATGGGGGGCAGGATCACATATTTTAGATAGATTATTAGAGCCTTTAATATGCAAAACAAAACAGCTGTCTAGCACTGTAGTTTCAAATATAAAAAGGAAGGAAAAGATATAAAACGCAATCAAACATGAACTGTTTTGAGCTTAAAGAAAGGGAGTAGGAATTTTGAGGGAATCTTTATTTCTCAAAGAGTATCCTCTCCAAAGAAACCTGCTTGATAATTTTGCCTTTTGTTTTAATGTAATTTGGGGAAAAGAGAATAACATTTTCCAAGAATTTAATGAGATTTTAGGCTGTTAATCCCACAATATTACCACTGTTGTATTAATGACAATGTGAGTTTGCATATCAAACAGAGCAAAAGCAGTTTTACAGATGTAAAACAAGAAAAATAAACAAATTAGTTGTCTTTTCACACCAATTTAGAATTTTTTTTTCCCATTCTCTCTGGGTTAAAAACATAAAAATCAATACATATTCTTAGAGCTTGATTTCATAAAATGTTTATAGTTCAGATACAAACTCTATCACTAGTTATCATTATGATCATCATCTTGGACATACTCTAGGCTGACCTGATTTGGGAAACAGTCAACAGTTTTTAAATTCTCATTCATCAGATTCATCTCCTCAAGTTTAAAGTGTGTTCTGGAGTATGACAAATGCCTGATTATTGGTAAAATTTTAAGCATGTTCTCACCAGTGATTTTTATCATAGTTTTTAATTAGCTTCTAATGCAGTTTAACAAAAGTCATTGTTTCCTTAGTTTAAATTAACCACATTATTTTAAATGTTGAATAATTTTCAAGCTTAGAAAATATTTAAAGCAGATATTTTTTAAAATAACTCTGTCATTATAATTTCAACAGCTTGATTTTTCATTTTTACATTCCATGAAAGCAACAGTTTTCAAGAAAATACACTGTTGAAATTCAACAATAATGAGCAAAGCCCTAAATGTATCAGAGTAAAACCTCACTTTGAACAATAAATCATTTAAACTTCCCTCTGTGGGCATTTTGCAAGATCCACTAGAGACTACTTTATCCATCTGCTAACTGCTATTTTTGCTTCAAGTTGCTTAAATAATAAATTAAATGGATCTGTATTTTTTTTTAAGTTTCCTTCTGTTAATGCATTCTATGACAGTGTTGATATTTGGTAGCAAGCTAAAAGACAATGAATTTTCAAATAGAACCAGAAACAAATTTTGGCCTTGTTTAACATTCACTTCAGTAGTATTTGAATTCTGGAACAGATGCTATCCTTGTTGGATGCTAGGTAATTACTGAGGGAGAAGCAAATTGCATGTACTATAGTCCTTAATTTCAGGGTCAAATATTTCCATGATACCCTAATGCTCTTTACATGTACAGAAAGCCCCTGAATGGGTCATCCTGCATAACAGATATTGATGCTACCCACTTCCCCACGACTACTCCCCCAAAAATCTTCATGGATATTAGGTAATGGGCAAAACAGTCATCATTAAAATCACTGTGGGGGGGGGTGGTGAAGCCTTAATTCTTCTTTCAGAAATGAAGAATATACTTACTGGAAATTGGTGTGTTCTGTTTGAACCTAGAGAAAGCAAAACCTTGTCAGGTTTTGATATGCTTTCCAAATGGTCATTATAAGGAGATAGATTGACATAGGGTCCTTTCTATTTCAAACATAGATTAAAGCAAAAGAAAATTAAAATTGTTTTCTCCTGAAAAACTAATAATTACTTGAACATCTGTGCAACCTTTTGGCCAAGAACACCTGAGTAACTAGAGTTTCAAGATCATCAACTAGTCCTCAGAAATACCTTTAAGGAGGAAGGTGATGACGTTCACATTCTACAACTGAGAAAATTGAGCCCCACAGGAAGATTTAAACAAGGCACGGAGCAAATCAAAAGAAAAAATTCCAAAGCAAACTCTTTTCAAGTCTTTATATTGTAGACTGTATGACTTTGTAAAACCATGTTCAGAAATCTCTTAAAAGTTACCATGGCATTTGTCAAAAATCCTTGTTACATATTTGCTCACCTCTTTGACATATACTTGTTTTCTTCTTTTCAAACATTTAATCATTTTATATCTAAGATTTAAAAGTAAACTTCTAAAAATTGGCCTGAACTGAATTCAAAAGCCATGGAAGGCAATTACTGGTTCTTGAATGAAGCTTTCCTTCTGTGTTTAATTTAAAGCGACATTAACAGTCAGTTAACAGTAGAAATTATCTGTTTGGTGACAATCTCAGCTTTAGCTCCTACTTTATTTATATAGTAAAATTGGGAAGTAACAAACAACTTTTCACCAACTACTATGTTGAAAGATGTGTTGCTTAAAAGATAAACTGAAGTTAAATTTCTAGGAAATCTCTTTATCGTGTTAAAGTTCATTATTAATAGTTCATTAAAACGTTTTGCTTTCACAGGAGATGCTCAGATCCAGTACATTTTAAGGAAGAGAAATGTAAAGGAAATCTAGTATGCTTCCTTTTTTTTCCTATGAAGAATATTTGAATTAAGTTTTACCTCTTAAAAAAGAATACCTATTCTTCTATAACGTGACTGCACCAGATATTCTGAGAAAGCAGCAAGAAGCAAAAGCTGGAAATAGCTATTTCACAGCAGGTAATCATACCTCAGGATATAGCTACTGTACAAAGTTTATACTTGGATAATCCTGGATAGGAATAAAGGTGGGGGGTAACTGACTGAAAAACCTATTACTATACAGGCCTTAGCATCATGAATGGCTTTCTTCATGAGGATCTGAAGTTACTATCTCTGACCACATTGCACAGAAGAGCCAATAAGAATTTTAAAGAGAGCAATTTCTACTAAGGGAATTAAGCTACACAAAAGGAACCTTCACACAGAAACTCTATCAGAAAAAAAAAAAAAAAAGTGCATAGGAAGCCATGTGTTCTACATAGTAACAGGAAGCTGAATTGTTTCTGGTTCCTACTTTAATGAGCTTGCCCACCATGCTGAACTGCAGCTGGAATGTTCATTGACAACAGCGAGCCTGATCTGGAGGTGTGTGCGGCATAGGATTACTTGAACAAACAGTGAAGAACATTTCCAAGGACTGAACAAGAGTTTATAAGTCCCATCCCCTCACCAGGAAAATAATATATGCGCATTGGATTTTCACTCACGCAAAATTTATTCACATCATTCAATAAGGTAGGAAAAATATTAAAGTGTTTTATTTTCATGCCTGAAATTACAAAGGCTAATTAATACATAAAAGTGCTGAAGACATCCTGTTGTACAACAGATTAGTCCAAATCTATAACTCTCTAGCCATGGAGAAAAGTTTAACCATATTCTAGATTAGAACCTGAAGAATGATAAATGCATTGTGAAACATATTATAAGATAGAAAATAATAAAAAGTCTGCATAAGGCCATTAAGTCATATAGCATGAAACATATTAAAAAATGGGAACAAAAGAAAGAACTAGTTTAATATGAAATGGAATTTTCCACTTAGGTTAGCTGGATGTATTATTAGGTGTTCTTTCCTTCCTTAAAATAGATGAAAAAGATTCCTTCTGATTTCCTTGTTAGAAATATCTATGTAAGAGTATTTAATATTAATAATCAAAGAAAAATACTAACATCAATAATCAAAACAAATTAATGACTTTACTAGGATTCAGAATCTTAAGAGGTATCTATTAACTCACTATTCCTGAATACTAAGAGGATACATTTCTACAACTGTACCTGTAAGAAACAGATACCAAATTTTGATTTTTAAAAACAGTAATATTATTTCAATACAACAAATCATATTCCTATATGTCAACTCATTACGAATATTAAGAAAAAATTAGAAAATTGATTAGCTTGGTCAGTCACTGGCTATAGAATTGATATCAAACATTACAAAAATGCTCAATAAAACTTTTGTTATATTTAACATTTCAAAATCAAGTGGATTTGGGACATGATACTCCTGAATTTAATACTACAAACATTTACGGTAAAGAGATTATGTGATCATGTTCACTGTTAGCTTGCAATAAACTCTACACACGCACAAAAAAAAATTAATACATTAAAAGTGCGTTTATACATATTTTAGTTTCTACATCTATTTTTGAATACTATTTTAAGTATCCTCACCTAATTGTTTTCTGTCTTTCTTTTCACTCCATTTTAGGGCTCTGACGTTACCGTGTACAAAGACCTCAACACTGCTGACCATGATCAGCCCAGCCTGGAGCATACTCCTCATTGGGACTAAAATTGGGCTGTTCCTTCAGGTGGCACCTCTATCAGTTATGGCTAAATCCTGCCCATCTGTGTGCCGCTGTGACGCAGGTTTCATTTACTGTAATGATCGCTTTCTGACATCCATTCCGACAGGAATACCAGAGGATGCTACAACTCTCTACCTTCAGAACAACCAAATAAATAACGCTGGAATTCCTTCAGATTTGAAAAACTTGCTGAAAGTAGAAAGAATATACCTTTACCACAACAGTTTAGATGAATTTCCTACCAACCTACCAAAGTATGTAAAAGAGTTACATTTGCAAGAAAATAACATAAGGACTATCACTTATGATTCGCTTTCCAAAATTCCCTATCTGGAAGAATTACATTTAGATGATAACTCAGTGTCTGCTGTTAGCATTGAAGAGGGGGCTTTCCGAGACAGCAACTATCTCCGACTGCTTTTCCTGTCCCGTAATCACCTTAGCACAATCCCCTGGGGTTTGCCCAGGACTATAGAAGAATTACGCTTGGATGATAATCGCATATCCACTATTTCATCACCATCTCTTCAAGGTCTTACTAGCCTCAAACGCCTGGTTTTGGATGGAAACCTGTTGAACAACCATGGTTTAGGTGATAAAGTTTTCTTCAACCTAGTCAACTTAACAGAACTGTCTCTGGTACGGAATTCCCTGACTGCTGCACCAGTAAACCTTCCAGGCACAAACCTGAGGAAGCTTTATCTTCAAGATAACCACATCAATCGGGTGCCCCCAAATGCTTTTTCTTATCTAAGGCAGCTGTATCGACTTGATATGTCCAATAACAACCTAAGTAATTTACCTCAGGGTATCTTTGATGATTTAGACAATATAACCCAACTGATTCTTCGCAACAATCCCTGGTATTGTGGGTGCAAGATGAAATGGGTACGTGACTGGCTACAGTCACTGCCTATGAAGGTCAATGTGCGTGGGCTTATGTGCCAAGCCCCAGAAAAAGTGCGGGGGATGGCTATTAAGGACCTTAATGCAGAACTGTTTGATTGTAAGGACAGTGCAGTTGTAAGCACCATTCAGATAACCACTGCAATACCCAACACGGTATATCCTGCTCAAGGACAATGGCCAGCTCCAGTGACCAAACAACCAGACATTAAGAACCCCAAGCTCACTAAAGATCAGCGAACCACAGGGAGTCCAGCAAGAAAAACAATTATAATTACTGTGAAATCTGTCACCTCCGATACAATTCATATCTCTTGGAAACTTGTCCTACCTATGACTGCTTTAAGACTCAGTTGGCTCAAACTGGGTCATAGCCCAGCATCTGGATCTATAACAGAAACAATCGTAACAGGGGAACGCAATGAATACTTAGTCACAGCCCTGGAGCCTGATTCGCCCTATCGAGTCTGCATGGTTCCCATGGAAACCAGTAACCTCTACCTATTTGATGACACCCGTGTTTGTATTGAGACTGAAACTGCACCCCTTCGAATGTACAACCCTACAACGACCCTTAATCGAGAGCAAGAGAAAGAACCTTACAAAAATCCCAATTTACCGTTGGCTGCCATCATTGGTGGGGCTGTGGCCCTGGTGACCATCGCCCTTCTTGCTTTAGTGTGCTGGTATGTTCATAGGAATGGATCACTCTTCTCAAGGAACTGTGCGTACAGCAAAGGGAGGAGAAGAAAGGATGACTATGCGGAAGCTGGCACTAAGAAGGACAACTCCATCCTGGAAATCAGGGAGACTTCCTTTCAGATGTTACCGATAAGCAATGAACCAATCTCAAAGGAGGAATTTGTAATACACACCATATTTCCTCCTAATGGAATGAATCTGTACAAAAACAATCACAGTGAAAGCAGTAGTAACCGAAGCTACAGAGACAGTGGTATTCCAGACTCAGATCACTCACACTCATGATGCTGGAGGCCTTGTAGCAGACTGTGTTTCGGTTTTTTTAAACCTAAAGGAGGTGATGGTAGGAACCCTGTTCTACTGCAAAACACTGGAAACAAGAGACTGAAAAAAGCAATGTACTGTACATTTGCCATATAATTTATATTTAAGAACTTTTTATTAAAAGTTTCAAATTTCAGGTTACTGCTGCGATTGACGTAGTGGAGATGCCTGAACACAATTCTATATTTTAGTATTTTTTAGTAATTTGTACTGTATTTTCCTTGCAAATATTGAAGTTATAAACCATTTACTTTGTGTTCTACTGAGTAAGATGACTTGTTGACTGTGAAAGTGAATTTTCTTGCTGTGTTGAACAATCAGGACTGAGTTCACATAAGATCCTTGTAGTATAAGCACAGGCCATTTTTCACTTTGGTATTAATAAAATGTAAAAAAAAAAAACTGGCTGGATGAGAAAAATTAAAGTTCAAAAAATAGTTATGAAGTAATGTCCAACTATTCAATTTGTATTATCCCAGTGGTATTCAATAAATTAAAATATTTGTGAAGTAATGGGCAATATCAAACTTGCTGCATATCTCCATTTTTACTCTAAGCAAATTAGATATCCTTAAGAAAGTAAGCATTATCTTCTGAACTGAATACATCAACTGGCATAAAGGAGTGTGAAGTCTGTTATTAAAACCACTGTTAACAAGGCTTTGAGAATAAAGGACTTCACAAAATCAATAATGTGAGCACGCTTCTAAGTTAGGGGGAAAATTTGTACTTAGGAAACATGAAAACTTAGACTTTATAGTATAATGAACACAAACACCAGAATTGCATTTTGGTTTTGCCTATACCATCCTGATTTTTGAGAAGTGAATTCTAAAGACATAATTGTTAATGTTTATAATGTTTTTATCATAAATGATTTCAAAAAAGAAACACTTATATGTATTTAAAAAGGTAGTATAACCATAAGCAATTCCCCTCAAAAATGCAGAGAAAGTAGTACTTTAAATAAGGAAGAATTTAAAAGAAAAATAAATGCTAGAAATCAAATTTAGATCTGATTTATGTGAAATGTTTTAACACTGTACATAAAAGTTCAATTTACTTTCACAATGATCAAGAATACTGCCCATTACTGTCACAGTTTTCCACATATTACATAATGAACTTGTAACATTTCTTTCTAGCTTCCTACTGAATTGTGAGCTATTACTTGTTTAAAAACCACATCATTCTTCTGTTGCCATGATTTTTTTTTTCCAACAAAAAAACCAAAGTGCATTGTACGCCCTTTGGCCAGTCTTGTATGTGCCTTGATCCAACGCTACATGTATTCAGCTTTTAAAATTCGACAAATTTTTCATACTTCCTTAAATATGAAAAATTATGGTCTTATTGCTGAATAAAACAAGAAAAAGTACAAAATAATCGTGCTTGCTTTTTCGGGATTATATTACTATCACTGAAGTAGCAAATTGCCCAGCACATTATTCCTAAGCACCCCCATGTATTTTTCTAGGCATAAAAATAAACGTTGGCTACAAATAAAAAAAAAAATAGCAATATCTTGAGCTTGTGTATCATTTTACTTTAAAGAGTTCAGTGTTCCATGCACAAACTAATTTCCTAGAAATGTTTTAGAATCTGTTTTGCTTATTCACGCCAAAGATGGAAAACTTCAGAAGTGGTGCTGTGATCTTTCTGTCTTTCCTACGCTGCTACCATTGTCCTGACTGATACTTTTTAAGGTGATCTTTGAAAAACTAATATTTTTTACAATAGCTTTTTGGTAGTGTGAGTTGGCATTAGAGGTTTTAGAATCCCAGATCTACCACTTACTAGGTATGTACTTAAAAATAAAAACAACCCACTTAGTTTCCTTATCTATAAAATGGTGTGTGTGGGGGGGCGTTGCTATTTATTAGTTCCACCTGAACAAAGGGTTGTGGTGAGGATGAAATGACATGCATGGAAACTGCGCAATGTTCAAACCAATTTAAGTTACTACTTAGTTCTACTAAGTTACTACTGTAGTTACTTAAGTTATTACTACTTAACAGAAATTAAGTTCAGTTAAGAAAAGTTTGCCATGTGTTTCCAGAGGTTGGCCAGATGTTTCTGCTTCTACTGGTCTACTAACAAATACCTCCAGCTGCCTGTGAAA
Organism: Enhydra lutris kenyoni; assembly: GCF_002288905.1. Lineage (NCBI taxonomy): Eukaryota > Metazoa > Chordata > Mammalia > Carnivora > Mustelidae > Enhydra > Enhydra lutris. The sequence goes on along the minus strand of NW_019154090.1, from coordinate 39,346,244 downwards.
ACTCATTTTTTTTCATTTTTCATTTGCCATCCTCATATATTTCCCAATACCTCTTTAGACTTCCTATTATGAAGAATATTGTTTTCCAGCTAACTTAGCAAGGACTTATGTGATTAACATTAATTATAGGGAACATTTCGTGAAGAAAGCTTGATTTTGCTTCTAGAGGTTTTGAGCAGTTCAGCTACAATGCTGCCAGAAGTCAGGGAAAGGGCTGGATGGTTCCATAAAATTGCTCTAAACCTATGAGTTTATAAAAAGCCAAGAGCCAAGAGATTATATTGACTGTTTTCCAGTTAGTACATCTTTCATGAGCACAGAAAATTTTAGGTATGTTTTAATACATGCATTATAATTATCTTACCTGGGACAAATCAGAAATGAGTTTTATATCAGCAAACAGAGACACCACTGACAGGGTAAAAGTTTATTATTTCCCTAGGCTTGTTAGAAATCCAAATATATATCTTTTCAATAAAATAATAAAATATAAATAACTACCTTAAAGGGTACTAATTATAAAATATATCTGTATGTATCCCAAACTAAATGGTTACAATTTTTACTGATCAAGTACTAACAAAATTGTAGGACAAAGAAAAATCCCACCCAAATATACAATTTAGAGATTTAAAAAGAGTACAATTCGAGAAGCTACCAAAGAATGAATATATATATATAAAATACACACACACACACACACACACACACACACACACACACACATACACACATACATATATTGGGGGGAAAAATCGCTCCCTTGCTGAATGTTTGACAAAAATCAAAAAATCGTTTTTGGATGCAGTCTCTTGTATAACTACATTGAATCACTGCACTTACATTCTCATCCCCTATTAAAAACAATACTGTGCTCCATCTTTCAGCAAGGCCGATTTATTAAAAGTATTCCCCTGTGCCAAAAGAACTAGTAAAAAACAAAAACAAAAACAAAAAGCCTCTGCTTTACTAACTACAGTTTCTGAGTGAAGCACATTTTATAGCTACATGCCAACATGACAGTTTTCCTGAGGAATCCAAAGAGACCCACGTGCTTTAAAGCACCTGAAGCGTGGGTGTTAAAGGAACCAATCCACCACCGAATTTACTTTAATATTAACTCATCTACTGCTGAAAACAGTAGTGGCATTTAAAATTCTAGTTCCTTTCTCCTACTTAGCATGATTAGCAAATCTTAATTTAGCACAGTCTTGGAATTAAAACTATTGTATCTTTTATGCTTTTAGACTTTTGGTTAAATTAGCAAAACATAACTCATGCTTATCAATCACTTTCTGAAGAACTTCAAATTTCTTTACATATAATCTTGACACCCAATGAACTATACAAATGGCGTCTACATTATAAATAAATGAAGCATTGGCTTCAAGAAGTATGCGGTCTATAGGATGTAAGGGATAAACCTAAGATCTAATGAAAGTTTGCTACAACTGTGGTATAGAAGAAATAGCTATATATATTTGGATGGGTCAAAGAAGACCTCATGAAGGAGGTAAAATGAAGGATAAGATAATATTTAAAAAGAAACTAGATACTGGCCATGGAGAAAATGGAGAAAAAAGTGATGGAGATAGGAAAACAGGGGCAATGTTTCTCAATGCTGGCTTTGGTCACAATCCCTTGGGGAGGCTTTTATAAAGATAACCAGGCCTTAATACAGACCTACTAAACTTAAATATCCCAGACTAAAGTTGGGTATTTAAATTTTTCTTTAATTCCAAAGGTGATTCTGATGCAGTTGGGGACACCTGATTTTGGAGGTATCTGGGGGAAGGCCAACAGGCCTGCTGAACATACAGGGTCCATAAAGGAGGTAAGGCTGGAAAAGCTCTTTTATGTCAGGCTATATAGTGTGTTGAATTCCCAACTGAGAAAGTCTGGATGATATGCTTTGGTGATCATTTCTGAACAGGTGTATAAATAATCAGTATACTTTAGGGACATCTTGTAGAAATAAGGAATATTGAATGAAGGATGAATGAGGAAAAATATGAGAACAAGAAGATAAGTTAGAAGGACATGCATTACTGAAGGCAAGAGGAACAAGGGCCTAAACAGTGGAATGGCGCTTTAAAAACAAAAGTGTAATTCAAAGATACACGAAAGGTAGAATTCCTAGAAACTGGGAACCGAGCAAAGAATAAAAATTGAAGGTGAGGATTTTTAGCCCAGGTAAGCAGAATGCTCGTGAGACACTTAATGATGAAAAATACTAGAAAAGCAAATTTCAGAGTATTTTGTAATCTATGCATCGTACAGATTTATATCGGCTAATTATAAACTGTGCCTTCCTTAACCTTCCAAGTGACCCAGTTTGGATCCAGTTTAGATGATAAACTCTAAGTGCCTTAGGTTTTAAAACACTTGTATGTTATCCTTCTGAAATGCTATTGGGAAGTGGGAAATGTGGGTCTGGGGAGAGATCCTCAGTGTATCTAACAGATTATTATTAAAGCTGAGAGGGTGTAAGACAGCAGCAACAGAAGTAAGCAGAGGGAGGGAGAAGAGATGAGCCACAGGAACAATATTTTGTGAGGACAGAAGGGGGAGAGAAGCGAAACAAAGAAACAAACAAAAACAAACAAACAAACAAAAAGGAAGGCACAAAGGAAGAAAATCATCATGAGAAGAAAATTATAAAATCAAGGAAGTACAAATATTAAAAAAAAAAAAAAAGGAGGAACCTGCTCAGCGGGGAGCCTGCTTCCTCCTCTCTCTCTCTCTCCATGCCTCTTTGCCTACTTGTAGATCTCTGTCTGTCAAATAAATAAATAAAATCCTTAAAAAAAAAAATGGAAAAGAAGGGGACTGCCAGGGATTCTGAAGCAGTGTCCCCAGAGAGGTAAGAGCCTCTGGGATGCTGACAGGATAATGGGAGATAAAGAAAACAGACATGATGACTAATACTACTCTTTAAGAACTTAGTTTGGAGGGTGAAGGGATCAAGAGAGATAAGAAGGAAGTGAGTACCAGGAGGGATACTGACTGACCTCAGAATAAGATGGGGTACAGAGATAGGAACATAGAATGAGGAAAGGGAGAGCATTCAATAAGAGAAAATGAGATGCAGGAGAGATGTGGTCCAAGTCTTGGCTGTGAATCTAAGATGACTTAAGTAAAGGTGTGACTGAGAAGCTGAAGTTTTGGAAGAGTCACCAGCAAGAAGTACAAAGTCACCCAGGGAGATGGAAAGGGTAGGTGTGAGGGTAAGGTTTATAAGACAGGTCCTAAGGAAGATGAGGAAACATCCCAGGGTTGAAGACAAGGGAGATTGTGATGGGATCGGGTGATACAGATATAAGGACTTAAAAAGAAAGGTTTTTGAATAATGGTGACAGAAATATAGTCAGGAAGTGATCTTTCAGGGACAGAGAAAAAATTTTTAAAGTTCCCTTCCTATATTTCATACTCCTCCCCTACACCAAAGTTTCATCAAGTTGTGACAGTAAGAGATGTAACAGGTGACTGGAAGGTATCATCCTCAGGAAACAGATGTCAATTAGTTCAAGGTCATGGGAAGAATGCTAAGAAAAATGTCAGTTACATGGGAAGTTAGAATCCAAAAGAAAAAGACCACAATGGGCTGAGTGGAAGCAGTTAGGAAACAGGCCTGAAAGGAGTTCAAACTTCCAGGTGAAAAGACACACAAAACAGAAAAATAGAGGAGAGGAGGTCACTGTACTTAGGACTCCAACAGATGATCACAGTAAAAAGAATGTTGGCCATGAGAGGTTGGTGGAGACTCCTGTTCTAAATGGTATAGACATTCTGAACAGATCAAAAAAAAAAGAACTAGAATAACCAAATTAACCTTGTTCTAGTCTTTGATCAAAACAGAGTAAAATCTCACTTTATCTCAAAGGATACACTGAAGAAGTATTTCCTAGTTTTATCAGTCTTTCCCACAAGTATCATAGGATTCCAGGTGAACAGGTAAGCAAAGCACATTATGGACCCCTCCCCCACTTCCTAGCCCCCATCTCATTTTTATATTATTTGGATGAAATGAGATTAGAAATGAACTTTAGGGCTGACTTGAATTTTTTTTTTTTTCCTTTTTTAAGAGGCTTCAAAAGGAAGCATGCAGCCACAGGGGTGTGGAAGTTGGGGATAATGGGATTTTATAGACTGATTGTGTGCACACAGAAAAGCAGTGCTGCTTTTTCAAGGCCAGCTGGCTGGGGCAGGGCGGGGGTGGAGGGCAGTCTAGGAAATTACTACCCAAAGTAATTACCCTTCTGAATATACATCACGGCTCTGATAACTGTGACATTACAAAGCTGAGGCTGGTTCATATCACTGTTCCATTAGAAAGCATGGAATCACTGCTGGAATTCCACATTTTAACTTCCTAGATATGAATACCAATGTTAATAAAAAGGGGGGAAGTGAAGACTAAGTAAAACAAAAATCTAACAAAATTATCTTTTAAAAATATGTTCTATAAACATTAGCAGCCTTACACGTACCGTGGGATTAATGAATGTCTGCTCACCGGCTGCTGCCATAGACACGACCCTTTATTGAGGCCTCTGTCAAGCACAGGGCTAAGTATTTTATATAACTTTAACCTCATTTAATTCACACAATAACTTTACAGAGAGGAACTACTACCTGCATTTCTCAGATGCATAAATTAAGGTTTTGAAAGGTCATAGAGATATTTTATTCATTCATCATTAACAATGATTTATTGAGTACCCACTCAATAACTGTGTTTGGGGCTAGGTATACAGCACTGAACCAAAAAGATACGGACATTATAATTGGAGGAGGTAGGGACTCAGATGCTAGCCAAAAACTAAATGAATATAAAGCGAAAAGCTGTGACAGGTGCCAGGGAAGAGAAAAATATGGGGCTACAAGTGAGCAAAACAGGAGACCGTGTTTAGATTGGGCGGTAAAGAAAAGCCTAACACTTTAGGGATAGAGTGTAAGCTATGTGAAAAGTAAAGAGTGTTCTGAGCACAGGAGAGGGGATGTGTTCAAGCTGCAAGTAGGGTCAGCTTAGTGAGTTTAAGGACTGAAAAAATGTCAGGGGGCTCAGTGAGCAAAACGCAAGTGAGTTCAGAGAGGCAGGCCCAGATCAGAGTATACAAGGTCTTGCTGGCCAAAGCCAAGGTAAGGAGTCTAGATTTCATTTTAGTGAAAGAAAGCTATTGGAAGATTTTTAACAGGGTAGGAGTGGGGGAGAAGGAGGAGAAGAAAGATGTGTGGCGATTATATATACTATCAGATTTCAGTCACAGTAAGGTCACTAGCCATTATATGGAGAATGAGTAATATGGAACAGGATGGTGATAGTGAGGACAGAAGCGAAAAGACACCAAATATATTTTGAACAGTAATGGAATTCTTCTAAGAGTTATATAGTTAGTAAGTAGTGGAGCAAGGATTCTGTCTGATCCTGAAGCATAGGCTCTTAACCATTCTCTTTAAATAGTGAGCAGAAACATTCCTTAATAACAAAACAAAACAAAACCAAAAAAAGGAAAAATGGAGTTGGTCCCACCCACGCCCCCCCCTTTTTTTACTTCCTTTTACAGAGATAGCAACTAGAAGACATTTTTAGGATTAAATCTCAAAACATCTTCATGGGGCAAATGTGAGCAAGGCTTATAGACTTCTGCCCCACACTGCTAAATGATAATTTCTGGAGGTCATTAGTCAATAGCTATAAGCTACCCCGAGAATAACACCTGTCTTTCCTGCACCTTTCAGTAACTTTAAACTCATTGTTGGCAGACAAAGTTTAATGTTTGAGTTCACTACAACACCTCCTCATGATTCCTTTATGTCTTCTAAGAGCCAGAATGGAAGTGCTAGATCACCTATTTGCCAGGCTTGGTGATGAATTTACGAACTATAACCCATGAGTACTACTACTTAGCCTACAATGGTAAAAAAATGCCAAGATTATTTAATGGTTTTCAATAATTATTTGAAACTAATCTTTGAATTATTAGAATTCAGCATATACTTAACAGACATATATCAATACAGACAAGGTATTAGAGGATCTACATTTAATTCCATGTTCATAGAATCTTAGAGGTAGCTAGAAGAGATTTCATGAACTTTGGTGATATGTACGAACAAATTTAAAAATCAATCCCCTCATTGTTTTAAAACAATGCAAATTAAAAAACAAAAGTTTGTAGTTGAACTATAACTGGCTTACAGCTTTTAAAAAGTCCACAATGGAAAAACATGTAGCTACTTTGTGAGTCACAATATACTTCTAACTACTGTATTAAACATGACTCACAGCATTCACTGTCTGAGAGTTAAATATTCCCTTTATTGTTGCTAATATCTTCTAATATACCAAATATTTTTACTTATGTGTTATTATTCCTATCTTCCATTAAAATACAAACTCCATGAAGGCAAGGAACTTTTTTCTCCTGCTGTTTCACCTAAATCCCTCCAACCTGTAGAACAATTCTTGGCACCTAGCGACACTCCAAAAAAAAAAAAAAAAAAAAAATTGTTAAATGAACAAAAGAAAAGATGAGTGAGCTTCAAAGGGTTGTACCACTAAGTATCATCTGAGACAATCTTTGTGAAAACTATTCATAAACTGTAAACCATGTTATGAATGTGGAGTATTATCACCATCACCATCATCATCATCATCATATCTCATGTAGAGCAGTCACTACGCACTTTTTACTCCCCAATTCACAAAAGACACTGAGGTTCAAACAGATTAAACAATTCACCCAATACCCAAAATAAGTGGTAAAATTAAGACTCTGAAAAAACAACTCAAATCCAAATACAAGGATCTTAACCCCAGATCTATCTTTTTTATGTTGCTCTCTTCCTTATGACATGCTGACTCCAAGTATATGAAACAAAATATATAGAACATTCTAATACATTATATGTACAATTGATACTCAAGATGATGATTAAGAACATTGTCTTTGAATCACACAGATCTGGGTTTGCACCCAGTTTCTGCCACTTACTTGGGATATGGCCTTCAGCGATTTAGCTAATCTTGCTAAACCTCAGTTTCACCTTCTGTGAAATAGGATAATAACAGTGCCTCTCTAATTGTAAGGAATAAATTATATATTTCAAATGGAGCACTTAAGTCATACCTGACTCTTAGTAAATGCCCAGTAAATTTCATTTTCACCTTTGATGATGAAGAAATATTTGCCCAGTATCTGATATTAGAACTATCATTTGAACACAGGGTGACCAAAAAAAAGGGGGGGGGGGATGGGGAAGCAAGATGAACAGACTTTCTCTGCATTTCTATTTTCCTCTGAGGCCTGCACCAATTTTACAGAAGAAAATACTAAAAAAGGCACACCTTTCTCTCTCCCCCTAACACAGGACTGGGCTCATTATATTACCCTGATACCCTGTGGTAAAGGAAAAAGTAGGAATGTCAACTGCTAAAAGGTGGAAAGAATAACAATTTTTTCAAGATTTGTTATCTTAAAGCTATTAAAATGGTAATAGTCTTCTTTATATTTTCCAGAATCTCAATAAAAATTTGTGTTGTATAGAAACAAATATCTAGATGGCTACTTGTTAAATAAAGTCACAGAGTTACTAAAGTAAATCAGTGTATGAGCACCAGGGACAATGTTTCAGACGAATTAGCCTCTGCTGGTAAGAAACATTTTTATTGGGAGAGAGTGAAAGCAACCAGATATATGTCTCTGGTGACTACAGTCTTGGTGACTATAATTTGTTTAATTGTGACAGCAAACTGCATAATCCAGGCTAGTCCCTTCTAGTTGCGAATCCAAATTAGCATGCCCTTGCTCTTAATTTAAGGGAGAAGGAGAGAGAGGTTTTTCCTTTGGTTTTATAAACATGTTTAAATAAGAGATTCTTATTTCCTGCTTTATCAGGTGTTGGTCTTTTCCAGGTACAGGAATTTAGTTAGCATGTTTCTTCAGAAAATTCCTCTTTGAATGTTAACTAATCTACTTAAAGGGTTAAATCCAAGAGTGAAAATTAGATTTCAATATTTATTACAGTACAATAGTATTATCTAGAAGAAATGTGCTGGTTCACAAGCACATTAAACTTTCTCACCTCCCCAGACAAATTTCACAAATTCTATTCCAACTCTTCACCTTTCCTTAGAAATCCCAGACAGAGGTAGCATTAGGAGCCATTAAAACCAATTAACACTTCATTCTCTTTTGGGGACAAATAAGAGTTGGAAAAAGAGAAGAGGTTCAAGCTAATGCTTCAATGAATGCGTAAATTTATAAGTCATTTCTAAAGGAAAACATGTACTTGTGACAAAACCACATATGTGAAATAGTTAATGCTCAAATGAAGGAAATTAAGTGTAACTTCTTTCCAAATGTGCACAAAATACCTAAGTATCCATCAACTATATTATCTTATAATATTAAGAAATACATGGTTAAGAACCTCTTAAAAGTAGCAAAATCCTGTGCTCTACTTTCAGCCAGTCTATGGCAGATTGTTAACAGAGTAACCAATTTATTCTTTAAAAAGCTTTCTGGGACAAGAAATTCTATATATATTTCAGAATTTTTTCTAAAATTTAATGTTGACACCTAAGTGTTTTAATGCGGATGTTAAATGTAGACACTATATATTGTAAACATTAAAGTGTTATATAATTTACCTTCTAGAAACCCCCCACTAACTACTATTTTTTTCTGCAAAATGCTGAAGAGATGACAAGATATCAGCATAGTCAAACATGTCATTCTTGCATATAAGGTAATGGTTAAGAGTGCAGAATTTTGGAATTGTGCCAACCCAGGTTCAAACCACACTGGTTCTACCACCTACTAGTAGGGTAACTCTGGGCAAATTACTTAATCTCTAAACTTGCCTTCCTTAACCCTACTTTATGGAAGTGGCAAATGATTTTAAAGCATATGTGCTTACACTTTAAAGTGCTTAGTGTACTAGTACCTGATACATTAGTAAGTATACTAATACACTAACATTTAGAGACTACAGGCAGTGCACTCCAGGGGTTAATTGTATAAATTCTGAAATTCAACTTCTTAGTTGAACAAGTTTCAACAAGCTTCCCCACTTGTTACTTGTTTAGTACTGGATAAATAATTTCACCTCCCTCTATTAATATTAGTAAATACATGAAATTAATAAATATATGAAATATATGAAAATATATGAAAAAGATTAGAAGAGGGCTTTGAACATGTGAGGGTTCAAATAATTTCAAAATTTACTTCCACAAAATCTCATAGAATCTAAAATTTAAAGAGCATATCACAGCACTTTTCTCTTCTGGTATTTGAGTAGACCAGCACTGGAAATGAATGAATACTATTAATTTACATCCAGAAATCCTTCCTATATACCAATATGCAATTATGTATTAAACAAGCTCATAGTGCAGACTCCCTAGCTTCAGGTTTCCCATACTTATCTGATGATACCAATCATCCAGAGATTGTGACTGAGCAGGTCTGGGGTGGGGCCTTGAAACTTGTATCTATAATCAGCTTCCCAGGTATGTGCTACTTTGGGGAGGCTCAAAAACCCTGCATTAGTTGGAGCTGCACCTAACCACCAAACCTAAGAATATCAAGCAGTCACACCCACTGAACAGAATTATAGTTTTAGAAGTACTATGTAACAGACATGGGAATGTTAAAAAGATTTTCTATAAATGAAACAAGATGGGATCAGGAGGGAGACAAACCATAAGAGACTCTTAATCTCACAAAACAAACTGAGGGTTGCCGGGGGGGGGGGGCGTAGGGAGAGGGTGCCTGGGTGATGGACATTGGGGCAGGTATGTGCTATGGTAAGTGCTGTGAAGTGTGTAAACCTGGTGATTCACAGACCTGTACCCCTGGGGCTAATAATACATTATATGTTAATAAAAAATAAAAAAAATTTAAAAATTAAAAAAATGTTAAAAAAAGATTTTCTTATTTGCAAATATTTTGCTGAGTATTTATCAGTATAAAATATTCACTGAGCATACAGTACAATTCACAAAACGGTATGTGAAAGTTATTTGAAAAATAAACCACTTTTCAAAAATTGATATCATTTGGGACATGAGAGTGGCAAATAGGAAGGAAATATGCTTGGCAAAGATACACATAATTATATAATAACACTTGTCCTGAAGAGTTCAGAAATTATTGGGGGAAGGGTCCTATTGGTCAAGAGGTTTCGTTCTTCAAGAAGTCTGTTATAGTTATTTATGACACTGCTGCCATTGCTAACGAGCTAAAAATGCCAATCACTGAAGAATATTCAAATAAACTCACAGCAAAAATAATTTAAAGGGTATAACAATTTTTCCATGACCCTTCTGAACATTAGTATTTAGAAACAAAGCAGAGTTTATCTCTCATTAGTAAAATTAGCACAAACTTGGATCTGCATTTTTTTAAGAAAATGATAAAAGGAAATGAGTTTCCATTTTCCAAAGCCTCCACACCAACCCCACACATACACCATGTACATGTTCAAACTATGAGCAACTTCTACAATTGAAAGATCTGCAATCTACTTCCTAGTAGAAACACAAGTATAAATAGTTTTTTAAGGAAATCCAAGTGCAATGACACCAAAAGTAGGACTACTGTTATTCTACTGAATGAAGAATACGTATAGAGTAGAACAAATATGTATACATTTCAATACAATAAATCAATAATTGCATTAGCCATATACATCTCATGGCCAAGAAGTATTACTGTTCGAGATCCAGTGTAGTAAGTGGAGATGTAAAACAATGAATCTCCTCACTAAAGAATTACTAACTACATGCATGAATTTGGAATTAAAAAAACCTAAATGCCAGTACAGACAAAAGGCTGATATCCAGGATCTACAAAGAACTCCTCAAACTCAACACACACAAAACAGATAATCATGTCAAAAAATGGGCAGAAGACATGAACAGACACTTCTCCTATGAAGACATACAAATGGCTAACAGACACATGAAAAAATGTGCATCATCACTAGCCATCAGGGAGATTAAAATTAAAACCACATTGAGATACCACCTTATACCAGTTAGAATAGCCAAAATCAGTGAGACAGGAAACAACGTGTGTTGGAGAGAATGTGGAGAAAGGGGAACCCTCTTACACTGTTGGTGGGAATGCAAGTTGGTGCAGCCACTTTGGAAAACAGTGTGGAGATTCCTTAAGACATTAAAAATAGAACTACCCTATGACCCTGCAATTGCACTACTGGGTATTTACCCCAAAGATACAGATGTGGTGAAAAGAAGTAACAATCTGAGGGTTTTGAAGGGGGGAGGGAGGTAGGGGGAGCCAGGTGGTGGGTATTATGGAGGGCATGTATTGCATGGAGCACTGGGTGTGGTGCATAAACAATGAATTCTGTTACAGTAAAAAGAAATTTTAAAAAATTTAAAAAAAAACCTAAATGCAGTCATTATGGCTATTCAAATATTACTGATCCACAGAAACATGAGCTAAAATAAAATGTCTACTGGTATTACTTAAAATATGACCAAGGGAGCAAGCACAATACTTCAAGTTTTTCAGTTATCCACTGCCCCAAGACTTAGGAAAATAAAGGGCCACTTTGGACACCTAACTACTTTTGAGTGATCATTGCTGAGTGTTGAGATAATAGGTAGTTTTTTTTTCCTTTTTGCTCTTCTGACTTTCCAAAGTTTCTAATTTAAAAAAGAAAAAAAAAAGTACTGTATTCTTTTTATTACTAGGGAAGGTAATTCCTTTATTTAAGGATATTTTCTGAGGGCACCTGGGTGGCTCTGTGGGTTAGGCCTCTGCCTTCGGCTAAGGTCCTGATCTCAGGGTCCTGGGATGAAACCCCACATCGGGCTATCTGCACAGCAGGGAGCCTGCTTCCTTCTCTCTCTCTGCCTGCCTCTCTGCCTACTTGTGATCTCTTTCTCTCTCTGTTGAATAAATAAATAAATAATCTTTAAAAAAAAAAGGATATTATTGGAGGGATCAAATTTATTATTAAGGCCATTTAAAAACTTTGAAGAGGGTATATCGTGTTCTCCCTCAAAGAAAAGTGGTCATAGGTCCTCCTCATTTTATTGAATAAAAAATAATGCAAGAAGAAATAATAATACAAGTGCTGAAATTCCATGTGCTACTTCCAAACGTAGGCCTTCAAAAAGATGGTTCATTGTAGCCAGCAATTCTAAGTGACAATAACAGTTTCACTGATAGTGATAAAAGAACTCCTATTCATCTGGTGTTTGATCCAAAAACACACTGAAAACTCAGTGAAGGCTAGCAAATAAAAAATGCTAATCCTCTCTGGACAAAAGGAGAGCCAAATCTTCTATGAGATTGTTGTTAGGAGTATAGGACCTAACCCCTGATAAGGCTTTCATCACTCATCGCTTACTCTATCTACTTCCCACTCTTTCCATCTTTATTCTTTTCTATTCTCTCTTTAGTTTTGGCCTATCTCCACACCATTTCCTTTAGGAGGCATTCAAAGGCATTGCTATTCTTACAAATTTTTAAAAAAGGGTAATTGTAGACAGACCTTGGAATATGTGCAGGAGGATCTGTGCAGCCTCCCATCTAGACAAACATGAGGACCTCCTACAACTAATCTACAACTAACTTCTTAAAGGATACTGCATTTATAAAATGGCTTTATTCATTTTGTCTTGAGACTTTCCCCAAATTTCCTTGAGCACCATGCTGATATGGTTAAGTCTAAGTTCCCTGACTTAAAGCTGTTGTAGAAGGCAATAAAGATCCACAAGGCAAGAAATTCACTATGGGTCTTTAAAAATGGTTACACCTTCACAGAAAGGTACCTGTCAAAGTGAGTTCCATACAATGATCTGGACTAAGTCAAAAGAGAGTAACCATTTTAATCCGGCACCTTCAGCTACTTAAGATCCAGATTCCACTGTTCACTCTAAGACTTCAGCTAACATATTCTTCAATGATTCAACACAAGAGAACTCAGCAGTGCCTAGTGACAGAGCTCTCTGAGGTTCTCAAACTGAGAGCTGTTTGCACTGTCTTTATATAGTGCAGAAACAACTTAGGAGGCAAATAACATAAATGCCATCACCATGTTCCAGTCCAGAAGTTTTTATTATAGAACTTTAGCTCTGGGCAAGCTGCCGTAATCAGCACATTGTGATGGCAAATACACTGACTGTATTTTTTTCCTAAGCAGTATATAACACTCGGGCTGTTCCCGAGAAGGATTCATGAAACAACTCTAATCAACACATTATAGTTGGAACAGCTAGATGTAACATTCACAGCTTGTATGCCTTAATTGTCAAAATTGTTTGCTTTCCAGATGAACACATTTGACTCTAACTTTCAGTAAAATCAACTAAAATAGTTCATCAACTGTCATGACAAATAATTCCTACCCTTCCACCACCTATGACATCCTCTGAGCTATAACTCAATTGTTAGAAAAGAAAAAACTAGAAACGGATGTAAGTGACAAAATAATTTACCAAAATGTACCATGAGAAGCAGTTAAATAAGAAAATTTGTCCAAGAAATTTCAAAGAACATTGGTAACGCTTAAAGTTCTTGCTGAGTTCATGGTAATATAAGGCTTAATAAATAGGGTGTCTTCTAAAAGCTGAAAAATCTTCATTCTCTTCCCAGCTTATTGTTTTGTGATCTTCTAACACATTAACTTAACATCAAATTTCACAGCTCTAAAAAAAAAAAGCTTGACAACTATCCTAGACTATGTCAAAATAACAAAATTTCTCAAATCAATTAAAATGACTGAATAATATATAGTGAATCCCATATCATCCTCCAGTTTATTTTAAAAATAAAATAAAAAAGAAAGTTAAAAAAAAAAGCCACATTTCTTGATCAAAGCTTTAGTGAAGAAAACCTAAAAGGTAAAGTGCCTATCTTTCACCTACCCATGTTATCAGTTTAGGACAAGATTCAACTGTCTTTCACATTCCTCTATCAAAATTCAGGACCATATACCCAGAGGTCTCTTTGGCTCTTGAATCAATATTCAGACTTCAAATTTTAGGTCAACTTTATTACATCAATAAGGAGAACATCTCATTTTCAAATTATGCCAAAATTTTCCAATTCATGGTAAGCAACTATCAGTAAGTCTTCCCTAACTTGTATACTTGTGCTTTATTTCCTTCTCTGATTAATAAATTCCCCTTTCTTTCCTGTCAATAGTGTGTCTATGTATGTGAGATCCATGGACCACACTTTGAGTAGGAAAGAATACTTAGGTTCCAGCTGCAGCAATAAATATCTAATCTGGGTCCAGATATGGTTTGGTACCAGTTAGTGGCATTTGCCCCTCTAAGTTCAAATATCCCAGGGGTAGTGGAACTTGGGCTAGCTGGTGCTTCTGGAGGAACTGCAATAATTCAAAGGCCTCCTATTTAATTGACTTCATTTTGTCAACCCTATATTAGGGACATGTTCACTCTCAGCTTCTCTGTTCTTTAAGACCTAGATGCCTCCTATTTTGCTCCCCCCTATAACTTTTCCTCTCCACTAGAAAATAAGAATTTTAGTTTATCTCTGCTTAATAATGGGGAGCTGGCTTCAAAACCACTTCAGGCACTTCAAATATCAACTGTCAATTGCCTGATGTCAAAATTTGTGTTATTGTGAGGTTCACTCCTATATAATGTATATTTGATCATGATTTCAGAAAGCATTTAACAATTCTTAATTATATCTTCCAGGACCAGAATGGAGAACCACAGGCTGCACAGTAATGTTACTAGTTGACTGAATAACAAAGCCCAAAAATTGATCAGCAACATCCTGAGGAAAGGTCTCTAATAGCACATTATAGGACTCTGTCCTCAAACTGAAATTTATCATACTTCTCATCAATAACTTCAATAATGACACATAAAACCTTCCTACTAAGAATTGTATATTAGAGGTAGAAATAAGATGTTTAATGACAGAAGTAGATTTTAAATTCATATATTCATACACACAAAAAGTTATTGATTACTATATGCCAGATTGTAAATCCTGGGCAATATACAAATAAAAAACAGTGAGTCCTCAATAAATTTATGACCTAGTAAAGAAGATAGGGAAATAAATAACTATGCTGCAATGTGAAAAGTGCTACAAGAGGGAAATGAACACATGACAAAGAAAAACAGAAGTATTACCTGACTCCCACTGGGAGAGTCCAAGAAAATTTGGGATGTGAAGGTGAAGACACCACAGTACACATAGGTCTGACATTTGAGACAGGTAGATGCCCTGAGATAAAGATTTAAGAGACTCTATTATAGGTGGTCATTGAAGTCAGAGGTACAAATGAGAAGGATCTAGAAGATTATACAGGAAAAAAATAGTTAAAAGCCATGAATGGAATCTTGGGCAACAGCAACTACTTAAGCCTCAGCAGAGAGAGAGGTACCCAAGAATACAGAAACTGGTGACTCCACCAATCCCCTGCATGTTGCAGTTCCTTGGGATTCTGTTCTAGGTCCTGTTTTCTAAATATGCACTCTCCCAGGGTTTGATCCATTCTTCCAGTTCCAATTATTGATAATATGTAATCGTTGTCCACTATTTGAGAGGCAAGGTCATGTTCTAAGAGTGAAAAAGCAAGGTTAGAAAGAACCAGAGAAAAGTGGTAGAATCTGGGGTTAGCCATGCAGGGGAATTCTATTCAATGACTCTTTGATTAATAGTATGAGAGGTCCTGATGCAGATGGTATATGGCAGTGGAAAAAACAACAACTATGAGAAGTAATCCCATTGATTCCATAAATGTTGTTTCTTGGGGTTCTGTTCTATTTCTTCTTCTCTCTATACATATACTTTTTCAAAGCAATCTCATCCATTCCTCTGGTTCCAATTACCATTAATAAATTATATAATATGTGTATAATAATATGTATATGAAGCCCCATGAAGCTTACACTACAGTGAGAAAGGGCAGACATGATAAAATAGACTACAACAACTGACTTGGTAAATGATACGTTTGGTATAGAAAAATAAGGTAGGGAAAGGAAAGAGAGTAAAAGAGGCCTATACTTTAGATAGAATGGATAGGAAAAATCCCCATTAAAGAGGTGATAATTTGAGCATAAAGCAAAGTAAACTGAGAAAGCAAAGCATGCATCCATAGTGGTAGTGGCTTTAAACCTCACTGCACACTTGCATCACTTAGGAATCTTTTAAAACAAAAGTAATTCCTAGGTCCTTCCCCTTGGTTTTTTCTGAATTGGTCTAGGGTATGGCCTGGCCACCATTAGTTTTTGAAACCCCACATTGATTCTAATGTAGAGTCAACACCAAAAATTACTGATGCAGTGTAAGAGTATTAGAGGTCATCACAAGTTCAAAGACCCAGAGGGAGGAGCATGCTTGGAGTCTAAGAGAAAAATATGGGTCAGCTAATAAGGTCTAAATAAAAGACTGTAATAATAGTGCTGAAAACTAGCAAAGATACTAGATCATATTTACAGACAACAACAACAATCCACACAGCTGTGTGATTTTCAACAGCAGTACTCAGCACCCTAGAGGTAGTCATGGAAGAGCTCTAGGCCTACCTCATTTTATTGCTCTTTGCTTTATTGCACTTCATAGATTTGTGCTTTTTATAAACTGAAGGTTTATGGCAAGCTTACCTTGAGCAAGACTATCAGCACCATTTTTCCAACAGCATTTGCTCACTTCACGTTTGTCACATTTTGACAATCCTTGTAATATTTCAATCTTTTTTATTACTATATTTTTATGGTGATATGTCATAGTGATCTTTGATGTTAGTTTTATAATTATTCAGGGGCTCCATGAACAGTACTAATATAAGATGTCAAACTTAATCAACAAATGTGTGTTCTGACTGCTCCACAGACCAGCCAATCCCTTCTCTCTCTTCCTCTCCCCTTAAGCCTCCTTATTCCCTGAGACACAATACTGAAGCTTGGCCAGTTAATAACCCTACAATGGCCTCTGAGTATTCAAGTGAAGAAAGAGTCACACATGTCTCATCTTAAATCAAAAGCTAAAAATGATTAAACATAGCAAGGAAGGCATGTCAAAAGCCAAGATAGACCACAAACTTGCCCCCAAGCGTCAGTTAGCCAAGCTGCAAATACAAAATAAAAGTTCATGAAGGAAAGCAAAAGTGCTACCCCAGTGAACACACAAATTAAAAAGTAAAACAGCTTTACTTATTACATGAAGAAAGTTTCAATGGTCTGGAGAAAAGATCAAATCAGACACAACCTTCCCTTAAACAAAAGCCTAATCCAGCAAATCCCTAATTCTCTTTAATGTTATGAAGGCTGAAAGTGGTGAGGAAGCTAGAGAAGAAAAGTTTGAAGCTAGCAAAGTTTGGTGCATAAGATTTAAGGAAAGATGCTATCTCCATTAACATAAAGGAGCAAGGTGAAGCAGCAAGTGCTGAGGCAAAAGATGCAGTCAGTTATCCAGAAGATCTAATTAAAATAATTAATGAAGGTGGCAACACTAAACATTGAAAATCTTGATGAAGCAGCCTTCTATGGGAAGATGATGCCTGGACTTTCATAGCTAGAGAGGAGAAGTCAATGTCTGGCTTCAAAGCTTCAAAGGACAGGCTGACTTGTTGTTGGAGGTTAATGTAGCTGGTGATTTTAAGCTGAAGTCAATGCTCCTTTATCATTCTGAAAACCCTAGGGCCCTTAAGAATGATGCTAAACCTACTCTGCCTGTGCTCTGTCAATGGAATAATATGTGCTAGACAACATAAATCTGTTTATAATTAGGTTTACTATTTTATTTTTTTAAAGATTTTATTTTATTTATTTGACAGAGAGAGAGAAAAAGCACAAGCAAGGGGAGTGGCAGGCAGAGGGAGAGGGAGAAGCAGACTCCCTGCTGAACAGGGAGCCCAATGCAGGACTCGATCCCAGGATGCTGGGATCATGGCCCGAGCTGAAGGCAGATGCTGAACCGACTAAGCCACCTAGGTGTCCCTACTGAGTATTTTTTTTTAAAGATTTTATTTATTTATTTGACAGAGATCACAAGTAGGCAGAGAGGCAGGCAGAGAGAGAGGAAGGGAAGCTGGCTCCCTGCTGAGCAGAGATCCCAATGTGGGGCTCGATCCCAGGACCCTGAGATCATGACCTGAGCCGAAGGCAGAGGCTTTAACCCACTGAGCCACCCAGGCGCCCCCCTACTGAGTATTTTAAACCCACTGTTGAGCCCTACTGCTCAGAAAAAGATCCCTTTCAAAATAGTAGTGCTCATTGACAATTTACCTTGTCACCAAAGAGCTCTGATGGAGATGTACAATGAGATTATTGTTGTATTGATGCCTGCTAACACAACATCCATTCTGCATCCCCAGGATCAAGGAGTAATTTTGACTTAAGTCTTGTTATTTAAGAAATACATTTCATAAGGCTATAGCTGCTATAGATACTAATTCTTCTGATGTATCTGGACACAGTAAATTCAAAACCTGTTAGAAAGGATTCACCATTCTAGATGCCATTATGAATATTTGTAATTCATTGCAAGAAGTCAAAATATTGGGACACCTAGGTGGCTCAGTTGGTTGGACGACTGCCTTTGGCCCAGGTCATGATCCCGGAGTCCCGGAATCGAGTCCCACATCGGGCTCCCAGCTCCACAGGGAGTCTGCTTCTCTCTCTGACCTTCTCCTCGCTCATGCTCTCTCTCACTGTCTCTCTCTCAAATAAATAAATAAAATCTTTAAAAAAAAAAAAGAGGTCGAAATAGCAACATAAGCAGGAGTTTGTAGGAAGTTGATTCCAAATGATGATTTGGAGGGGTTCAAGACTTCAGAGGGGAAAGTGTAGAAGTAATGGAAATACCAAAAAAAAAAAAAAAAAAAAAAAAAAAACCCTAAAGGTGGAGTCTGAATACCTAACTAAATTTATGCAATCTCATGAAATTCCTTGAATGGATGAGGAAGAAAGTGATTTTGAGATGGAATCTATTCCTGGTGAAGATGCTGGTGAGGACTGTTGAAATGACAAGAAAGGATTTGGAATATTACATAAACTTAGTTGATAAAGCAGCAGCACGGTTGAGAGGATGGACTCCAATTTTGAAAAATGTTCTCCTGGGGGTGAAATGCTATCAAACAGGATCACATCCTACAGGGAAATGAGTGAAAGGAAGATTCAAACAATGTGGCACACTTCACTGTTGCCATAGTTTAAGAAATTTCCATAGCCACCCCAACCCTCAGCAACCACCATCCTGATCAGTCAGCAGCCATCAACATCAAGGCAAGATCCTCCAACAGCAAAAAGATTAGGACTCACTGAAATCTTGGATGACGGTTAGCATTTTTTGAGTAATAAAGTATATTTTAATTAAGGTATATACATTGTTTCTTGACCTAATATTAATACACAACAGACTCCAGCATATTGTAAACATAACTTTTATATGTACTGGGAAACCAAAACATTTATTAGACTCATTTTATTGCAATATTTGCTTTATTGTGGTAATCTGGAACTGAACCTGCAACATCTCCAAGGTATGCCTACAGATAGCTGGATTGACTAAGCACTAGGTCAATGATTGTAAAGAAAGGATAATGGAACAATTAAATATTACAGAATCATCAAAAAATAAAATTTTGTCATTTGAAACAACATGGATGGAACTAGAGGGTATTATGCTAAGCAAAATAAGTAAATCAGAGAAAGATGATATGTGGAATTTAAGAAGCAAGGCAGAGTATCATAGGGGAAGAAAGGGAAAAATGAAACAAGATGAAATCAGAGAGGGAGACAAACCATAAGAGACTCTTAATCTTACGAAACAATCTGAGGGTTGCTGGAGGGGATGGGGGTGGGAGGATGGGGTAACTGGGTGATGGACATTGGGGAGGGTATGTTCTGTGGTGAGTGTTGTGTATTGTATAAGACTGATGAATCACAGACCTGTATCCTTGAAGCAAATGACACATTATGTTAATTAATTGAATTTAAATTTTTTAAAAAAAGAAAGAAAGGATAATGGAGAGTTCTTAAAATAATGGACTTTTGGGTATGAACTGAATCAGAAAACTGAAATAAAAAGTTAGGGTGAAATGGGAGGGATCATGTGACAGAATGTACAATGATCTGAACAAATAGAGAAACCAAACATGGTGAGGGAGAGGTAGCTTGACTAACCATAAGTTCTATCTGTGCCATAGGCATGCCATGTCTACTAAATATTCTAATACAATATTAGACTTCTTTAAAAAAGTAGTGGTTGGCCTTCATTAGATAATCACTAACTTCCCTGTGGATACAGAATGGATATTCACTTTAATTTAGCAAAGTATAATCCACACATCAAAAAGGAAGTAACCTAATCTACTCTGGGCTGGGTAAAAGATGTTTGGATGAGCCATTTTAAGAGAGACTCCAATAAAGTATCTAAGGATAGGCAGCCACAATGTAAAATAATCTGGAAGTCATTTCTATTAGGAATAATGTTCATTTTTTTTTAACCCAAAGATGATAACATAAAAGTTCACATTCATAAGTAGTAAGAGAATGGAAAAGGTCTCAGGCATAATGAAGGAATTTCCATTTCTTTATCTTAGGAGTAAAGTGGTACAGAACAATGAGGAGACTCAAAACATGGTCATTCTGGTAAATGATAAAAGACTGGAGTTATAAAGCTAAAAGGTCATAGTATTTCAGGGGGCATCAGCACAGACGTTGAATTCATACAAAAGAATCATAGAAGTAACCATGACATAGCTGGCCCCTATCCTTCATTAGAAGAGCCCCAGTGCATTTTATGAATAAGCCCCTGTATGACTCTTATGGGAAATTTTGTTCTGCTGAATATGTTATTAAATGCACTGGAAGCTGTGGAATGGAGGGAGTCGGAGGGGTCTCAGGAAGGAGTGAATAATTTAAAAAAATATCTGGAATTGCACTGAACTGAAAGTCAATAAACTTGAAAAAGAAATATTTAATGCATAGCAAGTACCAATTCTACAGGAAACGAGGGTCAACTGAAAGTTTCCTCAAATGGTGCAATCAGGAAGAGGGAATTTCAGTGATGAAAAAGTACATGGAAGATGTCTATCTTGACCACAATCTGTCTCATCAATGAATGAAAGCCAACTAGAGCCCAGGGGAGTTGAAGTA
Organism: Enhydra lutris kenyoni; assembly: GCF_002288905.1. Classification (NCBI taxonomy): domain Eukaryota; kingdom Metazoa; phylum Chordata; class Mammalia; order Carnivora; family Mustelidae; genus Enhydra; species Enhydra lutris. Next base: position 39,325,108 of record NW_019154090.1, on the reverse strand, counting down.
GCTATGAAGTCTTACACCTTGAAGATGACTTTTCTCTTTTGGACTTTGAGCACCACTGTGGCTTTCCAAAGAGGATTTGAGGGATGAGACTACTGATGATGTGACCATTCCACCTAAGGAAAGGAAGATCTCTGGAGTATGGTGGAAGCCTACTAGATCTCTCTGTAGCCAGAGTCAAGCAGAGGAAAGATCCACTGACCCCTTCTGTCCATGCTTGTTTCCTGAGGCCTTGGGCACTTCTAGTGACAAATGGCTGCTGGAATAGGATTTGAGGTAGTCATGAAAATAGATAGGTTTTATGGCAAAAAAATGTCCCATAGCAAAACTGCGATATTCTAAATTTTTAAAAATTGAAAAGATAAGCTCTCTGTGAAATTCAATTCACATACAGCATGTTCTGTCCCTTTACCTTAAATAAAAGACAAGTAAGTGGCTCCATCTCTCCATTGACCTATCAGAGAAGAGACTTTGGAATCAGAGCTAGGTAACTTACCACGTCCGTTACTAAATGTTTAACAATCTTTCAGTGAACAGAGAAAAAATAAATATTTCTCACCAATTTTAATATAATCTCCAGGTCTGAATTCTAACATATGTATGGGGAATTTAAAAAAAACAAAAACAAAAAACATGTAACACACACAAACACACACACACATAATGATCCAAGGGGAAGATAATATAACTCTCTAATATAAATCTTTGGTAGAATAAAAATATCCCATTTTTTTTAAAGATAGATAGAAATCAATAGATACAAAGGTCATTTTTTGAGCAAGGAATGACAAGAGACCAACACAACTGGTCACCATTTCATAATGCCTTTGCTTTAGGGAAATCCAAAACAACACTTTTTTAGTATTTGATCTTTACCCACTCAAGGGTTCACATAAATGAAAGAAGTTCACAAATGCTTGGCGGTTCTTACAGACATACACTATGAAGTTTATTGCCTTATAGACTATAAGGCAACCAAACTATAAAGACTTTTTCTATCTGCAGAAAGTTCATTTTGAAATAAACCAAAAAAATTCAATCTGCCATGGTACTTTATGTTTTCCTTTCATTTTCTTAATATACAGCATATTCACATCCAACTCTTTATTCAACTAAAGAAGATGCAGCATGATATAGTGGTTAATAGATAAGTTCTAAAATTAGACTTCCTGAGTTAAAATTCTAAATCTACCGTTTACTAAATGTGCGACTTTAGGCAGCAGGTTAGGTAACTTCTTTGTGCCTCTATTACCCTCTCTGTAAATAAAGAGATTAAGAATACATCTCATAGGATTATAGTGAAGATTAAATGAAGATTATAGTGAAAATTAAATATGTTAAAGGCCTTCATACAGTGCCCAAAATATATTAGGTGGTCAATAAATCTTAGTTGTTAAGAAAACTGCCAAAACTTTTTCTTATAATCATCTCATTTTTTTTTTAAATATTGTATTTATTTATTTGACAAAGAGACACAGCGAGAGAGGGAACACAAGCAGGGGGAGTGAGAGAGGGAGAAGTAGGCTTTCCACCAAGCCGGGAGCCTGATGCGGGGCTCGATCCCAGAATTCTGGGATCATGACCTGAGCCGAAGGCAGACGCTTAACGACTGAGCCACCCAGGTGCCCCTCATCTCATTTTTTTTTAAGGCAAAATTAGACATCCTAACAATGGATATATTTTTCAAACAAAAGCCTTGTGCAACATGGTGACTCACTACAAACCTTCACTCTTTCTTCTGCTTGCATAAAAATTCCTATCTGAGGATCAGTTTCTAGGGAACCCAACCTAAGATATATAAGACAATAAGTGAGGAGAAAATAAATTAAATGATGCTTAGGCAAGCATTAAAAATTCACCCCCCAGATTTGAGAAATAGTAAATGGTATTTGATTTTTCTGCAGAAACAATGCAGTACTTATTCAGTACTCAAGTGTGGAAACTTGACAGGATGTGGATAGGTGTGAAGATATAGGCAGCAATTCAGTTGTGCTGTTATGTTACATTCTGCCCTTCAAGATTTTCAACAGGTTGATTTTACTTATATGATTCGCAGTTTTCCTTTTTATGATGAACATACAATACTTATAAATTTGCAAAATCATAGACCTCTCATTCACCACTTAGCTAGTACTTGACACAAAGCAAACAGCATGGCTCTCTCCATTTGAAAGGCACACTTTTTTCTTCTCTCAATGTATATATTGAGAGATATATATTCTCAATATATTCTCTCAATGTATATTTAATGGCTATTCCATCAAACTTAAGAAGAATCACATTTCAAAGGTGTCCATATATATAGAACACACACACACACACACTTTCAGGTTTTATTTGAAAATAAAAACCTAGAAGCTTTTGCTCACACTGAATCTTCTGTCTGAACACCTTTTATCTTATGTCAAAATGCCTGCATTTTACCCACATTTTAATTTTAAGATCAAAATACTCCATTAAAAGATTCTCAAATTGGGGCGCCTGGGTGGCTCAGTCGTTAAGTGTCTGCCTTCAGCTCAGGTCATGATCCCAGGGTCCTGGGATCGAGCCCCATATCAGGCTCCCTGCTCAGTGGGAAGCCTGCTTCTCCCTCTCCCACTCCTCTGCTGTGTTCCCTCTCTTGCTGTATCTCTGTCAAATAAATTTAAAAAATCTTAAAAAAAAAAAAGATTCTCAAATTGCCATGGCTAAAGGTAATTGTTCCCTCTTCTGGCACTTTTTTCTATGCATTATATTTATTAGTGTTTAATTTCATCTCTACAAAAATTCCTTAGGGCTGGAGGAATGTTCTGCTCTAAACTCTATCATTCCTTGCCTCCAGCTTTATCCAGTGTTTGTCAATAAAATGAAATGAATGAATGAATGAAAGGAATGAAGGAAGATTATTTTGGGGGACTCTTGTTTCCTTTTTGATAAAGCTTGTACAAATAATAACTTAAAATTTTAAGAATCAAAAGAATAGCAACTCATATACAAATGCTTGATTTTAAGGAATATAATTAATACCCCAATGAACTATGAATATGGCCTTGTATTTATCGAAAGTTCTTCAGTCATGAAGTATGTTGTGAAGTCAATCTTCAGGAAGCTGTAATAATAACAAGGCACAACTTCTGCTTCAAAAATTCCTAAATGCCAGTTCTCAAAAAGAACTATCTAAAGAGTTTGTTTTTAACACAGCTTCCCTGGCCTCACTCCTGATATTCTGTCCCAGTAGATCTGAGGTGGGATGATGGGATGCTCAGCCAGGTACAGGAACAGTTTCTCCATTCCATGCCAAGAATTTTCAAGGCAGCCCCAATTCTCTGCTTCTCCTTTTAGTTGAAGGCTCAGATAGCTCACATCTCCCTTTTAAGAAACATCTTTGACCATTTCAAATGTCCTCTCCTTTTATGCATATATAATTGTAGTGGTAACTCCCCTTCTAAAAACAGATCAAGTAGGGTGCCTGGGTGGCTTGGTCAGTTAAGCATCTGCCTTCTGCTCAGATCATGATCCTGGAGTCCCCGATGGTGACCCACATCAGGCTCCCTGCTCAGTGGGGAGTCTGCTTCTCCTTCTGCCCTTTGCCCTGCTTGTGCTCTCACTTACTCTCTCAAATAAATAAAATATTTTAAAAAACGATTCGGTACATGATTAGCACTTTTTTATTCACTGTCACTTATTTAACCTCTCGACCCCTAATTCAGCTGTAAGTTTCTACTAGGGAAAGACTAATGAATCCTTATTTCCATTCTGTATCCAGAGTACTGGGCAATTTTACCTACTTTGGATTTAATAAATTATTCTTTGTTTAGGCCAAAAATATTTTAAAATCTTGCAATCATTAAAATAAAAAATAAGAATATTGAATCGGGTTATTTTTTAAACTGAACATCTTATCAACATGAGACTAAAAGGAATAAGGTAAAGAAACACTGCAGAGCAGAAGAATAGCTGAGGGAGAAAGCATCTGTTTGAAACCTAAGAGGCCATACCTTTCTACTGTTCAACTTACTAAAGTGAGCAATAGTCATTTTGGTCATTTTTTAAGATACAATAATAAATTCAATACCATTTTGCCCCCAAATAAAGACCATAGGTATGGAAACTGATATACAATTTAAGAAGGATGGATCGAATATCTTGAGACATCTGCATTAATCTACAAGCACAGGGATATCAATTCATGCACATGAGTGTCTCAGAGATCTATACTTAATGGGAAACCCCCAATTCAATCTGAGTCAGTCACAACTAATCCTGTTGTAGGCAGGGAGACAGAGCAATTCTCCCAGAGACTTTCTTTCTACATTATTTCTATCCTCAAGTCTTGTATAGAAGCTTCTGCTAGACCATTCCCTAAACATCAGCCATTAAAATGAAGTAGTTTGGTTTAGTTTATATGCCCCATGAGCCATGTCTCTCAAGCAACAGGCTCAAAAGTCAGGTAAAATCTGTTTCTTCTAAAACTAGAATCAGAGGGTGGAATGGAAAATATGATTTCTAAGAATTATTGCTACATACAGGTAATATACCATAATTTTCCAGTAAAAGTTTGAGATTCACTCTGAGTAGACTGACACAGGTTATACTTTCATACTCATGAACAGGAGACAGAATGTTCTCATTGGATATCTTGAACCTAGGTGTCATTTCAAGTTCCTTAGGGAACAAAACATAGACCACAAAATGGAAATAAAGGGCTGTTGGAAAGAGAAAAGAGGAGAACAGATGTTAGAAAAGAGTATCAATTAAGAATAGTCCAGCCGTTCTCCGGGGCCTCTGATTTCCACCCAGCATCCGACACAGTCCTGTCTGGGCGAAGGGCCGAGGCGGCTTCGGGCTGAGGCGTGAGCGAGGCAGGACCCGTGCGGGCTCTCAGAGTCCGTGTCAAAGCTGGCAGGAGGGTCAGAGGGGCACACCAGACACTGGGAGCAGGGTCCATCTCTTGTTCTCTCCCTGGGGCTTCTGGAAATGCCGCCTCCCTGACCGGAGGAGCGTCATCTCAGATTCCGCGTTTCAAAGACGACCTCCTCGTCGCTGTCCAGCGATGCCGTCTCCGCGGGGTCTTCGCTGCTGGCCAGCAGGCCATACCTCCGCCTCTGCGGCTTCTTCAACCTGAACGCCCGGATGAGGAAGTAGAGCGCGGCCAGGCCGCTGAGGCCCGTGAGCACGTAGAAGGAACGCAGCAGCGCCGAGCCCGGCGAGCCCGGCGGCCGCGAGTACGTGCTGTTGTGCGGCGAGCCCGGCTGGCTCCCGTTCGTCACGGCGGTTGCAACCAAAATAACAACCAAAATAACAATGGCTTAAACAAAATAAAATTTTATTTCTCTTTCACATTAAAGAAGTTGGGAGTAAAGGATCCTTAAATGCTGATGGACTGAAATCCTCCTCCAGAATCCTCCAGATTCCAGATTCTGCCATACTTGGTCACAAGGTATACCTAGCCAAAAGGAAATGTAGAGAATGAAGTCTTTATTGCAGATGACCATATATCCATTTAACAATGAGATGTTTTCTACTTCCTTGGGGAGACAAAAGCATAGACACTGTGACACATATAGCAATCTCCAGCAGGCTGTACAGATTCCTAAGATGACTCCATGATCCCTACCACCTTGTATTCATACGCTCGTGCAATGTCTTCCTCTAGAGTATGGGCAAAAGCTGTGACTTCCTTCTAAGCAACAGAGTATGGAAAAGATGGAATAGAGATGATTAGTGTACATGATTGACTTAGCATTTGTCTTGCAGGAGTTTTTCTCTCTTCCAGAAAGAGCTATGAGGAAGTCAGTGGCCATATTGGTAAACATAGCAAGGAACTGAGGGTGGCCTCTAGAAGTTGAAGATAGCTTCTAAACAACAGCCAGCAAAAAAATAAAGCTCTCAGTCCAGCAACTACAAAAGCAAGGAAGGAGAGCCTTTCTTGGATGAGCCTCTGGATGAGACTTCAGTCCTAAATAAAACCCTGATTGTAGCATTATGAATCTGTAAACAGCAGATTCAGCTGTGTCCAGACTCCTGAGCACAAAAACTAAGATAATAAATGTGTATTTATCAAACCACTAAGTTTGTGGTGATTTGTTATACAATAATAGAAAAATAACACACTGACATTGAAGGCAACCAACAGATACTCATGATATTGTACAAAAGGCCTAACTCATTCTCTAATTTATAACATGTGTTCAATAAATGTTAGCTGCAATGTTTATCATCATCATCACCATCATCATTATTATAATCATCATTTCTTAAATCCAGATTTGTCCACTATCATCACCACCTTGCCTCACAGCTTTGTAAGGAAGAAAATCCCGAAAGGGCAAACAGTTCTATTCATATTATTTCTAGACTTTTTGGAAGCAACCAACTTTAAAATCTAATTGGAGTTGAATTTCCATTAGCACTGCACTGGTGATTCTTGTATATCCATCTGCCACTCCATTCCAAGAATTTGCCTCTCAAGGATACAACAATCTTTTGGTCATGCCTCATTGGGGAAGAATTGAAAAGAATAAGATAGGACATAGTACTCTAGGGGTTCAGTTAAGAATTGCAAGGAAGACTACAGAAAACAGATCCATCACTCTGTGGAGCCAGGCTGAGGGGAAAAGAACCAATTAGCTAGAGGTTAAGTAGCAAAACAGCTGCTAGAAGCCTTGGGTAAAAATGTCACCGAGTAGGAGTAAAATATTGGAAGAATAATGTAGGAGTGAAAGTTATCAATTGCTTTGAAAGCTGAATTTATGCATTTTAATATTACCTAGCAGAGTCAATTCGAGCATCTGCTTAATTTCCTGGTATGTAACAAGAATACCAGGAGGAATTTTAAAAATTAAAAAAAAATAAAAATAAAAAATAAAGCACCTTTCAAAGCATTTCAAGATAAAGTTTTTACAAGACCACACAAAACCTGAGCTATTTTAGACAGTAATGTGTTAAAGCAAATTAACTTCCCCTAAATCAAGCAAAGATTTCAAAGCTAAGCCATTACGTATAATGGATTGAGGGAAAAAAAAAATCTACTCTATGAAGTATATAAAACAAATAGAAATTGCTGTTATGAGACACCATAAAATAGTCAATAACTCAAAAGATGATTAAAAATAAACAACATATTAGTAATAAAAACCTGGCATGGGGAATAGTCTAATAATGGATTTGGGGTTTTTGGCTTATCACAACTCACGGGTCTTAGAAGGAATATGGTGAGAGTAGCTATTATACCAAAATACTGTAGTTTTTGCTTATGCTTATTTTTATAGAAAAAAAATGATGTAAAACAGCATATTTTGTAAGGAATAAAAAGAAAAACTAAAAGTATAGAGATGCTAAAAATGGAAAAGAAATATTTATTCCAGTAGTATATGGCACTAATTGATAGAAGATATTGGAATAATTACATAAGATTTTAACTACTATAATATTAACAGTAATTTTTAAATTCTTAGAATCAATTGTTTTTTTTTCTTCATGTGGTTCATATTCTTATTTTACAAACATGGTATATTAATCCCTAAAGTTCTAGTGAATGTACATAGAAAATATATTAATGTTGTTTCTGTATATAAAATTCCATTTCTACAGAATTGTTTTTTTACTTTTTTTGCTGCAAAATGTGCCCTTATTTCTGACATCAGTGACAAATCACAAAGTTCCTTCCCATTTTGGAGACAGTCTTGTACAAACAGATACAAGATTGTAGGGACCACTAAACTTCATCAACAAATATCACTGATCCTTGTGGGGGAGAGGTACAAATGAAAAAATATAATTATCACTTTCAACAGAAATAATCACCACTTCATTACACAGCCTACCAATAGTAGGTCAATGTTATCCATAACCAAAAGCCATGGTGTCACCTTCCTGTAAAATATGAGATTACAAATTGAGAGAAAGAGAGAAAAGTCCAAGTTTTTTTCCCCCTCTAGATTTAGTTTTGTTTTTCGCTTTCCACAGAAGAAATATGCTATGATCAAATAAAATCTTCCAATGTAGTGAACTATGAGCCAACTGAGGACACTTATTAACTCAAAAGTAAATTTTACAATGTGAGGTGCCTGGGTGGCTCAGTGAGTTAAGTGTCCAAGTCTCACTTCCACTCAGGTCCTGATATCAGGACTGTGAGATCGAGCCCCACATGGGGCTCCACAATTAGCTCAGTGTGGAATGTGATTAAGAATTTCTCTCCCCTGGGGCGCCTGGGTGGCTCAGTGGGTTAAAGCCTCTGCCTTCAGCTCGGGGCATGATCCCAGACTCCTAGGATCGAGCCCCGCATCGGGCTCTCTGCTCGGCAGGGAGCCTGCTTCCTCTTCCCTCTCTCTCTCTCTCTCTCTGCCTGCCTCTCTGCCTACTTGTGATCTCTGTCTGTCAAATAAATAAATAAAATCTTTAAAAAAAAAAAAATCTCTCTCCCCCTCCTTTGGTTCCTCCTCCCCATGCTCTCTTTCACTCTCTCAAGTACATAAATCTTTAAAAAAAAAAAAAAAAAGTAAATGTTACAAGGTAACTGAATAGGGTTCCTTGTATATTTTTTCCCTCAGGGGAAATGGTGTGTACATATCACAACAGAGAGAATGTGAGTTTCATTGGTTACTATGGGGTTCCAAATAACACTCATTTTAACATATTTATTTTTGATGACTTCTAGGAATTTACATTTTTTTACCATTTTTTACAATCAATCCATAAACAAGCATATCTGATAGCCTATAACAGTTTGTTTCAAAAAAAGTCTTTGAAACATTGTGAACAATTTTTTCATGCAACAAAAAAAGCGACCCAGATGAAGACTTCATTAACATATCAATATCCAAATGGAAATCAGAACAAACATTAAAGACTTAGACTACAGAAGAAATCAAGGCAGATTTCTGGATCTGGAGATACTGGCATGTTTCTAATAAAATAAAAAATTTTTTATTACTACTCCTTAATAATTAACACTGAAATAGAGTTGATCTGAAATCCTCCAAACTCAACCTATTCTTCCCCACTCTCATGTTTTCTAAATTAGTTTCTTGTACCAGAATGCCATTCTGTACCATCTTTTCCACTTTAAAAAACTTACACATCAATTTTTTAATCTCCAGTTCACTGCCCATTTTCCATGTCTTCATCCTGATCACCACACTAAAAGTGATCTTTTTTATGGGATGGGGTCTATTTGGAGAAATAAAATGAATTCTAGTGACACCATTTCACTTAGTGCCTTATATTATGACCACTTATTTATGTGTCTCATTTTGAGGATAAAGATTGAATACAAATTTATTTCCACCATAGGAATAAGGACAGTGCCTTGCAAACTGCATTGGAAAACATGATAAATGTTTATGGAATAAGAGAACGATTAGACAAAATAGATAAAAGAATAAGATGATTAGAAAACAAGTAACTGTTCAGTGTATGCTATGGACCCTAACTAAGCTGTGAATGCAAAGAAGGGAGACATGAATAAAGGTTAATCTGTATGGTTAATTACATTTAAATTAAAAAAAAAAGGTTACTGTGGTTAATAAAGGTAGTTTGGCACGGCATCTTGGGGACTGGAGCTGAGGACTGAAAACTGGTAAGTGGTGGGTAAAAGATATTGCAGGCATTGGCATGAGGGAGGGAACCAACACAGGGCAAAATAACACAAAAAGTCAAAGTGAGAAATGTAGCCTCTTTTTAGGATGTGATCTTTCCCAAATCCCCCATAAAATTACAAGATTATTTAGATACAGGAACAGAGTCTCTCCATTGAAATGTGAACTCTCCAAAATGAACGAGCCACCAAAACTGATCGGAGAAATCATCTAGCTACCAAAATAGAATGAAAGGAAATATGAAGTACTCAGAGAATTTATGAGATGCACTGGGGTTGTTACAGACATTTAGAAAGTATTAAGTAATTGAGATCATTCTGTGAATCATTAGGGCTGTTTCTTTTATACTCAATAAGGTACAAGAGTGTGGCAGTTCTTTCCTAGCTTGAATCTAATCTGAAAACTCATCTTAATGACAGTTTAGTTACCAGTACAGATTTAACTGAAATTATGTCTCATAATTCTACATCTTCCTTTCAAGAATACTTAAAATCCACATCCTTGTTTCAGATGTGACTAAAATAGCCAGAGGGTTTCTGAGAAACACCTATTACATCGCAGTAAGAAAATCTGCTATTTCAAATGGTAATGGTGACCAATTATGCTTTGGTACTGCAAATACTTAGAGTTGACAGCAATGCTCTGGAGAAGTTTTGTATACTAGGCTCCAAGTTCTATAATGTCTTTCTACCAAATATTTTGAAACAAATTTAACATTAAGATTTTTCAGTATGCTGAGCTGTCAATCAAGCTTTAGTTTCCCTGATACTGTTCTCCTAAGGAAGTACAGTGCTTTACTTACCCATGATCAGTAACAGCAGGCATGCCCAACCTAACACCCCTACTAACAATGTACAGACACTTGGCCATTTTGCAATGGAAAAAAAGCTTGATTTTCTATACAGCATGAATAAGGCTTTCGAAAGCAATTTCAAACAGATTTCCAGAAGCAACTTCTAAGGGCAGCTGAATGAGGCTTTTAGCATGCTTTGATACCTATCAAAATTCCCAAATTACATAAGTGCTTAATAACAAGTAAGCATTTCCAACCTGGTTCTACATAAAATATTACCTTCCCTGAGAAACTAAAAGAAAACCTAAAAGGCATTTCGTCAGCACTTTAACTTTGGGACATGTGAAAAGCAATTTGAAAATTGTAGCCAGTTGTAAAAATACATATATATTTTTTGCTTACTTTTTTTTTTTTTTTTTTGCCTCCACATTAAGAAACATATTTTTTTTACTGTTGTTGGCTTAATTTCTTCCAAAGATGATTATAACTAAGTAACAGCATGAATCAAACCCTGATTGATGTACCTTCTTATAACTACTGCTGATAGATGGCCCTTAAGGGCAAAACCAGGGCACTCTTACAGAATAAACATTGATAGGAAGTAGAGATACATAATTTAAAAACAGCAAACTTCTACTAGAACACACAGTTTAATATTCTACTTATATTACACTTTTCACATTGCACTGAAAGAAACTGCTAGGTAACTGAATGTAAACAACAAAACTGAACAATAATGTCAAAAATTAAAAAACAGGAGGGATAGGCAGATAATTAAAAGCCATAAGGCACTCTTGATTCTCACCACTTTAAATATTTTGCATTGGTAATATATTTTAAATAATTCAAACAAAAGCATCTAATTAAGATGCTGTTAATTTGCAAAGTGGAAGTTGCAAGAGTATAAAGTACAACACTTAATCATACTATTTACTAAGCTCCCATAAGGCACAGCATCCAAGATGTCAGTAAAGGTCATATAGTGAAGGACAGATAGCTTCAAATTTTTTGCTACTCTTTCCATCAAAAAGTGGAGTCTATTTCTCTTGCCTTTGAGTCTGGGCCTACCCTGCAACTTTGTCCAACAGAATGTAGGGAAATTAACTATAATTTCTGAGGTTGGGCCTTAGAAATTCCATAGCTTCTACTTTCTCCCTAAGAATATTTCCTTTTGGAATCCAGACACCATGCTGTAAGAAGCCCAAGTCACATCCAGAGGCCACACAGAGGAAAATGGAGGCATCTGGTCATCTGAGCATCCAATCAATAGTCAGCTCTATGTGTCCATGTGTATGAGTCACCCTGAACTTCCCATCCCAGGCCGTCATTTGAATAACTGCAACTAAACTTTAAGGATTATTACATGTCAAGTTTTAATATAAAATCGGAGAAAAATATCCACAATTATCTGAATAATCTACAATAATATTCCTCTTTTATTCACCATATCTGTGTAAGGCAAGTTTTTATGTATTTCAAGCAAAACAACATACTACAATAAATAGAATGCAGAAGCGAACATAAGACTCCAGTTAATCTCATCAAGCAATCATCAAAGAGATCTGCAAAAAACATAAAGCAATGCAACCTTAATTATTTCTGTCTGGGAAATATAGTTATTCCTATTAAAATTATATATGTTGAAATACATGTTTATTATATTTTTGTGCATATTTTAATGATATATGCAATATAAAATTCACCATTATAAAGCATTATATTATACATAAAGCATTACAAAACACAAAATTCAGTGATTTTAGTATAATCACAAAGTGTCTCACCATCACCACTAATCCCAGAATACTTTCATTATCCCCAAAAGAAACTATGTTTCTATTAATAGTCATTCCTTATTTCCCTATATCCTCAGTCCCTGGCAACAACTAATCTACTTTGTGTCTCTACATATTTTTTCTATTCTGGACATTTCACATAAATAAAATCATATACTATATGGCCTTTACCGTCTAGCTACTTTCACTTAGCATAATATTTTCAAGTTTCATCCATACTATAGCATATACCTGTATTTTATTACTTTTTATGGCCATATACTTTTCCAGTGGATGGATTTATTGCATTTTGCTTATCCATTCATCAAATGATGAACCTCTGAGTTGTTCCTGTTTTTTTCACTATTATGAATGATTATGAGCATTTGTGTACCAGCTTTTGTATGGATATATGTAATTTTCTTAGATGTTGTTATTGACTTTTTTTAAGATGAATTAACTATTTTAAACATTTTTAAACTATACAGTATAAAATCTACATAAATTGAAACTTTTTAGGGCCCTAGGTAATTTTTAAAAGTACAAAGGGTCCTGAGACCAAAAACTTGAAAACCACTGCTATATGGAATTTTTTTCTATTGCTTTTCAAAGAAATATGAAAATATAACTTTTTCATATCTCCTTTGGATTATTGATTCATAGGAATTCCAAATAATTTTTAGCTTTTATAAAACATTATCTTGGAAGCTTTATTCCTAGGTTGAATTTAAGAAGAAATAATGATCAACCAATACAGTAAAGTCATGCAAAAGAGGATAAATGTCATAGTATATAGAGGATTTCTTTTCCCTTCAAGATGCTAAAAAAAGGTGAAATGTTTTATTACTTTTTACAAACTGCTAGTTTTCTAAAGATATTTAACTTCAGTTTTGATACATGGGCTCTTCAAATCCATGACCTAAGTGGGCTTCAGGCCCCTGTGTCAATCCTTGGACCTTTGAAATAATTGTCTTGAGTCTTTCATACTTGAGGGAGAGATACCTGGTCACAGTCTCCCCTGATGCCTATCAATATAATTTTAATCAAATATCTGGTAGCTGGCGTTCCTGTACTCATTAGTCACAGAAGATTATTTTTATTGGGTGTTTCATAATCATAATTCTTGAACCATTATTATATAATCAACCTTAGGAAAACTTTCAAAGTTTCCTATTAAACACATTTGGTACATCTGTTTCCCCAAAAGATATTAAATTCATAAACTTCTATAGAATATGTATAAATGATTACACATGTCTTTAAGTAATATCCTTTGACAAAGTTATATATGTACTTCTCACTTTCTGAATGTCTCCAAATTTTAAAAACACATTCGTGTGAAAATAGAGCTACACTATGACCCAGCAATCGCACTACTGGGTATTTACCCTAAAGATACAAATGCAGTGATCCAAAGGGGCATTTGCACCTAAATGTTCATAGCAGCAATGTCCACAATAGCCAAACTATGAAAAGAACATAGATGTCCATCAACAGATGAATGGATAAAGAAGATGTAGTGTGTGTATACACACACACACACACACACACACACACACACACACACACACACTGGAATACTACGCAGCCATCAAAAGAAATGAAATCTTGCCATTTGCAACGATGTGGATGGATCTAGAGGGTATTATGCTGAGCAAAATAAGTCAATCAGAGAAAGACAATTATCATATGATCTCTCTGATATGAGGAATTTGAGAGGCAGGACAGGGAGTTTGGGGGGGTAGGGAGGGAAAAAATGAAACAAGATGGGATCAGGAGGGAGACAAATCATGAGAGACTCTTAATCTCACAAAGCACACTGAGGGTTGCTGGGGGCGGTGGTATAAGGATAGGGGGTTGGGTTATGGACCTTGGGGAGGGTATGGGCTATGGTGATTGCTGTGAAATGTGTAAGCCTAATGATTCACAGACCTTATCCCTGGAGCAAATAATACATTACATGTTACTAAAAATAATTAATTAAAAAAATAAATAATAAAAAAATAAAAACAAGAACAAAACAAACATACAAAAAAACCACACACACACATTCATGTAGTGAACCAGGTTCTTAAAGGCTTTAGGTCATGCTTTTCTGTGTGCGATAATTTCAAGTTCCAGACAGACATTTGAAAACAGAAAAGTTACCATAGGATATTTGGTTAGTCTTTTATTATTGAAAGGACTATTTTCAATAATAAGCATATAGTTTAGGATAATTCTTTATTGTTCTTTATTGAAAATGGAAAGTAAAATCCTCTTTCACTGAAACACTATTCCATGGAGTAATACAGAAATTTCCTTCTGACAAGGATCTTAATTTTCTCAAAGGTCATCCAATTACTCCTGGTTGAATTCCCAGGTAACACACTAATTTAGAAATGTTTCCTCATTAGTGTTGACATCAATCTCCCAAGTGCTGGAAAAAACTTCATATACTACATCATTCATTTGAAATATGGATTTAGAAAGGGAAAAAAAGGAATCTTTGCTTTTAACTATCTGGACATGATTGTATATTATATACATTTATCATATACAAGAGAAGATGTTTCAATTAAAAGGCATTAGAGCAGCATGAAAAGTAAAATGCTTTGGAGTTCAAATCCTGCTTCCATCCCTTACCTGCTTAAAAGATCACAAGGAAGTTGTTGAGCCTCTCTGAGATTCAATTTCCCTATCTGCAAAAATAAAAAGCAGTATCCTTGCACACTAATTATCAAAATGCAAGTAAATTATCTGATAAAGTACATAGGATCTCTACATTGCTATCTTTTATTAAAGGTATCATTACTATTATCATAACAAAAGGCACCTTAAGACAACATAGGTCTACCATGAAATTCATGGCAATCCCTAGAGTTGAAGAACAGCCTAACTGCATCAAGAGCAAGCATAAAGGTAAGAGAAAAGGAAAATTGTCCTGGGGTTAGCTAGTCAAATAAAATAGCATTTTGGGGTTTGTTGTTGTTGTTGTTTTTGTTTTTTGTTTTTCCAGGAGGAAGGGGAAGGAGGACAGCCTGTGAGAAGGGAACTATTTTCTGCTTTCATTGTTAGGGATCCAGAAAGTTAATCATTTTTGCTGAAATGTCAACAATTTTATGTGGTACTCCAGCCTTTAACACTTCCTATCTCCAATACAATTCCACAGGCATGAAACACAAATATTTTCCTTAAACATCATTTTGATGCTCTCCCTTGCCCTATCCAGAAGCATACAAACACCCACCACACTCCTGTTTCAAGACCTACCCTATCCCACCAGCCCACTTTTCATGAACTTCACTTACAGCAACTCTACGTACACTGACAAAAACACAAGAATTGATTCAGGGGGCCCCTGACTGGCTCAGTCAATAGAGCATGTGACTCTTGATCCTAGTGAGTTCAAGCCCCAAGTTGGGTATAAAGATTACCCAAGTTGAGTATAAAGAAAAAAATGGGTATAAAGATTATACCCAAGTTGGGTATAAAGAAAAAATATATATTTTTTTCTTCTT
The DNA here is from genome assembly GCF_002288905.1 of Enhydra lutris kenyoni. NCBI lineage: Eukaryota > Metazoa > Chordata > Mammalia > Carnivora > Mustelidae > Enhydra > Enhydra lutris. The sequence continues at coordinate 39,309,465 of NW_019154090.1, read as the reverse complement.
CTTTATATATATATATATATATATATATAATTTAAATATAATATGTATTTATAAATATATAATTTAAATATATAATTATATTTATATAAATTTATTTTTATAATATACATTATAAATATATAATTTAAATATATATAATTATATATATACATATATATATAAATCCCAAAAGTCAACTTAAAAAATGGATTCAAAGTAACTTTTCATACTTTAATTGCAGTCTGTTTAAAACAATAAGTAACTCTCATTTAAAATCCACTGATTATATTTTCTGATATAACCACAGGGCAGAAGATAGTTGTATTCTGTATTCTAAAATCTTATTAAATGTGATAGCAATTTATTCAAAATGGTAGTACTTTGAAGTCCTGATTATTTTCCTGTACTTATGTCTTCTAATAAAATTAGCAAGTAACTGAAACACAAACAATATGAAATACATTCCATTTCATTTAAGATTTAATTAGGGATCATATTTATATTATGGATACATATTTACTTACAGTAATACCAATCTTATATTTTTTACAAAAACAGACGAAGGAGGGAGAACGCTGCTGAAAAAGACTACTGGAACTTATAGAAAATATTAGTGTGCTTCTCAAATACTCAAGTAGTGTACTTTTATTTACAGTCTATATAGCCATACCAATTGATTTTCAATCCTTTTTTTAAAATATTTTATTTATTTATTTAACAGACAGAGATCACAAGTAGGCAGAGAGGCAGGCAGAGAGAGAGGGGGAAGTAGGCTCCCCGCCGAGCAGAGAGCCCAAAGCAGGGCTCGATCCCCAGACCCAAAGGCAGAGGCTTAACCCACTGAGCCACCCAGGCACCCCTAATTTCAATCCTTTTAAAGTTAAATTTTGGTAATTTATCCACTCTAAAGTGTATAAATCACCTGTAGCTTTTTCCTCTCCAGTGCTCAGTACATTCTAAATAGAAAGGCCAAGATGGCAACAAAGTAGGTGGAAATTGCATTATGAATGTATATGCCCATGTGTATATCTGAATACTTTTGAATAATACTTTATCGAAATTTTATTTTTTGAAATTGCTATTAAGCAAGTTATTTAAGATTAATCTAAAAGCAAATTTAAAAGCTACAAAGATTCACTGTTCATTAACTATTATCAGCATTTTCCCATCCAAATACTAACCAGGCCCGACCCTGCTTAGCTTCCGAGATCAGACGAGATCGGGTGCGTTCAGGGTGGTATGGCCGTAGACTTATCAGCATTTTCTAAACATTTACTTACCTACTAGCTCTCATTGATGCTCTTACACCTCATCTCATTCATCATAACCTGAAGCTGGAAGTCCTTTCCAAATAATTATCACCCCCTCAGGAAAACTAAGCATTGAGATGCTTCTCTCCGGGAGACCAAATTAGTATTTCAACCCAGAAAACTTTCTTTTGCCAGTCCTTTTTTCCCCTACCTGATGCTCAGTGCTGCAACAACGCTGTAGATCTCCTCTTCCAGCACTGTGTTCTTTCCTCTCATATGGAAGAATTAGAAAGTGAAAAAATATAAATATACATATTGCCGGGGTCTAAGATTACCTTCTTCCATCTTATGTATCTATTTCTCTCCTCCCTTACCTTTGATTAAATTATAGTAGATTTTCTGCCTATTTTTTACTTTCTTATTTTTTAAAAGTACAATGCCTGACACTGAAGTGCTGCCAAATAAATACTTGATAAATGAATGAATAAACAGGAGTGAAACGGTCTCCACCCTTTTCTTTGATGTAAGATCTTCCAGTCCACAATGTTTAATTAGTTAACCACTAGATTCTCAGTTAAGTTATTCAAATACCATTTAGCCTCACAAAACTTTTAAACCATCAGACAACCTAGTTCTTTGGGAAACATTTTTTAACTTATATATCTAAAACTGAATTTTTGAATATATTCACTCAAAGTTTTTTCTTGAGCAACTATTCTACCAACTTAAATAAGTTTTGAAGATCTCATAGGGTTTCATTAGTATATTTCTAACTATACTCCAAATTTTTATCTATTTTTATATCCCCTCAATTCAAAGTTATTATTATAGGTCAACTGTATTTTAAAACACTGTATTATAAGGAAGCTTCTTCAGAGCAAAACAACAGTAACAGCAACAAAATTTAGAATTCACTGATCATAGAGTCAAGCAAAATGTCATGCTCACAATAGTGCCTTATCAGTATTTATTGATCTGAATGGCTATGGAATTTTCTCCATATTAAAATGTTCTTAGATTAATACTGAAAAACTTTCCAGAAATAAAAAATAAGGGAATAAAAGAAGGCTTCTATTTTCAATTTAGTACTTACTAATCATAAAAAAAATTCAAAGAATTTCATCTAAGACTCAACTGGGACATAAAAGGAACCTATATTCATTGTACTCCTCCCTTACTAGACTCTAATGGGAAGCCAAATGAATCTATGTCAAATTGTTCCTGTTTGAAATTAAATGGTGCTTACAATGAAGCTTGATAAATACCAGAATATGTTCAATTGTCTTTACAGTTTTAACTATCTTAGAAAAAAATCTGCCTTGCAGTGACATTTTTAAATAGAGGTATTTTTCCCCCCCAAGATTTATTTATTAGAGAGAGAGAGCACATCAGCAGGGCAGGGACAGAGGGAAAAAGAGAATCTGAAACAGGCTCCACACTCAGCATGAAGCCTGACATGTGGCTGGAACCCATGACCCTGAGATCATGCCCTGAGCCAAAATCAAGAGTTGGACACTTAAACAACTGAGCCACCCAAGCACCCCAACATTTTTATATAGATTAAGGACATGCTTAATAACTGAGCAAATAGAGGTAAAAACAGTATGAAGAGAAGTAGAAAGGCCTTCACCATTTTCCATTGGCCATTCGTGACATCATTATCTAGCATCAGGTATAAGTAAAGTTATCACTATGGGGTTCACAGCTCCTGAGATAAAGAAAAAATTACAAAGTATAAATAAGAGGATTTGTTTAACTTTATACCATCCCAGATGATCAGGAAATGTTCATCCTGATTCTGAGACTGAATATATTTTCCACTATATAACAAAAAGAATGTGTATTATTTTAAATTCAAGATTACTTAGCATTCTTTCTGCCTTTTGCCTAGCAGAAATTTGTCAGGTTCTTATCAAGAACAGTACTTGAAAACAGTATGGCTTTAGGGGTTATCTAGCAAGTGGGTAATTAATATAGATTCTTCTATGTACAAACTCAACACAAGGAAGAAAATGCATATTTATCAAATGCCTTCTACATGCCAGATACTATGCTAAAATCTGTGCATGTATTATCTCATTTAACCTTCACACCTGTTATTAATGCTTTATAAATGTAGAAATAAAAGTTCAGAGTCTCAACACCTCACTCACAGACTCACAACTTATAAGTGGGAGAGTTGGATTTAGAACTCAAATCTCATTGAAAGAACCAATGGAAAGAGAGGAAAAGAAGAGATTTTTGATCAATACAAAGTAACTCTTCTGATATGTATATGTAAGGCTATGAGTGTACAACAGGACCAGGTTCAAAACATCTCCTAAAGCTTCAACTAACCACACATAATACAGTACTTTTTTGTTCTAAAAAAAGATAATGAGGACATAAAGTTTAGTTGACCACAACATTCTATGGGTTTGCAACTAAAAATACATCATGCATTAGGCTGTGTTAGTGGAAAAACCAACAGTACAACATTCAGATGTTAGGAAACAATAGTCTTAATGCTCTGACCAGACCACACCTGGGTAGTGTGTTAGGTATTAAGTACTATATTCCAATAATAGTGTCAAAATGCAGTAATTTAAAATAGTTTGAATAGAATTATCAAGTACCTTAAAATTTTCACATTGAAAAAGAATTGTGAAAATAAGAGAGATTTAGCCTTTAAAAAAGAAGCTGAGAAGAGATATATTTCTGTCTTCATATATTTGAAAAACTTCCAAGTAAAAAGGAAGAAATAGGTATAGGTGCATTCAGTATTATATCAGAAAACAGAAATTAAGTGAAATTTCTAGAGAAGAGAATTTTAAATCAGTTTAGAGGGCATATCCTAATAATTATATCTAACATGGAATGGAATCACTCCTTTGAGATATATATATATAGAGAGAGAGAGAGAGAGAGACAGAGACTTTTGAGAGAAATTCAAATATATGTGTTTCACACACATATACAAATTAATTAAAGCTTTATGGGCCTTACATATTTTAAATTTTACTCCATATCCCTTTCTAAAATGAGACAATACTAAAGAAATGATTCTGCATGTGGCATCTGCTTAATGCCCTGCCCTATAATTTCTTTATTCATATAATACATATTAATGCACATTTTATGCAGATTTCTTGGACTAGTAGATTAAAAATGCTTATAAAATATCCCTAAGCGATGGGAGTATCCACCAACAGGAATCTTTCCCAGGGACAGAATTAGGAGTGGCAAGCAGGAAGTTTTCAACACAATAAACTACAACTAAAGGGAGATACAAATCCAAAAATCTTTTTAAAAACAACATGATAAAAAACACAAGTATGCCTAAGAGGTGGAAGAAAATCTGACACCCAAATCACAACATGGTTACAGAATGGCTTCAGTACGACAGAAATCCTCCAAATTTTTAGCCAATAAGCTATTCGTTATTCTTACTTTATCTTGTATAATGAAGCTCAAAGACTCTGTATGAAAAAAAATCCTCATCTAATTTTCCTGAAACCTCCAAATAAAAAAAGTAACTTGAACTTTTTTCTCATATGCTCTTTGTTCCCATACTTTTTATTTATGTTGCTAAAAATAGTAAGATCTAACATGTCAATACCAGCATGAAAGAGAATAAAAATGAGGATAAGCCAGCTTAATGATTTATTTTCTTCAAAGACTCATACATTCCTGGTCATAAGTATCCTTGTCCTCAGCAATGCAAATCAAAGCTTAGCAAATCAAAACATTTCAGTTCTGAGATGACAGATACCAACACATTTTTCAGACAAGCCCCATTTAAATTAGATATATCCTTACATTCTCATTTCCAAATTAAAAGTCACTACATGATATGCTTTTTCCCCAGTGATTTGCCATATGCTTCATTCAGCTAGTTCACTCTCCTTTTAGCTGGTCTTTTGGTTGTATACTATCTAATCCAATTCATGAAGATTGGCACTAATTTCACACACACAATAAGGCAATGAAACATTCACAACAGGTCCTAACAAAGCATCTCATATCAGCAAATCTTGATTATGTAGTGCTGAAGAAGTCCTCTGAGGCATTTTAATATGTTTAGAGACTAGCTTACTACCCTCAGTGGCTATTAGCAATGTGCTCAAGTCCCTGTGTGTTATTACGCCAACACAGAAATTGTAGGATAATTGTTGGCACTGTGCTTTGGTATTTCAACCATGATGTTGATATCTATCTATTTTGGTAAAGTGTGCTATGGAGACTGATGGCCTGTTTTTCAAAGGATGGGATAAAAAGAGGAGCAGGAACAAAAGCACATGTACCATGCAATAATTTAATGAATACTACAGGGAAACCTATTTGACATTGTCACTTTTTATAAGCATTTCATGTTAATTGTTAATGTGAAATTGTTAATGTGAAATCGTTAATATGAAATTACTACTTTTGGGTAGACCACAGACACTTGGAGGTGAAAGGGAGAAGGATTAGTCTGGTATTTCTTTTGGTCATAAGATTATAATTTCTGATTATCATCTATTCCTAAAAACAATCATGATTTTATATGGAACCATTTATGACACACAATTTAAGTTTGTGAAAAACTTCATGAAAAATGTAAACAAATTAAAACTGAATCTAATGAAGCTTAATAACTCACTTCTTGTTTACAAGAAATTCAGGGGCTAAGGAATCAACCTATATGATGGCACAAAAGCAAACATACACATAGAATATGAGACACCTGGCTCAGTTTGCTTCAAAAAGATGGGTAGTGAAGGAACTTTTAAAAAAATAAAATGCAGTGTGTGGTATTTCTTTGTAACATAAAACAAATGGAAAATAACATTTTTTAGATAACTGATAAATGCTGAATATAAACAGAGTATTAGATGGACAAAAGAATCAGGGTTAATTTTGTTAGATGTCATAATGATATTGAGGCAAGGTAAGAAAATACCCATTTTTTTAAGAGATATCTATTAAAATATGTGTGTGGGGGGGGATGGCATGGAATCTGGGGCTTGCTTCAAAATGTATCACCAATAACCACAACTAAAAAAGGAGTAGGTAAAGCAAACATAGAAAAATCTTGATGTTTTTTGAGTTGGAGTGATAGTTATAGGAGAGTTCATTATAATATTCTATTTTTACATATGTTTGAATTTTTTAAATAAAAATTTGAACTTTAGGTTATGGCTCATTAAAAAGGCTTAGGTGGTGGTGGCTATGGCAATGTTTTTGCTGTAATAAAACAATTTCATTCCTATTTTTTTTTCCTCTGACTTTAAAATTCTTGCCTATGGGTGAGTTTCAGGGGTCTATAAATCCCCTTTCATTCTCAATTCACTTCTCTAGGAGAGAGTTAGTGTCATCACGTTGTCCAAGATATCCCCCTAAAAGGTTAGGAGTCACACTAGAATAGAAAGTTACTGAGAAAGGTTTTTATTTCTCTTCAGCTGGCATTTTAGCTTGTGTGTTTCTAGATATTTTTAGTACATAAATCAGAAATGAGACTAGATGCACAGCAGACTCAAACTAGAGCAAGAATATACCCCTGTTTGCCTGCAATAGGCTTAGTTAGTTCCTTTTGCAAATGATAAATTACACGGTCATCCTAACTCTAAGCCACTCTCAGAGTCAAATTAGAAAACATCTGGAATGTAAATAGACACTTGAAATAAATTAATTTTTGCGGTTATTGTTTTTGTGCCTATTCTACTTGCCCAAATTGACCCTCTAATAACTGTATATATCATTGGCTAAGTCAGTGCTTCCCTATCAATTATTCTGACTTACTAGATAATTATTAACTTTACATTGTGTTTTATGCTCTGGCACTTACATTAAGTTCTTCCCCTAAATGGACTACATTTACTTCCAGGTAACATTTCTGTAGTCTTAGTCTGTGCTCTCACTAAGGGATTTTGGAATACAAATATCTATCGAATTATAACTTACTTAAAGTAATTTCCCTAGGAACTTATAAGAACCTATTAGCTTCCTTTGTAGCTAGCTTTTTCACATACGGGGACACTACTATACACTCTCTTGGATCATTTATCCTCTCTCATGATAACCTGATATAGTATCTACTCTATAATTAAGACCTGACAGTAGCATTACTTTTCTCTGGGGAGAAAAAAAAAATCAATAGACATTGTAGCTAGCCCAAAAGCAATCACTTGGGAAAAAAGAGAACTTGGGGCTCAACTATTTTCACTTGCAACTGAGTATATTTTCCAGAATTTATCATTACTAAAAATTACTGATTAAAATATGTGTTACATAAACAACCATTCCAACATGATCAGGCAACATATAATTCCTACTTTCTGGGTGATCTAATAAGAAACTGTCTGATTTCTGGGGCACCTGGGTGGCTCAGTGGGTTAAGCCTCTGCCTTTGGCTCAGGTCATGGTCTCAGATTCCTGGGATCGAGTCCTGCCTGGGGCTCTCTGCTCAGCAGGGAGCCTGCATCCCCCTCTCTTCTACCTACTTGTGATCTCTCTCTCTCTCTCTGTCAAGTAAATAAAATCTTAAAAAAAAAAAACTATCTGATTTCTCTATATCTTATTTTATGGTGTACTTGCTATATGCATATATGCATATGGTGATCCACAGAAAATAATCTCTTCTAAAGTTTCAATTGTCAGACTATTTCTTCATTTATGCCAGAAACAATAAAAGATAATGGATATCCCTGGAAGGAATTAAATATCTGAATTGTGACAGAATGTATTGAATCTATGAACCACACTTGAAGAGAATGACATATACACACACACATACACACATATGTAAAATATGTATACACACATATACATATGTACATTTTTTTAAGATTTTATTTATTTATTTGAGAGAGAGAATGAGCAGTGGGGAGGGGCAGAGAGAGAGAAAGAGGGAAGCAGACTCCCATAGAGGAAGGAGCCCGATGCAGGGCTCAATCCCAGGACCTGGATATCATGACCTGAGTGGAAGGTGCCCAGACCTATATTATTTTTTTATCTAATAGATCCATGTAATTAAAGATGATGTTGCTGGGTGCCTATGTCCAGATATAAACCTTTAACTCCCAGTGGCTTGGCAACAACAAGAGTCAGAGGATACTTAAAGGATGAATCTGGGAAGAAAAGCAGGCTTCTCTATGCCACTCTTCTTCTATCTGCATAACTCAAAAAGAAAGCTAAAGAGTAGGGATTTGTTGGCCCTCTAAGGAGTCAAGTAACTAAGAAACTTAAAAACAAAACCAGGCCACCGCTATCATTAAACCCAAATCTTTTCACATTTAAAACAAAACAAAACAAAAACAACAAAAACTACACATGGCCGAAAGAAGCTGGAAGACTCACCCAAAGGTGCAAAATAGCTCATAAAAGAAGAGAGGCCTAGAGAGCTTGTACTACACACTTTTAAAACCTGAGATTTTAGATTAAGAACTATATTCTATGCAAGCACAAGCCAGAGGAAAAATGAAGTGGGATAAAAAGGGTGAAGGAAACAAACTGAATACTGTGTAAAGTTCAAGAAATCAAGGAAATTAAGTATGTGGAAAATAAAAGAGCTTTAAAAAGGCTGGGGGGTAAGGGTGGCGGAGAGGCTCCTGGGTGGCTCAGTCAGTTGAGTGGCTGATTCTTGATTTCAGATCAGGTCATGGTCTCAGGGTTGTGAGATTGAATCCCACATTGGACTCCACACTCAGTGAGGAGTCTGATCCAGATTCTCTTCCCTTCCTCACCAAGCTCGTTTGCTTGCTCTCTTTCTCTCTCTCATCTTTAAAAAATAATATGAAATCTAAAAAGGGGTGGATGAGAATGAAAACATGAGGACTTAAAATGTTTCACTAAATCCAAGATGGGCTTTTTATGGACCAAAACAAAGGAGAAAAACACAACAAGTTCTAATTGTAACATGCCATTATTTTTATTTATTAATATTTGTAAAATGTTAAATCAAAGTGCTACTTAGAATCAATAAAAGCTGGCAAATGGGGGTCATCTGGGTGGCTCAGTGGGTTAAGCCGCTGCCTTCAGCTTGGGTCATGATCTCAGGGTCCTGGGATCGAGTCCCACATCAGGCTCTCTGCTCAGTGGGGAGCCTGCTTCCCTCTCTCTCTCTCTCTGCCTGCCTCTCTGCCTACTTGTGATCTCTGTCTGTCAAATAAATAAATAAAATCTTAAAAAAAAAAAGCTGGGAAATGGATAAGACAATATATTTGATATATTTGAGTTTGTCAAACAGTGATTGTTAGTCACTTCACTAATTTATTACCCCCTTTTTCATTTCCTTTTCCACCTCTCCCCCTCCTTTCATCAAGACAATCATCAGCAACATTCTTCTAAATACCTTCTATGCGAAAATAAGACCATTCACATAACAGCCCTAACCAGCACCAATTCTCAGGTTTTTTTCTTCTATTCTATAACAGAAATAGTCCTCTGCTCACTATGATACCTGGAAACTCATCGACAGTGAATTTAAAAATTTAAAAAACCCAATATAAACCTAAAATAAACTTCCAAACACTGTATTCTAGGGCTATGCTGGAATGAAGGAACACGAATTATTTTCCAAGGTTAGTATATGTCTATGAAGAGCAGAGGGAGGGAAGGAAGAAGCAGCATGAAACATCTGAGCACTGAGCAAAGGCTGCTAAAGACAGGGGTCGGCCACAACCCACAAGGACCTCAGCCTGCCTAGGTCAGAAATTTTGAAGCTGGTTGATCTAATCACACCTTTCATTTTGGTTATTCTGGGCCACCCATCAATATTCAGTCTCCTCCATCATTGCTTCCACATTGTTGTTCTCATTACTACTGTGTTTTCTTCTCACATCTCTAGTTGGCCTCTCTCATTTTGTTGTAAATACCTTCTACCTTCAATCTAATTCCAAGACTTTTTCTAAAACTTCTTTCTTCAACTAGACTCTGGTCTCATCATAAAGAAATTCCTCATTTTCTCACCAAATACCCTAAGACTTATCACATTTAAACCATTACCTTCCCAACCTCACTTCAAATCTTCCCCAATTTGAGGTACACATCACCATGCTGTACTGCTCTTTACCCCTCCTTGTTGCCATCATGTTTCTCTCTTTCAGATAGTACCTTAATTCCCTGAAGACTCTGACACCTGATTTAGTTTTACTTTCAACTCCAAAGTTTGTTATAATCATTGCCCACTTCAATACCCAGGTCAATAGCTCTTTAACAAACCAGTACACAAGTTCCTTGACCTTCTCTCCAACATATAAGCCATTCTTACTTATGGTTTCATGAAACCTATCAGTACCTAGAACTACTGCATTTCAAAATCTCAACTTCCAACACAGTAGTCTCTCATAGTTGCTCTTCTTCTTTAAGCTGACTCACTTCTTGATAAGTGATATCATATGATGAAACAATATTATAATAATTGGGAACCCAGAAGAAAAAGAAAGAGAGAGGGGGCAGAAGGTATATTGGAGCTAATTACAGTAGAAAATCTCCCTAATATGGCAAAGGGAACAAGCAACAAATTCCAGGAGGCAAAGAGAGAACCCCTCAAAATAAAAATAGGTCCACACCCCATCATCTAATAGTAAAACTTCCAAGTCTTAAGAAAAAGAGAAAATCCTGAAAGCAGCTCACAACAAGAGTTCTGTAACATGCGATGGTAGAAATATTAGATTGGCAGCAGACTTATCCACAGAGACCTGGCAGGCCAGAAAGGACTGGCATGATATATTCAGAGCACTAAACGAGAAAAATATGCAGCCAAAAATACTATATCCAGCTAGGCTGTCACTGAAAATAGGAGAGATAAAAAGCTTCCAGGACAAACAAAAACTAAAAGAATTTGCAAACACCAAACCATTCCTACAGGAAATACTGAAAGGTCCTCTAAGCAAAGACAGAGCCTAAAAGTAATAGACCAGAAAGGAACAGAGACAATATACAGTAACAGTCATCTTACAGGCAATTCAAGGGCACTAAATCCATATCTTTCAATTGTTACCCTGAATGTAAATGGGCTAAATTCCCCAATAAAAGACACTGGGTATCAGAATGGATAAAAAACCAAAACCCATCAATATGCTATCTACAAGAAACTCATTTTAGATGCAAAGACATCTCCAGATTTAAAGTGAGGGAGTGGAAAAATATTTACCATGCTAATGGACATCAAAAGAAGGCTGGGGTGGCAATCCTTATATCAGATAAATTAGATTTTAAGCCAAAGACTATAATAAGAGATGAGGAAGGACACTATATCACTCTTAAAGGGTCTGTCCCAACAAGATAATCTAACAATTTTAAATATCTATACCCTTAACATGGGAGTAGCCAAGTGTATAAATGAACTAATAACAAAATCAAAGAAACACATCAACAGTAATACAATAATAGTTGGGGACTTTAACAGCCCCCTCACTGAAATGGACAGATCATCCAAGCAAAAGATCAACAAGGAAATAAAGGCTTTAAATGACACACTGGACCAGATGGACATCACAGATATATTTACAACACTCCATCCCAAAACAACAGAATACACACTCTTCTCTAGTGCACATGGAACATTCCTCAGAATAGATCACATCCTGGGTCACAAATCAGGTCTCAACCAATACCAAAAGATTGAGATCATTTCCTGCATATTTTCAGACCACAATGCTCTGAAGCTAGAACTCAATCACAAGAGGGAAGTTGGAAAGAACTCAAATACATGGAGGCTAAAGAGCATCCTACTAAAGAATGAATGGGTCAACCAGGAAATTAAAGAAGAATTGAAAAAATTCATAGAAACAAATGTAATTGAAAACACAACTGTTCAAAATCTTTGGAACACAGCAAAGGCAGTCCCGAGAGGAAAGTATATAGCCATACCAGCCCTTCTCAAGAAACAAGACAGGTCCCAAGTACACAACCTAACCCTACACCTAAAGGAGCTAGAGAAAGAACAGCAAAACAGGTCTAAACCCCGTAGGAGAAGAGAAATAATAAAGTTCAGAGCAGAAATCAATGAAATAGAAACCAAAAGAACCGTAGAACAAATCAACGAAACTAGGAGCTGGTTCTTTGAAAGACTTAATAAGATTAAAAAACCCCCAACCAGACTTATCAAAAAGAAAAGAGAAAGGACCCAAATTAATAAAATCATGAATGAAAGAGGAGAGATCACAACCAACACCAAAGAAAATACAAACAATTATAAGAACATATTATGAGCAACTATACACCAGCAAATTTGACAATCTGGAAGAAATAGATACATTCCTAGAGACATATAAATGACCAAAACTGAACCAGGAAGAAATAGAAAACCTGAACAGACCCATAACCAGTAACAAGATTGAAGCAGTCATCAAAAATCTCCCAACAAACAAAAGCCCAGGGCCAGACAGCTGCCCAGGGAAATTCTACCAAACATTTAAAGAAGAATTAATACCTATTCTCCTGAAATTGTTCCCAAAAATATAAATGGAAGGAAAACATCTAAACTCATTTTATGAGGCCAGCATGACCTTGATCCCAAAACCAAACAAAGACCCCCTCAAAAAGGAGAATTACAGACCAACATCCTTGATGAACACAGATGCAAAAATTCTCACCAAAATACTAGCCAATAGGATCCAACAGTACATTAAAAGGATTATTCACCATGACCAAGTGGGATTTATTCCTGGGCTGCAAGGTTTGTTCAACATTCGTAAATCAATTGATGTGATATAATACATTAATAAAAGAAAGAACAAGAACCATATGACACTCCCAATAGATGCTGAAAAACCATTTGACAAAGCACAGCATCCTTTCTTGATCAAAACTCTTCACAGGGTAAGGATAGAGGGTACATAACTCAATATCATCAAAGCCATCTATGAAAAACCCACAGAGAATATCACTCTCAATGGGGAAAAGCTGAATGCTTTTTCCCCAACATCAGGAACATGGCAGAGATGTCCACTGTCACCACTGCTTTTCAGCATAGTACTATAAGTCCTAGCCTCGGCAATCAGACAACAAAGGAAATAAAAGGCATCTGAATCACCAAAGAAGTCAAACTCTCACTCTTTGCAGATGATATGATACTTTATACAGAAAACCCAAAAGACTCCACCCCAAAACTCCTAGAACACATATAGGAATTCAGTAAAGTGTCAGGATATAAAATCAATGCACAAAAATCTGTTGCATTTCTATACACCAACAACAAGATAGAAGAAAGAGAAATTAAGGAGTTGATCCTATTTACAATTGCACCCAAAACCACAAGATACCTAGGAATAAACCTAACCAAAGAGGTAAAGAATCTGCACTCAGAAAACTATAAAGTACTCATGAAAGAAATTGAGGAAGACACAAAGATATGGAAAAGCATTCCATGCTCATGGATTGGAAAAACAAATATTGTGAAAATGTCTATACTACCTAGAGCAACCTACACATTTAACGCAATCCCTATCAAAATAACATCAATTTTTTTTAAAGAAATGGAATAATACTAAAATTTATATGGAACCAGAGAAGATCCCAAATAGCCAGAGGAATGTTGAAAATGAAAACCAAAGTTGGTGGCATCACAATTCCAGACTTCAAGCTCTACTGCAAAGCTGTAATCATCAGGACAATATAATTCTAGCACAAAAGATCAATGGAACAGAACCGAGAGCCCAGAAATAGACCCTCAACTCCATGGTCAACTAATCTTTGACAAAGCAGGAAAGAATGTCCAATGGAAAAAAGACAGTCTCTTCAACAAACGGTATGGGGAAACTGGACAGCCACATCCAGAAACAAGAAACTGGACCATTTCCTTACAGCACACAGAAAAAGAGACTCAAAATGGATCAAAGACCTCAATGTGAGACAAGAATCCACCAAAATCCTTGAGGAGAACACAGGCAGCAACCTCTCCCACCTCAGCCACATTAACTTCTTCCTAGAAACATTTCCAAAGGCAAGGGAAGCAAGGGCAAAAATGAACTATTGGGACTTCATCAAGATCAAAAGCTTTTGCACAGCAAAGGATACAGTCAACAAAAACAAAAGACAACCAACAGAATGGGAGAAGATGTTTGCAAATAACATATCAGATAAAGTGCTAGTACCCAAAATCTATAAGGAACTTATCAAACTCAACACCCACAAAACAAATAATCTAATCAAGAAACGGGCAGAAGACATTTCTGCAAAGAAGACATCCAAATGGCCAAAAGACACATGAAAAAGTGCTCCACTCACTCAGCATCAGAGAGATACAAATCAAAATCACAATGAGATACCACCTCACACCAGTCAGAGTGACTAAAATTAACAAGTCAGGAAATGACAGATGTTAGCGAGGGTGCAGAGAAAGTGGGACCCTCCTACACTGTTGATGGGAATGCAAGCTGGTATAGCCACTCTGGAAAACAGCATGGGGGTTCCTCAAATAGTTGAAAATAGAGCTACCCTATGACCCAGCGATCGCACTACTGGGTATTTACCCTAAACATACAAATGTAGGGATCTGAAGTGGCATGTGTACCCAAATGTTTATTGTAGCTATGTCTACAATAGCCAAACTATGAAAAGAACCTAGATGTCGATCAACAGATGAATGGATAAAGAAGATGTGGTATATATATATACAATGGAATACTATGTAGCCATCAAAAGAAATGAAATCTTGCCATTTGCAACGACATGGATGGAACTAGAGGGTATTACGCTGAGGGAAATAAGTCAATTAGAGAAAGACAATTATCATATGATCTCTCTGATATGAGGAATTTGAGAAGCAGGGCAGGGGGCTGGGGGGGGTAGGGAAGGGAAAAACGAAACAAGATGGGATTGGGAGGGAGACTAACCATAAAAGACTCTTAATCTCACAAAACAAACTGAGGGATGCTGGGGGAACAGGGGGGTAAGGATAGGGTGGTTGGGTTATGGACATTGGGGAGGGTATGGGCTATGGTGAGTGCTGTGAATGCGTAAGACTGATGATTCACAGACCTGTACCCCTGGGGCAAATAATATATTATATGTTAATAAAAATAAATTTTAAAAAAAGAAAAAAAGTTTGCTCATTTCTTTACTTATAAAACATCTATTTGAATGCCACGAAGCCTCTAGAATTGGTTAGGGTACATCCACTGTTTTGGGGTATTCTTTCTTAACTCTCTCTTTTCTTCCATGGCTTAAGAATTACTTGGGACAAGATTTAGGGGGATCTACAGGAGCAAGATCATAATAAGATGTAAGTTACACGCAAATTAGTAAGTCCATGTTGGGTGTCCAGCATATACCAGATGTTAAAAAAAAAAAAAAAAAAGGTGAAAACAAGGACAATTCCTAAGAGATTGTTTGGAATCCTGCTAAGTGTTTAACATGATTGGAAAAAAAAACAGATGTTTAGCTGATTAAAAACAAAGACAAAAGAGAAGGGGAAATGGAGAAGGGAGGAAGAGGAGAGGAAGATGAAAGAAGCTGTTATGAAATTTTAAAAGTTACTAACTTTGGAACACCAGCAAGTGAAATTTTTTATTTCATCATATAAATGAGGGAACATTCAGAAAAATTAATTTGGGTTTGTAAAAAGTCCTTTCTATTATGTTGTCTCCCTGTGTCCTTAACCAAGAATCTATCCTTGTTCTATATTTTTATTTAGTGTGACTTTTTTCTTATACTTTCTTTGGAACAACTAAAAAGATATACTTCATATCATCTCCGTCATTTTGATATTTGTAGATCACAGTAAGTGAAAAATAAGACTAATATATTTATCTCAATCCATGTATATCTGTAATCAGATAAACCATAAGATTGAGAATCTGGGAAATAATATTCTAGCCTTAGTTCATCTCACCTACAAAATATGTGAATACCAGGAGCACCTGGGTGGCCGGTCGGTTAAACATTGCTCAGATCATGATCTCTGGGTCCTGGAATTGAGCCCTATGCTGGGCTCCCTGCATAGCAGGGAATCTGCTTTTCCTTCTCCCTCCTCTCCCCTGCTCATGCTCTGTCTCTCTCAAGTAAATAAATATCTTTTAAAAAATGGATTGAAGACCCAGATTAAGATCTAAAACAATAAAAAGACTTTAAAAAATAAATAAAATAAAATGTGAATACTGAACCAAAGCTTTTTAAATGCAAATTATTTCCTTCCTTCTTTTATTCCTTTCTTCCTTCCAAGAATTCACATACCATAACCAAGTCTCAGTATAAAACAGGCATTCCAGATATAGTACAACCACTAATAGTTCATATATACTTACAGAGTATTGACTATGTACTCAGTACTCTTCTAAGAGCTTTACATCCATATAATATAATCTTCACAATAATCCTACAAGATAAGTATTATGATCATTTTATAGTCATGGAAACCAAGACACAGAAAGTTAATATGTTAAGAGTTATAAATGATAGAAGTAAGATTGAAACCCAGGCAAGCTTGCCCTGGAATCCATGTTCTTATCCACTATATCAAATTGCCTCTTTAAGAGGTACTTAGGGAATCCATACCACCTTTCACAAAGGACATTTCAGTATGACAGCACTCCTTTGTAAAGAGATATCCTACAAGGTAGATTCTAGCAGTCCCAGTTCACACTACCCACTTGTGGCACAAATATGTTTTACTAGAGTTTCTTTGTCATGTCATCCATGTAAATATGCATTACAGACACATACACACAGAGGCACATACATATATATGAATATATATCCATATAAAACTATATAGACTTATGCCCCCACACTGCTACATGTGTGCATATGTTTGCAGGCATGTGCACACACACACACAAACACGATGTTATTCTTTTTAAAACCTCTACCACATTATTGCATTTCATGATACTATACTAATATCTATGTTCTGCACTTTTAAGATCTGATGATAGCACAAGGAATAGCATAAATTGGGGGTGGATACAGGCCAACAAAATGACAAACTATCCTTCATACACTAGAGTCTGGCAAAAGCGAAGCATACTTGTCCCAAATAATTTTTAGGACTTCATGAGTTAAGGAACTTCAATTTATTTCCAACTCATTTACACAACTCATTGGAATGTTGTTCTGTAACAACTGATTGATTCACAAGTTCTCCCTGCCTCTCCCTTCCAATTCCTTATAAACAAAGGACAGAGGAGGTTCCTACTTCTCCACATATCCCAGACGGTGTCCAGCAACTGTTAGAAAAGAATGTGATTCCGTGGTACACTCTACTTAATTCTAGAGTTGTACTTATCACACCAGACATAAAGTTCTTT
The DNA here is from genome assembly GCF_002288905.1 of Enhydra lutris kenyoni. NCBI lineage: Eukaryota > Metazoa > Chordata > Mammalia > Carnivora > Mustelidae > Enhydra > Enhydra lutris. The sequence continues at coordinate 39,292,025 of NW_019154090.1, read as the reverse complement.
CTCCTTGTCTGTATCCCCACTAAGCTTAGAGAAAAATGCTATTTTCAGTTCATTTTTAGGTCTCCAGCCTCTAACACAGTGTCTGACACATAGCACACACTGAAAAACATTTGACGAATGGTACATGAAGAAACAGACACTCTTTTTTGTTTTCAGTAGTTATTTTCGCATAGAGTTACATTCACAATCCTTTGTAATAAATAGCATATTTTCAAAGAACGAAAAACTGATGATGAGTGTGCACACTATAATAACAAAACCAAACAGCTATCACAGGATAAAACCTGATCTGTTATAAATAATTGGCCCACAGAAGTAGTAAAACTGATTTACAAAATTTAAGAGAAAAGAACTATATATTTTTCACACCTTAAATGTACATATGAGGAATGCCTGGGTGGGTCAGTCAGTTAAGCATCTGCCCTCAGCTCAGGTCATGATCCCAGGGTCCAGAGATAGAATCCCACATCACGTTCTTTGCTCAGAGGGGAGCCTGGTTCTCCCTCTGTCCCTCCCCCTGCACGCATGTGTGTGTGTGTGTGTGTGTGTGTGTGTGTGTGCTTTCTCTCTCTCTTTCTCTCTCTTTGACAAATAAAATCTTTTAAAAAACATGTACATATAAATTTTTGCATCAAGTTCAAAATACTTCTCACTGTTTTTCAGACCATTCTAACGATTCATGCGAGTTGACACTGAAGAAATCTTTATTTTATTTAGCATATCATCATCAACCTAATTGTAACTTTAAAATATTTACAGTTTAGAGATGGAAGATAAACAATACAGTTATTAAATGAAGTGTTCTAAGGAGTGAAAGTAGCTGATTCCTGTTAATTTCTAATTAGCTGTCAATTTTTATCATAAAATCTCAAAATAACTGATTATTACTCACTTAAAAAGATAAGCTAGTTTATCAATCATTACTAAATTACAGAGCTCTCTCATATAAAAAGTTTTATAAGTTATGAAAATATTTTTATCCCTTTATATTTAAGCAATCATAATAGAAACTAAGTTATGTATTAAGAAGACCATTTACATTTATATTGAAATGCTTATTTCCTTATGAAGTGGTTATATAAAATAGTTATACTGTCCTTTCTTATTAAAAAAAAACTATAAAATTTTAAAATTGTCTACCTTTAGGCTTAAAATAAAAGTGAAAAATTAGGAAGGGGTTTAAAAAAGCACAAATATTCAAAGAAATCAGCATTTTAAAACTCTGAGAGCTACACAGAGTAGGGAATTAATTTTTCCTTGGGAATACATCCTATTATTATTCCCCTAGAGCTTGGTGTCAAGAGAAGCTGTCATTTAAATGATTACTAGGTGAAAGATAATGAAAGACCTGCACTCTGAAAACTATAAAAAAGTGATGAAAGAAATTAAAGACAACACAAACAAAAGGAAAGATATTCCAAGTTCATAGTTTGGAATAACAAACATTGTTAAATTGTCCATACCACCCAAAACAATCTACAGATTTAATGTGACCCCTATCAAAATCTGAACAGCATTTTTCACAAGATTGGAATAATCCTAAAATTTGTATGGAACTACAGAAGACCCCAAATTTCCAAAGCAATCTTGAAAAAGAAGAATGAAACTTGTTTCTTGAAAAAACAAGAATGAAACAAGAATAAAATCACAACCCAGACTTCAGGATATACTGCAAAGCTGTGGCAATCAAAACAGTATGGTACTGGCACAAAAACAGACACATAAATCAATGGAACAGACTAGAAAGCTCAGAAATAAACCCATAATTATATGATCAATTAATCTTCAACAAAGTAGTTAAGAATATCCGGCGGGGGGGGGGGGGGGCTCTAAAAGCAAACAGTATTGGGAAAACTGGGCAGCTACATGCAAAAAAAAAAAAAGAAAAGAAACTGGAACCATTTTTTAATACCACCCACACAAATAAACTTTAAAAATGGATTAAGGACCTAAATGTGAGACCTGAAATCATAAAAATCCTGGAAGAGAGCACAGGCAGTAATGTCTCTGACACTGGCTGTAGTAACATTTTTCTAGATGTATTTCCTAAGGTAAAGGAAACAAAAGCAAAAATAAACTATTGGGACCACATCAAAATAAATAAAAAGCTCCTGCACAGCAAAGGAAACAATCAATAAAACAAAGAAAACCCACTGAATAGGAGAATATATTTGCAAATGACATATCCAATAAAGGGTTAATATCCAAGATACATAAAGAAATTATATAATTCAACACCAAACAAACATAACAAATAAAAATAAGTAATACAATTAAAACTGGGAAGAAGACAAGAACATACATTTCTTCAAAGAAGACATCCAGATGGCCAACAGACACATGAAAAGATGCTCAACATCATTTATCAGGATGTAAATCAAAACCACAATGAGATATCATCTCACATCTATCAGAATGGCTAAAATAAAAAACACTAGAAACAACAAGTGTTGGTGAGAAAGTGGAGAAAAATGAACCTTCATGCACTGTTGGTGGGAATGCAAAATGATGCAACCACTATGGAAAACAGTATAGAGGTTGCTCAAAAAAATTAAAAATAGAATTATCATATATCCAGTAATTTCATTGCTGGGTATTTACCCAAAATATACAAAAACACTAGTTTGAAAAGGTACATGCACCCCTATATTTATTGCAGAATTATTTACAATAGCCAAATTATGGAAGCAACCCAAGTGTCCATTGATAGATGAATGGATAAAGAAAATGTAGTACATATATACACAATGGAATACTACTCAGGAATAAAAGAGAACGAAACTTTGCCATTTGCAACAACATAGATTGAGCTAGAAAGTATAACTCTGAGTAAAATAAGTGAGTCAGAGAAAGACAAATAAGATACAATTTTACTCATACATGGAACTTAAAAAACAAAACAAATGAATGAGGAAAAAAGAGAGACAAACCAAAAAATAGACTCTTAACTATAGAAAACAAACTGATAGTTACCAGATAGGAGTTGTATGGGGGAACATATGAAATACATAAAAGGGATTAAGAGTAAACTAATCATGATGAGCACTGAGTAATGTATAGAATTATTGAATCACTATATCATACACATAAAACTAATATAACACTGTATGTTAATTATACTAGAACTAATTTTTTTTTAATTTAAAAAACATTTTTGACTAGGTAAAAAAGTAACTCTTGATGTACCAATCATCTTTGTCATGGAAGGTTCACATTAACAGTCTTTCTTATATGTAAATGTACTCCATTACTGTGAGGTAAAGATAACTAGAACCATGGTAGATTTGTTGTTGTTTTATTGTTTCCTCCAAGCATAGTCTCCTTGGAATGCAAGAGGGACTGGGACTAGAAACCAGAGAATGAAACCAAATCTTTGTTTCTACTACTGGCAGTAGTGAACTAGATTATGTAGGACCAAACACCATACTGAACACAACAAATCTCTAGAAAAATATTAAAATAATGATTTGAAGGTATCAGAAATATCAAGGCAGAAATGAATTTGGAGGGACCAAAGTATGAAAAAAGAGTAGTTCCCAGAGAGCTAAGGCTAGTATTTACAATATTTAGTAATAGCTGAGAAGTTAGGAAACTGAAGAGAGAACTTTCAAGAGATTTTGGATTTAAGAAGGTGCAAAATTGAAGTTTATGGCCCAATAAGTAGGAAGGCCCTGGGCAGAACAAACTTTCCATCAGGACACCTTAGAAATAGGGTGAATCTGAAATAAGGCAGCATGAAGAAACAATCTCAATTTTTGATGGAATTAAGATGATCTGAGAATGTTAGCATTCCCAGACTAACTGCTTCCATAAGCAAAAGTAAATCTTCTCTGGAGAAAGATAAAATCTTCCACAGCTTTAAAATATTTAAAAGTAATTTTAAAAGTGTCTAGCAAAAAATCAGAAATAACCAGTCACTAAAGAAGACAGACAAAATAAGGGGGAAAAGGGTAATATAAACACAAGGAATTCATATAATGGTGTTATTAGTCAGGGACTTCAAAATAAGTGTGATCAAGATATTCGAGGATTTTCTTTAAAACTTAGTAATGCCAGAAGATAAACCATAAAAAGAAAAACAAATTAAAATTCTAGAAAAAATATAAGTGAAAATAAAAAACTTATAGAATAATTAGCTGATTAGACACAACTGAAAATCAAATAAAACTAGAATATGGATAGATATATGCACAAAAAAAAAAAAAAGATAGATACAAGATTCAAGGGAAAGGACTATAAAAGACCTTTTGGGAAAAAGACCCTCCAAATGGACAACTGAATTGCCATAAAGGGCATCAGGTGAAAGAGAAAATGGGAGAAAAGCAATGTAAATAAATAATGGTGGTGAACTTTTCAAAACTGAAGACCAGTTACAAATTAAAAAAGCACTCTAACACTATAGCAAAATTTTTAAAAAGTACTCATGCCTTTCATAATAAAACACCTTAAAAGACAAAAAATTATGTTAAGTAGCTGAAAGAGATGTATTATCTTCAAAAGAATTACTGCTGACTTTTTGAAATGAGCAAGAAGACAACAGAAAGATACTTTCAAAGGGGCAAAAGAAAATCACTGTTAACCTAAAATTCTATATCCAGTAAAAATATCTTTTGAAATAACTATATTTGTAAACAAATAAGACCAAGTTTTCAGCAGCAAAACAAAACCAAAGGAAATATTAAACAGTATTACTCAAATAGAATGAAATTGTTTAGCAATATTTTTTCATTAAGATATGTACATTTTTAGACATAATGCTATTGCACACTTAGACTACAGTATACTATAAACATAACTTTTACATGCAATGGGAAACCAAAAAATTCATTTGATTTACTTTGTTGCAGAATTTGTCTTGAAGTGGTCTGAAACAGAACCCATAATATCTCCAAGGTATGCCTGTATTAAACTAAATCTGGTGATATATAAATCATGACCACATTAAGTTTATTCCAGGAATGCAAGGTTCATTTAATATTTAAAAATCAGCATAAGTCATTACTTTAAAATGCAGTATTAAACAATATATGACACAATAAAGTATTAAAAATATAATTTTCACAATGGCAGAAAAAAATTGATGAAATTCAAAACTCATTGGAGTGCTTGAGTGGCTCAGTTGGTTAAGCATCAGACTCTTAATTTCTGCTCAGGTCATGATCTCAAGGTTGTGGGATCAAGCCCTGTTCTAGGCTCTGCACTCAGTGGGGAGTCAGCTTGAAGATCTCTCCCTCTACCCCTCCTCACCCCACCCTAGCTCACTCTCTCTAAAATAAATAAATATTTTTTTAAAAAATTCAAAACTCAGGGTGCCTGGGTGCCTCAGTCAGTTAAGCATCTGCCTTCAGCTCAGGGCACGATCTCAGGGTCCTGGGATAGAGACCCACTGTGGGCACCCTGCTCAGTAGGGAGACTGCTTCTTAGCCCTGCCCCTTCCCCTACTTGTGCACATGCATATGCTCTCTAATAAATCTTTGAAAAAAATATTTTTAAAAATTGCAAACTCATCCATGATTTAAAAATCTGCTCACAACAGATTAGAAGGGAAATTTTTTTAGCCAATAAAATAGATCTATTAACAAGAAGACATCATAATTAACATAATGTTGAAAACTTCCTTTGAAATCAGGAATAAAAAAAGAATAAAGGCTTTATTCAATATTCTACTGTAGATCTTAGTTGCAGCAATAAGGTAAAGAAAAAACATATAGGTGTTGGAAAGAAAGAAAACTGTCATACATGTAAAGGAGATCTGAAACATAAAGTATGGGAAATAACAAATGAATTGAGCAGGGTTACCAAATACAAGATAAATGCATAAAAATCAGTTGCAGTCCATTTATACTACCAGTGAATGAAAAGAGAAATGTTAAATACCATCTGGAATAGCAGTGAATAACTAATAACCATTAAATAAATAATAAAAGATATGGAAGATAGAAAATTATAAGATATTAATGGGGAAAAAGTAAAAAAAAATAAAAAAAGAATGATTACTATGTGAATGAATCAGAAGATTCAATACTATAAAGATGCCGACTCTCAAAGTTGTTTCAATATAATCCCACCTTTGGTAGAAATAGCAGTTTCTAAAATTCACTGGGTAGCACTAAAGGTCAAGGTAGCTAAGAAAATCTCAGAAATAACAAAGTTGAAGTATTTACTCTGCAAAACATCTTAATTTATTATAAAAGCAAAATGAATTAGGATAGTAGATTTGGAGAACAAAGACAAATATAGACCCCATGGAAGAAAATAAAGAGTTCAGAAACAAATCTATGCATATATGAACATCTGTGAGAATGGGATGGCCTTCTAAATAATGTAAGTCAATGTAGGAAAGAAAAGGACTTTACTTTTGAATCACCACACCTTACATTAAAAACATCTATTCCATGTAGGGTGCAGAAACAGAAAAGCAATGTAATAAAGTGTCTCAAGGACAACATAAAAATTTTTATTTACATTAAGTAGGGAAAGAGTTCTTTAACAGGACACTAAAAGCACTGGCAATATTTTAAACAACTGATATAGAGGACTGCATGAAAAAAATAAAAGTTCCTATTTAAAAAGACACTGATAAAGGAGAAAAGGTAAGCCACATTATGAGAAAGAGATTTCCAACACTTACAATGAATGAGGAAGCCTTGGATTCCTGCGATTTTATTTTGCAATATCCTGCAGGTGGTGTCAAAGAGCAGTGTGTTGTAATTATTAGTGTGGCTTGCCAAAAATTTCAACTCTTTGTACCCTCTGTCCTCCTTGGTTGGATGGAAACATGTAATGAATTCTGGCAAAGGAGCTGTGAGCAAAGGCAGCATGTTTGAGACCTATTGTCCCTTGCCCTGACATGGCATTCCACAACATTTAAAATGGACGTTCTGTCAGCAGTGACCTCCACAAGACAGCTCCAATGGACATGTAGGCAGATAAACTAGTATGAGGGTATACTGTGTAATAGATTATGATATAAAATGTATTTCTTAGTGTAGATAACAGGAAAAGAAAATCCGAAGGAATATTCTGAAAGGATAATTTCAATAAACTATTTCTATGGAGAAATGAGTGGGGGGTTACTGCAAGGTATTATCAACCAAGGACAAACTGAAATTAACGTAACTTCCTGGGAATGAATAACAAAAACAAAGAGAATGAAGAGGGTGAACTCTACTCCCTCCAAATTCATCTATGTAAATCTCCATCAGAATCATTTGGGGAGTTTGTATTACAATGCATCCATTCATTCAATAAATGTTCAAGAGCCTATGAAGTGCCAGATGACAGGAGACAGAGCAGTGAATAAAACAGATCAAGTCCATAACCACACTAGCCTATAACTAGTCGGGGGAGATCTCAGAAGATGCTTCTAAAGTCACATTCTCTATTGTCCAAAGCACTTCTTAGGGTCACTTCGTTGTCAGATAAATGTATCCTTTATGTACTCTTCTAGTAAGGAGATTTACATGTCCTTCTTTGCTAATTTTTCAACAAGAAGATGAAGGATAAGACTAGTATGTTCTTATCACAATTATTTCAACAAGTTCAGTATCAGGATAATAATAAAGAGGCTGAGACTACTACTAGAGCACACCAACAAAATGGAGGCTTACTAGTAATTACCACCGCATTATGTCTTTGTATACCATCTACACCTTTTAATTCTTTCTAGTTTTAGAACCTTACACTAGTTATAGTTAATGTAACTTCTTAGCAACACTGGTAAAGAACTATTTAATGGAAATAGTTGATATTCTATGGTGGAAATTAGCAGATCTTTTTTTAAATAAAAGGAATCCTTTCTCTCATTACAAGTAGATAATAAATAACTAGAAAGAATAAAATTAAACTGTTAATTTTATACCATAGAAGTAGAAGATTTTATAAAATATATAGAAAAATAGGCTGTATTTGTGTCTTAATTTTATATTACCACACACTATGACATAATGGTCATCCTTTTCTCTAAGATATTACAATGGTAATTATTATAGGCATATTCAAGTGTATCTTCTTAGTAGTTCTTAAGGCCAATGTCAAATATTCAAAATCTGATTTTAAAAAATGTCCAAAATCTGACTGAAAAATTAGTTTCCAATTTTTTTGAGAGAATTTAAACACTGAAAAATATCAGAAAGCAAAATAATATTAGCAAATTCCTAATTAGCTAATTCATAATTCAGCCCTGAATATTTAGACACTGTTTTAAATAAACATATCTCAGAAAGATTTTAGTGTTAAATATTCTTTATGAATGAAAACAAATATTCTCCAATTTAGCATATTTATATACCTTTCTTAATGTTCTATGTGCTATCAGAGATTATAAATTTGTGTACTAATGATATCTTTAAATTATCAGACATTTGGAAATAAATTTGCTTTTCACATTTGAGAATCCCTGATTTTTCTGAAGAATCTTTTACTTTTTTTATATTTGTATTACTTCTCATTTAATTGTACCCATTTATTAAAACTGAAAAAGCAAGGGGCATATGAAGCAAGCGAATGTGGGCAATCTATATGTCACAGAAAATAATGTATAATTCCTACTGTCTCCTTTACTCAGTTTTATATATATATATATATATATATATATATATGCCTTGTGTCATCATTTGAACAATAGAGTTCAAAGATGAATTCATTCTCTAACCCAAAAAAACACAAAGAATTTCAAATTTCAAAGTTGAAAAGTTTAGATTCCAACTCTTTAGTAATGAAATCTCCTAATTTTGATCAAAACCACACTCACTTGATCTAAATTGCAAGTGAGGAAAGAGAATACGAACAGGTTTTTGAGCAATAAAAATTCAAACATGTATAAAACATTCTTTTTGAAGGTAGCTTTTATGAAAACATTCACAACCTAAAAATCCAAATGAAATTTTTAGAAAATATCCCAAATAGGAGAAGTTTTTGGGAAAATCTATTGTACCATCTTTCACATATTTTGGATAAGATAAAAATAGGGGTGCCTGGATGGCTCAGTCAGTTAAGCATGTGACGTTAGTTCAGTTCATGACCTCAGGGTCCTGGGACAGAGCCCCGTTTCAGTCTGTGTATCCCTCTCTTTGTCCCTCACCCTTGCTCATGCTCTCTCTCTCTCTCAAATAAATAAAACCTTTAAATATATATATATATATATATATATATATATATATATATATATATACTCTGACCATGTAGATACAACTCACGCTCTGCCTCAGTTCTTTGTTAAGGACATACTTTAATTAAGCATTAAAGGTATAAAAAGCCAAGAAGTAACAACAACAACAAAAAGTTATATAAAAACATTTCCTTTGAAAATCACAGAATTATATTTATTCACAAAAGGCCAAAATACCATGTATCTTAAGTTAAAGGTGTTTATGAAAGCAAGAGAACAACTGGAAGCTTAAAATGCTTTTCACAAAATCACTACCCATAAAATGTACCATTTATAGATGCCTTTTGTATCAAATGACCAAATTTAAAGCCCAAGAGGTACAATGACAAGCAAAATAACAGGAAATCATATTGCAAAACTGAATTTTATAGAGTCAAGAAAACTACTTGGGCACACTTAATGTTTTGGAGTTTTGACTCTAAATTAATGTTTCAAATAAAACGATAGCTCTAAAAGTTAGAGTCTAAATAAATGAAAAAGATAGATCTGAGTGAATAAATAGATACAAGAAAAAAATCTATCTTAAATGCTGGGTGAGAGCAAATTTGTGTTATCAAGATAGGCAGCAATAAATATGAACATGAGGTAATATTCAAAGCTAAAATCACTCATTCATTCATTCATTCAGCAAATATTTACTTAGCACCTACTATTGCTGGAATCTGTTCTAGGAGTTCCAGATACAGCAGTGAATAAAACGCACAAATTCCTGTTGTGTATATGGAACATATACTAGTATGGCGAAAGAGAAAAATAAAAAAAGTAACATATATATGTGAATATTTGAGTAGGGGTACACCGAGTAAGTAGAGGGAAAAAAAATCAATGGATTTTAACAGTTAGAGCTCCTTCTGTGGAGCTGTTAATATGAAGAACAGAAAAGCAGAACATCTATAGTAACCTCTCCAGATGAAAATGAGGGCAACAGAAGCCCACTCCACAATTTCCCTGATCCCAGATATGCAGGATAATTATGGAAGGGTGGATGCACGCGGGGTGGAGGGGGAGAGAACAAGACAGGAAAGTCTCCAAATAGGTTCACATCACCCACTCACAATATGATTGGAAAGACCTGATTTGGATCAACTTAGTATAGATTTAGTGTAATTTTCTACCACTTCTGGTAATTATGCAATTCTGTATTTAGCTCTCTAGATTTCTTCCTCCATTTTTTATCTCTCATCTTAGAAGAATGGTTCCCTTCTGATACATTTAACATAATTTTCTCAAGGCAATGTGTCCATAGTGAGGCATATGCAATGATTTTAATTGGTAGACAATTTTTTAAATTTAAAGTTTTATTTACAGATCTTGTGCTTAGAACAAGATTTAGGATTTTTTTTTTAAGTGAGTAGATTTAAAGTAAAGCTCAAGTAAAAAAAAAAAGGGGGGGAAATAAATGGTAGTGCACATTTGCACAGATGAGACCCTCAGAGAGTAAGTTAATGACAGAAGCTTGAGAAACATGGTGTTAAGTAAATCCAGCTTTCTTAAACTTCATTGACTTTTAATCATTCTAGACTCTTTCTGTATTTGCCTAAATTTAGTAAACTTTACATTTTAATGGCCTTTTTCTTTTCTACTATCCATTACATCAATGTACAGAAAAAGGGAGTTGGGGGAAATTGGAAGGGGAGGTGAACCATGAGAGACTATGGACTCTGTAAAACAATCGGAGGGGTTTGAAGCGGCGGGGGGTGGGAGGTTGGGGGAACCAGGTGGTGGGTATTAGAGAGGGCACGGATTGCATGGAGCACTGTGTGTGGTGCAAAAACAAGGAATACTGTTATGCTGAAAATAAAAAAAAAAATGCCAACTTTAAAAAAAAATGTAGTAAAGAGATTTGAAAATATTTTTCTTCAGTCTATTTTCCACTAGCTTAAAAAAATTTCTTTTTCACTGGCTTCAGACGTTGTCATTTTTAGCCCTTGGATTAGCAAATGTTAGTGTAACATTATTTTCATTCTTTTTATTTAATCTTTAATATGTTTTAGCTATTTTAACCTTAGATATTGCTAGCATGTGTAGAAATAATGTTATTTACTTTATCCTATCTTTAATACAATCATTCCTTACTTGAGAAAAATATCCCACAGTCTTAAAAAGTATAGTGATTCAGTTACTATACTTTGATCACACCCAGATACACCCTTTGAAACATAAGGTTACATAAAACAAAAACTGTAATGTAAGATTAAAATTAAATCTTTTACAGGTAAAAATGCAAACACTTCATTATATAACTGAGAATACAGAACATTCTCTAGCTGCAACAGCTCAGTTTCAACTCTTTCTTGAGCTACCCTTAGCAAATGTTTTGTAAGAGAAAAAGGAGATATGCAATTAACAGAGGAAAAGCATGCTACACAGTGCAATGAGACAGATGGTTTAGTCCCTGAATCCATTTTTCAGTGCATGGCAGTTATGAAGTTTTGATGTGATCTGATAGTACATAGGTCTTCAAACACATTTGAATTCATCTGTCACTTAATTTCATGAATCCAGGAGTGTCAACAATAAAATTATGTGTAGTTTTCAAAATCTATATAAAATGTTAGCCATTATAAAAATGTTGTTTTCCAATTAGGTAATAAATACTCATTTCTATCATATTATTTACTGACAATTAATTAGAAGTCTGTGAGAAACCAAAAACTCTTAAAATGGTAATGTTATCACTGGCTTTAAATCAGATCACTTTAGGGGCACCTAGGTGGCTCAGTGAGTTAAAGCCTCTGCCTTTGGCTCAGGTCATGATCCCAGGGTCCTGGGATCAAGCCCCGCATCAAGCCCTGCATTGGGCTCTCTACTCAGCAGCGAGCCTGCTTCCCTTCCTCTCTCTCTGTCATAGATTCTAATAACTAGCAAAAAGGTTGGCATTATTATTGCTCCCATTATTGTTCTTATTTTATTGTTACAATAAGCTGGGAATCTGGAGAACTGAAATATACATACTAAGGAAAATTTGATATATTTGAAAATGTAATAAGAGAGCAAATTCTATGGATGTCAGAAAATTTTAAAAATTGGACAATTCCCCACCCATCTACAATTCCCCAAAGGCAATCAAGAATTTTCCATATGCACTGCAATTTTCAAAAGGATACGATGGCCTAAGCAGATCAGTTATGACCTAGACATACTACTTAAGAATTTGGCTCAAAGAGTATCCTCCAATCTACTCTTTCTAAAAATAGTCTAAATACCACCTCCTCTAGCCTTCCTTCACTGCAGGGTGGATCCTTTGCCCCAGTCAATCCTTTGGCACACCTGCTTGCACTGGCCCTCTGGCCAAAATAGAACATTTGTGTTTTTGTTTGCCCAGCACTCATCCCACTTCCAATAACAATACCTTGACTTTCTTTGGAAATTTATGAAACTGCCATTAAATACTTTTTTTTTTTAAGATTTTATTTATTTATTTGACAGAGATCACAAGTGGGCAGAGAGGCAGGCAGAGAGAGAGAGAGGAGGAAGCAGGCTCCCTTTTGAGCAGAGAGCCCGATACGGGGCTTGATCCCAGGATCCTGAGATCATGACTTGAGCCGAAGGCAGAGGCTTTAACCCATTGAGCCACCCAGGCGCCCCTAGATACTGTTTTGGTAGGATCCTCAAACATGGTACACCCATTTTTGCTAAGGGATAGAAAGGTAATAAAAATCGTGACCAATAAGATGTACTCTTCTTAAAATATAATTCCTGAACAGAGAGACAAGAGACCACATGAAATTCAGGCTGAGGCATTCTGATGGCATAATTCTGTTTCGGCTGTTCATTAGAATCTGATACTTTGATACGCACAGAAGCCTGATCTGTGCTCTTTCCTAAGCTGGTTCCTCAAATCTTTTTTCAAGTATGGCATCTGTGAGCACCCACTTAACCTATGTGTCTATAAGCAGAGCTGGCTTCTGTTGCTTGAAGTCAAAGACCTCTACCTTTTCAGCCTAAAAAAAATTGTGACTGAAACCATCTACTCCTGTATGCTTCTTTCACCTCATGCACAAATACAGAACCTTTGCTATCCTTCACTGCCTGCCCTCATCCCCATCACTGCCTTGCCCTATGTTTAGAGAGGCCACACCTCCTGCTTGAAAAGATTTTGCATAAATTTCCATTTCCAACACTAGAATAACAGCTATGTTTTAATCCTGCTCTGTGCCCCTTATTTGAACTCATCCTACCATATTAGAATTTTTTGCTTATTTATTTTCTGAGTGAAAACACTGTATCTTTCATTACCATATATCTAGCACAGAGCCCAACATATAATAGGTGCCTAAATTCTTTTTGAACAAGGAATGAGGAACAAAAATTCTGAGATATAACATGCAGTACATTCTGTTGGTGCCCTACAAAACCCCCTTCACTGGTCAGTGCACTCACTACCCACCTAGTATAAATGTTAACAGCTTCCCCCTTCTTTGGAGAAATGCACTGCAACCAATGACTGACCACGGGAGCATGAGATGCCAGCCCCTTGCCTCATTGTGGAACCAACTTTGTGGTACAATTCACAGATATCCACAGTATCATGCTGAAGCTGAACTATAATTGATTAAAAACTTTAGCTTGCTTAGCTGCTTCTTTGCCTTGTCCTGCTTCCCTCTTCTCCTTCTTCTGAGAGCTCTCCCTTAATAAACAATGTGCACCAAATCCCCTTCTTAGGTTCTGTTTATAGGAAACCCAAATTCTGGAGATGATGCTGAGACAAAATTTTTAACACATTTCCTTCCACAATTCAGGCTGTTGGAATGAATTCAGGGGACTGAATCAGAGCAAATCTCTTCTAGATGGTGCAGTAGTACAAAATGTAAAGTTGGTTTGCTTCCTACTAAAAGATCTTTGAGACCATATAAAAGACCCTAAGCAGAACAAAGAAGCCACAAAGAATAATCTTTCAGTCATTTTTGACAAGATCTTGCCTCTAGAAAAACTTTGTCCATTGGACATTAACTCAGAGTAATAGGAAAAAAGAATGGCCAATTGGTTAGTAAGCGCTATTTAAATTGACACAGAGGGGTGCCTGAGTGGCTCAGTCATTAGGCATCTGCTTTGGGCTTGGGTCATGATCCCAGGGTCTGGGGATTGAGCCCTGCATCAGGCTCCCTGCTCTGCGGGAACCCTGTTTCTTCTCTCTCTCCCACTTGCCCTGCTTATGTTCCCTCTCTCTCACTGTGTCTCTCTGTCAAATAAGTAAATAAAATCTTTAAAAAATAAATAAATAGATAGATAGACACAGAATATAAAGGCTATTGTTTCCAAAGTAACTAACATTAAAGAATATGTATTTTAAAAATCTTGTATCCCAAGAAAGTTCTGAATTATTTTTATTTAATATATTACGAAGAGGAATTTTTATATAACGCTGTTAGAAGCCAATACTTTCTAACTATATTCTGCAAAAGTATATTTAAAACTGCACCTTCAAACAAACTCAACTAGGCTGAATAAAATAGATTAAGCAAAGGACTTCAAATATTACAATTAACTTTGAGTCATTCCCCGTATTTAATATGTTTGGTAGTCTTAGCATATTCTGTGGATAAACACTACAAAAGCCCACAAAACCATAACAATCTCCAAGATGGTGACAGTAGCATTGAGCAACATACACATTGTTACCCATCTCCATCCTGAGAAGGCATCTTTCCACCCTCCATTTATCAGTGGAAAGAGTTCTGAAGCCTGGGTCTAAATGTTGAATCTGTCTGCATTTAATATTGAACCACATTTATATTACTCCAACCCTCTATATTTGTTTCTCCATTGTTCATAATTTATTATATATGCACTCCTTCTTTCTAAAAAACAGAATAAGTAAGTTTACCAATAGTGGAAATTTGGCAAAATAAGCTAGACATTTTGGACACTTATTAGTTATGTTACAATACAAATAAAGTTACCCTCAAATTTAGCAGTTTAAAATAACAAACATATACTATCTCAGAGTTTCTGAGGGTCAGGAACCTAAAAGCAGCTTACTTGGGTGGTTCATGCTCAGGATGTTGCCGTGGGCATTGCAAAATTTGAAAGATGGTGTTGAATATACTTATTTACATTGCTGTTGACAGGTCTGAGTTCTTTGTTGGCAGTTAGCTGGAGGCTTCCATTTCTCACAATGTGGTCTTCTTTATAGGCTGCCTGAATGTCCTCACGACTAGTGACAGGCAGCTTCCCCAGATGTGAATGATACAAGAGAGAGAAAACGACTGAGCAAGAGGTATCCAAAAGTAAAAAGGAGTTCTTTTATAACCTTATCTTGCAAGTGACATGCCAACACTTCTGGCATGTGCTATTGGTCACAGAAATAAACCCTGGTTTGATGTAGGAGAGAACTATGCTAGGATGTGACTAGTAGGAGATGGGAATCATAGGAAGCCACATTAAAGGCTGCCTGCCATAGACACATTTCTGAAAGACAGAAAGTACATAAAGTTGCATGGATCATGGCTACTGCAAAGGTGGGCACCATTATTCGTTTTATAGCTCCAGATGGGCTTTAGTGAAGAATCAGCTGATAGCAAGTACAAAAGTGAGATGAGGGGGTAAAATGGAAGTGATGAATTAAAGGACCACCACAGGAAGGAAGCATGCATCAGAACCCCACTCCACACTTCAGCAGTATTTATTCCTGGCTGAAGCTCTAAAACAAGAATAGTACACTCAGATTTGGTGAAGCAGAGGAGTTACAGACAAGCAACAAAAATGAGTGAAAATGAGTAAAGAAGACAAACCTGGGACTTGAGGTAACAGATTTACTTTAACACAATAGTCTTCGTGCCCACAATAAAATAGGATCTCTTTCATTTTCTTAAAACAAAGAACCTGTCAGAACACCAGGGTGGCTCAGTCAGTTAAGCTCCTGCCTTCAGCTCAGATCATGATACCAGGGTCTTGGGATCAAGTTGGAGTCCAGGCTCCCTGCTCACAGGAAGCTTTCTTTGCCCTCTTCCTCTGCCCCTCCCCTGCTTGTGTGTTCTCTCTCAAATAAATACATAAAATCTTAAAAACACACACACACACACACACAGAACTTGTCTATTATTTTTCCTCCTTTGATAGGAAAATTGTTAGTCAGCAATTTTACCAATAAACATTTCTTGAGAACTTATTAAGTGCCAAGCACTGTTCTAGGGATAGGGCATAAAATGAGATAGCTAAAAACCCTGTCTTCTAGGAGCTTAAATTCTAGTGTGGCAGAAACAGATATAAGCATAAAAAGAAACAAGTGCTTGGAATAAAATTATATAAGGTATAATGACAGAGAAGGCGTCTGAGCAACTTAGCAAAATATTCATAGAAAACTCTTTGAAGAGACACCAACTGAGCTAAGAGCTGAATGATGAGAAGGAAACATGCACACAAAGACTTAGGGGAACCAAGTTCTAAGTGGAGGGAACTGCAAACACAGACTCTAAAATAAGAACAAATCTGCATGATTAAGGGAATAAATGAGTACAATCTAGGTACAGGAGACAGAGAAACATTCCTCATATAACGCTGGCTTAATAACGAATAGCAATAAGCATTCAACCCCAGTGTTGGGAAAACAAAAAGGAGCAGTGGGGACTATGTGAGACTGAAGAGCAAATGGCTTATCTCGTTGGGGTAGCTATGCTACAGTGCCAGATGATTGTTGTCACCTTACAGACACTTCAGAGGAGTCACAAATCCACTTTGTGGGAAATACCTCATTTTTCAGAGGTTGGCTCAAATTGTAAAACAAAAACATCTATTCTGGCTGCCAGTATGCCACCTTCATTCTAAAGAAACATAGTAACTTACTTAGAGGATGCAAGGCTATCGGTGTATGATTAGCACCTTAGAAATTGGCCCTCTTCATTTTAGACAGAGATGGGCAAGAAGTAAAGCAGCCTATCTGCCCTATCCTTTCCTATAAATCTTGAAAAAGAAAAAAATAATAATAAAGGGGTAGAGGGAAGAGCTAGAATAAAAAGTATGAAACCTCCTAGAACACAAAGCAAAAGGCAAAGTTGGGCGTGGGGGTGGTGGGAGACAAAAATGAGACATAGGTAATCAACATCAGAGAGTCAGAACTTAAAAAGAATAAATTAATCAAATAAATAGTACTTTAAAATTTCTAGAGCTTAAAAAAGAAAAAAAAGGTTGTTTCAATGTTAAAAGGTCCCCTGAGAGTCAAACAGGATGAATGCAAAACGATCCACTCATAAACATATAACTGACATATCAGAACACCAAAGGAAAAGGGATCTTAAAATTTTGACTAAAAAGCAAAATAAACATAAATCAGATAACCTGTAAAATAATTAACCTGACCGAAGCCTTCTTATCAGCAACAGGTGTTTCAGAAACCAATGAGAAAAATGATGGAAAAATTCTAAGAGTCAATGATTTTGAATCTAGAATTCTATTCCCAGACAAAACCAATCATGGATGTACAATAAAAATATTTTCAAAAATTTTCAGATATGAAAGGACTCAGTTTACTTCTAAGAAATTACATTTATATAGTAACATAGTATAAATGCTACAAAGCATAATTTAATTATAAATGTGGAAAATTATGTAAGACTTATAAGCTATGACAAAGGAAAAGTAATGATACAGAAGCTGGGAGTTCAAAGGAAAAGAGAGGTGGAAGTGCTAATTTTCTCATATTACATTGTGGAGAACTGAGGAATAATTTTCTCAATATGATGGATCAGGAAAGTTCCTTAATTAACTAAGTTACTGTGAAAGAGAAAATATATATTCTCCAGCAATAAAGTAGCTGGTTTATAAAAATTGTTCAGTTATATGATGCAGGAGTTTTCTAGCCCCAAATCTTTAAGTGTCATCACAAATGTATAATACTAGAAAAGAGGTAATTTTTTGAATAATTTATTCTTGTTTTCTCACTATAAACATACTTGTGAAATAATAACAAATATATATACTGGCCCCTGTCCCTGGTTCCTGACACAGGATTACGAAAGCCATGGAAAATCGGGGTGCTGGCAGAATCTTTTGTTATAACACTTAGTCTTTAACCCCAGTTCCCACATAGAACACACACAGAATGACACAGAAGGGTTCCTAAAACCCTTCTAACTTCCTAGATGATAAGAGCACTAAGACTAACTAAAGACTAACATGTGGTCTTTGTCTTTGTCCCTGGTTCCTGACACAGAGCTTGTAAATGTAGGGGGCTGTCTCCTGGAATAAAGCCTTTAACCTGTGAGGTCTGTGTTAACTCTATTTTATGTTAGAACTGAATTATAGGACACCCAGCTGGAGTCACAGAGAATTGCTTAGTGTGAGGAAAAACCCACACATCTAGTATCAGAAGTGTTGTTGACATTGGTAACACATGAGAGTAAAGGAGAACCTCACAGAAGTGAATTTTTCCTACATACTTATAGTAGAATTAAATAGAATAAAAACCAGCCCTGGGCTTCTAGTTCTGTGCTTCTCAGGTCTGACTGGGCATCCAGCGCTGTGCATGGCACTACACAGACTAGAAAAACAGGAATCATGTCTTGCAAAATAAAACAAACACTCCTACAATCTAGTTTGTAGACTTTCTTCAGCATTTCTATTCTTCCCAAAAAGGGGGAGAATGGTCATAAGACATCACTACAAGTGTCCTAATCCTGAATATTTAGATTATTTGGACATTGAATAAACAGTCATTGAGTGACTAGCCTTTCCCATGCACTACTGTGTACAAAACTATCACCATAAAAAGGGACATACTAGAATTTGCAACTTGATCAAGGGGGAAAGCTCATGTATTGAAGAAGGGAAAAGTATCAAAGTTAGGTCAATAACCTAGACACCAAAGTTACCTATTTTAGGAATGAATGCACAAATCCAGGAAACCTCACAATTGGAGAAAATGGGGAACAGCCAAGGGACCAGTAGAACATTTTGAAATCTTTTAATAAACCAAGAAGGCATTTTGGAATTTGACCAGTAAAGATTTTTGGTAAAAGCAAGACTTCATTCCTAACCCCACCTGGAAATGAGGCCCCCAACTTTTGATGATTATATTACAGTGTAAAATAACACATATAAACGAAGTACTGTGTAATTTCAAGCGGGGCTGCGCCTTGGGGGAAGGCTGGGGTTGGAAAGAGGTCTATATGACAGAATAAAGAGAATCTCATTATATTTAAAAGAGTTAACCTGGACCTATGTGCTATAACGTTTCTGATTCTGATAAACCTGTTGTTTGCTCAGAACCAGAATAAATGAAGGAAATGGATATATAATCACATTTTGTTCTACCTGCCTCCTTACTATCTATCAATCTGGAAGGTTGAAACAGACTACAAAAGGAAGCGGAGCTAGAATTAGGAATTGAAATGGTGTGCTCTGTAGAGAAACCTAACAGATCAGAGAGGATAAACAGACTAATTTAAATTGGGAATTAGGAAAGGCTCCATGAAATGGAGATATTTAAACTAGACTCAGATGACTGGGTTTTTCTCAGGCATTAAACAGAGAAAGGAGTTTTTCCTAGGGAGAGAGTACGATCATGGACTGTTTAGGGAAGATTCATCATGCCTTAACCTGTCCTAATATCCAAGTATTAAAGGTAAGTATAGAAATAAATAAAAGTCACGATGATGCTGATGATATCCTGATTCTCCTCAGAGCATAATGCATGACCGCTTGCATGCTGAAGCACCGTGAGACATATGGATGTAAGGTTCTTAGAGGAATTACTGGCAAGCCCTAAGCAAATGAAGATGTACTCTCAACCTCAGGTAGAGGCAAAAATTTTCTTGCAAAAAAACTTTTTGTAAAAGGTTAATTTCATCTAGCCTTATAGTAGATGGTGGTTAGGAAGAACTACAAGCTAGAAGTTATGCTAAAGGAGGAATTTGACATTCACAAAGTAGGTCAACAGGTCAACCCATTCATCTTTAAATGAATAGCTTAGCCTGAGAGAAAACACAGCAAAGCTTACAGCAGTACTATATCCACTTCATAAGATGTGTAGAACCTGATAGTACATACATCCTTTGGGATTAGAGTAGGAGGTATGGGGAGCTTGCCTGATTTAAGTCAGAGCAGTTTGAAAAGAATGAGTGGAATGGAATGGTGCCTGTGAACTTTCAGCCCTCGGGATGAAGAGTGTCTGTCGTGTTGAGGGTAGAGGTGATGGCAATGGGAAGAAGAAAAGGATCCCATGCTCTCATTTTAGTGTTGGTGTAAGTTGTACCTGTAAGGACTACAGAGTTTGTAATATCACTTCATTATTCAAAATGAAGTCAGTAGATTCTTTATCTTTACTCTTTGAAAGGTTTAAGTTGTCTATTTCATAATACCTGAGGATTAAAGATAATAAAAGCAGAAGGTTGGGAGTTCTTCAGACCTAGGTTCTGATCTTATATTCAGTGCTTGCTAACTGTAACTTTGTACAAGTAACTGAAGCTCTCTGGGCTTCACTTCCCTCCATTGAGAAATAAGGATGAATATTGGGACGCCTGGGTGGCTCAGTTGGTTAAGCAGCTGCCTTCGGCTCAGGTCATGATCCCAACATCCTGGGATCGAGTCCCACATTGGGCTCCTTGCTCCTCAGGGAGCCTGCTTCTCCCTCTGCCTGCCATTCTGTCTGCCTGTGCTTGCTCTCTCTCCCTCTCTCTCTCTGATAAATAAATAAATAAATAAAATCTTTAAAAAAAAAAAAGAAAAGAAAAGAAATAAGGATGAATATAGTTTAATTTCTAGGATGCATGTGAAGAACAAATGATCTAGTGTAATGCATAGAAACTACCTAGCAATAGCATTTGAAATTGTTAGTCTCTGTAGCCCCTGGTTTCAGTCTATTTTCCTTCAGACAGATATACATCCATGAAGGATGAATGTTGGAGCTTAAATTTTTCTATGGCTACACAGGAGAAATCAGGATCAATTAAAAAAAAATCTATTGAACAACTGTGTGCTTGGTACTTTATTTGAAACTATAAAAATATTACATTACTACTTTTGCCTGATAACCAGGTTTATCTTTTTTCTAAAAGGTCAGAAATAGTTCATATTTACTGAGGATACACGAAAAGACAAGTAATATTACAGCATGCACAAAGTTCCATGTAGTCATGCTTTAAGAGTAATGAGGAACAGTTTATCTCCTAAAAATGTGCTGGCCCTATAGTCTCCAGACATTAGCTGCCATCACTTACACCTGTTTGGGAGAAAAAGACCCCTATGCCAATGTCATATGCCCACACTAAGAAGTTGCTTTAAAAGGAGATTAGAGAAAGAACAAACCTTTTCTTAGGTTAAGTCTTTTGCTCTGTACAGATTCACCCATCGGCCTACTATAGACATTTGTGCCAGGTTCCAAATCCACTTAAAACTTTCAACCTGCACACTGCAATGTCATACCACCCTCCTGGATGGGCCATCTACATACTGATACCCAAACAAACATTACTGTTGACACTTTTGCTGCTGCTAATTACTGGATGTGGTTTTCTGAATATCATCTCCAGCATATGCTCTTAGATTTAGAATTTTGCTGCTTATCTCTCGACATTTGACATAACATACCAAGATCTGACCTCATCCTCAACCTGGGAGGCAACAAAACACAGTGACTAAGGTGCCCTGGGCCAAACTATCTGTGTTCAAATCCTGACTACATCATTCTTCTACGTGACCTTGAGGAAGTGCCTTAAACTCCCTCTGCCTCAGTTTCTCCAGCTACAAAATGGAAATAATATATCTCAAAGAGGGGCGCCTGGGTGGCTCAGTGGGTTAAGCCTCTGCCTTCAGCTCAGGTCATGATCTCAGGGTCCTGGGATCGAGCCCCATGTCAGGGTCTCTGCTCAGCAGGGAGCCTGCTTCCCCCTCTCTCTCTGCCTGCCTCTCTGCCTACTTGTGATCTCTCTGTCAAATAAATAAATAAAATCTTTAAAAATATATATATAGGGGCGCCTGGGTGGCTCAGTGGGTTAATGCCTCTGCCTTTAGCTCAGGTCAGGTCCTGGGGTCCTGGGATCGAGCCCCGCATCGGGCTCTCTGCTCAGCGGGGAACCTGCTTCCTCCTCTCTCTCTGCCTGCCTCCCTGCCTACTTGTGATCTCTGTCTGTCAAATAAATAAAAATAAAATCTAAAAAAAAAAAAAAATATATATATATATATATATATATATATATATATCTCAAAGATTCTGAAAAATAAATAAATCAGTACCTATAAAGCACTTTAAAAGAACCTAGAGCATAGCAATACTCAGTAAATATCAATGACATTATCTTTATATGTCCTAGTAAGGACATCTACCTCACTACCTAATGTGGCCCCTCCCTAGGGATGTGTAGCCAGTGCAATGTCTAGGTAGGTGTAGTCTTTCATCCTGACTCTGTCTTAGCATATGCTGTTATGAAACCACTCACCACAGATGTATAAGACATGCAATCTGGAATATGCACAAAGCTTTCCTGAGCTTACAAATGCTTGCTAATTTTTCCAACATGTAGACTAAGGAAAAGGAATATATAATTTATTGTCAAGTGACAAATCATAGGACACATGTTGTCACTTTCTAGTATATGTTGTTTAAAATAGCTATGGTTTCCCACAAAGAAGTGAATTGGGAAAAGTCACCCATTAAAGGGTAAATTTCTTCACTGCACTTGAGTTAACAGTTTGTCTATCATATCTATGATCTTCCCAATGTTAGGAATACCCAGGGGGATTCTTAGCCAAAGTGAATAACTGAAGCTGTGTGTTCCTTACAGGCAATGCCATTATATGTATTATGAATCTTTATCTGAGTTCATCAAGAAGGAAGAATAATGGCACTAAGTCTAGGGGAAAAAAAAAAAAAGGCAAACTTCCCTAACACAGGTTAGGCACATGTTTTTAATCAAATTGCCCAGCTGACATAGTCTTTATAGTGAACTTGTAAAAGAAAAAGCAAAGTATTAGAAATAACTAAATAGGGGCACCTGGGTGGCTCAGTGGGTTAAGCCTCTGCCTTCAGCTCACCAGGGTCCTGGGATGGAGCCCCGCATCAGGCTCTCTGCTCAGTGGGGAGCCTGCATCCCCCCTCTCACTCTGCCTGCCTCTCTGCCTACTTGTGATCTTTCTCTGTCAAATAAATAAATAAAATCTTAAAAAAAAAAAAAAGAAAGAACTAAATAGCTAAAAAGAAACAAAGGAATTATTAACTTTCCACTTAGTTTCACTTTGTTTCAAACTAAATGTGTATGAAATTGCCTAAGATTAGTATTCCACCCTCTGCAAAAGAGCATAAAGGCTGACAAACTTTATCTCAATAGATGCAGTATATAGTTTATGGTCTAGATGCAAAATTCAGTTAACACAGTGACTCTGCAGACATTAATGCTAAAGGAGTCCTCAAGCATATCTCCAAAGATGGCCCACTGAAGAGCCAAAACACACAATCAATATGTATGACGGCCAAGGCACTTTATTTGGGGCCATGCATAGTTTCTTCAGTCTAAGAAGGGGTTTTCCACTTAAGAGGAATTTCTGAGAAAGAGATAGGAGAAGGTTACTTTTACTTAGTGGTATCTGTTTGATATGACAAATTAATAAAATAATGTAGAATAATGGACAAAAATCCCTCTTCTGAAGGAAATGCTCTGAATATTAAGAATTTGATCGTAATAAAAATTGCAGGAGCTCATGTCTCTTGAATTAAAAGCATTTTTTCACATTGCTTTTATATGCTTACAAACGGGAAAGGTGTATAATTTGGCTTTCTCTATTCAGGAATTATAGAAAGCTAAAACTAGTAGCACATCAAAGTAAACAAACCGCTTCATTTTCTATTTTTTCACAAAAATCACATAAGTTGACCATTTTTAAAAGAAAATAATTAGATGATTAATGTTATCTGCCACCCAATAGAGCATTTTTATCACTCAAATAAAAAAATTATGTCAACTTAAGAATTTATGTTATGAATATATCCACATATACAAAAAGAAGACCCAAAGTCTCCTTTTGAACAAGACTATCTTTAAAGACATGCATAATTCTGCTGGCATATGGATATTCTATATAGAAAAATCATTCTGATTCAACATAACTTAAATTCAAGGTCATATGTATTTCCAAATACTGTACATGAAAGAATGGCAAGAACAATCCCCAAAGTCTAAATTCTAAGTTCATGTATTTCATGCCTTTTTAGAATGGTTATGCATTGAAATGAAGTCTGATTTTTCAAAGTACTGAATATAGAAACAGAAAAATTATTATCAGACAGGAAGACTAATCCAAAACTTTAAAATAAGACAAGTGATAAATGAAATTGCATGTCAATTTGAAGAAGCAAAATCAAAACTAAAAATAGCAGAGAACATCCAAATTTTCATTTCCTCAACACTCAGGATGGAATTTGAGTTAAATGACCTTTAATCTGACTTTTAACATGAACATTGTGCGTCTTCTGATTTTAACATAAATGACTGAGGTTATTAAGATGTAATTTTAAGCTATTGTAATGTTCAAATTAAAAGTAAGGTTGATGACATCTACTACAGGTCCCGGACATAAATTAACATATATTTTGAGAAAGAATCAATTTGGGTTGGCTCCATTAATGTTATGTAAAAGAATATTAAGCAACAGTATTAGCACAAACAGCAGTAAAATTAAGAAGTAAATGGAAAGACAGTTTTTTTCATCCACTTTTCCTCCTGCCCCTGGACCTCTCCCTGAAATGCCATACCTAAACTTCATCAACTCTAACCCATTATCCGATAGGTAGACAGCAAGCATCACTCGTTCAGGAAGTTTCCCTGACCTTCCTGATTAGGTAATTCCCTATCATTCCACATCAAAACATCATGTACTTTTACTTCAAGGCAATGGTCACAGTTACTATTTTACTGATATGTATGTAATTTGATAAATGTCTGCTTATCCTTCATACTGTGCATATTCCTACTTCTGCAATGTTTCTGTATTTACAATCTAGTGATTCCTTAGCACTGACCATAAAGTAAATTTTCTACCAAAAAAAAAAAAAAATCACACACTAATCTGAATAAAAATCACATGATTTTTTTTTTAGATAGATAAATCACACAAATATTTTAGTCTCTTGATAAATTGTACCTTTATTTCTGGGGCAAATATAGCCACAGAGCATGCTGATATTTTCCTTTATAAATTTCTCAGGAAAATAATGGTAGTTACAAGATAGATAGATAGTCATAAAGCCCTCAAATAAAGATATTAAGGAAATAGTTCTTCAATTTAATTCTTCAAATAGTAAAATAAACTGTTTAAAAGTAAACCAAACGTCTTACCAAAAAAAAAAAATAAATAAAAGTGTAAATACAAGGCTTGGTTCTAGCCCAGCTGAAAACTTTTAGGTCAAATTTGAGCCCAAATAGAAACTATGAAGAGTTAAGATCCTCACAGGACATACATAATAATTATTAAAGAACTAGAATGTAATACCTATCATGTCATAAGCCAGGAAAGGGTAATGATAGACCATTAATTATGCAAAGTGTGTGGGAGGGTATGCATGCTACATAACAAGAAGAGTGAAATGACTGATGCTTATTACATAACATTTATGAAACCAGAAAATATATTTATATTAATAAATCAGGTAATGATATCAATATTAATGTTTTTTAAAAGCCCCCCCTGTATCTGAATCTTAACTCATCTTAGCTCATTTCCAGGGTCCCAGAACTTCCAAACTACTCAATAGAGAGGTTTCCCACCCACCCCCAAAGAAAGTCTGTCATATAAGCTTCAGTGAAAATTCCTTAGCATAAAATTGCTTTCTCAAAACATCTCAGTTCTTCTGACCTATAATTTAGACTCTCTGAAGGACAACAAAGAGTTAAAAGCAGATTGAGAAGAGAAAAACATAAAAAAATTTAAGTTTTGGAAAGCAATGCCTACCAGAGGAGTGTTTTTCTCCTTTAGAGGAGCTCTGCTGTACAGGAAATTTAGAGGAAAAAATAGCAAGCTGCACATATAGGTAAGAGGAAATTGACAATACTTTATCCTGAGTACTAGAGGTGAAGAAGACATACTAGAACTGGACAGACTGCAGGTTTCCCCAAAGAAAATTAAAAATCAAATTGCATGTATATTATATACTTCAACTGAGTAATACCTACATCCTAAAATGGAAATTCAACTTTAATAAATAACATAGCAGATTTTTTAAATCTTTATAAATTAACTTATAGCTTCATGAATGAAAAAGGATGTGTCTAAAGGCAGGGATAGTTTGGAAATAAAATGTCTAAGAATAAACATCTGAATGCTTCAATTGAGTGAACTGGTGCACAGAACCATTATAACATAAGCACACATTTTTTCCTTATACACCTCCGTGGTGCCATGTAAACTTTAGGGATTACTTTATTTTACTTTCAATTGGGGCCACTTTTTAAAAAAAATAAGAAAATGATAACATGAGGAAAAATTTGTTAAATAATGAGGGAGGCATGTCCAAAACCTTATAATTGTTTCTTCAGGTTTTTAAAAAATTTTTATATTTATTTATTTTGCCATTAATAGAATTGGATGGTGGATTATATGGTATTCATTTTGGGTTTTTTTTCTTAGTTTTTGGTATTAATTTTATTTTTATATTTTCCTGTAAAATAAACATATTATTTATATCTACACTTTAAAGTTATATATATTATATAATAAAATCAATTTTAAAATCTTAGCATCAGACCATGATAAAAATTTTTGTAGATTCCCCTCTCAAGTATTATTTCTACAGTAATATACAGGTTTTATCACTATTTTTGGTGATATGGATTATGTAAGTTATAATCACTAAAATGCCAATATTTTATATCCTTTCTTCATTTAATGTGACAGACTGTATTTTTCAAAAAAGACTGCAATAACACCTCCCATCCTGTATACTCCTACAATGTGACTTTGACTTATGGAGAGGCAGAATCTATGTTCCTTTGTCTTAGATCTTGGCTAGCTTGTGACCATTGTGGAAGTGATGGTATGATTTCTGAGGTTAAAAAGGTGTTAGAGATTCTGCCTGATTCCTTTGGGACATGTGCTCATGGAACTCTCCCACCATGCCATGTAGGGAAGCCAAGCAGCCCATAGAGAAACCTACATGGACAGAAACAAGGGCCTCCTTCAACCCAACTGAAAGCCAGCACTAACTTGCCAACCATGTAAAACAACAGTCTTGGAAAGAATGCTCTAGTCCCCAGGAAAGCCTCTTGGGTGATACCACATAAAATAGGGAAAAGCTTTCCCCAATAAGCTCTGCCAAAATTACAGAAATCTTAAGTTAAATAAATTATTGTTGTTTCAAGATGTTTTAGAGTGGTTTGTTATACAGCAACAGATAACCAGATATTTGACTTTATATTGTAAGCCAAACCACCATAAACATTAGTTTATAGTAGACTATATTACCTTCTGATAAATGAATATACCATAATTTAATTAGACATTCTCTGAAAAATGGATATTCCTAGGGTTAGTTC
This sequence comes from Enhydra lutris kenyoni, assembly GCF_002288905.1. Taxonomy (NCBI): domain Eukaryota; kingdom Metazoa; phylum Chordata; class Mammalia; order Carnivora; family Mustelidae; genus Enhydra; species Enhydra lutris. The sequence goes on along the minus strand of NW_019154090.1, from coordinate 39,264,398 downwards.
CTATAGCTTTTCCTTATGCTTAATAGAAGCCAAATGTCTAAAGATTTAGGACATAAAGAACACCTAATGCTGAAAAAGATCTTGAGAAAACACAGGCTTTAGTATCTCCCGAACTGCCCAAGATAAAATACCTGAAACATCTGCTTAACTCTAGTAGAAATAATTTAAGAGAAAAGATTAGCTTTCATCTTTAAAATTTCATGCGTTCTACCTTCAAATACATGAATTTTGGAAAAATAATTATATTTTGTCATATTCTCCTGACACAAAAAGACTAACTCCTAAAAAATGACTATTTTGTTAAAAACTACTTTGTCTTAATTTCTGGCCCTAATACTTCTAAATCAAAATAAATATAAAATAGAAATAAAAATTTACCTGGCAGAATTTAAAAGAGGGAGTTCCAAATGCCATGTCATGATCTAGTGCCAGAATGACACCCTCAGACTCTAGAGTTGTTGAATAATACAAATTCTTGCTCCATCTCCACTATCTACCCAAAGAAATTCTCATTTACTAGCTCTGAAAGATGTGGTTATTTAGTTGTGATATTTTATCATACACTCCCTCTTAAGATCCCCATCTCTTCACTTCCTTTCTAAAGTAGATTTCTGTAACTGAGCTCTAAATCCTAGGGTTCTGGCTCCAGAGACTCTGTTCCCACACTTTTCTCCTCCCTCTCAATAGATTTATAGCTTCATTTTATTTTTACTTTAATTTCTCAAATGCCACTAACTCTTTCAAATATTCACAAGTCTTTGATTTTAAAAACATACTTCCTTCACCCGCATTCCTCTTTGGGCAATTATTTTATTTCTTGTATTACTTGTCTTGCTTCTTTTTTTTTCTCCCCCCTCCCAAATAAATACACAAAACCTCCTGCATCCATTTCCTTGATGCCTGCAGTCTGGCTTTTTTCCTAACTCTTTTTTGCCAAATCCAGAGATTGTTTTTCATTCTCTTTATTCTTTTGCTGCACTTTCTCCTTTCTTCTTAAAACCTTTCTTGCCTTGCTTCCATGGCATTCTGCAATCTTGGCTTTTTTTCTTACCCTTTTGGATTTCTCTTTTCTTCCTTTGTCTCTTAATGATGCTTCCTCTACTGTAAAGATAACCTCCAGTATAACAACCAGAGAGGGCTTCTCCTCCATAGACCATTCTGATGTCATTCATCCTCCTAACTTTCATGGATAGGTCTTCCATATCTTTATCTCTGATCCCAAACTATTCCTGATATTATACCTGTGCCATTAACTATTAACTAGATATTTACTCTCAAATTCCCTTATGTCAGAATCAAAGTGCTGAGAAATAACTCATCTTCCTGGCCACCTACATGTTCTTCCTGAAACAATAGAAACCCCTGAGTTACTGTATTATTATTCACAACCTACCTACTAAGATAAACTTAAGGTATTTTTAAAAACAAAACAAACAAAAAAAAAAGCATAAAACTTAAAAAGCACAAACAATAAAATTAGTCTCTGTCATGGGGGGCAGGGGTAGGTAAGCATACCAGAAATAACTTCTGGTTAACCAATCTTTGAAAAGGCTCTTTAAAAAAGAACAAGAAAAAGCATCTATAATAATATATGTAAAAATAAGCAGATACATGATAAATATTGGAAATTAGTTCCTTTCTGTTTTTTCAGCAAACTTGAATCTTCAAGTTATAATTTTCTGTATTACATGTTTTTCACATATTCTGAGTAGTAAAATATGCAAAATTATGTAAAACTAGAACCACAACATTTTTAATGGAAAAAAAATCAAATTTACTTAAGCTAAATTCTTATTTTATAGATTTAAAAATAATGGTTTAAAGTGTAATTTTTGATTGAGGAACAAAATATACAAAGCTGATTGTCAGAGGAAGATTGCAATTTACTCAAAGAAAGTATCTGAAAGCCCAGGACTCTTAAACCCTACATCTACATTAATAGAAAAGTCAGTATTTAAAGATTAACATAATAAAGACTGAGAGCAGACTTTGAGAAAATCTTCTTTGCATAGTGACCTTCCAATCCCTAACAAAACATAGGAAAAGTGCAGGCGCCTGCTCCTTCCCTCTCAGTATGTGGCCCTCAAAGTTTCAGAGTGACAGGGTACAATCATATCTGACTTTTACTTAAAAAGTCTAAAAAGTGAGAGAGGGGTTATTCACTTGATCTGAAGGCAAGATCTGTGTGATACAATCAGCCTATATTCCCAGAGATTTTTTGGTCAACAAAGGTGTTTCCCAAGGGCTACATGTAGACCATGTTTGAGAGAATGCTGGATTAGGACCATCTGGTCTAAGTCTGGTCTAAGAGAGCTGCCTCGACAGATAGGAGGTCTCAGAAGAAACTGCAGGTGTCACCTCCAGATGCCTACAGGTTGAAGAAACAGTAAGTTTCCAGCTAGAATCAAGCTATATTTCCTTTCAGTTAGGGGAACAGAAGGTGAGTGAGAGAGTGGAGAGAAAATTCCCCTAACAAAGAATCAGCTTTACACATGAATCCAATTTAAAACAACACCAGTCATGTAAAATCTTTCTTGCTCTTTTACCTCTTCACCACTCTAACCCTGGAGTAGTCAGATGCTGAGGCTAGAATACTGAGGAAGAGTAGGAGAATAATATGAGGAAGAAAGGAATAGATAGCTTTAACCTCCCCTACATTCAGGCAACTGGCCTGCAGTAAATCCAAACTGGGAGAGAAGAGGAGCCTCAACTTTAAATCAAGTTTGCAGTTGTGAATATTACACTGAACTGCTAGACCTATTAAGTGTTGAATTTAGACTATTTATCATTTAAGACCATGGGTTTTCTGCTACCTAAAAGTGATCTGAAAAGTCATGAGACATACATGAGATCTTTCCAGGGGTAAAGGGAAAATGGACCAGTGAAGAGAGAGAACTTCATGAGTGCACACTGAAAATTTTCTTTGTCTTCAAAGACAGGCTGTGTACTCAGACATGCATGCATGCATATGCCATACACAAACGGGATATAAAACTACACTGCGGTGTTAATTCTTCAAATTTCTCTTAATAAATTTTGTGTTTCAAATTTTGGTTAAGATACATCATGAAAATGTAATGCATTTTAAACGCACTTCAAAAAACTCTAAAGCTTGAAAATTTTTTAAAATATGAGAATTTATAAAATGACTCACTATCAAATATTAACTGTCCTGCCCCTTCATTAGAAATGAAGGGAAATTAAATTTAGGATTCAATGGATAGGTCCATATTGATTGCTGGAATGAGTACATTCAAAATGTATTTTAAAATAGTGTTTATGAAAGCAAGCTCTGAAAAAGATAAGCAAACCAAGGAGGCCTTTTTAAAAAGATTTAAAATAATTTATACAAGCACTGCAACAAAGGTGTTCACAGGAGAGACATTATTAGAAAATCAGGTTTATTACTGTTTTTAAAAATCCCAGATGCCCCATTCAAAGATATCTGCTTTCTTATCCATCTCAGCAAAATGATTTATAATCCTATCACTGGGCTTAAATTCCTTTTACAGAATCTGTGGTACGCAAAGCAATAGACTATGGAAGCAATTCATTAGACAGGCTTACCTTGGGGCTTATTTGTATTACCAATACTTTACAGGAATGAATTTAGATGAGATGCAAAATAAAAAGGCAAATCACGGACAAATTGAAGTTAATCATTCAAAACATTAAGAGCGGTGTACTTTGCAATACACAGAAGATAGAAGCCTGTAACTGTTACTGAAGAAAATATTAATACTTGTATTTTTATTAATGGTAACATTGCATTAGAAAAAAAAGGAATCTTTCGCATTTTAAACATCAAGTAATTCTACTTTACTGATTTTTTGCAATAACACTTCAGAGGGTTTTGCTGTCCAATTATAATTTTTACAGATATATTTTTGATAGCTATTCCTTTCCTCTTATTTTGAACAAGTTTGTAATGATATCTTTTGACTTTTCTCCCATATCAGATGTGGAAAAAAATAATTTTCAGTGTTTCTTCTCTTTTAACAACTAGTTATACAGTATAGGAGTTGTCCTTAACCTTCCTTCTTTTTTTTTTTTTTTTTTTTTTTTGCTTTGCCTATTCATCTTTGCACTTTCCATCAGCATTTCTAAAACAGAGGACAAGAACATCTGCGAATATGTTTTCACACCCCTATGTAAATTCCTCAGTGAGGAGGAACAATATCATATTCATATTTATAACCCTTACCACTCTCAGCTCAAAGCTTTGCACATATTTGGTAACTTACTCTAAGATAAGATGTCCTTTCTTGACCTGAGTGATAGTCCTCAAAGCTGACTCTGCTGCCCAAGTAGGCTTTCCCACTTCTCAATGCCTACACCTGGATTTGTGACCATTGCCAGCAGCCAGACCCTTATGGTGCCACCTTCTGTATCCTTTCCAAGGACTGCATCACAACACTAGGCCCCGTTATCAACAATGATAGCCCACCTAAACTTTCAGTAGAAACTTTCAGTCTCCCCACCAACTGCGTACTTTAGAACTTCCTATGAGTCCTTGCTACAGCCCAACAGACTGTTCCCCAAATCCCTAATCTGATACATCCCATTCCAAACCCAAACATGCCTATCAGAAGGCGTTTCGCATTATGCAACAAACTAAGGATCTTTATCAGCCTCATATCCTTAAATTATTTTTTTTTATGATCCAGGCAAATGTGTTTATTCAACATTACACTTACACATTTAAATCTTAAGTATAGGCGATTTACAGCATTAAATTTAAACAGAAAGCTAAACTCTATTTCTCAATTATATTTTATGACAGTTTTTTGGGGTTTTGTGTGTGTGTGTGTGTGTGTGTGTGTGTGTGTGTGTGTGTTTGCTTGTTATTGTCCAGGTCAGAAAAAAAGAATGCTTTTAGAGTCCCAGAAACAACTGACTTAACTGGAGCATGTGGTCAGTATAGTTAAGGAGGGAAAAACAAAATAAAACAAAACACTGTCTTTTAGAACAGATGTTACGAGTGCTATATTTTTTATATTTTTTAAAATGTCACTCTGAATCGGCTTTAGACAGTAGGTGTAGCCCACAGTCCATAAAAGCCTGTATACGTATAAACATTTATACTTATTTTACTCATAAATATTTTTACACTTAAATTTTATAATTTCCAAAGTAAAGAGTTTTTTAAGGAAGGGCTTATTTCCTTTAAAAATTGTCAAGTACTTCTTATACTTTCATGTATTTATTTGCACCAAAATCCAACTCAAAAACCTAAAAATCCAACACCAAATGGCTCATTTGTTAACAATTTTAACTGTTGCCTGACTGTCCACTCTTTAGACACTGCCTGAGCTCTACGTGTAACAAGGGCACCACTCTGAAAGTGCACACAAATGACTTTAAAGTATGACTTTCTTAAAATAAATTTCCCCATCTTATGTCTCCTGGCCATTTCATTTCAAGGTAACTTTTCCATTTCAAAATTTAATTATGTGACAAACATGTTTATAATTTCAGAATTTGCCAATCTATGTTCCCAAACCCATTCCTACATGTTTTTTCAATTAGACCCCACTATCCTGCGGGAAGCACCTCAAAATGAAAAATATTCATCAGAACAAAAAATGTGTTAGAAGATTGACTATTGGAGCCTCTAGAGCTACATATAATCCAAAATACTTCTTATATACTTGGTTACAGGCTGAACTCAGTGTATATCCATAAGGACTCAAACTATTTCACCAGTATCACTGTAGTAAATTTTCAGATGGAAACTATATGACTGATAACTTTTTGTAGAAAGTTATCCAGAATCTATAATACAGAAAGTTAAGTAGAAAATATATTTGAATAATCTAATACTATTAGTACTAGATTATTAGTGACCATGCATTTAGGATTTATAACATGCCAGGTATTATATCAAGCACCTTCTGAGTATATAATACCTTGAATCTCATAGACACCCAATGGTATAAGATTTATTAATTCCATTATAGAGATTACAGTGCTAAAGTTTAGACAGGTAAAAAGGGCAACATCACACAGCCAAATAAATGATTAAAAAAAAAATGTGGATTCAAACCTATGCCAGTCTGACCAAAGTTCATTCTCTTAATCTATAAAATGCATTGTTTTCTAAACCCATCTTACTCCACATGTATTGTTTTAAAAGAAGTCACTGTGGAAATTAAAAATATTTGAACTCTGTATTATTGAACTACTTTAATGTTACTCTATAGCAATAACTATTCTCTTGGCTCAATTGAGAGTACAGCATCTTAAGATTTTGGCCTACAATGACCAGATGATCACTGTATGAAAAGTAGGGCATATTAACTGTCACTATCACAGTGGGACACAGAATTACAGGAAGCAGACTTTCCAGAGAACAGGACATAAAAATGCCTGAGCTTATGCTAAGCAACTAGAATACATGTTTACTCATTTTAAGAAAGATAAAATATAGGGCAGCCAACTAGAGGGCAAGGAAATCTGGGTTGACAAAGAGACCAGCGACATTAAAGCAAGCATTTTGATTCTTCTGTAGTGGTTACACATTATATCCATTAATAATTGGCTAGAAAATAGAATCAAAATAGGGAAAACATGATAATCCTAGATGTCTAAATACCCCAGATACATTTTTGTGATTAGATACATTGTATCACATATTATAAAGTACTGTATTCTCTATTAAAGGACTTACAGAAGTCTGTGTATAAAACAGAAATTACAAACTGTCTATTCTAAGAACTCCTGATCCTGATTGTAAAGGAAGTTCTTTTGGGCAGAACACAAATGCTTTAAGGTTCAGGCCAGTGTTTTATATTTTGGTTCTAGGTGAACCGATTCTGGTTCCCTGCTGGACTACTTCCTCAAATAATTTAAATTTTCTTACTCTTACCCTCTTCATGCTTCATGCAGTAACATAGATGTGCCACCCTCACCTGTCACAGGAGGAGGCCTTTCATATTCTCTTTAAATAGCCAATTCTGAAACACAGCAACAAGCCCACCAGGCATGTTAAGACTGGTAATGTCAATCCATCCAGCTATCTTAAGAATGTTGATTTTAAAATAAGAGAAGCAGGCTGGTTTATAAATAAGACAAGCAGGAAAGGTGAAATCTATAATTTGCATAACAAGATAGAACTTCAGCATATTTTACTACCTACCCTCTTTCATTCAGTCATTCAACTGGCAGAGCAGGAAAGAAAACATAAATTCTTCCTATGATATATTCTTGGCTTTGCAAAGTCTTAGCTCTAAGATGCAGTAGTGGGGAAAGGAAAGGAAAGGAAAGGAAAGGAAAGGAAAGGAAAGGAAAGGAAAGAAAAATAAATTTAATCATCATTAGTTTTTGCCTGATAGAAAGCATTCATATCTGAGCTCATTTGATTAATCAAATCTTTGGATTGGAGTGAACTGCCTTTTACTGGTCTGTTTTGCAATAAAATTTTAATCACAATAACAAGTGGCATCAAGCCCTTTTGTTTTTTTGTTTTGCTTTATTTTGTTTTTAAGATTTTATTTATTTATTTGACAGAGAGAGAGAGAGATCACAAGTAGGCAGAGCAGCAGGCAGAGAGAGAGGGGGGAAGCAGGCTCCCTGCTGAGCAGAGAGCCTGATGTGGGGCTCAATTCCAGGACCCTGAGATCATGACCTGAGCTGAAGGCAGAGGCTTAACCCGCTGAGCCACCCAGGCACACCCATCAAGCCCTTTTGAATGAGAGTGTAAGTTCTAGAGAGAATAGACTTATCCAATAGGCTCCAAAGTTAGCAGCAAGGTTATAACTAGAAAGTAGCCTCTTAAAATCAATAAAAATAAAAGGCAACCTACTAAATGGGAGAAGATATTTGCAAATGATATAGCCAATAAAGGGCTAGTATACAAAATATAAAAAGTTGATACAACACAACATCCAAAAAACAAATAACCCAACTAAAAAGTGATCAGAAGACATGAACAGACATTTCTCCAATAATGACATAAAGAGGCCCACAGACACATGAAAAGATCCTCGACATCACTCACTATAAGGGAAATGCAAATAAAAGCTACAACAAGATATTATGGTATACCTGTCAGAATGGCTAAAATCAAAAACACAAGAAACAAAAAGTATTGATGAGGATATGGAGTAAAAGGAATATTTGTACATTGTTAGTGGGAATGCAAACTGGTGCAATCACTATGGAAGACAAAATGGAAATTCCTCAAAAATTTAAAAACAGAACTACCCTATGATCCAGTAATCACACTGGGTATTTACCAAAAAAATACAACAAACAAAAAAAAAAAAAAAAAAAAAAAAACCCCACTAAATCAAAGGGATACCTGAACCCCTATGTTCATAACAGCATTATTTACAATAACCAAACTATGGAAGCAGCCCAATGTTCATAGACAGATGAATGGATAAAGATGTGTGCTCTCTCTCTCTCTCTCTCTCTGGGCATATTATTCAGCCATAAAAAAGAATGAAATCTTGCTATTTGCAATGATATGGATAGAGCCAGAGACTACAATGCTAAGTGAAATAAGTAAGTCAGAGAAAGACAAATACCATATGGTTTCACTCATATGTGGAATTTAAGAAACAAAACAAATGAACAGAGAGAGGAAAAAAACAAAAACAAAAACCAAGAAACAGACTCAACTACACAGAACAAACTGATGGTTACCAGAGGGGAGGAGGGGATGGATGAAATAAGTATTGGGATTAAAGAGAACACTTATCATGATGAAAAAAATAATTTTACTGGGAAAAAAAACAGAAGTAGCTTCTTAGTGATTTCCCACTTATATACTTTGTCTTACAATATGGTTAACAATTATTGGTAACCAAGCAAAAGTAAAAATGTAATACTGATGTGTAGCAAGTATATGGAAGGTTCTTGAGCTTAAGAGAAAACTATATTTCATGGAAACAAATCCAAACAGTGACAGGTTCTATTAAGATCCAGTCAGTGCAGGTACTCGTCCCCCATTAATCTTTCCATCCATACTGTGAACCCTAGTATTATCCCTTTCAGTTGTCAATATACTTCTTTTTTAAAAAGTTTCAGATTACTCTGGCAGTATTAAATGGAAGCACATAAGATAAATGTATCGGAAATATTCATCCATCTCATAAAATTATTGAAATTCATGTACATATAAGATCAAATATTTCCAATCCCCAGGAATGCAACAACAAAGAAATGTGTGTAATTTGGAAATATATTCAGCCAACTCTTGGGTCACTTGGTGGTTGATGATCCAATGTGTTGAATATATTTAGGATTCCTTATTTTTCTTTGTTTCCTCTCCAGATGATCATTCTTTTTCCTATTTAGGTATTATTAGTATATCACAGATGGAAGAGGAAAAGAAACTCTAATCAGCCAATTTTACCTCCTGAAGCTAGTACAAATAGTAAAATTATAAACAAAAAAATGTGTTGTTATTTTCTTATTATTTGTAAGGTTACCTTATTTGTATTATATATCTCAACCACTTTCCACTGATAATTGCCAACTACCTCTTGGCATTTTTTTTTTTTTTTTGCCTACTTCATCAATTATATTTTTGAGCTGATCATTCTGAATCTTCCCTTGAAATACACAAATAAGGGGTGCCTAGGTGGTTCAGTGGGTTAAGCCTCTGCCTTCAGCTCAGATCATGATCTCAGGGTCCTGGGACTGAGCCCCACATCGGGCTCTCTGGTCAGCAGGGAGCCTGCTTCCTTCTCTCTCTGCCTGCCTCTCTGCCAACTTGTGATCTCTCTGTCAAATAAATAAATAAAATCTTTAAAAGAAAATATAAAAACAATACTTCATAATGCAAATGTAATCAAGATTTCACCATTTGCTTTTTGATTTAGCAAATACATTCACAGAAAGCTATAGGTATGATAGGAGAAAACAATTTTGAATGAAAATTAAATAAAAAGAAGGGCAAATGAAAAGCTAGAGATGAAGAAAAAGAAAGTTGATACAGAAAACAAGGAACACTGAGATGAAGAAGACATGCTGAAGGGCCGAATAAAAAATAAAAGCAGTTATTAAAAATATATATATACACACTCTTAGATCTTAAGAAAAGCTTTCAGTCATGTTTGTAATGCAATGTTGACACCACTCTTCATAAGACAAAGGAAATGTGAACGTCATGGGCTACAGCACACAGATAGCAATTTATATGGTTCAAATCTGAGAAGCCAGCTGATAATAACTGTTGAGTGTTTTGGGGGCCAAAGACCCTGATATGATGATTAGGAAATTAGTTAAGTTAGTTAAACCACATTTAACTTACATCAAGTGTCATATATGTTGTCAACATGGACTGCAAATCTTTTTCCTCAAGTGTCTTATTATGGTCTCTCCCATTTGGAACTCTTGGTTACAGAACTCTGCTCTGTGGTCTGTAAGTAGGGACTAGCTACATCCCAAAACCTAGCCATACTTCTCAACTCAGAATGACAAGAAACCAACAGAACCATTTAGATTTTCAATTAAAATTTGTCTTTAACTTTCCAATGCTCTATACTTCACTGGATGCTTTTGTGGAATTTTGTTGCAGCTGTATAAAAAATATTTAAATTTCAAATCACTCAAGTCACCATTGAAACTTAACTGTCAAATTTGCTCTTCACGAACAATGTTGAAAATAGGGAAAAAAAATATTTTTAAACATCATCTTGTACTAATGTGTCTCAAGCAAAACAAAATTTAAAAAACAGTGTGTCATAAATGACAATCTCTTTTGAAGACAGACTCATTGAATTACAAAATAAGCTAATGATGTAAATCTGCTGTGTGTGGGGGGTGCCATGGGGAGGAGGGAAGGGAAATGATAAGGTACTAAGAAATTAGGTCAAGCCATTAATTTGAGTTATATAGAAGGAAGAGGCTGTGAATTAAATTTTAAAGTGGTTTACTATTCAAAATAATCTTTTTAGAATAGAATACATTAATTTATCAAATTTAATAAAAATTGTCTTATACTACATTTTTCAATATATTTCTCATTTCTGGTACAAAAGTCCCCTCATTCCTCAAACAAAAACCATACACACAAATGTTTAAAAAAAATTACACAAATATGTCTACATGAAACAAAATGTGAAATACCTACCAGGAGATTAAATCTGGTTTATTTCAGAAGGAATGAGAATGAATGAAATGATAAGAAGAGAGAAGAGTCAACTTATACATATCTTTGGATTTTTTTTAATGTATTATAAAGCATGTGTTATTTTTTAAAACAAAAATGGTAATAACACTTTTGAGAAGAAAAAAGAAAACCATCAAAGTTCTGAAGGACTACATAGAGTATGTTTGCCTATACTCTTTAATCAGGAAAGGTAATGCATAAAACCCAGAAATCATAAATAAAAAAAACAATAAACATGATGAACTGAAAAAATTATTTCTGCATCAAAAATGCCATAAAAAGTCAAAAAGAAATATGTATAAACTAAGAAAACATTTTAATCATATATGAAAGACAAAAAGCTAATTTTTATAATACACAGAGTATACAAAAGTCAAATATCAAAAAAATCAAATCAAAAATCAAATAGGAAAGGCTATGAATAAGCAGGTCAGGGCAAAATAAATGCAAATAGCAAGGAAACATGAAATGTGATCAACCTCATTACCCACAAAATGAAATGTGAATCAAAAAGCCAATAATCTTGACAAATGGAACAATGAAATAGAATGAAAAGTCCAAATAAACCAAATATGCATGGTCAACTGACTTTTGACAAGGGTGTCAAAACCACTTAATAGGGAAAGAATAGTTTCTTCAAGAAATGGTGCTGGGACAACTGGATATCTACATGTGAAATAAAAGTGAACCTCATCTCACAATATATATTTTAAAAACAACTCAAAATGAATTAAAGATCCAAATGTAAGAGCTAAAACTATAAAACTCTTAGAAGATACCATGTGGGAAAATCTTCATGACTTTGGATTTGGCAATGGATTCTAAGACATAACACCAAAAAGCATGAGCAACAAAAAAAAAATAAACTGGACTTCATAGAAGTTAAAAACTTTTGTGTATCAAAGGACACTATCAAGAAAGTAAAAAGATAACCCACAGAATGGGAGAAAAGATTTGTAAGTCATATATCTGGTAAGGGTCTACTCTCCATAATATATAAAGTACCCTTATAACTTAACAACACAAAGACAAATCAATTGAGTTTGAATAGATACTTCTCTAAAGAAGATACATATAGTTCTATTTGCCAAAGACACATGAAAAGGTACTCAACATCATTATTCATTTGGGAAATACAAGTAAAAACCATTCACACTCACTGAAATGGTTATACTTTCATTTTAAGAAAATAAAAGTAAGTGTTGGTGAGGACGTGGAGAAACTGCAACCCTTGTACATTGCTGGTGAGAATGCAAAATGATACAGTTGCTGTGGAAAACAGTTTGTATCATAAGACACAGCTCAGCAATTCTACTCCTCAGTACTTACTCAAAAGAACTCGAAATAGTACACAAACACCTGTATACAAAGGCTCATAGTAGCACTATTCACAATAGTCAAAAGGAATAAATGCAAATGTCTATCAATGGATGTATGAATAAACAAAATGCGGTCGATCCATGCAATAGAATATTACTCAGCCATAAAAAGGAATGAAGTCTTGATACATGCTACAATGTGGATGAAGCTCAAAAATATGCTAAGCCAAAGAAGTTATACACAAAAGGATAAATATTGTATAATTCTACTTATGAGAAATATCTAAAATAGTTAAATGCATAAAGACAGAAAGCAGATTAGTGGTTGTCAGGGCCTGTGAGGGTAAAGAGGGAAATGCAGAGTGACTGCTTCATGAGCATAGGGTCTCTGTTGGAGGTGATAGATAAGGCTGATGATTGCACGGCATTCTGAATGTACTAACTGTCACTAAATTATACACTTTAAAATAATGAATTTGGGGCACCTGAGTGGCTCAGTGGGTTAAGCCTCTGCCTTCGGCTCAGGTCATGATCTTGGGGTCCTGGGATCGAGCCCCGCATCGGGCTCTCTCCTCAGCAGGGAGCCTGCTTCCCCCTCTCTCTCTGCCTGCCTCTCTGCCTACTTGTGATCTGTCAAATAAATAAATAAAAATCTATATTAAAAAAATGAATTTTACATTATGTGAATCTCACCTCTTATATATAATACACACACATACACATATTCACACACACATACACATGCACACACAATTTTCCCTTATTAGGTTGGAAAATAGCAAAAAGTTTTATAATAGCCACTCTGGTATAGGTAAAGAGAAAATAGGAATTCTCATATTCCATTGCTGCGATTATAAATTGATGAAACTGGTTTTCAATTTGATATTATAGAGCACTTTCATTCTGTGAATAGAAATTTGCCTTGTACTTTTTCCAAAGGATATCAAAACATAGCTACAAGGATATTGATTGTAGAACTGTTAGTAAAGAAGAGAAAAAAACTTGAAATATCTATCATTTAATAAATGATAATATAACCAAATGATGGAAGTACTAAAAGTGTTTTATATCTAAGCATACTTCTTTATAATAAAATATCTCAAAGAAATATTAAGTGAAAAATGATAAGGTACAACGCAATGTGTATATTATGATCCCATTCCATTTATAGTATTCATGTGTGAAAATATACATTAAAATCCTCAAACATGCAATAAAGTAACAGGAAAAAAAGGCTTTACTTTATACCTCCTCTGATCAAGTATATAGATACTTTATGTTTAATGTTGTCTAGTCTTTTTTTTTTTAAGATTTTTATTTATTTATTTGACAGAGATTACAAGTAGGCAGAGAGGCAGGCAGAGAGAGAGAGGGGAAGCAGGCTCTCCACTGAGTGGAGAGCCCGACACAGAGCTCGATCCCAGGTTGCTGGGATCATGACCTGAGCCGAAGGCAGAGGCTTTAACCCACTGAACCGCCCAGGCACCCCATATGTTGTCTAGTCTTATAAGCATTATTTTTTGTTTATCCACCTCCAACATCCGGCAATGGAATTATGAACTTTTGTTTACTTTTTAATACTTTTTCATTAAAAATAACTAACAAATGTAGTGTCACACTGGTGTTTTTTATTACAAATGAATGTAAGAAATGAACCCATCTACTAATCCATAAATAGTTTTTAAATCCACTTTAATTTCTCTCTCATGTGAACAACGATGCCATTCTTTTGCAGTTAAATTATCACCATTTTCTTGAGAGCTCTAATGAGGGCACAGCTCCTCATTCCATATTCCCCCTGGGACAAAGAATAAGTATTTCACAGAATGCTTGATTTGATCTTAAAAACCTGTTAATCATTCAGAAGTCTTATATTTCTAACTCGGAATATGTGTAGGTTGTTCCTGTTGCTGTTAAGCTAGCCCCTTTAAGAACGATATAGGATGAAAATTAATCTTCCCAATGAGATTTCTCCCCAAGAGAACCACTGAACAACAACCATGGTATTTAAAGAAATGGAGGACACAGGATTATTTTTGTTTTTACCTATAATGTGTATAACAACACTAGAATTTCTTATACAAATGAGGATTACCTTTTCTTCTTGGGAGACTACAGCTTTATCCCACTGGTAATACTGTTGAGAACTGCTATGTTTACCTTTTTTCTGAGCCTGTGCAATGGACTGAATGCTTGTGCACCCCCACTCCCCACACTCCCCAAATTCAAATGTTGAAATCCTAACCGACAATGTAATGTTATTAGGAGGTGCAGCATTCAGGAGGTTGATTAGGTCATGAGGGTAACATTGTCATGGATGGGATTAGTGCCCTTATAAAGGATACCTCAGAGAGCTCACTCCTTCCAGCAAATAAGAGTGACAAGAGAGCCATCTATGAACTAAGGAAGCAGGCAGGCCCTCACCAGACACGGAATTTGTTAGTACTTTGATCTTGGACTTCCCAGCTTCCAGAACCGTAAAAAATAAATGTTTGTTGTTTTAGTCACTCAGTGTATGATAATTGTGTCATAGCAGCCCAAAAAGACAGCCCGCATAATTTTATATATTTGCATAGGTTTTAAACAACATAAATGATGGGTAATTAGTGTTTTTTTATGAGGATGGCCTTAATTTTTTTAAAAGGTTGTTATTCTAATAGAGAAGCTACCAAAAACTGAAGTATGATTATAGCTACCAATTACAAATGTCAGTCTTTTTTATGTGTGGCTTGTAATGTAGTTCTGAAAACAATTCTGAAGTAGGAGTCACCAAAGTGGCTTAGTAGGACACTAGAATAATATACAGATCTTTGAGGCAATACTGGAATACTGTGAACCTATCAATTCTGATATGCCTTTTTAAAAAAAATCTCATTATTTTACAATCATACATGCATATTCTGAAACCAAGAGACTGTCATATAAGAAGTCATCCTCCCAAATCCATCTGTGAAATGAGTTAGACAAAATAATTTAAGACATCCAGATGTTCTATGGTGCTCTATTTTATTATCCAAGATAGAAGAAGGAAGTTACCACTGACCTCCTGTCACTAACTCCAATTCTCATTCCACTTCTTACTCAGTCTAACTGAAAAACTGAACACTGAGTTGACTGGTGCCCTAATTTTTATGTCATTTTCTTCACAGCTTCAAAGAGTCCACTGGTTCCTTCTTAGTTCTCCTTCTGCCTCAGTAGCTACTCTTTCTTAGTCCCCATTTCTGGTCATTCCCCATCTGCCCATGCTCTATACAATGCCAGAAACCCTACCTTTTCTTTTCTATCCACAATCACTCCCTCGGTGATCTTGTCTAATGCTATGCGCTCAATTACTGTCTTCATGCTGATAACTCCCAAAATCATATCACCAGGCTCAATTCTTACTCAACATCTTAGATATTTAGTAGTTTCCTCAAATTTTACATATCCAAACCAAACTCTTAATTTCCATACCCACATACATTCCTTCTACAAATTACTCAATTTCATTAAATAGGAACTTACTTTTCCAAACGCTTAAACTTGAAACCTCTGGACTCAACTCCTTCCTTTTCGTCGCTCCACATCCATCTTTGAACAAATGCTGCCATCCTTCCCTTTGAAACATAACCAGAATCTAACTACTTCTCACCACCTTCAATTTGACATCCTATTCCTACCAATATCATCTCTAGTGTAGACTACTAAAACATCAGCCTATTTGGTGCTCATGCTTCCACTCTGGTCTCCCTATACTCAATTTTTCCACAAAGCAGGTAGGTCATGTTTTTTGTTTGTTTGTTTGTTTTTAAGTCATCACACAGATCATGTCACTTGACTACTTAAAATCCTCCAAAGGTTTCCCACTTTACTCAAAGTCAAAATCAAACTACATGGGCTGGTCCTTCTACCATTTATCTAATCTTCCTGTCATAGGTCCACCTCACTTACAATGTTCCCTGCATTCTTAAAGCAGGTTAAGTGTAATCCCATTAAACATGTTGCCTGTAATAATCTTGTATCACATATACACATAGATCACAATTTCATCTTGGACATCTCTCCTCACATGTTACTTTACTAGACACCTCTCTCCTAACTACATATATTAAATAGCACCTTTTGGTCACACTATCTCCATTACTCATTATCATTTTTTCATTGTACTTATAAAAATGTGATATATACTTCATTTATTGGTTTACTGACTGATTCCCTCCCCCCAAACATGAGACTATTGCTCTATTAAAGTAAGAATCATATCTACTGATCTATCCCCTATGCTAAAAAGTGCCTAGAAAAAGAAAACACCTGAAAAATATTTCTTAAATGAACAAACAAGCATATTAGCACCATTTTATCATATGCAACAGAAGTCAATGAAACTATAAGAGGAAAAAAAAAAAAACACTTTGAGAATACATGGACATGCTAGGTATAACAGGGGAACATAGAAACATGTTTACTTACACCAAGCCACCTCTGAAACTGGATTTAGAAACACTCCACCTTCACAGAGAAACAGCAAGAAAGCTGGCCAGAACCATGGGTGGAAAAAGTCCTCCATAGGAAATTAGGATCCCAGTCTATGCTCTCCATTTAAGTGTGGAGTGTAAAGTCACTTATGTATATGGCATGGGGACCTCAACTGAAAACTTAACTAGAATCATGGATATAGCTAGGTTTCCTGAAATATAAAATTTAAAATTATCTTGGAGGAATACTTCTGTAATGCCTAACACATAGGCTCTAATGGGAAACAACCTGCACTGATGGTGAACTCAGTAAAATAAATAAATAAGTAAATAAATAAGTAAAATTAAAACCTACACAAGGAGGGAAATTCAACTGTTACTGCTACATGAATGGGAGAATTTATGCCCTAAGAAACAAAAATAAAACAATCTACATATTAAGATAGGCATGCTTAGAAAGTTTTTTAAAGGGTATATACATCAAGAATAGGGCATTATAAAAAGGGTGAATTTCAAAAAAGAACAACAACAACAACAAAATACCAGAAATGAAAAATGTCAACAAAGGGATGAGAAGATCTATAAATTAGACTTATCTAAAGAGAAATATGATACACATACAATATGAAGGAAAAGAAGCAACTATTAGATCAACAGCCAACCTATCAGCAGCAACAAATGTTACAAGACAATGAAATAGTATCTTATAACTGATGAAGAAAACTGTCCACCTAGAATTTTATACCTAGAAATCTATACCTAGAAATCTTAAGTATTAGAGTAAGAATGAAATAAAAGGGTTATCACACATAAAAAGAATGAGAATTTGCTATTTACATACTCATACTAAATATTTTTGGCAATAAGGAATCAGATGCAAGAAAAAATAAACATAGAAATTGATAATAAACACTGATTTTTTAAATACTAGTAACTTTTTTATTAGAAGGAAGTTAAAAATAAGGTGACAATTGATGCAAGCATGCAGACTGAATTTAAAGCATTAAAGATATGTCTACTTCAGACTTTATTCACCATTTAAGGATAGCAACTCCCAAACAGTAGATAGAGGCAATGGGCAAAAGTATGAACTAGAGGGATACATACCATATGCGTAAATGCAGTAGCCTCAGGAGAGAGGGAGGTGATGGGACTAAAGAGGTAACACAGAATATGTTAACATTACCTATAATGTCACATTCTTAATAAAAAGTAATATTGAACAGAAATATCAAAATATTAATTTTTATTGAGTAAACAAATCTCTTGTTATTCTATTTTCTCATATTTTTAGCAGCTACAGACCTTATTCATTTCATTTTTTAGAGAAAGCAAGACTACTACAGGCCTCAAGTAAAACGTATAGAAGTTTTTCTCTACTCTAAACCTCATAAAGTCTCAAGAACTGTATGAAATAAAAGAGTTCTAATCTCCAGTTGATTTCTCACTTAATCTAAAATGAATATGAAATCAAACTGTTTTTCAATTTTGAACCACTCCAAGGAAAGGCCCATCCAATTTTACACCTTGACTTTGAAATTATAGGACACAGAACAAGCAAAACAAAAATAGTCTGTATTTGACTTTAAAAATATACAGGGGCTTCCTGATCAGCGACCAAAAAAAGGGGGGAAAGAGGGTACCAAAATGGATCTTTCCAAAAAAACGTAACAGGTTTTTAAGGAAATTTGGTTAGATGTGCTAAGCAACTTGTTTATTATGTTCAATGAAGCCATTCAGTTTAGAAATTTTACAAATCAGTGAGTTAGTCAGTCCATAAGCCATTTTTCAGTTGTAATAAAAACAATATTCCCATAAATATTTTTTCCTTATTTTCCTTTCCAGCATAAAAGAAAAGTTAAGAGTATAAAAGATGGAGTAGTTCCAAATGGCTATTTGTTCATGCACTTGTAAATGAGGTCTGCAGCTTTTAAAACCAAAATAGAGTGTGAATGTCCCAGTAAATCTGCATCAGATGTGCTTCAGGTTGAAAGAAAATGATACCAAATGCAAGTAGCTAAATGAATCGTGAAAAAAGTGTAATCTACACAGATAGACCATGTTATGCAATTGCTCTACAAGTCTATGTATAGGGCAAAACAACTCCTTATTTCCAAAAATAAATGTAGTTGGTTGTTCCTCTGCAGCTGGATGAGGTATTTCATCATGACATCTTTCAAGACATTTTAAGGGAGAAAAATGAGTTATCTTAGTTATGATGGAGGCAATAAAGTTTAGAAGTTCAGAATGGGAGTTCAGGAGTTCTACTGTCTGGAGTTTGAAATCTTGGCCTCCCCACTAGTTGTGTAAGCTTGTGCAAGCTTAACCACTGCTTGTCCCTCTGTTTCCTAATCTGCAAAATTGTAATAATAGCAACAAGTATAACACCTGACATAAAAGCAATCAATAAACATTAGCTATTATTAATATCATTGTCACTTTAATCTGGGGCTATAACTGCCAAGGAAATGAAATGCAATATTCCCATATTACAACTAATCAAGACAATTTTACCATCAGGAAGAGATCTTCATAACTCTGACTGAAATGGGCTTACTTAAGGTTCTAAAATTAATCCAAAATGTATAACATACAGTTCAGTTAAACTACTCACTACTTGTGAAAGTAAGAATCTCTAATTTCCACTAAAACTTTTTAAGAACTCAAGCGACAATTAAAACACTATTTTCAGCTATACTGTGGTTTAAATAGGCTTTTGCAAGTAGGCCTGGGTACTTACCATTTATTACTCTAGGTTTGGTAAAAGCCATTTAAATGACCACTTACTCTTAATATTAATAGAAAATTGAAATCAATATCCATATAGAATCTCATTATAAAAGCCTGTATTTTGAAATATTGATTGATTAGTCTATTATAATCGTATTGAAATCAAGTAGTTTCTACCTTAGCAAACTACATTTGTGATATGACTGACATGAATAAGGTTATAGTAAAGGCTTAAATAGTGATATTGATCTGAAGATTTCAACTACTGTACTTCAAAGTGAAATTGTTTCAGTAATCATTTTTACAATACACAGGGGGCTGTGGGAGTCATATTTGAAAAGCTAAGTACACTTAAAAAGAAATGAATACACCTTTTCAAAGAGAATAACTACACGTTAATATATTATCTATTATAGTTGTAAAATAAAGCCAAATGTCAAAGCAGGCTATTAGGTGAATCAGCTTTTATTTTTGCCATAATATTTTTCATATTTGTTTTTAAAAAGCAGTTATGTTTACAAACTAAAAACCTCCTGATTTAAGTTTCTCCTTTCAAAGCAGAAGAAAATACATACTTTTCTGTAATATTCTAAGCTACTGAAACCAACGAAATCACTTGACGTAGTTTTTCAAGCTAAAATTATTTGTTTCCACACCACAATCATTCTAAAGAGGAAAACAAATTATCATGCCATTAGAGAAAAAAATACTAACAAATGGAGACCTAATAATAAGATTTTAAAATGTGAGGGTATACACATCCGACCTACAACATGTAAGAAACTTTCTCAATCAGGCAGATGGCAAGCTGTAAAATAACATCTGGAATTTCATCCCAGGGAATCATGTCCAATCAGAAACACTGAGCAGCAAGCACAGCACTCACTGGAATATTCTATCAGGTAGGGTGGCTAGTTTACAGGACAGCAGCACCATGGAACAACTCTACAAGCAGCTATTTCAAACAGTGGCATTTGAAAACCACAGGCCTCTGAGAATAAAACTCATAATGGAGCAAAATAAGAGGGCTGGTATGGAGATCATAAATACCACACACATTCAATTATTAAAAGAATGGCAGTATATTTAATAATTACTCCTCCTCACAAAATGCTGACGAGAGAACAAAGAGGGCAGGAGTGGACTTACAATAAATGAGCTCTACCCAAAGCATAAAAGAAATACACCAAATCAAATAAAATATTCTGTAAAAACTATTAGCAAAGACTGGAAGTATTTGAAATTTGTAATAAAAATACCAGAAAGTCCAATAACATCTAAGTAATATACAAAGCTTAGGGGACAAGATTAACTTTAGGACACTCATGGTTGCTGTTCTGTTTGGGTCGGGAACCTATAGGCCAAGTCAACTATGCAGGAGACTAAACTGGCTAGGTTCAAGGTGGAACATGGGACTACCCATGGGTAAAGGCCAAACAGAGGTCTGCATAGGGCACAAATACTGGCAAAACTAAGACTAATGGTATGGTCAGATAGGTATAAGGGCTCAGCAGTACCAACAGTCAAAGTAGCTTCAAACACAGTAATGAACAAAGTCAAGACAGAAATAGTATATGATGAAAGTTTAAGGGTTGGAGAACCATATAAGGTTGAATCTGTTATGAGGTCCAAGGCAAACTTTGAGAACACAACCTTGTGATGGTTAGTTTTAGTTTAGCTAGACCATAGTCCCCAGATATTTGGCCAAACATTATTCTAAATATTTCTGTGAAGATATTTTTTAAATGAATTTAATACTTAGATCAATAGACTGAGTAAGGCAGATTATTTTCCAAAACTATGGGTGGACCTCATCCAATCTATTGAAGGTCTTAATAGAAAAAACTAACCTCCCTAGAATAAGAGGGAATTTTTTCCAGCAGATCACCTTTGGACTAAAACTGAAACCTATTCCCTAGGTCTCCAGCCTACTGGCCTACACTGCAGATTCTAGACTTGTCAAGCCTCTACAGTTTCTACCTTTTTTTAAAATATTTTATTTATTTATTTATTTGACAAACAGAGCTCACAAGTAGGCAGAGAGGCAGGCAGAGAGAGAGAGGTGGAAGCAGGCTCCCTGCTGAGCAGAGAGCCTGATCGGGGCTCGATCCCAGGACCCTGAGATCATGACCTGAGCCGAAGGCTGAGACTTTAACCCACCAAGCCACCCAGGTGCCCCAAGCCTCTATAGTTTCTTAAAATAAATCAATCTCTTTCTCATTCTCTCATATAGGTATATATGAGAGAGGCTTCTGGATATGTCTCCATGGAGAACAGAATCCCAATAGCAAGAGCTTGGAACAACTATTTCCCTATTCCATAGAGTTGTGCTCCCAGGAAGGCTTTCCTAGAGCTATCATTCAAAGCCATGAGAGCCTCAAGAGAAGGGGACCTTGCCTTCTTCCTCTTTGTCGTCCATGCCATGTCTAGGAAAGAACTATCATTCCAGTAGGTATTTATCATATCCCTCCCAGACATATCTGAGATTGAGACTGAGGTACTTTCTGGCCCATATAATTCCTCAAGACTATACAGACTATGGATATACTTATGTGAGCAAACAAACCTATATGAATATCTGAGCACTTAAAATGGTATCACTGGTCTTTCTTGCTTCTTTCTTATAGTTAATTCTGAAAGCTGAATTTAATTTTGTTCCCAATCATTACAAAGGCTTCATTTTTTAAAATCTTTTTCACTTTCAGAAACCCAAAGATTGAATTATCATTAAAAAAATTCTAGTTCCCCAGATCTAAGAACTGGGAATAAATTAAGAAGGAGCATCTAACAATAATAACTATAGCACTAATTGTTTTCCAACTATTTGTGTTAGCCCGTTAACATGGATGATTTCAAAACAAAACTGTAAGGTAGGGATTATTACCCTGTTTTACAAGTGAAGAAACTAAAGCTGAAAAAAGCGGAAGTTTATCCAGCAGACTGGGAGACTGGGATTAGAATTAAAACTTTCTTATTCCAAATCCCAATCATAACCAAAGAAAATAAATTTATAACCAAAAAAAATTTCCATTCTCATCAAAAGATAAGAATTTTTTTAAAGTATTAATGTTATACAGCTAAAACAAAACATATCCTAAAGGAACAATGTCTACGCTATCTAAAAGAATTGTAATGTTTGTCAGAACATGGCTAGATGAATTCTCAGGTGGAAATAGTTAAAAGTATAACAGATAAATGCAGTATAAAAATTAACTGTCTGGGCTCCTGGGTGGCTCAGTGGGTTAAGCTGCTGCCTTTGGCTCAGGTCCTGATCTCAGGGTCCTGGGATCGAGTCCCGCGTCAGGCTCTCTGCTCGGCGGGGAGCCTGCTTCCCTCTCTCTCTCTCTGCCTGCCTGTCTACTGTGATCTCTCTCTGTCAAATAAATAAATAAAATCTTTAAAAAAAAATTAACTGTCTTAATTTTAGAAGATTTTAAAAGCTTAGGCAGACAAAATCATGTCTACTCCTGATATGGCCAACTATAAACTCTGGACAAAACATAAAAAACAACTATGTTAAAGGTATGGAGAATTCAAGACAAACAGAGAAAAATGGAACCAGAACTAACAGTGTAAGAAGGGGATGGTACTAGGTGGTCCTTCTGTTTTGTTTTGACTTCTTATGATTTTTAGCATGAGTAGTGCTCACAGTTGCCAACATAAGGTAGATGGCTACAACTACAATAGAGAGGTGATGGTGATCACGGTATAACAACTTCTCAAATTGTGCGATATTTTTCTTAAACCAAACAACCTACATACTTCAATTATTAAGTAATATTTACGCCTTAACTTTGGTCTACTCTAAATAAAAGTGTATATCTTAATTTTTTTTACATATGCCCTAAAGCTGAAACCATCTTAAGTAAGGCAACTGGGTGCACAAAATAGCAATTAGTAAGAGGCACAGTGAAATTTTCTTTGAACTACATGATAATCATATTCCCATTAAATGTGCTTCCTTTTATTAATGACTTCTTTTAATCTTCTCCTTTCAGACTTCTTTTCCTTCTCAGATGGAATATTAATTGGAGAAGAATAATGGTAAAAAAAATCATAAAGAAAACTTTTAATTTGGTAACACCAACATTTTATCTTAACCATAATGCTAGATTTCAATTAATTTTAAATACAATATTTTATTTTGACTACTACAGAAAAACTTGTTATGCTATACTGTTCTTGAGATCTCCCAATCCACAGAGTTAGTTGCTAATTTTTATAATGCATTAAAAGAAAAACAGATAAAAGGACAATTATTTCTTATTCCATCATCACTATTAAAGCTATATGCCAGTATATACCAACTTTCACAGAACTATTTGGTCCAACAAAGCTATTTCCTATTCTTGAGCTTATTTCCAAAGGCTCTGTTTCTCTATTCAAAATGCTTGTGAAAACTCTCAATGTACTAGTAGGCCACTTTCTGAGGCCCTCAGAAGAATCTAGTCTCAGGTCTTGGTAATAGGAAGCAACTAAGAACATTAGGAATCTTGTACTTGACTACACCCTACCCCAGCTAGCCATTAAGAAGAGCTCAGAGTCAACAGAGTCAACTTCTCTAGAAATTGTGGAGTTTCAAAGCGTGGAATGGTTAGGGAATTTCACCAGAAAAAATTAAAACATCTTATAGTGAGGTAAGGAATAAAAATATCATGTCTGTTTGGCATGTTTTTAAAGACTAAAAATGTTGATTAATGTATGGTCACATTATCTTAAATATTAAAGTGCTACATATACTATTTGTGAGTTAATGGAAACACAAACAATTATGTGGTTATGAACAAATAACAATCATTCTGTTCAGCTCCTTGGTTCTCCGGCAAAATTCACACACACCACTCCACACTCACTTTGTTGTGATGTTCCACAAATGGGTCATGATTTTCACATGTAAAACCTGGAGGTTCTGGTTGGTCCATGAGGAGTACAAATGCCACAAAAGTGGTGGCAGAGTTTCAGTCACTGATCAGTCCCACAGACACACCATCCTCTGCTGAGCAGCTGTGATTACAAACTAATTCAGGTTTGAGAAACACTCAAGCTCTTACTATGAGCACAGCTCCAAACTAGTAACTAATATAGTTATTCTATTTAATCCTCAGGATACTGAAAGGTATATGTTTTTTACCCCCATTTTAGAGATAAGGACCACAGAAATCAAGTCCCAGAATCAAAGTGAGTCAGGTGGTGTAACAGAATTGAGACCCAAAGCTAGCTTCCTTGATTATAAAGTCCCAAAGCTAGCCTCCTTGATTCTTTCCACCACCCAAGAGCTACAGATAAAATATATGGTCACAAAGTAGCAAAAATCCAAAGCTGGAGGGTTGAATTTATTCTTGTTGAAACATTGAGGAAGGGTGAGTAATTTTAATAAAGTTATATTATCCCTGGGCACCCTTTCTTAAGGCCTCTTGTGAAACCACATGAAGCTTCCTCTGTTGAAGAAGAAATCAAGTTGGATTGAGATCTAATCTCACTACATCTTTTTTCCTCTTAAGGAAAGTAACAAAGGCAAGTTTATTTTAATTGTGAAACTGTTCCCCAAATGCTATACCTACTTTGAGGGATTTATTTAATCTGGTAGCTCAATGACAATTTTTATGTTTTTAGTACTGAAGTGTTGATGGCATTCTTTGCAGACCATTTAAATGCTCTGTGTTGAACTGAATATGAGAAAGAGCTTTTAAACAGAGCAACAATTTATAAAATACGGTAAAACTCCTATACTAATAACATTAGAATATCCACAATCCTTTATCCCAAATCCTTGGGGACAGATGTGTTTTAGTATTTAGAATATGTACATATGTATTTTAGAAAGCAAATAATTCAGTACATAGTTCATAAATGACACTCCTCATCTTTCAAGGACCAGGAGCAACTAGGTAACATGCTAAAATTAGGATAATTTGAGGAAAATTCAATAAAGGCACCATTCACCAGGTGTAAGAAAGGTGGGAAGAAACCACAAAGAATTGCTTGGTAACCTGGGGCTAGTGTTGTGGTGACTTATTACCCTCAAAGCCAGACAGGGTATGGGAAGAGAGCCATTAACTGAGAGCTGGAGATGAAAGGTTTATAGGGAACGGGTAGCCCTTCAGGTGATGAGAGATACACTATGGTAATCCCTCATGGAGGGAGTGAAGTAAGTTAAACACAGGTCCTCACTTTGCCTCCTCTCTCCAGTCTCTTACCAACAACTTCCATTGGCCAAATCCAATGGGAATACAGACTGCAAGGGAGCCTGAAAATAGAGATTGTAGAAGGTCAGACTTTCAGGCACATAGCTGGGTGGAGAGTGATTCTGGAGGAGCCCTTGAGTGGGCTCTGGGGCAGCATACATTAATCAAATATATTAATATATCTGCCACATAAAGACACACACTAAATAGGATAAAGAAAGACTATAACTTTCTGCCCACCTCAGGTTTTGCAGCCAAAGGAGTTACCAAAAACAAAACAAAACAAAACAAACAAAAACGAACTTTTCATTTTCATAGCCTGTGGATATGGTTATTATCTCTATTTTACAGATTAGAACAGAGGCTTATGTAGGTAAAATAACTTGTCCAAGGACACAAAGGAAAGTTGGGATTTGAGCCCAGTTCTGACTCTAGAACCTCAGTGAATAACTACTTTACCCTGTCTCATTATGTTCCAATAATACAAGTTACAAATGATGCCACAATTTATATGTTTACTTTATTTACTGTGTAATTCCTCATCTTATAAAATCATACAAAACTGGTATGAATGTAAAGTACTTTTCATAGTATCAATAAACCTAAAAGAAAAGTACTAGGCTTATAGTTTTCAAACTTCATTGCATATAGTTTTGGTTAGCCATGTAATCACAAGCATTTCCCTTTGTACCTAGTGTTCTTAGAGTTAATGTGTTCCTATAGTTGCAGAGTCACCAGTCAGCTAGTCATCTGAGAAACATTTATAGTTCATAGACCACAGGCAGCACCAAAGTTTAAAACTTCTTTTCCTTTGACTAAAATTCATTCTTACTGGTCTTACTGGGCACAAGTCATGATTTTCATTGTACTCTGGCCACCCAAAAAAATTAATCTAATTTCAATCATCACAGTAGAAACAAAATAAAGGATGAGATCTTGCCCTTTGCAACATGGATGGACCTAGAGGGTATTATACTAAATGAGGTAAGTCAGACTGAGAAAGACAAGTATCATATGATTTCACTTATACAGAGAATCTAAAAAATAAAACAAATGAATAAACAAACAAAAAGCAGAATCAGACCTATTAATACAGAGAACAAACTGACAGTTGCTGGGGTGGGGGCAAAATGGGTAAAGGGGATTGAGAGAAACAGGCTTCCAGTTATGGAATGGATAAGTCATGGGAATAAGAGGTACAACACACTATAGTGACAGATGGTAGCCATCCTTGTGGCAAGTATAGCAGAAGAATAGTGTCCAATCACTATGTTTTACACCTGAAACTAATGTAACATTATGTCAGCCATACTCAAAATAAATGAATAAATAAATGAAATATAAATAAAAACAAGAAATAAGAAAAAAATCAACAAACCTGAATGTGAATAATCTTATATTTTATTATATTTCCCCTGGTGTCGCCAACTTTGCATCATAGTCATTTCAAATCCAAAAGCCATGAGAAGAACAATGTGTTAATCCTGAGTTAGTATGAAAGTTCTTCTGAGCACATGCTGTAAAGCTCTGTCTCTTCAGTCCTGCTTCCAGCCAGGCAAGCCTATTTATCTGCTTTCTTCTCTGCAGGTAGCCCACACCACAGGCCTGACTCCTGCCCAACAATAAGTATACTGAAAGTTCCTATAAATAAGGCATAGAGCCTCCTACTTTCTCTCTCCTTGGGTGCCTATATTAGTTTCCTCCTTCCTTCCCTATCTGGATTCTACCCCTAACACTAGCCCAGTTGCTAGCTTCCTGGAACCACCTCCAGTCCCATTCACTTTAACACTTACTCCCAATCTGCAAATCCCAGTTTGACTTATCTTTCCTGCTCCTAGAATTGTTATTGTGAAGGATGATTATTTTTTAGCTTAGAATTTTACAGGCTGAAAACAAGGACTGAATACAAAAATATGTTTAGTGATTTTGAATATACATGGCAAAATGCAAGTGTATATAATTTAGCTTATTCAAATCTATTACTTTTCCTCCCCCCGTATGAACCTTATTTTTGAGTCATAAAACTTACACAAACCGTGAAGAGAGGCAAAGGCACCAACTTTCTTTTGTTTTAAAGTATAAAAAACATGTAATTATCAGAACTGCTGAGAGGTGAAATCGGAGTAATAGTGGATAACCACAGGAGATAGACTGTTAGCTGATCTTCCAAATATATAGTCTATTTTTCCTGCCTCCAAAGTAGACTACATTTCCCAGCCACCCTGAAAGTTAGGTGACTCTGAGATTAAAT
Organism: Enhydra lutris kenyoni; assembly: GCF_002288905.1. Lineage (NCBI taxonomy): Eukaryota > Metazoa > Chordata > Mammalia > Carnivora > Mustelidae > Enhydra > Enhydra lutris. The sequence continues at coordinate 39,236,337 of NW_019154090.1, read as the reverse complement.
TCTAGCCAACTGAATGTGGACAGAAGTGATATACAGTCCACCCTGGACAAAACTTCCATACTCTTTTCATTTTCAGTCTAGCTGGGATGTAGACAGTATCCTAAAGTGACCCTGATAGCCACATGCTGATGATGACAAGCCTCCCTACCCGAGTCCCTAAATGACCACAAGGAGTATAACCAACCTACTGACCTGTTTACCCTCCAGTAGTGTTACATGAGCAAGAAATATGTTGAAGCCATTTTTCAAAAGTCCAAAATGTTTTGGAGTCTATTTGTTTTCACAGTTAGCATTAAGCTAATTAATATCCCATATTATATAAGGTAAAAGTGGAACTTTAATTTCTTTCCCCAGTACCATTGATATTTGTTAGAAAATTTGCATAACTCCAGAGAACTTTTGTGAGGGAAGAGAGAGAGATCTTGAAACTTCTGCCTAAAAGTCTAAGTTATTTAAACCTCTTCTAACTAAACCCCTCTACTGAAATAGTATTTACCAAGGATGAGTGGCAGGAAAGAGAACATGGCCCCAGAGAGAATAAAAGCTCTGGCAGTTTTGCCCTGGGGATGTAGTTATGCAAGTGAGTTATCATTTGAAGAACCCAGGTCAATGAGACAGACACAGCATTCTTCACTAAGGTTATAATGAGAAGTGCTCATTCTCCCCATTTTTTTTTTTAAGATTTTATTTATTTATTTGACAGACAGGGATTACAAGTAGTCAGAGAGGCAGGCAGAGAGAGAGGAGGAAGCAGGCTCCCTGCTGAGCCGAGAGCCCGATGTGGGGCTCGATCCCAGGACTCTGAGATCATGACCTGAGCCGAAGGCAGAGGCTTTAACCCACTGAGCCACCCAGGCGCCCTCTCCCCATTTTTTTCCACATCAACAAATATTTATGGAACATCTGCTATGTAACCCCTTCTCCATACCTCTACAAACCCCAAATCTCTTGTGAGAACACTAAGTAACACTGTCAGCCTTAGGCTATGACCCTGCTCCTACCTCCTTTCATAACTTGAAAACTCTCTTTTACAAGAGAAGTCTTATACCTTCTTCAAATTTTGGGAAGTAGGGGTCAACATCTTCCTTGTTCCTCACAACCAATTCTACATCTTCAGTCTACTGTCAAAATTCAAATATTAAACTCCTTTTTTGGTTCATACCACTTACTTATATATGACCAGGATGAGTTAAGACTCTTGGTAGAAACAGATAGAAAACCAACTATAAGCAACACAAATAAAAAGAATTTATTAATAGAACACTTACACTCTCAATGGAAATAAAGAAGAGGTCAAGAACTACTTTTGAAATAACAGAAACCAAATGAGCTATGGGACCTCTATAGCAGAAGTTTGGGAACCTACTCTCTGCCGCAGTACTATTAATGTGATTCAATCCGATCAACCACCAAATTTCAAATTTCCATAAGAAGGAATTGGAGTTTCCCAGCTTTAGTCAGTCAGTTGTCACTCCTTGTAGTTCAGATGTAGCTGTAGAGTCAAGGCTACGTGGCACCAACATGGACAACAGAAATCCCACCATAGGTTTTGGGGGAAAGTCCCTGAGAAAGAAAATGGCTATATCCTGAGCACTACCCCAAAAAGGTACCCACAGCATGCCAACCCCTGGCCTTGCAGCATATCCCAACTCTCCCTAGTTCCTATATATCCAAGAATGCCATGACCCAACTATCCAGCCACAAGTGCAATATAATCACATCCCTCCCACTTTAAGCAACTACATCCAGAATTGGTATCTATTGATATCTAGAAGAGTCCAGAATTCTTCTAGCTCAGCTGTAACCACATACCATATCAATTTCCAACAAGAGAACTGCCTCAGATCAACCAATCCATTTCACAGAGAAAGAATAATGCCAGTGGGATTCACTGTCATTACTCATTAAAAACTTTCATTTTAATTACTGTAACTCCTATTTCAAAAGTAAAAGAGAAGATAATTATCGTCCTCTATCAGCAATAAAGAGCACAAATAAAACTAAGGCTTTATTCTAAAATTAACAAGTCAGGAAATGACAGATGTTGGCGAGGATGCAGAGAGAGGGGAACCCTCCTACACTGTTGGTGGGAACGCAAGCTAGTGCAGCCACTCTGGAAGACAGTATGGAGGTTCCTCAAAAAATTGAAAATAGAGCTATCCTACAAACCAGCAATTGCACTACTAGATATTTATCCTAAAGATACAAATATAGTGATCGAAAGGGGTATGTGCACCTGAATGTTTATAGCAGCAATGTCCACAATAGCCAAACTATGGAAAGAACCTAGATGTCCATCAACAGATGAGTGGATAAAGAATATGAGGTATATACATAAAATAGAATACTAGGCAGTCATCAATTAAACTAAAAAACAAAAAACCCAAAAATGAAATCCTGCCATTTGCAATGATATGGATGGAACTAGAGGGCATTATGCTAAGCGAAATAAGTTAATCAGAGAAAGACAACTATCATATGATCTCTCTGAGATGAGGAATTGAGAGGCAGGGCAGAGGGTGAGGGGCAGGTAGAGAGGGAAAAAACAAAAAAACACGGAACCGGGGAGGGAGACAAGCCATAAGAGACTCTTAATCTCAGGAAAAAAGCCGAGAGCTGCTGGGGGGGTCAGGGGGATAGGGATAGGGTGGTTGGATTATGGACATTGGGGAGGGTATGTATGGGCTATGGTGAGTGCTGGGAAATGTGTAAGCCTGATGATTCACAGACCTGTACCCCTGGGGCAAATAATACATTATATGTTAATAAAAATAAATAAATAAATAAATAAATAAAAATAAACTAAGGCCTAATTTCTGCCTTAGCTAGTATTTGGGAATACTTTCCTCCAGTATTCATTCCGTATACCTTGCATTCAGGTCACATTTCAAAAAACACTTCTTGATGAGTAATTTGCCTAGTACAGTAATCCAAACCTACATTTTTTAGAAGTCTGAGCCCTTAACATTTCTGCTGGAGGGCTGCAAGAAAATTTCTATTAACCTTATTACTCTGTATGGCAATGGGAAGAGGCATCTCAGGGAATCCCATGACTCTACCAAATCCTCTTGGTGCCTACTTGCAACAAACAACTCTGTATCCATTTTATAGACAAAGTCAATCATCCCAACTAATACAAGATCTCCTTTTTTACCTACTCCTCTATAGGCATGAGGAAGCCAAAGAGCCAGATGCTACAATTAAGCACCTACTTTAGTAGAACCATTATCCTAAGCACTGAAAACAGCTGAGAGGAATATGGACATTTTATAAAAACTAGGGTTCAGGTAATATGAGGAGGCAAAGGCACTCTCCAAGCCAAAGTTTGAAGATTTTCACCTATTGCTCACTATAAGAATTAGGATTCTAAAACAACAAGTGTTGGTGAGTATATAGAGAAAAAGGATCCTTATGCACCATCGGTGGGAATATAAACTGGTGAAGCCACTGTGGAAGACAGTGTGGAGGTTCCTCAAAAACTTAAAAATAGAACAACCATATGATCCAGTAATCACACTACTGGATATTTACACAAAGAATATGAAGACACTAATTCAAAAGGATACATGCACCCTTATGTTTATTACAGCATATTTACAATAGCCAGATTATGAAAACAGCCCAAATGTCCATCAATATCAACAGAATGGATAAAATCGTGTGATGTGTATGTATGTTTATATGCATATATATGGAATATCATTCAACATAAAAAATAATGAAATCTTTTCACTTGCAATAGGAGCTAGAGAATACAATGCTAAGTGCAAGTCAAAGACAAATAGCATATGATCTCATTCAAATGTAGAATTGAAGAAACAAAGGAAAAAGAGACTAAAAAACAGACTTTTAACAAATTGCTGGTTACCAGAGGGAAACTGGATGGGATGATAGTTGAAACAGGTGAAGGGGATTAAGAGTATACCTCTTGAGTATGGTGGCTTAGCCTGTGTGGCTCAGTCAGTTAAGCGTCTGCTTCCAGCTCCGGTTGTGATACCAGGGTCCTGGGATCAAGTCCTGCACTGGGCTCACTGCTCAGTCGGGACTCTGCTTTTCCCTCCCCAGCCACTCCCCTGCTCCTTCCTCTCTCCCTCTCTCTCTCACTCACTCTCTGACAAATAAATAAAATCTTTAAAAAAAAAAAAAGTATATACTTTTCTTGATGAGAAGCTGAGTAATATATGGAATTGTTGAGTTACTATATTGTACAACTGAAATTAATATACTACTGTATATTAACTACAGTGGAATTAAAATTTTTTAAAAAGGAGCACCTGGGGGATGCCTGGGTGGCTCAATTAGTTAAGCCGCTGCCTTCGGATCAAGTCCCACATTGGGCTCCTTGTTCGGTGGGGAGCCTGCTTCTCTCCCCACCTCTGCCTGCCACTCTGCCCGCTTGTGCTCACGCACTCTCTCTCTCTCTCTCTCTCTCTCTCTGAAAAACAAATAAACAAAATATTTTTTTTAAAAAGGGGGGCACCTGGGTGGCTCAGTCGGTTAAGCAGCTGCCTTCAGCTCCAGTTGTGATACCAGGGTCCTTAGATCCAGCCCACTGCTGAGCAGGGAGTCTGCATCTCCCTCTCACTCTCCCCTGGTGCTCTCACTCACAAATAAATAAATAAAATCTTTTAAAATTTTTAATTTAATTTAATTAAAAAAAAAACCCTAGGATTCCAAGGGCAAAAGCATGTATGCACCAGCAATTAAAATCCCTATACTTATAAAACTAAGAATCATGTGATGGAAGCAAAAACTATTTTAGTAGGTCATTAGGTATAATCCTGAGAAGTCACTTCTCTGACTAGTATGTGAGAAGGACAATATTCTATATACATCTCTGGGTCATGACACCACATTTACAAGGTTGCCAGTTGGTACCACAATTGAGCTTTCAGTAAACTATTCCAACATTGTGTCAGATCAGCTGCTCTGGGATGAGGAATTTCATAAGACAGTGAATGCCACTGGCATTATTCTTTCTCTATGAAGTGGACTGATTGATCTGAGGCAATAGAACATGATTTATATCATGCCTATATAGAACACGGTCAGCTAATCTATGATGGTAGAAGAAGGGCATGAAAAAAAGAAATTCAAATATAAAATTAAAAAAGACAAGTTGCTATACCCTTCACAATGTATTTGGACCAATCTAATCAGACAGCCTGTCACACACTGTGTTGAGAATATATGATATCCTATCTTGAAATTGGAGTTGGCCAAAGCTGCTAGAAAATTAGTCAACCAGCAGTAGAAGCAACCCGGTAAATCTCAGTGAGGAAAGGTCCACGCAACTGACGCCAGGTATAGCTTTCATTCTTGTCATTATTTGAACTTTATTTCCAAGCTCACTGAGGAACTGTTGATATCTTCAGAGAAGAACATAACATTCTTTATATTATTAAAAGTCTTCAGTTGAGTATCATTAACTACACATATTTTTGTTTCTGGGCCTACTGTGAGAGTTTCAATAACAGTCTCTCCTAAAATCTTTGGTTACCATCGGCCAATCTTACTCCCAGAAAGTAGTATAAAACCTGACCTTAGGCTATCTCTCCTTCCAGCCTAAGCAGGCAATGGGACACTGCCTGAAGTTATATGCCTTGAAAGTTTTCCTCTTCTTCAGCATTCTTCCCTGTGTCTGCTGAGAGGGGCTATAATACTGTAGCATTTCATTTCTGGCTCATACCTGAACAGATTTCAGAGTCATCTATAACTTTTTATCACATTTTCATAGGGAATTCTCCATTAAAATGCTTATGTGAGTACAGGAAACGTGAGCAATGTAGCAAGTACTAACAGGTTAGTGTTATCACAGAGACAACTGAAATCCTTTTTTTAAAGCTCCTTTAACTTCTTCCATGACAAAATTTCTTTGGTTTGTCACTTCCCCTTTCTTCTTGCCTCTTATTGTTAAATGACCACTGCATCCATTGTTTTGACTCTATTCTTTCTCCCTCATTCCAACTGATGAGTATTTCTACTTTAGTGCGTATCAGCAGTTGATATTCACAAAATCCAAAGTAATTCAGAATGTTGCCCACCTTTATCTTAAACTCCCTCTCTCTACTATCGTCACTATTCTTCTAAATTATTCAGGAGATATTTTTGATCAATCCAACAAATATGAAAATCTCTTCCTGCTGTGCAATCCACTCAATTAATTAAAAATGTTCCTAATTTTGATAAGCAAGTAAAAACTGCATGGTATAGTGGATATAATGGGAATTTTAAATTTTACAACTATGACCATGTTATTGTTAGCCTATACAGAATAAGGAATTGTTTCTAACATCCAACACTTACCATACCATCATTGTGTGGTCTATAAAATGGATAAATATGACAACTACATCTTCAACCAAGTCATTGATTTAAAAAAAAAAAAAAAAAAACCCTTGTAAGAAAACCAACAAGTAGATAGATGGTAGGAAGAGAAAGTTCGGTAACCAATTCAAGTGAATACAATTCAACAAACACATGTTAAACAACATCCTAGACAACAGAAAATTTGAGAGCTACAAGGAGAAATAAGGTCCATTTAGGTAAGATGGAAAAAACAAACAAATTATGAAAAGGCTGTTTTTTGAGCATTTAGGTAAGTTCCTGGTCCAAACTTGATGCTTGATAAATATTTCCTATACATTCTTATATATCAAGATAGGCTATTAGTCTTAAAACTTAAAGGATCGTCAGAATCACCCAAAGGACTAATTAGAAGACAAACTGCTGAGCCTTACCTCTAGAAATTCTGATTGATTAGGGTGGAAGTGAAGCACGGTAACGTGCATTTCTAACAAGCCACCAGTCAAGAACAGCACTCTAGACAAGGATTTCTCAAAGTAGCACTATTGACATTGAACACTGACATTGTGGGCTGAATAATTCTTTGTTGTGGGGAACTACAATATGCCTGGTCTCTATCCACTGGGTGCCAGTATCACACACACCCTGTCACAAGATATTGCCAAACGTTACCTATGGAACATTTCCTCCTGATAGTGAACCAGTGCTCTCTATCAACCAGGTTACTTTTCTGGCTAGTTTATTAAACTAAAAGACCTAGTTACTTCTACCAACACTGTGATATAGATTTTAACAGAACAGTATGTAATATTTCTCAAGTTATCCTCTTAGATGAAACAGAAAAATATGGGTTGAATAATATAAAAATTAAGACTTTGCTATTTATTTAACTATTGGATCCAAGGGTTTTGATTAATAGATTTTAGCACAGAGACCGGCCTCTCAAACCTATATTATTCTGAGTTACTTTTTCCTAGACTGGATGTCAAAGAGTCTCCATTTCTTACACCACCAATCAAATGGCAGTAACTACCTAGAGTGTCACTTTAAGGAGGATTCCAGAGGTGTTTATTGACAAAACAGGAAAGAATACTGAGCTCACTTGACAATGTCTCCTATGGACAATGGAAAAGGAAATAATGCCATGGTCTAGACTGCTGTTCATTACTGTTCCAATCTGTATTCCTCTTCTAGACATTGATCATATCTAATTTTTTGCAAGAGGTTTTTTGAACACTTTTTTTTAACTCTGCAGTATAAACCCAACTAGTTACAGCATTTCTTCTCTCTATAACATATTCTATAATTTCTACTTCTTGAAGAAATTCTTCTAATTCAGAATCATAGTATATTAGGTCCTATTGTCATTTTCCATTATCTTTTGAGCATATATAGTTAAGAAAAATTAAATTTTACGAGATCTCCTAGCCTTTACTTAAAGAGAGTTCCAACAAATATCCAGGCACTTGGGAATCTCTCTCCTTTAGACCAAGACTGTTCCATGATCTCCTCAAGAACACAAAATCTATTCCTCTCTGTAATTAGCTAGTCTGTGGAATACTTGCATTATTACACTTCTATGCATCTCTCATTTTATTCTTGTCTACCTGTTCTCCACTATCCTTTGACCTTCAAATCTGTAGGTTCTACCACCCTCTAACTAGTATGTTTCTTTTGAACAATGAAGAAAATAAGCAAAAGTAAGTTATAAAAGAGACATAATTAAAGAGATTCATTCAGTAATTATGTTGTCTTCAATATGCCAAAGACTACAATTATTTTTAATGAAAAATTCTCACAGAATAAAAATAACTGAAGTAGAGGAAAATAAGTTATAAAAGTCTTTTTTCCAATCTAATAAAATTTCCAAATTCTTACATTTCGAAAACAGTGTACAAAAGTGGGTGTAGTCAGATCTTAAACAATCAGTTTCAACACAAATCAATGTAGGTAATAAAACAACCTCAAAGATGAGTCACTGAATTTGGATTACCAAGTATTTTAAATACAATTACTTTGGGTGGAGAAAAGGAAATAATTTATTCAAAACTGCCAAATCTTTATATTAATTTGTCACTGCTTTTAATATGCAGCTAAAATACAAATAAAGGTTATCAAATAATTAGTAATATGATTAACAGAAAAATTACTCCAGGAGATTAAAGATTGCCATTTATACTTTGGAAATAATAATTGCAAGTTAGTTGGGAGTATTGGTATTACAGTCAAATATTTTGATAAGCATTTTTGTAAGGTCAAGCTTTCCATTAAATATTAAATAACAAATTATTAACAAAACAGATATATATATAGTTGTTATGTGCAACACGCATATATATCTGACTTTTAGATTTGATAGTCATTCCTAACACATACTGATTTTCCAATGATGACATGGGAATCTTTATTTACCCTATTTCTGATTGATCAATACTACTGCTTATCATGCTGCTAAATGGTAAATACAACAACTAGGAAAAAAAAGTATCACTGACATCTAGGAATAGTGTTTACTTTCCATCAGAACACCCTTTATGGGGTGCCTGGGTGGCTCAATGGGTTAAGCCTCTGCCTTCAGCTCAGGTCATAATCTCAGGGTCCTGGATTGAGCCCCGCATCAGGCTCTCTGCTCAGCAGAGAGACTGCTTTCCTCTCTCTCTCTCTCTCTGCCTGCCTCTCTGCCTATTTGTGATCTCTGTCAATTAAATAAATAAAATCCTTAAAAAAGAAAAAAAATTTACTAAAAAAAAAAAAAAAAAAAAAAAGAACACCCTCACCCCTTATATCGGAGATCTTATGGAAGTTCTGTTTTAAGTTACAGTATGAAAAAAAAAGTCTAGGGATAACATATCATTCTAGTGAGGCATACAGAACCTCTACAAACAAGAAAGGTTAGACAGCTAGTTTGTCAGATTTACTTATGAAAGAAAAGACAAAAATATTACAAATACAATATTTAAAACATGATATTTAAATACATATTCAAAAATATGCAAGGTCATGTGCCTAATTACATTCTCAATTCAATTCTCAATTTCTGGTTTGCAAAAAGAAAATCTTAAAAACAATATTTAAGAAGTTGATTGTGTGCTTTATGGATTATCCAAGGCTTTTCTTCCAAATATAGTCAATTCATTGAAAGAGAAGAGCAAAAAACAAATCATGTTTCTACCACTTTGAAATTCTGACACATAGCTAACACTATGGCAAAATAAATTATATATTGATTAAAAATTAAACATAAAAGAAAAAATCCATAGAAAAAAAAAGATAATTTAACATTTATCTTGGAAATGAAAGGCTTTTCTAAACAGAAGCCATCATTAAGGAGGAAAAATTTTGTTTAAAAAACAAAAATATATGTCAATTATACCTCAATAACAGAAACACCACCCACACCCACACAAAAACACCCTTTATACATAAAAAGAAATACTCAAAAATAAAAAGACAATGGCTGGAAAAAATACTTTCAACAAATATAACAAAGGTTAGTATCTTAACTTACACAAAGACATAAGACTGTGCCTAGAACTTTTATAGAAAACAAGCAAAGGAACATGAATAATTAATCCACAAAAGAAGAAATTAAAATACAAAGAAACAAGCAAAGAAAACAAGTGAGAAAAATATGTATTTGGCTATCAAATTAGCAAAGATATATGAAAAGATGGCAATGATTTACTGAACTATGTGCACATAAATTATCAGAAAAATATAAAAACCATGAGGAAATGTATGAGGTAATATGTATCAATAGCTTTAAAAACTTTTTTTAACTTTGTTCAAGTTATTCTGTTTCTGGGCAACTACCTGAAGGAAAAACCCTTTAAAATGTGGGAAATGCCTCCTTAATTACATTTGGTTTTTGTGATATTTAAAATATTAAACTTATAAGAAACTACCTAATAACTAAGAATGGGTAGACACAAAGAAAATGGCTAAGTAAGCAAAAGCAAATTCTGCTTACTGCATCTAAGGACATTGGAACCTTCAATAGTCCACTTACCTTCTCTGTATCTCAATTTTTGTTTTTCCATTTCAAAATGAGGATAATAGTACCCATCTCATAGAATTGTAAGATTATTTTACAAATTAATATATGTAAAATAATTAGACAGTCTGGTAAATGGCACTATAAAATATATGCAGTCATTCAAAATTAAGAATACGGAAAAGGCTTACACTTGAATGCCAAGTGAAAAAGTAAGACAATAACATGGTGTGTATCAACCAGTCAGCAAAAGGAACTGCACCAAAATGTCAGCAGGGAAAACAACAACAACAACAACAACAACAACAACAACAAACAAGCAAGATTCTGCTAAGGAATTGGGTAGCATAAATTAAGAGTTTACTGTGCATTTAAACTATGCAAGCTATCTACTCTGGTATAAAGTGAGAAGTTGTTTTAATTGACTAGAGCTAATTATTAGTTCTCTGGAGCTAATAATTGTTAACTATGCAACAGTCTAAACTGAAAGCTTTTCTTCCTGAAACACTTCTTACAGATTTCAACTTCTTAAAGACTATCACAGTTCTCCCAGCCGGCTACCCTCCAAGTTTTCTAGCAAAACTCTAAGTGTAGAACCCTTGTCACTCACCCACTTACAGCACAGATAATGTCTATTTTAGTTAGATTTGCAATATTAACGGACTTGGAATCAATAGTTCCTGAAGAGAGCCATCTATTTTATGGAAGCAAAAAGCTGTTTGTATTCTATTTATGGTAACTAATTTTCAAAGTTACTTTCTGTAAGTTTCAGTAACAACCAAAGGTCAAACATTGCTACGGGTTTTTTTATTAAAGAGAAAGAAAAAAGAAAAAAAGAAAAAGAAAAGAAATGCAAGTTGCATTATAATGATACAAAAGAAACCCCTTTTAGCTTCAAGATGTATAAACAAAAACAATTATATGTGAGGTCAGCAGATCCTGCCACTGCAGACAAATCCTCCTTTAAGTCATTTACAAAGGTAATATATAAAGTGCACTTTGGCTTCATGAACTCTCACAGATAAGCATGTTTTAAGGAAAGAGGCAGAGAGAGAGGAGAAGTTGGGAAAAAAACAGAGAGAAAGAGAGAGAGGTTGACTGATTCTTATCTCTTGCCAAACCAGAAATAGAAATAACATGCACTCCACCAACAGACTATATAATAATACTTATGGACAAAGATAGATGAACTAGATGCATTAACATGGAGTGGGGGAAAAGGTCCTTTCCTTTTAATGTTTCATGTCCATTTGATGGATAACCAGAGTTTAGATTCTGTAAATGATAAAATCAAGTTTCTAACTGAATTATAAGAAACCCAGTGGTTGATACAGAAATAATGGATTGGCTCCTAATTCATGTGATTGGCCCATCAACTTAGTATCTGGCTTCAGATTCAAATTAGAAGCAAGATTTAGTCATGTAATCCACCCTGTATTGTTCCTCTTTAGTGGCTCCTGTAGGATTTGTATCTAAAGGGAAAGGTCAATAAACTTATTCAATATCAAGTTACCAGAGGTCTCCTCTTTAATAACCAAATCACAGAGTACACTCCTCCTTCCCCCCTACATACACACATCTACATCCAGCTCCTGATAAAAGCTGTTATAAAGTAGGCAGAATATTGGACCAGTGGCCAGAGATCACCATTCATTACTCTCCATCCTGTGACATTTATAAACGGGAAAAAGAATTAAGCTCATTTTTCCTATCTCTCTTTTTTGTAATGTATATGTGTCACTTCTAAAATCCTACCCATTTGACTAACATCTAGGATCAGCATTCACTGAATAAAAGCTACATACATGCACACTAGTTTTAATGTTGTACACAAGATGTTTTTAAAAGGCTGTCTAGCTCTATACTCATCTACTCACCTGGTATGAGTGATAAACATACCAGCAGTTTCTTCACTTTAAAATCAGTCATCCCTGAGAGCCACACAATAAGCTGGTAAGAAAATTTCCACTTGAAAGTGTTTAAAAATTTACTTACAAGATCATAATAATACCTTCTGGAAGACTAAAAATACTTTCAGTTAGTCAGCAACATCTTTACTTTATCAATTAACCACAGCATATTTTTGCTCCCAAGTCAACTTTTTTTTTAATTATCCAGGCTACCTTTCCCACTTTGGTGTTCCTGTCAGTTTATGCTTAAAAAATGTAAAGAATGCATCTTAATGCCAGCCAACAGAAAACATCACAAAGAAAGTAAATCTCCAATAAGGATAATGATACTGTATTTCAAACACCGAACCAAAGCTTATTTAACTGATTTAACTGATTTAGTGCACCTGTCTTCACTAGCATGACCTTCCTTAAATATGTATGGCCTAATGTTAGCTACATGTACTAGCAAGCAGGGCCCTCAAAATATTAATTATTCCATGGCAGACTAATAGGTTGTGTGTACAGCCTATACTATGTTATCTGGCTACAAGAACTACCCCCCCACACACATGCATACACACAAGATGACAATGGGAACAGCTGATGATTGAGCAGGAGGGCACAACTGTCCCAAATTGGGACATTTTCTGGGAACCAACGCTTTGGGGAGCAGGAAAGTCAAGTCAGAATCTTCGGTCTTTCTAAAAGAGTTAATCTTTCTAAAGTGACAAACCTTTATCATGTACATCTTAAGAGCTGTTAGGAATCATATCTTCCAAATTTAGGAAGCCATTCTGCAGAGAAAGAGTAAGAGACACCAAAATAAAAGATAGCAAGGGTCACAACTGCATATCACCTTCTACTTGCAGTAATTCCCAAAGCCCAGCTGAATCTCTGCCCTCATCATGCCTCAGTCATACTGAAATATGTATCAGGATACTTTTATGCTCTCCTTGAAGCTATTTGTTCTGACTGTATATATCCATATTGTTTCATTGGCTCATTCCCTCAATGGCTGACAGTACCATGGAGAAGACTTTCCATCACAAAGTTATGTCACTATGATGTGATAAGTACAGATTTACATACCACAAATCTATCTGGGGTGGCACTGGGAGTAATGACAGTGTTAGAAGGTGTGGGAGCCAAAATGTGCCTGGCATCTTGAAGCAAAAGGAAGAGCTGGCTGGGGAAGATAGAAGGAGGAGCTGTCCAAGCACCTAGGCAGAGAATGGCCAATTCAAAAGCAACAGAAAGTAAGGCAAAGAAAAGTGTTTTCCAGGCAGATGGATATGGGGTTTGCTGTGTTATCCTTCTATTTTCAACAATTTTGACAGCTTTTTTTCCTTTTTATATCTCTTTTTCCAACTACTTCCCTCTCTTCTTACTCTCCAACTAGTCCAAAATAAAGATCATCTTAATAAAATGCATAGTTCCCACTAATAAGCAAATATCTCATTTTTAGAAGGCTGAATAAAAAAAGCTCCTTTTAAAGAGAATTCAAGTTAAATTTAGGCTCAAGTCCACAAAAGAGGAGGGGGGCAGGATCTGTGTCTGTTACATTTCTCTTTCATTGCAGATTGAATATACTTTCATTCACTTTTATGCTCTCATTTCACAAGGGTTGATAAGCAGGTTGAACTTGGAAATATTCTCTCACCTAAATTGTAGATCTAAAAATCTCAGATAAAGACTGTCTCAAGCTTGCTGATATGTTTGCACTGCTTGATTTTGTAATAAATAATGGTCTTTTTCAAACATCACGTAATTCTCTCTAGGCATCAAACCAAGCTTTCTTTCCCACTACTAAACAGTCCCACCCTTGTTCTGCTTTGAAATCACTTTAGGCTCAGCCAAGAGTTTTTTTTTTTTTTTTTTTTTTTTAATTTTATTTTTTATAATCATATATTTTTATCCCCAGGGGTACAGGTCTGTGAATCACCCGGTTTACACACTTCATAGCACTCACCATAGCACATATCCTCCCCAATGTCCATAGCCCCACCCCCCCTCTCCCAACACCCCTCCCTCCATCAACCCTCAGTTTGTTTTGCGAGATTAAGAGTCATTTATGGTTTGTCTCCCTCCCAATCCCATCTTGTTTCATTTACTCTTCTCCTAACCCCTTAACCCCCCCATGTTGCATCTCCTCTCCCTCATATCAGGGAGATCATATGATAGTTGTCTTTCTCCGATTGACTTATTTTGCTAAGCATGATACCCTCTAGTTCCATCCACGTCATCGCAAATGGCAAGATTTCATTTCTTTTGATGGCTGCATGGTATTCCATTGTGTATATATACCACTTCTTTATCCATTCGTCTGTTGATGGACATCTAGGTTCTTTTCATAGTTTGGCTATTGTAGACATTGCTGCTATAAACATTCGGGTGCACGTGCCCCTTCGGATCACTACGTTCGTATCTTTAGGGTAAATACCCAGCAGTGCAATTGCTGGGTCATAGGGTAGTTCTATTTTCAACATTTTGAGGAACCTCCATGCTGTTTTCCAGAGTGGTTGCACCAGCTTGCATTCCCACCAACACTGTAGGAGGGTTCCCCTTTCTCTGCATCCTCGCCAGCATCTGTCATTTCCTGACTTGTTAATTTTAGCCATTCTGACTGGTGTGAGGTGGTATCTCATTGTGGTTTTGATTTGTATTTCCCTGATGCCGAGTGATGTGGAGCACTTTTTCATGTGTCTCTTGGACATCTGGATGTCTTCTTTGCAGAAATGTCTGTTCATGTCCTCTGCCCATTTCTTAATTGGATTATTTGTTCTTTGGGTGTTGAGTTTGCTAAGTTCTTTATAGATTTTGGACACTAGCCCTTTATCCGATATGTCATTTGCAAATATCTTCTCCCATTCTGTCAGTTGTCTTTTGGTTTTGTTAACTGTTTCCTTTGCTGTGCAAAAGCTTTTGATCTTGATAAAATCCCAACAGTTCATTTTTGCCCTTGCTTCCCTTGCCTTTGGCGATGTTCCTAGGAAGATGTTGCTGCGGCTGAGGTCGAAGAGGTTGCTGCCTGTGTTCTCCTCAAGGATTTGGATGGATTCCTTTCTCACATTGAGGTCCTTCATCCATTTTGAGTCTATTTTCGTGTGTGGTGTAAGGAAATGATCCAATTTCATTTTTCTGCATGTGGCTGTCCAATTTTCCCAACACCATTTATTGAAGAGGCTGTCTTTTTTCCACTGGACATTCTTTCCTGCTTTGTCGAAGATTAGTTGACCATAGAGTTGAGGGTCTATTTCTGGGCTCTCTATTCTGTTCCATTGATCTATGTGTCTGTTTTTGTGCCAGTACCATGCTGTCTTGATGATGACAGCTTTGTAATAGAGCTTGAAGTCCGGAATTGTGATGCCACCGACTTTGGCTTTCTTTTTCAATATTCCTTTGGCTATTCAAGGTCTTTTCTGGTTCCATATAAATTTTAGGATTATTTGTTCCATTTCTTTGAAAAAAATGGATGGTACTTTGATAGGAATTGCATTAAATGTGTAGATTGCTTTAGGTAGCATAGACATTTTCACAATATTTATTCTTCCAATCCAGGAGCATGGAACATTTTTCCATTTCTTTGTGTCTTCCTCAATTTCTTTCATGAGTACTTTATAGTTTTCTGTGTATAGATTCTTAGTCTCTTTGGTTAGGTTTATTCCTAGGTATCTTATAGTTTTTGGTGCAATTGTAAATGGGATGGACTCCTTAATTTCTCTTTCTTCTGTCTTGTTGTTGGATGTAGAGAAATGCAACTGATTTCTGTGCATTGATTTTATATCCTGACACTTTACTGAATTCCTGTATAAGTTCTAGCAGTTTTGGAGTGGAGTCTTTTGGGTTTTCCACATATAGTATCATATCATCTGCAAAGAGTGATAGTTTGACTTCTTCTTTGCTGATTTGGATGTCTTTAATTTCCTTTTGTTGTCTGATTGCTGAGGCTAGGACTTCTATGTTGAATAGCAGTGGTGATAACGGACATCCCTGCCGTGTTCCTGACCTTAGTGGAAAAGCTTTCAGTTTTTCTCCATTGAGAATGATATTTGAGGTGGGTTTGTCATAGATGGCTTTGATAATATTGAGGTATGTGCCCTCTATCCCTACACTTTGAAGAGTTTTGATCAGGAAGGGATTCAGCCAAGAGTTTTAATGCTCACCCAGTCCTCCTCTGGTTCCCAACTTTGCATCAAGCACTCTTGTCTCAGCCCCAGCTGACTAAGGAAGGTTGTTACTTGCCCTCTTCTTCTGTGGAGTTGGTGCTGCACTACTTCTGTTTGCCATCTTGTTGCCAGCCACAATTTGAGCTTTCTGCTGTAATCTAGATTGTTTTTAACCCCTTGCCACAGTATCATTTAGGTATTTATCATAGCAGTTGGTGACAGGGATTAATTACCACCTGGCCCACAGAATGACCTCTGGATGAAGACTGGTAGAGCCAACCCTTCTTTACTTCACTTAGTCAATTATTTGACTAAACTCTCTTGAGAGTTTTCAAGTCAAGCTTAAGCAGGAACCAATCCCAATCTGGAGAGAACAAAAAATGTAAATAAAAGCACAAGAATCAGGACAACCACATGTGGTAATGGTTTCTTCCTTGATGAGTAACAATGTGTCCTTTTTTCTGTCCCTGTCCTGAGCTACTGACCAACAGACCTTCCGAGTCCCAAATCTTTCAGGAGCAGCCACATCTCAGTCCCCAGGCAAATTATGATGTGGAACAAGAAGAGTAAACAGGTATCCATTCCCCAACAAGGGCAAAGCTTGGAATCAAGTCTCTACAGGACTGACCTGGGGCTCAGTCACCCTTTCATAATCACTAAATTCTCTCATTATGCTCTATGAGGAAGATCAGCCCCTTTTCACTTGGACCTTCCTCTGATAATGAAACTTTAGACCCTAAATTTCTACCCGTTATTTATCTTCCTTTCCAATATATTTTCCTATTACTGGACTGAGTTTCTGATTTGTTCTCTGTGCTAGTTAGTCTCCATTTGACCCCTACTAAGATCCATATTTTGCCCTACTATGTGTTCCAGGAGGCTGCCCCCCCCCCACCAACTTAAGGATTGCATCATGCAGGTTCCTCTCCTGTCTGGCTTGCAGTTAAGCCAATGAGTGCTACCAACAGATTAGAGAATGAGAGGAGAAAAAGGTGAGATATTTCTTCTCTATTTCCTCTTTGTTTCAATGTACTATCTCTGGTTGCACACCTCTACAAGTATAGCTCTAGCTTCTCCTCCAGAGCTCAAGTTCTCACTTGACTCTGTCAACACTACTTCCTCCCTTTGATCACTAAATCCTATGGGTGGTAACACCTTCCTACTGATACTGATCAAAAGGAACCACATCAGCCATTGTTTGTACATTTAACCCTACCTATACCTCAGTAAGTAGTCCCTTCCTTAAAGTCTCTTCATTTAAACCATTGTAGGTAAACAGGTGTTTCCTTCTAGGGCCCTGACAATATAATCCTGGTAGTAGTCATCTGAATTTGGTGGGTCTGAAACCACACACCAACCCACACATTGCTTAATAAAAGTACGCTTTTTTTTTTTAATTTTTTATCTTGTATGTATTTACTTATTATTACTATTTTTTTTATTTCTTTTCAGCATAACAGAATTCATTGTTTTTTGCACCACACCCAGTGCTCCATTCAATGCATGCCTTCCTTAATACCCACCACCTGGCTCCCCCAACCTCCCCCACCCCCCGCCCCTTCAAAACCCTCAGGTTGTTTTTCAGAGTCCATAGTCTCTCATGGTTCATCTCCCCCTCCAATTTCCCTCAACTCCCTTCTCCTCTCCATCTCCCCATGTCCTCCTTGTTATTTGTTATGCTCCAGTACGCTAACTTTCATTTGAGGTATCTACTCTCATCCCACAGAACCCACGTTTTGGGGTAAACTTATTCCATTCCTGACTTGGGATGAAGCACGAGGTTTAGGCCCATGCTTACTAATATAACCTAGCTCACTACAAATAAATGGCTAGGAACAGACACATGGCTTAAGTCCAACAGGCTTTCTTCTACCAGATAGGATTGTACTGAGGATATGGTATTTAAAATGCTTCAAAATGAGGGTGCCAGGAGAATACTGTGCAGATGAGGATGATCTGAGAAAGGCAAAGCACAGAGAACTACAAAGAAGCCAGGTCCTCAGTGACATCATTTGAGCAGCTGGATCAAGTTTGTTTCGCAATAACTCTACATGGATTTTTCAGTTAGATGAGCAACAAGGAACATTTTTATTTCAGCAACTTTAGCTGGGTATTCAACTACATATAGAAGCAAGAATCCAGAAAGATACAGCACCATCCTAAGCCCCCAGTCTGATAATTTGCCAGTTCTAGCTCAATACCCCTGCAAAGGCCAGGAACTTCCTATACATAGAAAGATGCCCCAGAGGTCAGCCAGCAGCCCATTTATATTCCTCTGCCTGCATTTCCCAACTGTTGGACACTCCACTACACCACCTCAGACCCCAAAGCCACAGATCCGCATGAATCACAAATGAAGATGGCCAAAGTCCCTAGACAGCATGCCTAGCTGGACCTGTCCTAACAGCTTTCACAAGGCAGTATCAATGTCTCTTCCCACATCTACCCTACTTACTAAAAATAAATCATTCTTGCTAATATATCCAAGATAAACAACAATGTGTTTCCTGAGCTATTACTTCCCTGTCCTCCACACTTGCTGTTTTCTCTTGGATGCTATTGCTTATCAGATCCCAAACATACTTTCAACCTGTTACTTATCTAACCCTCTACCAAGATAGGAGCCAAAGTATTTACCGCCTCATTTTTTGCATACACACCACATCAGACTGACATGTACGGGGCATACTTCTTCCCTATACCTATATCTCCACAAAACTCCAGAGTTTACCATAGGTTTGTCACTCTCACCAACCTGTCTTGCCAGTATCCCAGCAAAACATTCTGCTGTAAGTGTTTCCAAAAACCATGGATATATTCATAAGTTTTTTCATTCTATCAAAATATTTTTAATAATAGTTGTGTATAATGTCCTGCACTGGTCTCTATGGGATGTACATAAAGATAACTAAAATTGAGTCAAGAAATTGTCCTTAACTAATGAATCATTGAACATTACATCAAAAACTAATGATGTATTATATGTTGGCTAACTGAATTTAAATTTTAAAAAATGAAGAAAAAAAGGAAATTTCCCTCAAGAAATGCTTAGGCTAGGAGAAGAAATAAGAAAAACACACAAAAAACTCTTAGTTTAAAAATGTGTGCCTAATAGAGAATTCCAAACAATAAGAAATAACTTCTAACCAGACACATCAGTAGAGGGACGTGAGAGGGAGGGCATATAACAATTATAGAATGTCTACTATAGGTCAGACACTCTGGGGGACTTAGTTTGTATAGCTCTCATCTGATATATTCACCAGCCACTCAATATCTGCATTTGCTCCCCCCCAAAACTGTACAGAAACCAGACAATACTTATAACAAATAAGATCACATGACTCCCCATCTCATTTAGAGACAAAGTCCTTACAAAAATTGGCCTAAAAAGACGCTGAATGATCTAGCCTTGTTCTCTCTGCACTCATTTTCACTCTGAAATAGCCAACTTATCTATTTGTTGTTCTTAGAATATGCCATTCACCCACTCATATCAGGGACTTCTCACCTATAGTTCCCTCTGCCTGGAATCACCGTTCTTCAAATATCCTAGGCTTTTTTTAGTCCCTGTTCAAATGCCATCTTCACAACAAGCCCTTTTCAAGCTAGCCTGTTTAAAATTGAAACCTCACTCTTCCTTCACTTTCTGCTTCCTCTACCCTTCCTCTTAATGCTGCTTCTCATACTATGTATTTTGTTTTTTATTTATTTACCTGTCTATCCCCCACCAAAATGTAAGCTCTAGGAGGACAAGGTTTTTATCTATTTTATTACTACTTGAATATTTATCAAAAATCAGAATAATTAAAATCTCAATCCTGAGATTTGGGTATTGTTCATATTTTATAAATGATGAGACTGAGGATCAGAGTGACTATGGTACTTTTCTCAGGATCAGAGAGTTATCAAATTGTAGCACCAGAATCTAGAATCAATCTGTTAGACAATAAGGCTCACGTGCTTAAGAAAAATATTGAGGACTGGAAGACTAGACTTTACAGGATGAGTAGGAGTTAGCCAAAAGTATATTTGAGGGACACAGGAGTAAAAAAAAAAGAAAGTAAGAACATGAGTAAAGGTATGGAGGCACAAAAGCTGGGGTAGGTACATAAAATAACATGCACAGAGATGTAAACTTAGTTGAGGATGGCATGAGCATGAGTAGAATGGGACACTGAAGAGTGGGGGAAAATGGATAAAACAAGGTTAATTTCTATGGTTCATTAATGAATCTTTTTTTTTTCCTCTTTAGCAAAGTGGGGCAGTGGGTAAAAATAAAGCTACATAAAGATTCTAAACGCTGTCTTCTGCCCAAGCTGAAGAGGAAACGGAAACTAGTGTTTTTCAGCAACCCCTTCCAAACACTTCTTACAAAGACAAATTGGAAGATGAAATGAGGAGTGAAGACTTCATACATATTTCGGTTAGATATGCTGTCCCACATTAATATAAATAATCAAAAGTTAGCTGCACTTACAAAAGCCATTTTCTATAGAAATGAATACTAATAGGAATGAATACTAATTAGGAAATTCACCCCAAATATACATCTTCAAAAATAATTCTGGAAACCATGTTAAGAAGGTATGTAGATGTGACGGACCTATCTATCATTTCAATGTTATGTTAAATAAACATTTAACATTTAAGTGTTAAATTATTATTTAAATGTTACCTTCTTGAGGGTAAATAAAAGAATCATAATTAGGAATATAACTATGTAAATAACACAGTGATTGAAGTCTGGGGCATGGGAGTGGAGGGAAAAAAAGAACCACAAAATCACATTGTTATAGAGCTAGTAGCTGAACCAGAGCTGTCTCAGACTTTCCGTTAACTGTCCTTTCTGCCACATCAGAAGTCTTCCTCTTATAAAGTTTCAGATATAAATAAATAGTTCTGTGTATAAAATCTCCTAATGCTGCTTAATGGAGCACCCCTGAGAGAATCTTTATGTAAATGTTTGGGAACTGACAGTTACTGGTTCAATTTCCAGTTAATATAGAGACTTTATTCATTGAACATTTACTGAAATGGTTTTTATGCTAATAGAGTTTGTTTTACTACAGATTTTCACAAAAGCATCATCGGGCAATTTGAAATAATTGAAGCATTCTTACAATCGAATAATCCCCAAACCTGTTGTAAAATACAGTTAAATGAAGATCTGACATTCGTGATGACATCTGTACAATTCTGGACTCACATATTTCACTCCCTTCATAGCAGTTGCCTTCTCAAGGAGGCACATTGTCTTCTAGACCCTCCCAGAATGTCTGCATTCCAACATGAGTTTGACCTCAACCAGCCTCGTGCTAATTCTTGAAATTCTGCACTACTTTTTCCTCCAAATGTACTGATTTTGTATATGTACATGAAGTTTTAAACCTTCATAATCACAAATACTCTAATTTTACCCTCATTTGAGAGGCAGACAGATAAACATAAATAAAAGAAATCTAAAAGCTGCTTTAAGTTAATGTTCAAAATACAGATATTTGAGTAAATCTGAAAAATTCACAAAAGTCTTCATTAAAAAAACAAAAAATTGAAAAAAATGTATAAATAGATAATCAAAAGTTTTGAAAATTTGCAATACTTCTCATAAGGCATTGGATATCTTTGTGGAAATAAGTACTTTTAAGGTTTAGTGTCCTGTGTTCAATTATCTCTGAGATCAATTTATCTTCTCAAAAGTTTGATTTTGTTTAACATTATTATTTTCCTTGCTCTCACAAGTTAGGAATCCTAGTGAAATAACCAAAGCATGAAATAACCATAACCAATCTTGTGTGATAATCTACCATGAAATTTCAATGGAATTACTGCAAATAAAAAATAAAGATGTCAATGTAGCACCACAGCATGAAGCAGCACATGTAAGCATTAGCAAAAAAAAAAAAAAGAGAGAGAGAGAGAGAAAGATGCATTCATTCAATTGAGTTACTGCCACTCTACAACTGAATGAAATAGAGCGAAAGATGAATGCCCAAACAATCCACCACATTAAGTGAAATGGAATGAGAAGCATTTTAATTGGATAAAATTTAAGAGCTGAATTACAAATGCCACATAAATAAATAGCTCTAAATAATGTGTTTTTCCAGTTAAATAATGACTTTAATAAAACAGATGAAAATGTGGGCTGTGTTGTTTTTTCTGCCTGTCAGAACCTCATTAGCATTTCAATTTAAATTCTACAAGTGCACTCAAATCTCTCATTTGTACATCTGGCATAACTCAAAACACTGCCTTATTTGTTAGAAAAAAAAATGTAAGGCAAATGAGCCGATTCACAATATCTTGCAGTGGTATTTTAATGGGTGAAAACAATGTTGTTATTTGAATGTTGCATAACAGCAGGGGACTCCATGTCAAGAAACTGAAAAGATTTAGATAACACTTTCGAAGAAAATTTATTTTTATAAGAAAAAGCATGGAATTCAGTGTTAGGCTATTTTGAAATATTCCACAGATAGAGTTAACAAATGAAACATACTCAATTGTCTTTATAGCAAGCTTAAAGAGGATATGGCAAAAAATTAATGAAACTATAATTATAGGTAAATATGACCTTACTTCAGAGTTCTTTGACTGTAACAAAGTTTTTCTAATATACATTGTAAGTGCCTAAAATTAAAAAAGAAAAATGCAAGAAAAATTATTTAAAGTACTTGTGTTTATCAAAGGCTCTAAAACAATAGTGTACCTAAGAATCACATAAAGAGGGGTGCCTGGGTGGCTCAGTCAGTTAAGCGACCAACACTTGTATTCAGCTCAGGTCATGATCTCATGAGTCATGATCTCATGGGTCTTGAGATCAAGCTCAGGGACACGTTCCAAGCTTAGCAAGGAGTCAGCCTAGGGTTTCTATCCCTCCGCCCTTCCCCCCCATTAATGTGCACATGTGTGCACTCACCTGTGCCCTCAAAAAACATTTTTTTTAACAAAGAATCACATAAAGATATTTTAAATGTATATTCCCAGAGTTAGCCCCAGAAATTGTGACCTATTGATGGGGAGCAAAAATTAGAGTTGTTAACATATATCACAAGTGATATTGATGCAAGTGGTCTATGTACCACAATTTGAGAAACATTAACCTGCTGGATAAAGTTCATTTCCTTTAGACTGATAAATTAAAGTCTTTCATAATCTGGTTTTATTCTACCTTTCCATAAAATGAGCTACCCAATTTGATTAATTCCCACCATTATAGCTTAGTGCTAAGTACCAAAGTCTGGACCCGAACATCCTAAATCCTTTATATCACAATGTGGGTAAAGACCAGCTGGAGGCCAGTTCCCAGAATATGGAAAATAGGTAATAGGTATTTGCTTTAATTCAGTCCTCAGAATCGAAGAGATCCTAACCAAAGTGTCCCAAAGGTGGAAAGAAGCACAGGGAAACAGAGAACAAGGATACAGAGTGAATGCTTTAAGATTACTTGGTCCCTATAAAGTTCACTTGAATCCACTTACAGCAAGGATTTCATCTGAAAAAAAAATTTGGATAAATATAAAAGTAAGCTCTCTTTATGTTACATTTAACAAAATTTAGTTATAATTGTAACTGTGATAATCTTTAGATCAAAGAATTAACCACTTAAAGGTTTTTATTGATTTTTCTAAAATTACTTCATGATAATGTGATATAATATCTGTCAATTCACAATTAACACCTAAAAGACAGTAATAAATATCATCTAAGAGGGCTTCCAAGGCTTCATCAGCTTTCCAAACGATCTCTTAATCCTTTGCTATTCTAATCTCTATTGTAGCATTAGATTATAACCTTGGCCAATTTTCTGTTTCAATTGCAAACTGCCAAATCCTCCTTTATCAGTGACTTTACATGTGATTCGATAGATTTTACAGTATCATTTAAGTCAAATTCATGAAATCTCTATCTTTATCAAAATTTTTTGTTTTTTATAGTCAATTTACATTGTATTCTTTAAGGTCTGAAATTGTTAAAAAGCACAGGCACATTGCCACATCTTTTGATCACTAAAAGAATGGCAAAAATTTTGATGGGATAGGGAAAACTAAGAAACTGTGTTACAGTAATCTGAGTGAGGACTAATTTATATATGTCTACTTGACTAGGGAATGTTTTCACATCATGCTTACTTTAATTCCCCACAGAACCTGGGAAGATGGGGATTATAATCTGGTAACAACCCCTATGGAAATCCAGTAAGGCAGTTGGCAATGAAAACATCTGTCAGAATATAGCTAGCAAGCCCCACTAGGCTGGACATCAGAAAGATCAGGAATAGAGCTATATCCCCTGGGGGAGAAAGGCTAGTAAAAGCAGGGTGTGTCACTGTGTGTTGGGCTTGCCAGTGATGTGGGAGACAATCCAATAGCAAGTCACCTAAATCAGGCAGTTATGAAAAAAGGTCTTGAAAAACACAATCACAGTTTCAGAAATCTAACATGTATATGTTATAGCATAATAAACATTTACTATGTAGGTGCAAAGGAATTTTATATACATTTTCTAATTAAATCTTCACAAAAGCTCTATGAGGTAAGCAATATTATAATCATTTACAAAAGCCACTGAGGCTTAAAAATGCTAGTTTATCTCAGTCCCCAGAGGTAGCAAGCAGTTGAGGTGGAATTTGAACCGAAGGATTCTACCGTAAAATCGATCCTTTGAATTATTATGCTGCAGAGCTTTGTATTTTAAATTGTTTTTATTTTTTATTTTCATAATTTTACAAATTAAAGAAACATATCTATATACACATTATGTATTTACTTTAATGACATTATCAATGTTTCTACCCCCAGCATCTAGCATTGTCATGTACACAGTACACATTCAATAAATACATTTGAATTAAATTGTTGGTCATATCTGTAATTAAATTAATGTTTCATCCAAGAGCAGATGAACAGCAACCAATTATACCACTCCTTTGGGATTAAATTTGACTTTATTTCCAGGAATAGACTAAAAAGAAATTATCCACTTCCAGTTACATAGAATTTCTCTGCAGAATATGAAAGGAAGGTATTTTAATATCTGAGAGTGGTTCAGAACATGGAAAAAACTTACAAAGAATGAAATACTTCTTTTCCAGATTAAGGTAGATATTTTAATTGACAGCTTTGGGATTTCTAGCTACCCAAGACATGATTTCAAGAAGTCTTCATCATAAAGGAGGTAAAATGCTATGTCTTATCCCTGCACAACAATGCATTAAATTCACTCAACAAGCTATTATTGAGCTTCTATGTGTCCCACAGTTACAAACACTGTGTATAGACACATAAGACACCTACACTCATGGTATGGATACTCTAGTAAGATGTAGTAAATAGTGAACAACAGCAAAAATAAACAAGTGGGACTATCAAGTTAACAGATTTTGCACAGAAAAGGAAATCATCAACAAAATGAAATTTCAACCTTTTCATGAAATGAGAGAAAAATTTGCAAAGCTTATATATAAGGAGTTAACATCCAAAATATACAATGAATTCATACAACAACAACAAACAAAAACCAGACCTAATTTAAAAATGGGAAAGCGACCTGAATTATACAAGATGATTCGATGTATGTATACATTGTAAAAAAGTCCCATCACTGAGTTCATTAACATACCCATGACCGCACATGCTTACCTTTTTTTTTTTTTTAAGATTTTATTTATTTATTTGTCAGAAAGAGAGAGAGAGAGCAAGCACAGGCAGACAGAGTGGCAGGCAGAGGCAGAGGGAGAAGCAGGCTCCCCACAGAACAAGGAGCCCGATGTGGGACTCGATCCCAGGACCCTGGAATCATGACCTGAGCCGAAGGCAGCTGCTTAACCAACTGAGCCACCCAGGCATCCCACATGCTTTCCTTTTTGTGTGAGAAAACTCAAAGTCTACTCTTAGAAAACTTTGATTATACATTACAGTATTATCAATTACAGTCACCAATTATACATTAGATCCTCAGATCTTATTTATCTTATAACTGAAAGCTTATAGTTTTTACCAGATTCTCCCAGTTTTCTCTACCCACCAGCCACCAATGGGAACCTCCATGCCACTTTCTGTTTCTGTGCGTTTTACTTTGTTTCCCTTTAGATTCCACATATAGGTGATACCATGCAGTATTTGTCTTTCTCCATCTGGCTTATTTCACTTTAACACAATCCCCTCCAGGTTGATCCATATTGTCACAAATGGCAGAATTCCCTTCTTTTTTAAAGCTAAATAATATTCCATGTATAAAATATGTATCTTCTTTATATACACCCACATATATAAATATATATTATCCCATTTATTACATATATTTACATTTTATCCCATTATGTATATAATATATAACACATTTTCTTTATCCATTATCAATACCTATTTTGGGGCACCTGGGTGGCTCAGTCAGTTGAGGGTCTGACTCTTGACTTCAGCTCAGATCACTATCTCAGGACCCTGAGATCAAGCCCTGTGTTGCACTCTTCACTTGGAATAGTCTGGTTGAGTTTCTCCCCCTCTTCCTGTGCCCCCCCCCCCCCCTCATTTGAGCATGTGCTCACCCTCTCAAATAAATAAAATCTTTTTAAAAAATAAGAAAATAAACACTTAGGTTGTTTGGCTATTGTGACAATATTGTGACAATTTCATTTCTCAATGATACCTCATCAAATTTGAAAAAAGAAAAAAGGATATTCTAAAGACATTCTTAAAAAATTTTTTTGAATAGACATTTCTTCAAAGAAGATACCAATAGCTAGTAAGCACATGAAAAGATGCTTATCATCATTCTTAGTCATTTGGGAAATGTCACTCAAAACCACAATGACATACCCTTCACTAGGGTGGCTTTAATTTTTAATAAAAATGCAAAATTATAAGTGTTAGCGAGGATGTGGAAGAAGCGGAACCTACATACACTGCTGGTGGGAAGGTAAATTTTTGTAGCTACAGTGGAAAACAAGCTGGATTCCTTACAAAGTTAAACAGAGTTACCATACAACACAGCAATTCCATTCCTCTCTTTGCTTTCTCTAATTTTTGTTAATTTGTTAATAAATTTGTTATTCTGTCATTTCTTGACTTGTTATTACCAAAGTAGAATAAAGATGAGGAATGTTTTCACTAAGTACTGATTTTTTGCTTTCTTCATATTTTCAAAATGAGCTACAATTCACATACCAAAAATTTAATT
This sequence comes from Enhydra lutris kenyoni, assembly GCF_002288905.1. Lineage (NCBI taxonomy): Eukaryota > Metazoa > Chordata > Mammalia > Carnivora > Mustelidae > Enhydra > Enhydra lutris. The sequence continues at coordinate 39,208,798 of NW_019154090.1, read as the reverse complement.
TTTAACATGTACATTTTAGTGGTTTGTAGTATATTCATAAAGTTGTAAAATTTCACCACTTCCAGAACCAAGAGAATCAAAAACATATATTCACACAAAAACTTGCACAAAAATGGTCAAAGAATTCTTCATAATGGCCAATTAGTGGAAACAACCGAAAAAAATCCATCAACTGATGAATGGATAAACAATTTTGGTATATGCATACAGAATATTATTTGACCATAAAAAGAAATAAAGGATGTGGGAAACGAGTAAAGGTGGTCAAAAAGTACAAACTTCTAGTTACACTATAAATAAGTTCTAGGGATATAATATATAGCATAGTGAGTGTGGTTAACAATACTACATTGCATACTTGAAAGCTACAAGAGAATAGATCTTAAAAGTCTTTACCACATGTTAAAAAAAATTGTATTTCTGTGGGGTGACATATGTTAACTAAACTTATCATGGTAATCATTTCACAATACATACACATAGCAAATTATTATGTTGTATACCTTAAACTAATACAAAATTATATGTCACTTATATCTCAATAAAATTGGGGGAGAGAATAAAGTATGATACATGCTACAATGTAGATGAACCCTGAAAACATTATGCTAAATAAAAGAAGCCATATACAAAAAGGCTATAGACTGTCTAATTCTATTTATGTGAAATCTTCAGAATAAGCAAATCCATGGAAACAGAATAGATTAATGGTTGCTAAGAGCTGGGAAATAAGGAATTGGAAGGGACAGGTCAAAGATGCAGGATTTCTTTTCAGGTGATAAAAATGTTCTGGAATTATGCATGGTAATCATTGTACAATATTGTGGATATACTAAAAACTACCAAAATGTATGGTTTAAAATGGTACATTTTGGAGTTGGAAAATTATATTACAATTTTTAAAAATACGAAGAAAAGCAAAGTAATCAGAACCTAACAAAAAGTTTCTTCATCATTTTCTTTACCTTATAATCACATAGTCAAGAAATAGCAGAATAACAAATTAATCAATTAACAGAAATTACAGAATGAAAAAGATGATTTTTCTCTATAAATTTATAAATTTTCAGATGGAAAATATGTGTTTCACCTAATCCAAAATATGATTAACACAATATCCATACCAAATTACTAGTTTGTTTTAGTACATATATGAAATCATTTTAACATTGGCCACTTGATTTATACTGCAAATTCTATATATAATCTCTAATATTCAAGCAATTCATCATTATTACTCCTTTAAGACACAGCAGAAATTAAAATGGCACTTCTACTCTGTCACTAACCTCCACATTCACATGTAAGCCAATATGATTTCAAGTCAGCATAAACAGGAAAATAACAAGGGAAGTAAATAAATAAAAAGGGAAATGAAGAAATATTAATTACTTCAACATTTACTTCTCTATGGCAGTTTATTGCTTCACAATTATTCTTAGATTGAAAAGAGATGACCAAGAGCCTGAAGAATACCTTAGGCAATTTTAATAACCTGTACACATTATATATTTATATTAATATGTTTATAATATATATAAATTTATAATACTTAAATATTAAAAATACTTATTTCTTAAATTGCAACAAAGAAATAAAAGCAGATGAAAACCTCAGCAGTTGTATTCTTTATCATACCACTGAGTAATATATTCCAGTTTAACCAAGTGGCCAGTTTGGGAATCAAAGCCCAATGCTCTCAAAATAGAGTATCAGCAAGCGTCAACCTGGAATGTATCCAAAAACATTTCCATAATGAACCAGAAATTTGTCTTCCAGAACATGCTCTCTGCATTAAACCTGTGGAGGTCAAATGTTCTGATTTAAGCAACAAGAATTCAGTTACACTAAGTAGCCAACTCTCCATCTTCGTTTCTTCCCCTCACTAGGACTATTGCTTATCTATCTTGTAATACTAAATAACACTCTAAAAAACAGACATTAAATTTCTAATTTGACTCATAGAGACAGAAACCAGAATAGTGTCTTCCAACTGCATCTGACTAATAGTGCTGGTGATAACTCCTGAAAGCAGTGTGGCCCAGCAGTCCTCAAGCTGAGAGGCAGAGCTGATCACTCCCAGAGCAAAGCCCCTACCAGGCATGGAGCATTCCCATGGTATACACAGACTGGGTAGTTAACTCACAGCCAAGGTGAAGGATAGCTCCCAGCTGCCAACTAGAACCTGTTTGGGAAATTGAGAGTAGCTTGAGCAGGAGAGAGAGATGCCTCTCCACTAAGAGAACTGTTCAATAGTCCCAACCCGCTGTGGATAGTGTCTTTTGACCACTTATGACCAGAAGGGCTGGTGACAACTCTTGGAAGTTCTGGGGCATAGTGGCACTTGAGCCAGAGGTGTTCAGGCAGAGCTAATAGTTGGCAGAGCAAAGCCAGTGGCCCTGTTCAGTCATGGAACTTTGGGTATGAGTCAGTTTGAGTTAAGACATCAAATAGTTTACCAGCATTAGAGCTGCTTTCCCCACTACGCCTGGGCAGAGAATCTAATTGGTAGTCCTGTTCATCACCCAATACAGCCTTCAGCCTTTCAACCTAACCAGAGCTCCTGGTAAACTGCACAGCCATTCAATAGCCCTATATACAGCGCCATTTACAGTTCGTTATCACCAGACCTGCCTTATAAGAAATGCTGACAGCAGTTCTTTTAAGTAGAACTCCAAAGTAAATGTAAAAGAATGTTACTTAACATCATAAAAACATTAAAAGGTAGTGTAAATCTCACTGGTAATGGTTAATATATAGTCATACTTAGATTCTGCAATATGGTAACAGTGGTACATAATTCACTTACACCTCTAGTTTAAAAGTTAAAAAAAAAAAGTAGAAGTAACCATAACTATAATCTGGTATTAAATATAAACATGTAAATTTTAACAGCAATAACCTCAAATGTAAGGAGGAAGAGAAGTAGAATGGCAAGGTTTATTATTAATTCTATCAAAATTAGCTTATCAATTTAAAGTAGGGTATAATAACTTTAAGATATTTTATATAAGACTCATGGTAATGACAAAGGAAAATCCTCTAGTAATTATACCAAAGAACATAAGTCAAAGCACACTGATACCAAAAGACACCAAAAGACACACACACACACACACACACACACACACACACACAAGACAGTAAGATAAGAAACAAGGAACAACATATCTACAACACAACAAGAAAAAAATTAACAAAATGGCAATAGTAACTCTTTAGCTATCAATAATTACATAAAGTGTAAATGGATTAAATTCTCCCAAAAAAGACACAGAATGGTGTAATGGATCAGAAAAACAAGATAGCACAATATGCCATCTACAAGAGAATCAGTTTAGGCTTAAAGACACACACAGACTGAGTGAAGGGATGTAAAAAGACATCTCAAGCATATGGTAACCAAAAAAAGCAGAGGTGGCTATACTTATATAAGATAAAATGGACTTTAGGGATGCCTGGTGGCTCAGTTGGTTAAGCAGCTGCCTTGGGTGCAGGTCGTGATCCCAGCGTCCTGGGATCTAGTCCCACATTGGGCTCCTTGCTCAGCAGGGGGCCTGCTTCTCCCTCTGCCTCTGCCTGCCATTCTGTCTGCCTGTGCTCACTCTCTCTTCCTCTCTCTCTGACAAATAAATAAATAAAATCTTTAAAAAAAAAAAAAGATAAAATGGACTTTAAACTAAAAATAGTAAAAGGAGGCAAAGAAGGCCATAATATAATGATAAAATGGTCAGTACATCAAGAGGATATAATACTTGTAAATATTTACGTGGCCAATATTGAAGCACCTAAATATATAAAGCAAAACAGAACTAAAAGAAGAAATAAACAGGAATACAATAACAGCTGGGGATTTTAACCCCCCATTGTTGACAATGGATAAATCATCCAGACAGAGAATCAATAAGGAAAAACAACGAATTTAAAAAACACTACAGGCCAAATGAACCTAACAGATATGTACAAAACATTCTAACCAACAGCAGAATACACATTCTTCTCAATAACACATCGAACATTTACAGGGACAGACCATATGTTAGGCCACAAAATAAGTCTTAGCAAATTCAAGAACACTGAAATCATTAGAAGTATCTCTGACCACAATGGCATGAAACCAGAACTAAAAAACAAGGAAAAACAGAAAACTCACAAACATGTGGAAATTAAACAATACTCTCCTGTGCAATCAATAAATCAAAGAGTAAATTAAAGAAGAAACAGAAAAGTTTTTTGAGGCAAACAAAAATGGAAACCAAACATACCAGAATTGGTGTGTGCAGCAAAAGCAGCTCTAAGAGGGAAGTCCATAGCAATAAACACCTATAAGAAACAAGCAAGAAACATCACAAATAAACAGCCTAACTCTACATTTTATGGAACTAGAAAAAGAAGAACAGAGTCCAATATTAGCAGAAGAAAGGAAATATAAGAAATAAATGAAATTGGTAAATAAATGAAGTGAATGAAAAGCTAAAGAAAAAGCTATCCAAACTAAGAGTTGAGTCTTTGAAAAGTTAAATAAATTTGACAAACTCAGACTAATCAAGAGAAAAAATACCTGAATTAACAAAATTATAAATGGGGGGGAAAAAGGCATTATAATGGATACCACGGAAATGCAAAGGGTAAGAGGCTACTATCAACAACTATATATCAACAAACTGCACAGTCTAGAAGAAATGGAAAAATTCTTAGAAATCTACACCTTACCAAGACTGCATTAGGGAGAAATTGAAAATCTGAATAGACCAATATTAGAGTAGAAATTGAATCGGTAATCAAAAATCTCCCAACAAAATAAAGCCCAAGTCAAGATGGCTTCACTGGTGAATTGTAGTGAGCATTTAAACAAGAATTAACAACTATCCTCAAACTGTTAAAAAAAAAAAAAATTGAACAGGAGGGAATATTTCCAAACTCAATTTTTAAGTCTAACATTATCCTGATACCAAAACTAAAAGAAAACTATAAGCCAACATCTCTAAAGAATGTAGATACAAAAATTCTCAATAAAATACTAGCAAAGCAAATTCAGGAGCACATTAAAAGGATCATTTGTGGGCACCTGGCCAGCCCAGCCAATAAAACGTGTGACTCTTGATCTAGGATCATGAGTTCGAGCCCATGTTGAGGCATAGGACTTACTTAAAAAAAAAGAAGAAGAAGAAGAAGAAGAAGAAGATCATTTGCCATGATCAAGTGGGATTTATTTCAAGGATGCAAGGATATGGTTCAACTTATACATTACGCAAATCAATCAATGTAATATATCACATTAAAGGAATGAAAGAATCATATGATCATCTCAACAGACACAGAAAAAGCATTTGACAAAATTCAACACCCATTCGTGATAAAAACTCTTAAATTGTCAGAGAATGAACATATCTCAATAATAAAGGTTATATGTGGTAAGCCCCAAACTAACATGTTCAATGGTGAAAGGTTGAAAAGATCAGGAACAAGACAAGAGTGCCCCAATCTCACAAATCCTATTCAACACAGTACTCGAAGTTCTAACTAGAGCAATCAGGTAAGAAAAAGAAACAAGTGGTATCAGAATTGGGAAGGAAGAAATAAAATTGTCTCTATTTATAGATGACATGATTTTATATACACACAAACCCTAAAAACAAAGAACTATTAGATTTCATCAGTGAATTGAGTAAGGTTGCAGAATACAAAATTAAAAACAGAATTTGAAGACATTTCAGTCAGTAGTAGAAACCAGTCATGCTAAGCACAGCAAAGTGTAATGGACAAAAACTCAGACTAAAGCCAAACAATATGAGAGGGCATATAAGGGCAAGCTACATAATCTATTTCTCAATTTCCTCATATATACAAATATAAATAAAATTAATGTCTAATTTGGTCATTGTAAGGATTATTATAATACATATAACATAGAAAATATGTGTCAGTCAACTACTGATGTTATTGGTAAGGCTTCTAGTCAACAGTAGGATATTAGTATTAAAGTTTTGGGGGAATCAAAAGTTATATGCATATTTTGGACTGTGTAGGAGATCAATACCCCAACCTTCACAATGTTCAAGGGTCAACTTGAAAAAGAAAAGTGAGTAACTGCTCCAAGAATGAGACAAACTTTTCTTCTATTTTGTCTGTCCAAGAGACTTAGATAAAACAAAGGACTTCAAAAGGCTTCTTAAAATTAAAGGTTTTTAATTTTTGGAATATGTAGTGTAAGAAAACTGTATTTCATACACATGTTTAAAACATAGTAGATCTCCATCTATTCAGAATGGTTTAGGTAGGAACCTGCCAAAAAAGCAAAAGTTGGATTCTAGATACCTTCTGCGGTTGTTTCAAGAATTAAAACCCATAAAAAAGGGAAAGAAAATGTTTAGGAAATTCAAATGCGTATTTTCTTTCCTGAAAAAGACTCTGTAGCCCCACTGGTTTTTGTTTTTGTTTTGTAGCACCACTGTCAGCCAGTCTTAAAGTTTCTCTCCATTTATGAATTACTGGGCATTGCCCTCATCCTCAGCCAGGTCAAATCAGAGCTTCATAAACCAGTTTGACATCAGCTAATGATCTCTAAGGGAGCCCAGAAAGAGGCGATGACAGGAGTAGTACAAGAGGTAGAAGTCATTCCTCAATGACTGATTCTGGCTGGCCTATGACTACTTTGACACTGGACATGAAAGAAGGGATGTTTTGGAACTTCTGAGCCTAGATGTTAATAATATTTTGTAGCTTCTGCTCTTGCATTATGTAAGAAGTACAGACTACCTTGGAGGAGAGAAAAGAAATCACTGGAGAAGCCCTGAGACTGCAGGAAAAAGATAAGCTCGGCAGCTAACTCTACATCCAAGTCAAGCCTCCAAGATATCCTAGTTATTACTGTAATATTGGTCTAAAGTGGTGTTATATTTCCTTCATTCTTTCCACATTAAGTAATTGGAATTCTTTGTAAGGAAAAGCTGTCCCTTCTTCATTTCTTCAATCATCTATGTAGATCAGTATGGATATTCTGTTTAATCTATGAGTTATACTCCAATACCATCACTATTTATTTTATTCCTCAAATTGCTCCAGCTTTGGGTATTAGAAACTCCTTCACATTGGCTCTTGACTATTCCCTATCCCACCACAAGTTCCAAGATCATATGTATTTTCTCTACTTCAGCCCTAGAGTACCATTTCTCCCAAGAACTTGGTTCCTTTTACTGAAGAATGGTATTTAAAAACCAAGATTTGGTGGTGTGCCTGAGTGGTTCAGTCAGTTAAATATCTTGATTTCAGCTCAGATCATGATCTCAGCGTCAATAGATCAAGCCCCACATCTGGCTCCACACTAAGTGTGGAGCCTGTTCAAGATTCTCGCTCTCCCTCTATCCTCTGCCCCTGCCCATCCCTACTCATGCTCTCTCTCTAAAAAAAAACAATAAAATAAAGTTAAAATAAATAAAGATTTGTGACTTGGTATGCTCACTACTACTGAGGTGTCACTGTTCCAAGGCCCTGTCAGTAAACAGTGCTAAGAAGCTATATATGTATGTATACTGACCCATGCATATACGCAGTTATTCCTATATCTGTGTGTAGATATAGATATGTATATCTATCTCCGTCTTGACATATTTACCTAACTGTAAGTTCCTACTGAAAACTCTGATTTTAATTTATTACAAGGTTCACTATAGCTTTCTCTTTTCCTTGTTACTTCCTTCTTTGATAGTAAGAAACCTGGCTCTTATTATCTATAGTACATTTACTCATACAATGGGGAAAAGGCCCACTTCAATTAATGGGTATTGGGATAACTGGATATCTACATGCAAAGGAATTGAACTGAACCATCTTCTTACACCATACACAAAAATAAGAATAAAGAAATTCAAAATGGAGTAAAGAACTAAATGTGAGACCTGACATCATACAACTCCTAAAGGAAGGGGCACCTGGGTGGCTCAGTTGGTTAAGCAACTGCCTTTAGCTCAGGTCATGATCCCGGGATTCTGGGATGAAGCCCCATGTCAGGCTCCCTGCTCAGCTGGGAGTCCACTTCTCCTTCTCCCTCTGCTGCTCCCCCTGCTTGTGCTCTCTCACCCTAGCTCTTTTCTCAAGTCAATAAATTAATAAAATCTTAAAAAAAAAAAAAAAAGCTCCTAAAGGAAAACACCAGCAATAATGTCTTGGATATCAGCCTTAGCAACATTTTTCTGGATATGTCTCCTAAAACAAGGGAAACAAAAGCAAAAATAAACTATTAGAAATACACCAAAATAAAAATCATATGCACAGAGAAGGAAATTATCAACAAAACAAAAAGGCAACCTACTGAATAGAAGATAGTTGCACGATAGATCTGTTAAAGGGTAAGTGTCCAAAATTTACAAAGAACTTAAATAATTGAACACACACACACACACACACACACACACACACACACACACACATTTAAAATATGGGCAGATGACTTTTTCCAAAGAAGATACACAGATGGCCAAGAGACACATGAAAAGATGCTCAACATCACTATTCATCAGGAAAATGCAAAAACCACAATGAGATATCACCTCACATTAATCAGAAGGACAAGTATCAAAAAGACGAGAAATAACAAGTGTTAACAAGTACTAACAAGGATGTAGAGAAAAGGGAGCCCTTATGTACTGCTGGTAGAAATGTAAATTAGCACAACCACTGTGGAAAATGGGACGGAGGCTCATGATCTAGTAATACTACTACTGGATATTCACCCAAAAAAAGTGAAAACACTAATTCAAAAAGATATGCGCCTGTATGTTTATTGTAGCATTATTTATAATAGGCAAGGTATGGAAACAAGCTACGTGTCCATCAGTAAAAGAATGGATAAAGATGACATGCCATATATTATATAAAAATTATATATATGATCTATAATTACAGATCTCATATATATAATGGAATATTACTCAGCCATAAAAGGAATGGGATCATGCCATTTCTGAAAACATGAATGGATCTAGAAAGTATTATTCAAAGTGAAATAAGTTAGACAGAAAAAGGCAAATAATTTATGATTTCACATATATGTGGGACGTAAAAGACAAATGAACAAACAAAAACCAGAAACAAATTCATAAACACAGAGAACAAACTGGTGGTTGCCAGAGGGGAGATGAGTAGGGGAATAGGCAAAATAAGAAAAGAGGATTCAGAGGTACAAACTTTCAATTATAAAATAAATAAGTCCTGAGGGGTGAAAAGTACAGCATAAGAATATAAATCAGTAATATAATAATGTTGTATGGTGACAGATGGTAACTATACTTACTGCAGTGATCTCTGCATATTGTATAGAACTGCTGAACCACTATGTTGTACAACCTAACACTAATTAACACTGTATGTCAAATACACTTGAATAATAATTTAAATAGTTCTTTGTGTATTAGGGACATTACCTTTTGTCTGTGTAGATGTTTATGAATATTTTCTTATATTTCGTTAGCTGTCTTTTCACTTTGTTTATGGTGTTCCCAGCCACACAATTTTAAGAAAACATCTTATATAGTCAAATTTATCAATCTTTTCTTTTATTGCCTATACTTTGAGTCAGAGTTAAAGGATAAGAATGCACTTGTATTTCTATCTGGTGCTTGTATGGTTTAATTTTTTACATTTAGATTTAAATACCAAATCCACTATATTTGTGTATAATATAAGATGTAATATAAAATAACTTTTTTCCAAATGGCCACTCAATTAGTTAAATAGTTAAAGAACTATTTATTTAAAAGTCTATCTTTATTCCAGTCATTTGAAATACTCTATCATATACTAAATTTTCATATGTATTTGAACTCCATTCAAATATGTATTTGTATATGTATATGTATATACAGTACAAATATGTATTTGTATTCCATTCCATTGCTCTGCCTATTCACATGTGAGTACTACAATGCTTTAATTATAAAGGCCATCTAGAATTCTAGCATGTTTTAATGTCTAGTAAATCTACTCATGCTTGACTTTGGGGTTTTGTTTTGTTTTGTTTTCAATTTTTTTCTGGCTATTGTTAGATATTTGTATGAACTTCAGCATCAACTTATACAATTCCACAAAATGAATTACTGGTATTTTGTTAGACCTCCATTAACTCTGTCTACTAATAAATGGAGAGCTGTCATTTTTATTTTTTAATTTTTATTGAGTGTTGGTACAAGAAGTCTTTCCATTTTTCAACTCTATGCATGTTTCAGGAATGTCTGAATTTTTTTCTAGTACAGCTTTTACACATCTCTCATTAAATTTATTCTTAAGAACTTAGTCTTAGTTGCTATTAAAATTGTTATTTCCTTAAGCTACTAAGTTTGTGGTGGTTTCCTCACACAGCAATAGATAATCAAAACAGATGAATTATCAAAAATCCACCACCACAAGCAGAAAATCAAGTCAGGAGTAAGACTACATCATTTTGAGGATAAAGGGAATAATGATGGATGAAAATTAAGTTCTCAGAAACAAGATACCAAAGAGCAAAAATATTTCTGCTTATATTCAAAGGCATTTTTTAAAAATATTTTATTTATTTATTTATTTGACAGAGAGAGAGAGATCACAAGCAGACAGAGAGGCAGAGCAGAGAGAGAGGGGAAGCAGGCTCCCTGCTGAGCAGAGAGCCCAATGCGGGCTCAATCCCAGGACCCTGGGATCATGACCTGAGCCGAAGGCAGAGGCTCAACCCACTAAGCCACCTAGGCACCCCTCAAAGGCATTTTTTAAATAAAGTTTAAATAGCACATCACTTTTCAGGCTTATAAGGAGAAATTAATACTATAGAAACAACATAAATGCCAGTTAATTTTTTCAAATCATTTGGGTAAAGGAGTAAATATCAGAGAAAAGAAACCCAGAGGACAGTCAGCTTGTTATTTTATATTACAATAGTGAAATTATAACTGAAGTATTAGGAAAGTACTTTTGCATCTATTCTAAAATTTCTAGATAATTAGCAACTCCAGAGATAATATTCCACCTTATATATCTGCAGAAGTTATCATGAAAGGTCACCACCTTCACTACATAAAATCATTATCATGGAAAAGCAAGTAGTAAAAAAGTCACACACAATTGGTTCAAACCCTTTTACCATCTGCTGCATGTGTTTTATGCATTTTAATTATTTTGGAGATTTGCAGAAGCTCTACTTTTTTAAAAATGCCTTCTGTCACTATAGGTGATCTCATAATCCTATGATTCACAGTAATCTCTCAGATAAACATTTCTAACAAACCAGAGAGAAACAGGTTCAAGCTTGATTCACTTTGCATTCCACAGTTTAGGTGCTGTCATTGGGAAATCCATGGTCAACCTCACTTAAAAATATGGTTAACAACTGTTAGTGGTATTTACAAAAGATTCATCTCCAGATCTTCTACTAATCCTAGAAAGATAATTATATTTGTTTTGAGTTTAGTGTCAATAAGTAATTCATCAAAAATTGAGACAACAGGGTAAACCTCATTTGCCTTTAAGGAATTAAGTTGGTAACTTCATCCTCCAGCTGCTCAAACAATAAAAGACACCTAACAAAATGTCTCAAAGTTAATGTAATTAAGTTTACAAACGTAATTCATAGGACTTTTTTAAACACTCACCCAACATCCATTTCCCTAATTTTAGGGACAGTTTGAACAAACTGTTATGAGTTTTTCCAGCAGATATTTATTAGAAAAATCAAACTTAGGGCACCTGGGTGGCTCAGTTGGTTAGGCACCTGACTTTGGCTCAGGTCATGATCTCATGGTCCTAGGATCTAGCTCTGCAACAGGCTCTGTGCTCAGCAGAGAGTCTGCTTGTCCCTCTGCCCTTTCCCCGACTTGTACACTCTTGCTCTCCCTCTATCTCAAATAAATAAAATCTTAAAAGAAGAAGGAGGAGGAGGAGGAGGAGGAGGAGGAGGAGGAATAATCTTTTGGTAGAGACTAACCCATTTGGGTTTTATCAGAGCCTAACCAATTTCAAGGAAGGGAAATACCCAACTCTAGCCTCCTTTAGCCTTTGTCATGCAGTAAGGGAAAAGCCCAACTCCAGCCACTGCTTGCCTTCCTGTCTCACCTACAATGGAAAGAGTAGAAATTCTTGTGAATGTAAAAGGCTCACATAAAAACATGAAACTTAATCATAAGACCATAGGATTCCTCTCTCCCTACACTTTTAATCACATCAGTACCAGGCTCCTACATAACAGTGGATTATAGCTGGGGGTAGGAGGGGCAGGGTGGGGGAAGACCAGCAAGACCTAGATCCTATTTAGGAAGGAATCTTTAAGGAAATCCAAAGACAAAAGATTTAAGAAAAATGACATTAGAGGAAATTTTAGCCTTACACACCTACAGCTACAGTAAATGGTAACACAGCCTAACTCCAAGCTACATAAAACATTAAAGTCCTGTTTACTTCACTTCCTTTTACTTGATACAGCATGTCCCAGTTTCAAAATAATTACAAGGCATGCTAACAGGGAAAAAAGCATAGTCTGAAGAGACAAAGCATAAGAACCAGACTCTGATATGTCAGAGATTTTGGAATTATTAGACCAGGCATTTAAAATAATACATCAAGAGCTCTAATGAAAAAATGGGGACAACATGTGAGAACAGATAGATAATACAAGCTAAGAGATACAAATTCTAGGGAAAAAATTCCTAGAAAATGTTGGAAATATAAAACACTAATAAAAAAAACATTGCAACAAAAATGAAAAATGCCTTTGATGGGTACATCAGTATAATGGTCATGCCCAATTAAAGAATCAGTGAGGTAGAAGATGTTAGTAGAAACTTCTCAAACTAAAAAGCAAAGAGAAGAATTTTTTTTTTTAAATAGAACAGAATATGAAAGAACTGTAGGACAATTACAAAAGGCGTAACTATGTGTAATGGGGAAACCAGAAGGAAAAGAAAGAGAAAGGGAAAGCTGCAGAGAGAGGAAAGAAGGAAAGAAAGGAATAAAAAGTATTTGAGATACTAATGACCAAAAACTTTCCATAATTAATAACAGAAACCAGAGGCGCCTAGGTGGCTCAGTAGGTTAAGCCTCTGCCTTCAGTTCAGGTCATGATCTCAGGGTCCTAGGATAGAGCCCGCATTGGGCTCTCTGCTCAGCAGAGAGCCTGCTTCCCCCTCTCTCTCTGCCTGTCTCTCTGCCTACATGATCTCTCTCTCTCTCTCTCTGTTAAATAAATAAATAAAATCTTAAAAAAAAAAAACAGAGCACACCAGGCAAGATATGAAAAATTTACACAAAAGGCATATCATATACAAACTGTAGAAAATCAAAAACAAAAAAGGAAAGGAGGGAGGAAGTAGGAATACCTACACTAACTGTGGTTATCCAAGACAGTATTATTTGAAAGTGGATTAGATTGGAAGCAAATGTATATTTCAAACTTTAGGGCACCACTCAACTATTTTTTTAATAAAAAGAAATATAATTGATTTGCTAAGGGAAGAGAAAAAAAATGGATCATATAAAATGTTCAACTAAAAGCAGAGAGGCAGGAAACCAGTGAAAGACAAAAAAGGAAACAAAACAAGGGCAACAAATAGGTAACAGTTACAAAAATGTAGATACTAAATGAATTGTATCAATAATCACTGTAATGTTAATGGTCTAAATACACCAATTAAAAGACAGACTGACAGGGTGGCTAAAAAGTCAAGACTCAACTATATGTTGTCTATAAGAAACCCACTATAAACATAGAAACACAGATTATAAGTAAAAAGACATACCATGTTGACAATAACCAAAAGAAAAATTGAGTAGATATATTAACTTCACACAAAGCTGACTACAGAGTAAGGAAATTTACTAGGGATAAGAAGGGGTATTATATAATGACAAAGGGATCAATTCTCCACAAGGACAGAAGAATTCCCAATGTATATGCATCTAACAACATAGCATCAAAATACATGAGGCAAAACTGACAGAAATGCAAGAACAGATGAATTCACTATTATAGCTGAAGACTTCCACAACCCTGTATCAGCAAATGACAGATCTAGCAGGCAGAAAATCAGGATATAGTTGAACTGAAAAGCACTATCAATCAAATGGATCTAATTGGCATTTATAGAATATTTCATGCAACAAAAAAATTCACATTCTTCCCAAGTGCACATGAAACCTTCATTAAGATAGACAATATTCTGTGCCATGAAAGAAACCTTAAAAATTGTAAAATAATAGAAATCATACAAGATATGCTTTCAGACTACAATGAAATTAAACTATCAATAACAGAGCTAGAATGTCTCCAAATACAGATTAAACACCACACTTTTAAACAATACATGAGTCAAATAAATCTCAACAGAAAAATAATGATAGTTGTAATTTTATTATTTAGTTCAACCTATCAAAATTTCTGGGATGCAACAAAAACAATACTTAGAAGGAAGTTTATATTATTGGATGTATATATTAGAAAGGTAGAACCAAAACCAATTTTTTAACCTTCCACATTAGTACCTAAAAAAAAGTAAATCTAAAATAAACAGAAGAAATAACTAGAGCAAAAATAAAAATGGAAACCAGTAGACCGCCCCCTCAAAAAAAAGGAAAAAAAAAGAAAACCCTGCTACGTGAAAAGATCAACAAAATTGAAAAACTCCTATTCAGCTAACCAAGAAAACAAACGATAACACAAATTACTAATATCAGAAATGAAAGAGGGGAGATCACTACTAATCCCACAGATAAAATATTAGTAACAGTGTATTAGGAACAACTTTATCTGATAACCGGGAAAAAACAGACAAATTACTTGAAAGATACAATCTATAAAAACTTATACAAGAAGAAATAGACATTCTGAATAAACCTATATTTAAAAAAATTGATTCAATAATTATCACCCTGGTGAGGGTAGGGGGAAGGAGCAAGATGGCAGAAGAGTAGAAGTAGGAGACCTAAATTTCAATGGGTCCCAGGAATTCAGCTAGATAGTTATCAAACCATTCTAAACACCTACACAACTACAAACTCAATAGGAGATCAAAGAGAAGAACAGCAGTAATTCTATGAACAGAAAAGTGACCACTTTCTGGAAGGTAGGACATGCGGAGAAGTGAATCCAAGGTGATATACGGGAAGATAGACTGCAGGGGTAGAGAGGCAAGCAGTAGAGGAGTGGAGCACAAAACTGGAATTTTTAGAAGTCTGCTCCACTGAGGGACGTCACTCCAGAGGCTAAGCGGCGGGGTAGAGCCCTCAAGGGGACAGTGTGGTCTCAAGTCCCTCAGGGGCACAGAAAGACTGGGGGTGCCTGTGTGTGGCAGAGGTCCCAAATATCAGAGTGGGTAAGCCAGCTGCAAAGAAAGAGCCAAGTAGGAGGCTCTCAGCTCGGGGTTGCCATAAACTGTGATTCCTGGCACAATCGGGCCACTACTCTTTGAGTAGTGGAAGGAAAATTTCCAAACTCATTTTATGAGGCCAGCATGACCTTGATCCCAAAATCAGACAAAGACCTCATCAAAAAGTAGAATTACAGACCAATATCTTTGATGAACACAGGTGTAAAAATTCTCAACAAAATACTAGCCAATAGGATCCAACAGTACATTAACAGGACTATTCACCACAGCCAAGTGGGATTTATTCCTGGACTGTAAGTTTGGTTCAACATCCGCAAATCAATCAGTGTGATACAATACATTAATAAAAGAAAGAACAAGAACCATATTATACTCTCAATAGAAGCTGAAAAACCATTTGACAAAGTATAGCATCCTTTCTTGATCAAAACTCTTCACAGTGTAGGAATAGAGGGTACATACCTCAATATCATCAAAGCCATGTATGAAAAACTCACAGCGACTATCATTCTCAATGGGGAAAAACTGAGAGCTTTTCTGCTAAGGTGAGGAACACAGCAGGGCTGTCCACTATCATCACTGCTATTCACCATAGTACTAGAAGTCCTACCCTCAGCAATCAGACAACAGAAAGAAATAATAGGCATCCAAATTAGCAAAGAAGAAGTCAATGTGGAAAACCCAAAAGACTCCACTCTAAAACTGCTAGAACTCAAACAGGAATTCAGTAAAGTGTCAGGATATAAAATCAATGCACAGAAATCAGTTGCATTTCTATACACCAACAACAAGATAGAAGAAAGAGAAATTAAGGAGTCAATCCATTTACAATTGCACCCAAAACCATAAGATACCTAGGAATAAATCTAACCAAAGAAGCAAAGAATCTGTACTCAGAAAACTAGAGTACTCGTGAAAGAAATTGAGGAAGACACAAAGAAATGGAAAAGCGTTCCATACTCATGGATTGGAAGAACAAATATTGTAAAAATGTCTATGCTACCTAGAGCAAGCTACACATTTAATGCAATCCCCATCAAAATACTATTAATTTGTTTCAAAGAAATGGAACAAATAATCCTAAAATTTATATGGAACCAGAAAAGACCTCAAATAGCCAGAGGAATGTTGAGAAAGAAAAGCAAAGTTGGTGGCATCACAATTCCAGACTTCAAACTCTATTACAAAGCTGTAATCATCAAGACAGGATGGTAGTGGCACAAAAACAGACACATAGATCAATGAAACAGAATAGAGAGCCCAGAAATGGACCCTCAACTCGATGGTCAACTAATCTTCAACAAAGGAGGAAAGAATGTCCAGTGGAAAAAAGACAGTCTCTTCAACAAATGGTGTTGGGAAAATTGGACAGTCACATGCAGACGAATGAAACTGGACCATTTCCTTACACCACACACAAAAAGAGACTCAGAATGGATGAGAGACATCCATGTGAGACAGGAATTCACCAAAATCCTTGAGGAGAACACAGGCAGCAACCTCTCCCACCTCAGCCACAGCAACTTCTTCCTAAAAACATCACCAAAGGCAAGGGAAGCCAGGGCAAAATTGAACTACTGGGAATTCATCAAGATCAAAATTTGCACAGCAAAGGACAATCAACAAAACCAAAAGACAACCAATAGAATGGGAGAAGATGTTTGCAAATGGCTTATCAGATAAAGGGCTGGTATCCAAAATCTACAAAGAACTTACCAAACTCAACACCCACAAAACAAATAATCCAATCAAGAAACGGGCAGAAGACATTTCTACAAAGAAGACATCCAAATGGCTAAAAGACACATGAAAAAGTGCTCCACTCACTCAGCATCAGGGAGATACAAATCAAAACCACAATGAGATACCACCTCACACCAGTCAGAATGGCTAAAATTAACAAGTCAGGAAATAACAGGTGTTGGCGAGGATGCAGAGAAAGGAGAAACCTTCCTACACTGTTGGTGGGAATGCAAGCTGGGGCAGCCACTTGGAAAACAGTATGGAGGTTCCTCAAAGAGTTGAAAGTAGAGTCACCCTACAACCCAGTAATTGCACTACTGGGATTTACCCTAAAGATACAAATGTAGTGATCTGAAGGGGGACATGCACCTGAATGTTCATAGCAGCAATGTTCACAATAGTCAAAGTATAGAAAGAGCCTACATGTCCATCAACAGATGGATGGATAAAGAAGTTGTAGTGTGTATACACACACACACACACACACACACACACACACACACACACACATAATGGCGTACTAGGCAGCCATCAAAAAAAATCTTGCCATTTCCAACAATGTGAATGGAACTAGAGGGTGCTAAGCAACAATGTGGATGGAATTACATCGTGCTAAGCGAAATAAGTCAATCAGAGAAAGAGAACTATCATATAATCTCTCTGATATGAGGAATTTTAGAGGCAGGGTGGGGGGTCATAAGGGGAAGGGAGGAAAAGTGAAACAAGATAGGACCAGGTAGGGAGACAAATAATAAGAGATTATTAATTTCAGGAAGCAAACTGAGGGTTGCTGGAGGGGGTGGGTGGGTGATAGACATTGGGGAGGGTATGTGCTATGATGAGTGCTGTGAATTGTTTAAGACTGATGATTCACAGACCTGTACCCCTGAAACAAATAATACATTATAGGTTAACAAAAATTATTATTATCATCATCACCCTCAAAAATAGAAAGCACTAGTCCCAGACAAGTTTACTGGTTCATTCTACCAAATACTTAAGGGAAAAACAATACCAATTCTCTGAAATTTTTTTTACAGAACATATAATCAAAGGGAATACTATCTAATTCATTCTATAAGGTCAGCATTACCCTAATACCAAAGCCAGAAAAAGATATTACAAGAAGGAAAACTACAAATACCTTTCATGAACATAGATGTGAAAATCCTTAACAAAACATTAGCAAATTGAATACAACAATGTATTAAAAAAATTGTACATTATAACCCAAGTTGGATTTATGCAAGAATGCAGGGCTGATTCAATATTTAAAAACCAATTAACCTAATCCATCACATCAGCACAGTAAAGAAAACACATATCATATTACTAAAGGCAGGAAAAGCACTTGACAGACTCCCATATCCATTAATGATAAAAATGAAAATAATTCTCAGAAAACTAACAGAAGGTAATTTCCTGAACTCAATAAAGAACATCTACCAAAAAACCTACAGTTAGTGTCATACCCAATGATGAGAAACTAGACTTTTTTTAAAAGATTTATTTATTTGAGAAAGAGAAAGTGACAGAGTGAGAGAATCCTCAAGCAGACTCTCCACTGAGTGCAGAGCCTGACACAGGGTTCAATCCCAGGACCTTGATGAGATCAGGACCTAAGCCAAAACCAAGGGTTGATTTCTCAGCCAAGTAAGCCACAGAGGCACCCCACTAGATGCTTTCTTAAGATGAGGATCATGAAAATGATGTTCTATCCTACCAATCCTATTCAACATACTTGAAGTCCTAACTAATACAGTAAGACCAATAAAATAAAAAGTATACAAATTGAGAAGAAAAGAATATTTTTTTGTTCACAGGTGATTTAATTGTCTATGTAGAAAATCCCGAAGAATCAATAACAAAAAAAATTTCTAGAACTAATAAGCAGTTGTAGCAAGGTTATAGGATATAAGATTAATATATAAAAATCAATTACTTTCTGATATGCTAGCAATGAACAAATGGAATTTACAACTAAAATATAGCATCATTTACATAAGTACAATGACATAAAAAATTACAAACTTAGGTATAAATCTAACAAAATAGGTACAAGATGTATATGAGGAAAATTACAAATTTCAGATAAAAAATTAAAAAGTAGATATTCCATGTTCATGGATAAGAGGACTCAATATTCTCAAAATGTTAGTTTTCCCAATTTGATCTATATATTCATTGCAATCCCAAACAAAATCTCAGTTATTTAATGGATACTTACTATAACTAATTGTAAAGTTTATGCCAAAATGTAATAGACACAGAATCACTAAAACATATTGAAAAAGGACAAAGTCAGAGTACCGGCACCACCCAATTTAAGATACTGTGAAGTTACAGTAATCAAGAGAGTGTAATAGTGATGAAGAAATAAACACATAGATCAGTGGAATAACAAATAATCTAGAAATATACTCCCACAAATACACTCACCGATCTTTGACAAAACAGCAAAGACAGTGCAGTGAGGAACAGTCTTTTCAACAATTGGTACTAGAATTACTAGTCATCCACATGCGTTAAAAAAAAATCTAGATCTTACATTGCTCACAGAAATAAACTCAAGATGGATCATAGCCTTAAAAAGAAAATAAGCAAGTATAAAACTTCTAGGAATTAACAAAGGAAAAAATCTAGGTGATTTTGGGGTTGGTGAGGACTTTTTTTTTTTTTAATACAACAACAAAAGCATGATCCATGACTGAAAAAAATGATAAAATAAAGTTTGTTAAAATTAAAACTTCTGCTCTATAAAAGTGCTTAAAAAAGTAGAAAAGCAAGCCAAAGACTAAGATAAGTATCTGATAAAACACAGTTATACAAAATATATAAGAACTCTTAAAACTCAACAATAAGAAAACAATCCAATTAAAAAGTGAGCTAAGGATCTGAATAAACATTTCTGCAAGGAAGACATACAGGTGGCACATAAGCATATAAAAAGATGCTCAACATCATGTCATGAGGGAATTGCAAGTTAAACCAGCAATGAGAGATCATTGCATATCTAGTAGAATGATTAAAACCCCAAACACTAACAACACTAAATTGTGACAGAAATTCTCATTCACTGCTGGTAGAAATGCAAATTAGTATAGCCACTTTCGAAGACTAATTGGCAGTTTCTTACAAATATAAACATAGTGTTGCCATATGACCCAACAATCAAACACCTTGGTGTTTACCAAAATAAGTTGAAAAATTATGCCCCAAAAGTGGCATGATAATTATAAAACTGAGAAGAAAATAAAGAAGGAAAGCTTCATAATACTGGATTTAGCAAGGATTTCCTGGTTGTAACACCAAAAGCACAAGGAGCAAAAGTTAAAAAAAAAAAAAAAAAGAAAAGAAAGAAAGAAAAAGAAAAAAGAAAGTGGATAACACCAAAATTTAAAACTTCTCTGCAAAGGAAACAATCAACACAGTAAAAAGATGACCTATGCAATTAGTGAAAGTATGCAAACCATATTTGATAAGGAATTAATATTGAAATGATAAAGAACTTCCACACACATACACAACCTAGAAATGCTAGAGCTGAAGAATACAATAAATAAAATTTTAAAATGCAATAGAAAGCAACAATAGCAGACTTGGTCAAGAAGAAACAATCTGTAAAGTAGGAAGCTGATCATTTGAAGTTACCCAGCCAGAAACAACAAAGAAAAATGAAAAATAGTGGGAAAAAAAAATCTTCGTGAGGAATAAAATACAATCTATGCATTATTGGACTACAAAGGGAGAAGAAAGGCAAAAAAAAAATTTATGAAATAATGCTGAATACTTCCCATATCTAGAGAAAGATTTGGACTTTCAAGTTCAAGTAGCCCCTAGGGACTCAAAAAAATTTCAACTCAAAAAGATCATCTGTAAAAAAGTTATAATAAAACTCTATAAAACAGAGACAGAATTTTAAAAGAAGAAAGTGAAAAAAAACTGCTCACATACAAGGGAAACTTCATAAAACTGTCAGTGGATTTCAAAAGAAACCAGGCAAGCCCGGAAAGAGTGGGATGATATATCCAAAGTGCTGAAAGAAAAAACTGCCAAACAAGAATACATTACCTAGAAAAGTTGCCCTTCAGAAATGGAGAGATAAACACTTTACCTGACCAGTAAGAACTGAGGAATTCATCACCACTAGACTTGTCTTACAAGAAATGCTGAAAAGAATTCATCAGTCTGAAATTTAAGGAAACTGATTAGTAATATGGAAACATATGAAAATATAAAACACACTGATAAAGGTAACTATAAAGTCAAAATCAGAAAATTTTAGTACTGGATTAGAGTGATAGGTTAATCACTTAACTCTATTATAAAGGTTAAAGGAAAAAGTATTTTAAAAATAACTACAGTTACAATAAATTTTTAATGGATATACAAAAAAAAGATGTAAACTGTGACATCAACAGAAAATTGGGGAGGTAGAATGAAAGGGTGGAGTTTTAGTACGCAGTTCAAATTAAGTTGCAATCAGCTTAATATAGACTGCTAATCTATAAGATGTTTTATGTAAGCCTCATGATGACCATAAAACAAAAACCTACTTCGATACTCAAAAGATAAAGAGAAGGAAATCAAAGCATATGACTGTCGGAAATCATCAATTTACAAAGGAATACAAGAGAAAAAGAAAGGAACAAAGAACTACATAACAGCAAGAACACAACTAATAAAATGGTACTAGTGGCACTTATCCATCAATAACTACTTTATATGTAAATAGATTGAATTCTCCAATGAAAAGGCATAAAGTGGTTGAATGAGGAAAAAAAAATTAAAAAAAACACCAGAAACACAAAACTGAATTATATGCTGCCTGTAAGTGACTCACTTTAGCTGTAAAGGACACACAAAGGATGAAAGGAAAGGAAAGGAAAAAGATCTTCCTTTCAAAAGGAAAGACAAGAGGAGGACCTATACTTATTTCAGACAAATTAGACTTTTTTTTTTTTTTTAAGATTTTATTTATTTATTCGACAGACAGAGATCACAAGAAGGCAGAGGCAGGCAGAGAGAGAGGAGAAAGCAGGCTCCCTGAGGAACAGAGAGCCTGATATGGGGCTCGATCCCAGGACCCTGGGATCATGACCCGAGCCGAAGGCAGAGGCTTTAACCCACTGAGCCACCCAGGCGCCCCCAAATTAGACTTTTAAGACAAAAACAGAAATAAGAGAAAAAGATTATATACTAATAAAGGGATAAATTAATCAAAAGGATATAATAATTATCAATAAATATGCAACCAACACTGGAGCAGCTACATATATTTAAGCAATTATCAGCAGATCCAAAGGGGAAAACAGATAACACAATAATAGGGAATATCAATATCTCATTCTCAAAACTGGATATGTCATCCAGACAAAAAAAAAATTAATATAGAAAAACTAGACTGGAACCATACTTCAGACCAAATAGACCTAATAGACACATACAAAACACTCCACCCAATAGGAGAATACACATTCTTCTCAACTGCACATGAACATTCTCCAGGATGTATATGTTAGGAAACAAAACAATCTTAATAAATTTAAGAAGACTGAAATTAAACCAAGTATCTTTTCCAACCACAGTGATATGAAACTAGAAATCAGTAACAGAAGGAAAACTGGAAAATTCACAAATATGTGGAAATTAAATATATTTTGAAGAAGAAATTTAAATGGGAGAGAAGAAATGGTGAAAGAAGAAATCAAAAAGGAAGTCAAAATATACCTCTAAACGAATGAAAATGGAAACACAACATACCAAAATTTATGAGAGCAGCAAAACAGTTCAAAGAGGAGACTCTGTAGTAATAAATGCCTATATTAGGGAAACAAGAAATCTCACATGAACAACCTTACTTGACATCTCAAATGACTAGAAACAAAAACAAAAAAAAAAAACACACTAAGAACAAAATTAGCGAAATAAAGGAAATAACAAAGATGAAAAAGATCAATAAAATGAAGAGCTGTTTTTTTTTTTAAGATAAAACAGACCACCTTCATAAAGACTGAGGAAGAAAAAGAAAAAATGCTTAATAAAATTAGGAATGAAAGAAAAGACACCAAAACTGATGAAACACAAAGGATCATAAGAGACTACCATGAACAACCACAATAATGAACAACTATGTATCCATAATTTAGATACTGTAGAAAAGTGGATAAATTTCTGGGAATATCCATCCTATCAATACTGAATCATGAAGAAACAGAAAATCTGAACAGAATAATAAGAACAATGAATCAGTAATCAAAACTTCCCAAATAAGAAAATCCCAGAACCAGATGGCATCACAGGTGAATTCTACCCAACTTTTAAAGAATTAATGCCACTCCTGCTAACCTCTCCCAAAAAACTGAAAAAGAGGACATTGCCCAACTCATTTTACAAGCCTAGCATTACTGATACCAAAGTCAGATAAGGATACTACAGGAAAAGAAAATGAAGGCCAATCTCCCTTATAAATATAGATAGAAAAAAATTCCCAACAAAATATTAGTAAACTGAGTTCAACAACACACTAAATGGATCCAATACTACCAGGTGGCATTTATCCCTGGGATACAAGGAGGGTTCAACATATGCAAATGAATCAATGTAGTATACCATAGTCGCAGAATGAAATAAAATCATAATCATCTCAACAGATGCAGAAAGCATATTTAATAAAATTCAATATTCTAGGATATTCTGTCATGATTAAAAAAAAAAAAAACCTCTCAACAAATTGAATATAGAAGAAACGTACCTCAACATGATAAAGTCCGTATATAACAAGCCCACAGCTAGTACCATACTTAATGGTGAATGGTTGAAAGCTTTTCTTCTAAGATCAGGAACAAGACAAATATGCTCACTGACACTACTCCCTTTCAACATAGTAATGGAGGGCACCTGCGTGCCTCGGTGGGTTAAGTGTCTGCCTTTGGCTCAGGTCATGATCTCAGAGTCCTAGGTTGGAGCCCCAGATCTGGCTCACTGATGGAGACTCCCAGCAGGGAGTCTGCTTCTCCCTCTTCCTCTGCCCCTCCCCTGTGCATGGGCTCTCACTCTCACTCTCTTTTTTTCTATCTTTCTAAAGAAATAAATAAAATCTTTAAAAGAAACAAATATAGTACTGGAAGTCTTAGCCAGAGAAATTAGGCAAAAAAGAAATACAAAATCTGATTCAAAATCAGAAACAAAGAAGTAAAACTTTCTCTTTTTGCAGAGGATATGATCTTATATATAGAAAATCCTAGATTTTTTTTATTTTGAATTTTAAAAATAAAAATGAATGAGCAAAGGACTTGAAGAGACACTTTTCCAAAGATGATATACAAATGGCCAGTAAGCACATGATAGGATGTTCAACATCACTAATCATTAGAGAAAAGCAGAACAACAAGGAAATATCACCTCATACTCATTAGGATGTCTACTCTCAAACAAACAGAAAAATAACCAATGTTGACCATATGATGTGGAGAGATCAGAATCCTTATACACTGTTGGTGGGAATGTAAAATGGTGCAGCTACTATGAAAAACATCATGGTGATTCCTTAAAAATTTAAAAATAGAATTATCACATGAACCAGTAATTCCGCTTATGGATTTATACCCAGAACAACTGAAAGCAAAATCTTGAAGAAATATTTGCACACCCATGTTGATAGCAACACTATTATCACAATAGCCAAGGAGTAGAATCAACCCAAGTATCCATCAACAGATGAGCAAATAAAGAAAATGTGTATACCTACAATGGAATATTATTCAGCCTTAAAAAGGAAAGAAAGTCTGACATGTGCTACAACATGAATAAACCCTAAGGACGCTGTATTAAACAAGCTAGTCACACCAAGGAAATACTGTATGATTCCATTTACACGAAAAACCTTGAGTAGCCAAATTCATAAAAACAGAAATTAGAATATTAATTGCCAGGGGTAAGGGGAAATGGGAAATTGTTGTTTAGTAGGTATAGAGTTTCAGTTTTTCAAAATGAAAAATTTTTGGAGAGGTTTGCTTAACAATATGAATATACTGAACACTACTGAACAGCACACTTAGAAATGATTAGGATGCTACGTTTTATGTTACTACGTTTTATTCCCACAATAAAAAAACTTCAAATCTGTACACAAATGTTAACATATTTATTCACAAATGCTAACAAGTGGCAGCTACCAAGATGCCCTTCAATAGGTGAATAGATAAGCTGTGATAATAATCCATGCAGTGGAATATTTCTCAGCAATAAAAAGGAATGAGTTATCTGTGCAGCACACGAAAAAGAATGAAACTGGACTTCTAGCTTACAACATACACAAGAAAATTAACTCAAAATGGGTTAAAGACTTGAACATAAGACCTGAAATCATAAAACTCCCAGCAGAAAAGAAGCAGCAAAATCCTTGACATCAGTCTTGGCAATGATTTATTTTGGATCTGACTCCAAAAGCAAAAATAAATGAGTGGGACTATGTCAAACTAAAAAGATTTTGCACAGGAAATCATCAACAAAATGAAGGCAAGCTACTAAGGGAGAGAAAATATTTACAAATCATATCTGATAAGGAGTTAATAATAAAAAACTCACAACTCAATAGCCAAAGAACAAACAAGCTGATTTTTAAAATGAGCAGAGGACCTGAATAGACATTTTTCCAAAGAAAAGATATAGTCAACACACATGAAAAGATGCTCAACACCACTAATTATCAGGTAAATGCAAATCCAAACCAAAATATGATATCACCTCATATCTGTTAGAATAGCTATTATCAAAAAAAAAAAAAAGAAGAAGAAGAAGAAGAACAAGAACAAGAAGTAGTAGTAGTAGTAGTAGTAATAGTAGTAGTAGTAGTAGTAGTGTTGGTGAGGATGTAGAGAAAAGGAAACCCTCTGCACTGTCGGTGAGAATATAAATTGGTGCAGCCACAGTGGAAAACAGTATGGAGGTTCTTCAGAAAAATAGAGAATACCATATGATCCAGCAATTTCACTATGGGTGGAAGAAAATTAAAACACTAATTCCAAAAGATCTATACACCCCCAGGTTCATTGCAGCATTACTTAAAATAGCCAAGATACAGAAACAAACTAAATGTCCATCAATGAATGACTGTATAAAGAAGTGAAATAGATCTATCTCTCTCTCCCTCCCCTCTCCCACTCTCCACACCTCTCCATTCCCCTCTTCTCTTTTTCCTTTCCCCTTTCCCCTCTTTCTCCCCCACTCAAGAAATAGTATTTACCCATTAAAAAAGAATGAAATCTTACCATTTGTGAAAATATGGATAGACCTCAGTGGCATTATGCTAAGTAAAGTAAGTCAGAGGAAAGCAATATTTTATGATCTCACTGACACATGGATCTTAAAAATAAGCTCAGATATAGAGAACGAACTGGTGATAAGGGGTAGGCAAAATGGGTGAAGGCAAGAGGTACAAAGTTCCAGTTATAATTAAATAAGTCACAGGAAGATGTAATGTACAGCAGTGGTGACTATTGTTAATAATATTGTACAGCATATCTGAAAGTTGCTGAAAAGAGTAGATCTTAAAAGTCTTTACCACAAGAAAACATTTTGTAAATATGTAATGAATGGATGTTAACTAGACTTATTGTGGTGCTCATTTCACAATATATACAAGTATCAAACCATTACGTTCTACACTTGAAATTAACATGTCAATTATACCTGAATTAAAAAAAAAAGGAAATGAGTTACCAAGTAATGAAACAATATGAAGGGACCTTAAATGCATACTGCCAAGTGAAAGAAGCTAGTTTTCAAAGGCAACTTACAGTCTCATTCCAAATATGACATTCTGGAAAAGCCAAAACAAAGAAACAATAAAGAGATCGGTAAGAGCCAGTCATTGGGGAAGGAACACAGAGGCAGCATAAGTAGGTGAAGCTCAGGGAGCAGTGAAATATAAGTATGTTAATAATCTTACACTAATATAAGATGTAAATAATATGGGAAAATGTGTGCAATGGGCTATTGGAAAATGTACTCTTTGCTCAATTTTCCTGTAAACCAAACTGCTCTAGAAAATAAAGTCTGTGATTTTTTTTAAAGACACCTGTTCTTTTATCTCTTATTAGATTGCTCTTTCTACTACAAATGTTGCAACACTTAAAAACCACCTCTGAATTTATCATAGCATCTCTTTAGTTGGTATTTCATTCATTCATTAATTCATCCATTCATTCATTAATTCAATGTTTGAATATTTATAGTGTTTATAGACTGATGAGCACCCATAGTTTTAAAAATATAGCCTCTATGTCATTTGACTTTCTTTTAAAAATGCTTTATTATTTTCATATTTAGACACTATGAATCATCTGTTGCACAATCTTAGTACCTTAAATTAATTATACGGCTTCTCTAATGGAAGCTCCCAGAGTTATTTTTAGAAGTAAAAATGAGGATGTCAGTCTCCAGACTATGTTCAAATTGGATACACCCAAATTTAATTTGCTACTTCTTTTCACTGACAAATTATTCAATTGACTTGCTTTATCAATTGATACGACTGGTTATTACACTACATATTGTACTACACTAAAGTGAGCAGCATCTAAAATCTGTTCTTGGCATACAGAATAATCTTATTAAAGTCTTCAATATTTCTTGAATTAATATTTTCCAGATACATGGAAAATATTACAAAAGGTATAATTCACTGAAAACTTGAATGTAATTATGGGATTATGGGACTTTTGAGGTTTTATCTTTGTAATAAATATTTTTATAACAATATTCAAAGACAGAAGATACAGTTTCCACTCTTAAGGACTCTGTTAAGAACCTTACAGTTAGTTTATAAAGAAACAGATATAATCATTTAGAAAAAAAAGGAAAACTGGAAACAAATGATTCAGTACAAAAATATTTTTTAAATGTCAAAACATTATATAGGATTCATTGCTAAATAAATGGGTTAGGTAAGTACTACAGAAATTCTGAGGGCAAAAAAACAACAGCAGCAAAAACCCTGCATGCTGGAATGGGCCAGCTTCATGAAAGAGAAATTGTAGGAGTTAGATATTAACGTGGCATAAGCAGAAAGTGAAAAAGCCATGTTGAACAGTACCTATGCCTTAGTTAGAGTGGTTGATATCAGAAGCTGAATGACTGGAATCAAAACCAGCACAGGGAAAAATTAAAGAAGATCTTGAACTCCAAACTAATGAGTTTCTATATTAACTATGGGCAATAAGGCACTGACGATTTTTTAGGGAAAAGCAGTACGGTGAAGTAAACACTTGCATACAGTTCATATTTGATCAAGGAGGTAGTAGGTAGACCAGAAAAACAGTTAATTAGCTATGAGAAAAAGGATTATGAGGGTGATAAGTGACTGAGTTGGGAGGAGGACAGTGGAAAATTGAAAGCATACAAAAGCCACCACATATCCCCAAAAAAGAAAAGAAAAATTGGAACGAGATAAAGTAGGTAGAGTCAAAGGTGAATCTATGTTTCTGAACTACTGAATAATAAGATAAAAACTGGTTTTTATGATAAGCTTGGTTTAAATGGTTTAAATGATAAGCTTGGTTTAAATGGTTTAAATGATAAGCTTGGACTATAGATCTTAGGTAGAAATATACATTGGATACTGTGATAATAATGCAATTAGGGCTCAATCGTAAGATTAAAACCAAAGAAAAATAATCAGTTTCACAGAAGTGATATTTGAAGCCCTGAATATAGACGCTATTCTCTAAAGAAAAAGCTGTTGTTAGTGAGACAGAAACAGAAAACCAACTGAAATTTGGAGAACCTATTTTATGGCACAGGTAAAGAAATGTGCACCCATATAAACACACACACACACACACACACACACACACACACACACACACACACGAGAAATAGTCAAAGAGAAAAGTAAAAACATCATGGGAGCTAAGGAAAGTTTTGTTGCCTCTCATATTTTCATGAAAATCTTTCCTATAATCCATATTTCTTTCTAAAAACTTCAAAATCCTATAACCATCACACACACACAAAAATTTTAAATAGGCACCATGCTGGGCATGGGCTCAAACTCACAATCCTGAGATCAAGACCTGAAATGACACCAAGTGTTGGACATTTGATGGACTACGCCACCCAGGCAACCCAAGCCAGAACAAAATATATTTTTTTTAAGATTTTATTTATTTATTTGACAGAGAGAGAGATCACAAGTAGGCAGAGAGGCAGGCAGAGAGAGGGGAAAGCAGGCTCCCTGCGGAGCAGAGAGCCCAATGCGGGGCTCGATCTCAGGACCCTGGGATCATGACCTGAGACGAAGGCAGAGGCTTTAACCCACTGAGCCACCCAGGCACCCCCAGAACAAAATATTTTTAAAACAATCTTTCTCAAAAAATATAAGACCACAAGAGACAATCAATGTCATTTGCACCTTACCATTCATTAGTAAATTATTCGCTATTGATACATTATTCAGTAATAAACTAAAATGAAAATAATGATAAGATTTGAACCAAAAATCATATGAGATAATTCCATTGAAGTCTATACAAATGCACTTACCACAATTTCTTAAGGAGGTCAGTTCCTTTCTAAAAATCATGATGACAGAGATGAGAGATTAGAGTCCAGAGTTTCATGTCCTAATGAGGATTTACCTAGTAGGAAGAGACTGCATACAGGGGAAGACAGGCAAGATAACACAGCCTAATAATTTAGAATTTCCACCCATATAATTGAGGGTTTTCATTCATTCATCAATGCATTCATTCATTTATTTCTTGAATTACTGAGTAGATATTATGTGTCAGGCATTAAGAATACAAGTATGAGTCAGACATATTCCTGCTATCCAGGGAAGTATTGTCCTTAACCAAAACGTACGTGACTATTAGGCAAGGCAAAGTGGAAATGTCTTATTTCTGTGAGGATGTGTAATTTGCAAGTCAGTCAAAATAGAAGGTGGCATTTGTGAAAGAATTCAAGTCCATCTGCACCTCACTTTAAAGATTCTACAAAAGGACCTTTATACCATGAATAAGTAGCCGTACTTGCTCCTTTCTCATTTCTTCTATTCTATCCTTGGTAGTTTAAATTGGTCCAGTTTGAGAGTCAGTCACCCTAATTTCATCTATGTACTAGTTTGTTTCAAGAAATAGAGCAAAAGGAGTATACATTAATATTCCCTTAAAGTTAAACAGAATTGGGTATGGTTTGAAATCAATATCTTAACAACTTTTGATAATAAACTCCCAGCAATGTGCAAAACATCCAGCTCTGTAGAATTCAAGAGTTAAAATCCCACAATGACCCTTAGGGAGAAATTACCTTGACTATTGCAAAGCAATTTCATTTATTCCAGTCAGAAACTGTGTTTTAGACATTGTCTCTCAGTAGCTGGCAATCAGCAACTCTTAGCAATCATATAATAACCAATTTTCAAAAGAAAAATTTTCAAGAAAGCAGAAATTATAGAAAGGTTAATTTCAACTTAATGACTTTTACCTCACTACACAGATGTTAGAAAGCAATCTAAAATATAAAAAATAAATAGTGCGTATAAATAAACTGGATTCTAAATGCAACTTTTAAAAATGTGTGGAGTAAATTTTCAGTGATTATATTTATAATTTACCTTGCCATTGCTGATGGAAATTTAATGGGAACTCAAAACTGGATTAACAGATTATATAGATAAGAAATGTCACTTTCAGTATATAAGAATCAATTCTTATTCAGGTTATTAAGCTAATAATAATTTCCTGGAGGAAATACAGATAATGGGTTAGAAATTGTAGCATTCCACAGTTAAGTAATATTGCAAATAAAAATTGCATCTGAGAAAGTCAGAATAAGAAGCCAAGGGGGAATACATTTCTTAAAATATTGTTTCTCTATTTCATTTCGGAAATGGATCCAAAAGAAGTAGTGAAACCTAGCTAAAACATAGATATGTGCCACATCTGCACTTTTTCAAGTAAGTTGAGGAGGATTCCTGGTTATATTTGAAAAAACAACCATTTCTTACACTATTTTTTCAGAAAGATAATCGTAACTATGACACAACTGTAACTAGGCATGGTGATTCTAAATTTATAATTAAAATGTTGAAATGTTAAAATGATAGAGAACCTTTATAGGCTGCAGATTAATAACAAATTAATTCAGCTTGTTTTGAGAAAAGGGTACCATGGATTTAAAAAGCTTTCTAAAATGAGCTTAAATACAACAACAAAAAAATAATAAAATTGGTGAACAGATTACTAAAGAGGCTATGGAATCTCCTCTCAAGATTAATAAAGTCAGGAAGACAGCTATCTTGACTTGTTTAAAGGAAGCCAGATTGAAGGCTTAAGGTTGAATTAGGTGAAAGTAAATAATCTTTTTTCATTAGTCATGTCTGTGGATTCCCTAGCCAAAGATATCAAAAAGTCAAAAAAGTAAGGTTTTAAAATGTATAACATTGTTTATACCATAGATAATCAACTTTTTATTAAGGGAAGATATATTTAATTGTAAAGAAAGAGTAAAATATAAGACATAAAAGTTAGAAACTGCAGTAGAAATTTTTTAAGACACTTGAAGCAGCTGAGCCAATTTCTTTCTTCAATTTCAAATGTTATTAAAGAAATGTTTATAATATCAAATGCTATATATATAAAGACCTATATATAATAAATATTTTACAGTTTTTCTGGTTAAGGAATGAATCTTACTACAATTTTCAGGTCAAAATAATGTCTTCTCATTCTAACCTAAATTAACAGATATTTCAACTATGAAACACAGGACAAGAGACTTCCCTGAGGCCCCCGTTCAATACCCTTCCCAGAGCTTTCCTATCTACCCAGAGTTGGGTCCTGGGGAGATGCAAAGAAAAAAAAGCACTTAGTTTTCATCTTTAAAAAACTGGAGAAGACTGACCTATAAACAAGGAATTTAACAAACTTGATAAATGCTAAAATGGAGATTTGTTACATAGTGCTTCCAAAGACTGAAATAAGTTATTATATAGGCTTATGGTCTACAGGAGAATGAACAGCTCCATACAGTGAAAGGAATGTGAGGCTAATCTCCCAAGGAAAGCTTCAGCAGATCTTGCTGATAAAATTTAAAAAGGTAATACTAAATTACACACTAAACTTCTCCTGACAAGTTCCACTTTCAGTGCCTGTGAAATTTCCATTTGTTGCTGGTCTTCTCATCTTATATAAAGTTCTCATCCCACAACAAAAGCTGGCCAGTATACTCATCAGTCATAATGAGAACAGGACCTATGTAATGTTTCAAGTCAATAATGATGAAATTAATAAAAAATCAGACACAACGAAGTCACCCACACCATGAGGAATGAAAAAGAGCCATTTATCTTAAAGGCTTTTTAAGTATTTAGCAGATCTCATCTCTTAGGAAATAAGGTAGGGGTGTCTGGATGGCTCAGTTGGTTGGGCATCTGCCTTTGGCTCCTGTGGTGATCCCAGGGTGGTGGGATCAGCCCCAAGTTTAGCTCCCTGCTCAGCTTGGAGTCTGTTTCTCCCTCTCTCTCTGCCCCTCCCCCCGCTTGTGTGAGCATGCTCTCTCTCTCAAATAAATAAATATGTTTAAAAAAGAAAAGAAAAAAAGAAATAAGGTAGTATTAGTTTAGAGTCTTCAGAAATAAGCCTGTCCTTTCTTCTTAATACTTGTGTATTTAAAATATTCCTATTGCATTTTAGTATTCTTCACAGAGCAGCAGACAAATCATTTCTCCAAACTGGCAAAGAGTGTTGAAATAAAATATAAAACAACAGCCAGGAAAAAATAAAAATAAAATAAAATAAAATAAAATAATAAATAAAAATTAAAAAGGGGAAAAGTTCTCTTCCTTTTTGGTGATATATATATATATATGTGTGTGTGTGTATATATATATATATATATATATATATATATATATATATATACACTTTATTAAAATATTACCTTCTTTTTATGTGAACCAGATTTACAAGTAACTAATACACATTAGAACTAAAATTTTGTGGAATTTTTTTAATGGCATAATTAATGCCTTTTTATCAAGGACCTATTTTCTCTCACTTTAATAAATTTATTTTAACCTTTGTCAATCACAGAATATATATACTAAACTTTTACTGAAAATTTTTTGATTACTTTCCAGATAATTATTTTCAGTTTGATAAATCTAGAAACAACATGCTGAGACATTTTGTATGCTTTCCTTTGAGTATCAATATAAAATGTAAATATGATCTATTCCTATTAATATCTGCACATAGATTAAGTATAATAATCTTAATATGCCCCTAGAACCAGACTGCCACTATTCCCACACTGATTACACATGACCACAAAATAGCTGAAACTTTGGATATAACATCTTCCCCTCTCAACATTTCTAAATGGACTTTTCTTTCCCTCTTTCTTTACACTTTTGAACACTCCTATTTTGTTGAATTGTGCTAAACCTAGGGTTATGTGCCAGGAAGAGTCTTCTACTGGCTTTTTCTGTCCAAAGACTGTACTCCCACCATTGTTTTCATTTCTCACCCAAAAAGTTTTCCTTTCTAGCAATCGTACCCTTAATGAAAAATTCACTGAATTCACCCAACCTCCTCCTGTTATTCCTAGAACTTTCTTCTCAAACATTGTGTTGGCACCCAGAGCAGCCATATTACTGATGTCTATAATTATGATTACTGACATCTATAATTATGTCTATAGTTATCCATTCAGCCCAATTTCAATTTATGATCAAAGCAAATTAAGTTATTTAATTATAAAAGGGTTGCCAATATAGAATGGAAAATTAGTGCAAGCATACAATGATAGAAAACTGCTTATCGATAGGTATAAATGAAAAATAACAGACAACAAACACAATGACAAATGACATTATGATGGGGTCCCTGAAAATATTTTATCAATAGAAACACAAGAGTTGTCAAAATTATGTATCCAGAAGCCATAATACAAGTATCAGTACCTAGACTAATTGAAAATAAATAATAAAATAAACCTAGAGAAGACAAAAAGAAACAATGAAAAAAGATTCAGTTGTGGTTGATGGATTTAATTTACCCAAAGCATTAAGAAAAATGTCATTTTGTTGTCAAATGTAACAAAATTAATTGTGCTAACAGAATGATAAATTCTGCTAATAGACTAGATACTTTGTTTTGTTGATTGGTTCAAAGAAAAAAAAAAAAACTACATGGGGCTTAAAAATAAAAACAAACACAGTTCTATTCAGCCAAAACATCTCTGAAACATGGAGAAACATACAGTAAGCATGTAGCCTAGCAAACGAAGGGCTTGAACTAACCAACAAGTTAAGATAAAGAAAGCAAAGCCAATTAACTAGCTTTAATATTAAACTGATTATAAAACTACTATTCAAGATATTTAAATTTTTTAATTTGGAATCAGCTTTGGAGATACTTTTAGGTAACTACCATACAATTAGACCATGTTTTGGTTGTTTTTTCAAAAATAATTATCATAAAATGGGTTAAAATTTTGCTAAAATACTGGAGAATCCTTATCAAAATACAATACTTAGGAAACATTCTTCCTAGGAAGCAGCTAAGATCAGAGGTGTAAGGCATACTTTCATGGCTGAGTCTATGACAACAATGTATTCCTTCCACTATTTCCTACCCAGCATTTTCAACGCCAAACTCACCTGGGCCTAATCGCTCAGGTTCCTAATCCTTTTTAGGTCTTAGGATAAAAATCTATGGATTCTCTGCAACAGAATGCACGTAATACCATATAAATTAAAATTAAACTCATGAACATCCCATCTTCCCATCATTCTCACTCTTAAGCTAGGGGTCCATAATTTCAAGTTAAGAATTCAGACCTAAACACACACACACAGAGCACTGCTGAAAAGTCTTAAAAACTGCACTATGGCTCTCTATATGTAACATAAAATTTGATCAGCAGGTACAACATAGTGCCAATAACATCTCAAATGATTTACTACCTCTTCTCTACAACTGTCCTAATATCATTAAGTGGCAGACACTAGGCTAGTTTCAAACAATTGAGAGTAAATAGTTCCCAGTTCTGAAATCTACTTCATCAAATTATACTACCTGCAAATTAATAGAATAAGTAACCAACTGGCTCAAAATGCAATTCACTGTAAATCCAATTCAAGGCTCCTAAAAATTCAGGATGCCTGGTTGGCTCAGTCAGTAGAGCATGTAACTCTTGATCCTGAAATTATAAATTCAAGGTCTATGTTGGGTGTAGAGATTACACAAAAAATTTTTTTAAATCTTTAAAAAACCCAAAATGTTTTTTTTTTATTTTATTTTCTCAGTGTTCCAAGATTCGTTGTTTATGCACCACACCCAGTGCTCCATGCAATACGTGCCCTCCTTAATACCCACCACCAGACTCTCCCAACCCCCATCCCCCACCCCTCCAAAACCCTCTGTTTGTTTCTCAGAGTCCACAGTCTCTAATGGTTCATCTCCCCCTCCAATTTCCCCCAACTCACTTCTCCTCTCCTTCACCTAATGTCCTCCATGTTATTCCCTATGCTCCACAAGTAAGTGAAACTATACGATAATTGACTCTCTATGCTTGACTTATTTCACTCAGCATAATCTTCTCCAGTCCTGTCCATGTTGACACAAAAGTTGGGTATTCATCCTTTCTGAGGGAGGCATAATACTCCATTGTATGTATGAACCATATCTCCTTTATCCATTCGTCCATTGAAGGGCATCTTGGCTCTTTCCACAGTATGGCGACTGTGGTCATTGCTGCTATCAACTTTGGGGTACAGATGGCCCTTCTTTTCACCATATCTGTATCTTTGGGGTAAATACCCAGTAGTGCAATTGCAGGGTCATAGGGTAGTTCTATTTTTAATGTCTTAAGGAATCTCCACACTGTTTTCCAAAGTGGCTGCACCAACTTGCATTCCCACCTTCAGTGTAAGAGGGTTCCTCTCTCCACATCTTCTCCAACACTTGCTGTTTACTATCTTGTTAATTTTGGCCATTCCAACTGGTTTAAGCGGTATCTCAGTGTGGTTTTAATATGAATCTCCCTGATGGCTAATGATGAACATTTTTTCATGTGTCTGTTAGCCAATTGTATGTCTTCCTTGGAGAAGTATCTATTCATGTCCTCTGCCCATTTTTAAAAAAACCCAAAATATTTCTAAAATTTAAATAGCCACAGTTCTCCAAATAACTGTCTGATTTTAGAGACAGAATATGATCCTCAACCCAGGATGAGTATCACAGCATACCAATACACTATTAGCTGAATGTAATCCATCTTATACAGGCTTCAAACTGGAACGTGAAGGATCATGAGCATCAATTTGTCAACTTTTCTCAACTTTGCTAACCCACATTTGCTCATCCATCTTCTCTTTCAGTGTTACCCTAAGCATTGTAGGTTCAATAACAAATACACTTTTTTTCTATTCCTTTGGGGAGAAAACTATATTATTATTTGGTGTTGAATAATACACACCTCCTTTAGAGAATATCATTCACCAGAATTCCATTAATTTCGTATTTTTAAAGAGTCGAGAATCGTATACATAAAATACACTCCAAAAAAATAGTTAATGGTTTTATCCATCTTCCTTTATCCATCCATACAGTTATTTGTCCAACCATAAAAATCACCACAATGAGCACAACACAGGACTATTATTCTAGGTATTCTTAGAACTGAGCACATACAAAAACATTCAGATGGCTTCCTTACAGCTTCAGACCATGCCATGTATAACAAAAGACATAATGAACAATAAATAGCCACTCTAAAGAACCACTTCCCACTGTGTATCAAAAACCTTAAAAATCCTTACCCTTTGGCTCTGTACATGCCTTTATAAGAATTCATCCAAAGATAAGATTGATGACAGTATATAAGGATATATAAAAAAGAATAGTCATAACAGCACAATTTATAGTAAGAAGATGCTTTATTAAAAAGTTTAAGTGCCCAGCAATCAACGGTCAAGCAGCTATCATAGGGCATATCAATATGACATGGTCATTGAAAATTATGTTTTAGAAGATAGTTTATGGAATAAAAAGATTATTGCATGGTAAAGTGGAGGAAAAAAGAGGCTACAAAACACTAAGCTGAGTAAAATCCCATTTTTAAAAAATTAAATATAAATTTATGTGTAGAAAAAGACCTGAGAGAATATACAATTAAAAGTAACTATAGGTGATCCCTGGAATGGTGGGATTATACATGGTTTTTGTTTTTTTTTTTTTTATTTTGTTCTTGTTGTGTTTCTGTTCATTTGTATAGTATACTTGTATTATTTCTACAAAAAAGGAAAAGCCCATTTTCCTCCAAGTTATAAAATTTAGCAAAAGTGGCATACATCATGTATAAAATTACTATAAAGATTTTTGAGAAAGTAAAATCGGGATGTTGTTCCTCTACTTCACATAACAAGTCAGGAAATTTCTGTCATGAATGTTACATGATTTATTGCAGAATCATAATTAGAACTTAAGTCATGCAACCCCCAATCTCTGTTCTGAAACAGAAGAGTTCACTCTCATCACTACATTTTCCTTTACATTATCCTCACTTCTAGTCCTTGGTAAATTCACAATCGATTGGCTTACTCATCATTTTTCTTCTCTCCCCCTTTCCCTACCCTCCTTTTTATTAGTAAAGAATTTTCTTAAAAATAAAAAAATACCTTAAGATATACTTTATTATCTGCATTTATTTCCAGCTAAGAAGTCTTTACCTTAAAAAAAAAAAAAAAGCATGTAAAGGGGAAAAAAAAAAAAAAAACCAACCCAGAAGGGAGGAAGAAAGTTCAGAAAGAACAACAAAATGAAGTTATATGCCTGTACTGATCAGAAAAGGGGGGTAAGATGGAGAGGTGTGGTGGAGAATCCCTTCTTCCTAATATTTTCATGTTCTCCTTGCTTATTCAGTCTGCTTAGGTTATTTGGAGTGATAGGTTATTCTGCTGACGGAAAACAAAACAAAAAAAGTACCCA
This sequence comes from Enhydra lutris kenyoni, assembly GCF_002288905.1. NCBI lineage: Eukaryota > Metazoa > Chordata > Mammalia > Carnivora > Mustelidae > Enhydra > Enhydra lutris. Next base: position 39,170,709 of record NW_019154090.1, on the reverse strand, counting down.
CATTCAGGAGAAAGAGAGAATTCCAGAGGTAAATAACTAACACTTAGTTGCTACTATAGAACACTCACTATGACAAGCTTAAGGTTCACTTTGTTTACTAGGTAAAATAGCTAGGCTTTTATTAGATGTAAGCAATAGAACAGATTACCAGAATAAAGCAAGTACATGGCAACACCTACACAATTTTCAGATTCAAACCCCATGCAGGAACCCAACTTTTTAAAATGTCAGCCTTATTTCTGCATCAGCATTATTGGTCTTCATAAAAACCAAGTCCAGCCTCAGTTTTTAACTTTTTTGAGTATAGCTGGGGGGCCGGGGGGGGGTGGCGGGGAAATGAGGGGCAAGGAGAGAGTAAGAGAAGAAAGAAGTTAAGGGAGAAGAAGGAAAGTGAAGGAAAAAATGGAAAACCTAGAAGATGGAGACTGGGATGGGGGCAGGGGGAGAGATGTGAAAAATAGAGAGAAATCATGCTTAGCTAATGGTTGACAAATAATTTTACACACAAAAAATATATTTATATTCATAACATAAGGGCGGAACATTAGGAGAAAATCATAGTATTTTATCATACTTGGGCTTTTAAGAGAAAAAAATATAAAAAGATAACACATGGATACATATCATTATGCATTTATCCAAACCCATAAAAGGTACAACACCAAGAGTAATATAAACAAACTATGGGCTCTGATTCATAATGATGTGTCAATGTAGGTTCATCAGTTGTAACAAATAAACCACTCTGGTGGGGGATGTTGGTAAGTGGAGAGGCTGTGCATGTGAGAACAGAGGGTGTATGAGAATCTCTGTACTTTCCCCTCAATTTTGCTGTGAATCTAAAATTACTCTTTAAAAAAGTCTTACTTAAAAAAAAAAAAAAAAAAACACTCCTAAATAAAACATTGTGAATCAGGAGAAAAACCAAAACTTCATATTGATATATATATTTTTTTTAATTTGTTACTTTAGTGGGAAAAAACAACAACATGAAGAGCAATCAGCTGTATACATCCTTGCGTCTGAGTGTTTATAGCTGGAAGAATATAGGTCATTACATTAAATAAAAGCATATGAAATATTTTCAGTGGAAGAAATTACAAATATTAAATACCAAAAACAAAACAAAAGTTGTTTTTAACAAAAGAACTGATAGTTTCATCACAAAATCCAATTATTTCTAAACACTTTTAAATACATTTAAAGTGAGAGGAAATGTGGTTCTAAATGATACAACCACCAATTTCTCTGTTCACATGAAAACTCATTTCACCAAATATAACTGGTCTGACAGAAAAGAAATTATATAAAGAATGTGATTCCTAAGCATTTATCTTAGAAGACTATGTAACAATGTAGCATCCTCAACTGTACAATAAACTGTAAATCTGAAAGCTGGACAGGTGGAGACCAAAATAATAAAATTATTTTCTGAGGAAGGGAAACCAAAAAGGACCTAAATGAGATGAAATCTTACAAAATAATTAGACTTCACAGACACATTCTTCAGATCCCTGTATACAAATGTCTTCCAAAGTAATTTACTCAACATAGTATGATATCACAAAAATGTTCAATTGCTAATTTACCAATATTTGCTACTTATCTACTCTCATTCATGCATTCACCTCAAACCTAATTCCCGAATGCCTACTTCATGTCAAACACTGTTCCAGGCACTGCTGATATCTAGAAGCCACATAAATAAACACAAGGTAGATTAACCATAATGACTTAAACATGAGTCAATAATAGCACTGAAAATCAAAAACTTTTAAAACCTCAGTTCAGCCAAAAAGATCCATTATCCCTTCCCCTGTTACCTTCATTCTAATATCCAAGAGTAGTAAAACAATCAATTTCAGTTTCAAGTTTCATATGTTCCAGTTAATTTTCTTATGAGTCATAAGGTAAAAAAATCAAGAGGAGACACAAAAGACCTAAAATCTCCACTAACTTGAAAGGAAGAGGTTTTCCTTATAATAAGTCACTCTTCCAAATATTGTGCTCACATGCAATATTTTGATTTAAAAGAAAAAAAGGGTTCTAAAAATAGTTTTGATAGAAATACAACAAACGCTAAGTGCTCAAAGACTCTTTAAATGGCCTAAGATCCACAACATGTAGCAACTCTAAGTTTTTCTGAAGCACAAGTTTGAATTTGCACTCACTAAGGAGGCTTGGGTGTGCAAAGTCTGTCCCTTGGCCTGGACATAAGCCCTACCACAGGCTTCACCTCTGCATTTCAGCATACCTTGCTTTTCTGCCTGACTTTAGTCACATTTTATAATGGATGCCCAGAAGAAATAAAATATTACTTTCAACCATGAGTTCCCTCCACTATTCTTAAACTGTTTAAGGACAAATCGTGTCTTATTATCTTTGTATCTCTAGTCTTGCACATCATGCATGTCTCACAGCAAGAACTATAGTAATAACAATGATAACAATGATGATAGCTAACATGGAAAGCTTACAAAAGACGCATCCAGTACTGTTTTAAATGCTCTGCAAATATTGTTCAATTTTCACAACTCAGTGAGGTACAAATGAGAAAACTATAGTCTTTAGAACAGAATTGACACAGTTCAAATTCTGGTTCTTACACACTTAATCATGGAAAATGTATGGCCTATACTGAACTTCAGTTTGCTCATCTGTAAAGTGGAAGTCATATTTATCTCATTGTGCTGCTGTTGTGAAGATTCAAGGTGATAGCACCCAAAAACAGCCAGCTCATTACCCGAACATAATAGGTTCTTAGCACCCAAAACCAGCCAGCTCATTACCCAAACATAACAGGTTCTCACAGAAAAAATTAGTCCTTCTCTTCCCACCGCTCTACTGCTTTATCTTCGTCACTCACAGTGCCCAGAAAATGCAAATTGGAGAGATCTTTCTAGCCCCCTACTGTGGTTCTTGTATTTTGGGTGGGTATTAGAATCACCTGGGGAACTTAGTGTAAATATAAAAGCCCTGCCCTTCTCCAAGGATCCTGGGCTTTGGTAGTCTTTCTTAGCTCTCTAGCTGATTATGATACACAGCAATGGTTAAGAGGAACTGCTCTACAGGTCTTCTCTCCCCAGCTACTTGATGCTCTGACTCCTATCAGGAGGGGAACTTCAACCTCTGATGTTTAAAAAAACTTGGTAAACCTTCCTTCATCCTATCAGTTATCAGTCTAGAAGACTTCACAGACATTTTCCTTGATTTCTCCACGAGCAAAGGGAAGGATAGGTGTTAAAGGGTAAGCTGGAATTGATAATTTGCACAGATAAAACATCTAGCAGTGGATTCTAGAGTAGCATACAACAGAACTGAGCTGTGTATTTTTTTACTCTTATTCTTCCCTTCCCCTAATTAACTGCTAAATTCTACCCACTCTACAGCTGATTAGAACAGCAGGAAACCTGAGTCAGCCCAAGCTTTAACAAGTAGGGAAGTGCAAGAACTAGAAGACAAATTTACAGTTTTCATTCAGCTTTCAATGCCAACAACTAAATTACAAAGTAACTCAATACTGACAGAAATCTTTAATGGGGATAAAACTATAATCAGTCTTACAAAGAAGGAATGGTTCAGTAGAATACTGGTTTACAGAAAATGATGGTCTCCCTGGCAGTGATTAAACAGGCTTCTGATAAAGTAATATACAGAAAACAATTATGTTAACATTATGCTAATATTAATTTTAATTCACTGTTCAAATTTCAGAAATTAATTGCTTTTTTATTTTGGAAAATATGAACACTTACAATAAATCTTTAGGAAGTCTGAATTCCATGAAAACTCTAATAGAGAACCTAATAGTGAGAAAAAACTAGAATAGGGATATTGTGTGTGGCTTTCAAATTAATTATTTTGGAAATATTTGAGCAAATAATATTGAGAAAGTATTTGAAAAGTCAGCATTAGATTTTTGGAGACTCTTGCAATCAAAGCTCTATTACTTCGGACTTTACCAATAAAAAAACAGTAGAAACTGGTATTTTTTAAATTCCCCAATATATATCTTCAACCTAGTGGCCACTATCCATAATTTTAAAGGAGGTTTAATGATTTCAAGCATAATAACACAGATGGAAGTCAACCTTTTCTAAGAAATGTTTCTCTCTTTAGAAATTAAAAAAAAATTAACTAAATTGTTAAAACAAATTAGCTAAATCAGTATTTTTTAAACTCCAACTCTGAGCTGGGAAATATACAAAGAATAATCATGATATTAACTCATATCTATTTGTAACTACCACATATACTAGACTAGATTATAAATTCTTTCAGTAAGTACAGGGATGAAGTAAATCTATTCATCTTTATTCCAAACTCCCTGTAAGCCTAACACATAGAGATACAACACACGTACACAATGCTTTATTGTGGATATTAATTTGATTAATAATTAATATATGTATACAAGGGAAGAGGGAACATGGCTGCAGGGAAAATGGGGGTAGAAAACCCAGAGGATATCTTTCAAACCAAGGGATGAGGTAAAGGCCCTAGGAAAAACGATTATCTTAAAAGGAAGTGGCTGAAAATGATGAGCCCTGAGAGAAATCTATGGAAGTGAGGAATATTCTAAAGGAGAAAAACCTGACAGTACAGTGGGCAACACCCCTGGAATTACAGCCACTAAAGCTATGCTTACACAAATAACATACCAATGTTGTCCCTCTCTACCCCTCAACCACTCTCACAAACAAAAAATGTAGACTGCTTCTAAAAGTCACTGAACAATACACAATATCTTCTAGTATAAAGATGTAAAAATATGACTGCTTAAGAATATTATAATATGTAAAATTGTAATTATAATTCAATTATCTCTTTCTTCGTTCCTTGGCTAGACTGTAAACACTCCCAAGGACAGACATTAGAAACTTCTGTGTTTGATATCTTACCCCAGTTCTGGACCAGGAAAATACAAGGCAGGTAATAAGTATTCGTTAAATAAATAATAAATTAATCATTCTATATATAAGAAGTAGGAGATAAGTAAATGAACAGAAACAGGTTAAGTAAAAGGTCTGACTGAGAGGAGAAGAAAACCTGGAAGGTAGGACAGTCCTAAAAATATTCTGATTTAAAGCTAAAGGCTAATAGTACTTTTACCAAAAAACTATCTCTGAAAAGCAGTGATAGACAAATTTAGGGTTAGAATAAGGAAATGAAAATATGAGTCTATTCTTTGTATTTCCACTTATCAATAATTTCAAAGTTTTTGCTCTATTTTGGATTTTTTTTAAGTTTGTCTTTAATCTATATGCAGTCCACATATTTAGGACACTCATAAATTTCCAAGAGGCGAAGTGAACATGAAAAAACTAACTAATGGCATTCCTGGCTAAATGCTCATTCACATCTATTAAGGCATCAGATTTTTATCCCTAAAATCTCCTCCAAAAAAATGAGTTTGTAAAGAACAAAGATAGAAAAAAGCCATTGAGATCAAAAACGGGGGGGAAAAAAAATCCCTGCCCAATATAAGACCTGATAACTTTAATTATTTTGACTTTGAAAGGAACCTAAAAAGAGAGTTGAACTTAGCCCAGTCTCTTATCCAGACATTTCTTTTCCAGCATTATTGAGATATAATTGACATATAACATTGTATATGTTTAAAGTGTACAACATACTGATTTGATACACTTGAATACTGCAAAGTGTTTACTCCTGTAGCTGCACCTCCATTATGCCTCATAATTACCATTTCTTTTTGTGGTGAAAACATTGAAAATCTAATCTCTTAATGCCTATGACACTGGGTTGCTCATAAGACAATCTCATCTAATTATTTCAATGTCTTCAAGAATATGTTTTATTTACTAAGTTCCCCCCCAAAATGTGACTTAGACATGCAGTTCAAAAATCATAAATCTCTTATTTATTTTAGTCTGAAATAAGTCTGAAATTTTAGTCTGAAAATTTAGTCTGAAATAAGTCCTTATTTCAGGACACTCATTCCATAGGGGCCTGAAGAGAAACTTTACATTTCAAAGTGTGTGTATAAACCAACATACTCTTCAGTGGATTCAATTAAATGAAATGGTCAGAAATGTATTCAAAATAAAATAACCAGACTAGAATTTCTTGCATTTTTTTTTCTTCAACCAAGTGGTCATCAAGTAGGAATTCCCCACATATTAGACACTGAAACCATTTCCACATTAAGCAAAATTATCACATAGCTATAAAATGTGGACTCCACTTAAGAATGCAGCTGGTCAATGATTTCATCATTTTATCAAGCATGTGAAGGTTGTTATCTTCAAGCTGAATGTTGCTACACAAACACTGTTTGCTTAAAGACAGGGTTATCTGGAAAAAGAAGTCTCTTGGCCAAAGTAATGTAAATCATTTCCCAAGATATCTCACAAATCAGCCTAGACTCCTGACAAACTCCCTATAAGAATATAGAAACCTTCCTTGAAGGAAAACTGCAGATTAATTAATATACAGAAAACAATGTACACAACCAACTTCTAATGACAGGATCCCATTGCCATGCTAACTTCATTTTGGAGAGTTAGTTGTTTAAGCTTCCCCAAGTCAAATTTTCTAGGATAATTACTATCAAGAGATGAATTCACTTTTTAAAAAAGGATGGGACGTTTTAAATGTATTATACAAGGCAAGATGAGTCAGCCAGAAACTCTGCCATTATACCTCTGTTGTGTTTATATGTATGCATGGAGATACCCACCCTAAGCCTTAAGTCAATCTGTGCTTTTTTCATAATTCATACTACATAGATATCCTTGGGATGTTTTTTAGTCCACAAAAGAACATGAAGGAAACTTTTGCAATCAGAGTCACAGACAACAGTTATTCATAATTATAAGGAATTTTGGTTATAGAAAATATTAATATTCTATAGGGGCTTATCTATCAACCTATAATCATTTTAATGCATCTCTGATGAATCCCAAATTCATCTGGAACTTATTAGACAGCACAAAAGATACTACATGCAAATCCTAAAAGAAGCGGTAAATTTAACAAAATGCTGTTGATATCAAACTTTTAAAAAGCCATCAATTTGGCAACCTCATACTGATTTCTTATTTAGCAAAATAATGAGTGTGATGGTAGCATCATAATGCCTGACAACACAGAGCTCTTCTGGGGCACCTAGGCACTCTGCTAACAAGCCAGCAGCTCTGGCTCCTTCATTTACACGAGTACACCAGTGAGCAGAAAAAGATGGCATAACACAAAAAGAAAATAACCTGGGAACTCAGGCAGTTGCCCAGGGGATGGTAAAGAGCCAAGCTGAAAAACCTATGGTCCCTAAGCAGCAGCAAAAGCAATGGAGAGATTCTCTTCCAGCAATGCAGCAGCTGCAGTAAATTCAGATTCATGGAATCACAGCACACCCTGGTGACAAAAATGGGCTACCTTCAGCTCCCTGATCAAAGTCACAGAAACACCACCGAAGTAGGGAAGAGAGTAAGCTACTTAATGTTTCTTCAAATCTTCCTGGTTCATCTGCACTTTAATAAAAAAAAGGAAAAGCAAAGACGACTTTATAATCAAATGCTAAAGATATGTTTTTAAGTATCTAGCTTAGTCACTTACAAGCAGTGTGCACTTGGGCAAGTTTTTACACTGTGCCTTAATTTCATATTAGAGTTTCTGAGAAGTACTTCTTTTATGGGGTAACCATGAGGATCTAATAAAGACAATATCTGTAGTATGCTTAGATCAGGACCTGGCATACAGAAAGTACTCTATGAATTAATTAAATAAATAAATAAATGAAATCAATGTAAAGATAGGATTTTAAGCTGAAAAAGAATAATAAAATTTAAAAAAAAAGAAGAAGAATATTAAAAGCTGCAATATATTGAGTGCTTGCTATGTGCCATCCACTATGCTCTTTATATACATTCTCCCCTTTAAGCTTAGTAACAAATCTCCCATTTACATATGAGGGAAAACAAAGTTGAAGTCCAAAACAAAACCAGCAAACAGCAAACTAGCCAGGATTTCAAACCCAGATACTTCTGTCTCCAAAGCCTATTCCTTGCCCACTGTACCACAGAAAAAAATGGTTTTATTCATCTGTTTCTATTTTATAAATGAGGAAACTGAATTGTCTTAGCTAAAGCCCCAGGTAGCTAGTGGATAAATGAATAATTAGGTATCTGAGCCTACAACAAATAGACACCATTCTGTTTAAAAAAAAAAAAATAGAAAAAATAAAAATAAAAATTATAAATGTAAATAGGTATAAAATTCTATTTCCAATAAAAATAGTCTCAAATAACCCAGAATTATAGTTAGTCTGAAGATATCCACCCTACCCACCCCTCCCAAAAAAACACACTCAGGTAAACTATAGTATATTAGGTAGCAGAAGAAATACTTCTCCTTGGATGGCAGAAGGCAGGAAAGGTCAGTGTCCTGGATGACTTTGTAATATAATCAACCTGTTCATCATAGTAATGCCAAGTCTAGTGCCAAAACATGTGGTAAATTTCAACTTTGTTTTTCCAACATAGAAGGAAAGACCATAAGGAGGGCTGGATAGGTACACAAGCTCACCAGCTGGCTCTCTTGGCCAACACCACTGATGATCAGTTCAAAAATAAAGAGATCTGTGGCAGGTGCATTCTCCCTGAGTATGCCCAGACTTGACAATGAAAGAAAAAACAGGCAGATCGACATCCATGGGTACCAGCTGAGAGTTACCTGGCAGAAGCTGAGACTGAGGTATACACAAGTTCTACCTTACTCCACACTGCAGTGAAAAAGTTGGTATTTTAACATTAAGGGTGAAAAGAGCTGAGTACATATACTGAAATACAAGTGTATGTGCATTACTAAATAACAATTAAAGCTCAGTACTATTACCCCATATAAAAAAATGTTTCACTTAAATCCAATAATAACCTAAATTGTAGACATGTTATATGATATTTATATTCCCTTGCTATACTCATCATAAATGACTTATCAGAATCACTGAGCATACCAGATACTTTCTTTCTTTTTTTTAAATGAGAAAGAACTTTTTTTCCTTTCTTTGAAATGTAAACAACAAAATTATCCAAATTTTCTCTTTCTGGCTACTTTTCCAAAACTTAATCTTTATTTGTATTTACTTTCTGCTATGGTCTGAGTGTTGTGTGCCCAAAATTCGTATGTTAAAACTGTAACCCCCGGGAGTCAAGAGGCATTTTATACCCATTCTTCTCAACTAGTCCAAAAAATTGAAGAGGAAGGAATGTTTCCAAATTCATTCTACAAGGCAAGCATTATCCTGATACTAAAACCAGACAAAGACACTACAAAAAAAGGAATTACAGACCAATATCCCTGATGAACATGATGCAAAAATCATCAAAAAAAAAAAATATATATATATATATATATCAGCACACAAGTTAAACAATACATTAAAAGGATCATACACTGCAATCATGTGGGATTTATTCCAGGGATGCAAGGATGGTTGAATACACACAATCAGTGCAATACACCACATTAACAAAATGAAGAATAAAAATCATATGACCATCTCAATATATGCAGAAAAGGCACTTGACAAAATTCAACATCCATTCTCAATAAAATTCTCAATAAAAATTCTCAACAAAGTGAGTATAGAGGAAAAATGCTTCAATATAATAAAGGTCATATATGACAAACCCACAGGTAACATCACACTCCATGGTGACAAGCTGAAAGCTTTTCCCCTCAGATCAGGAACAGTACAAGGATTTCCACTCTCATGACTTGTATTCAATGTAGTTCTAGAAGTCCTAGCTACAACAATCAGGCAAGCAAAAGAAATAAAAGGCATCCAAATTGGTAAGGAAGAAGTAAAACTATTCACAGATGACATTATAATATATCTAGAAACTCCAAAGATTCCACCAAAAACTATTAGAACTAAGAAATTAATTTAGTAAAGTTGCAGGATACAAAATTAATATACAGAAATCTGTTGCACTTCTATACACTTATAACAAAGCAGAAAGAGAAATAACCTGCCAGTTACAGGTCCACCAAAAAGAATAAAACACCTACAAATAAATTTAACCAAGACAGTGAAAGACCTATACTCTGAAAACTATAAGATACTGATGAAAGAAATTGATGATAACAGAAATGGAAAGATATACCATGCTCGTGGATCAGAAGAATTAATATTATTAAAATGTCCATACTATTCAAAGCATTTACAAATTCAATGCAATCTTTACCAAAATGCCAACAGCATTTGTAATAAGACTAAAACAAATAATCTTAACATTTGTATGGAACCACAAATACCGTGAATAGCCAAGGCAATCTTGAGATAAAAGAACAAAGCTGGTGGTATCACTCTCCCGGATTTCGAACTAAACTATAAAGCTCTAGGAATCAAAATAGTATATATGGTACTGGCACAAAAATAGACACACAGATCAATAGAACAGAATAGAGAGTCCAGAAATAAACCCACTCTTATATGGTCAAATAATTTATTAAAAAGAAGGTAAAACTATAAAATGGGGAAAAGGTAGTCTCTTTGATAAATGACCTTAGGAAAATGGGACAGCTACATGCAAAGGAGTTAAACGAGCCAACTAACTTTCTTAAACCATATGCAAAAAAAAACCCCAAAAACAAACAAACAAAAAAAAACTTGAAATGGATTAAAGACCTAAATGCAAACCTGAAACCATATAACTCCTCAAAGAAAACAGAGGCAGTAAACTCTTGGGCATTGGTCTTAGCAATATTTTTTGGATTTGTCTCTTCAGGCAAGGGAAAGAAAAGCAAAAATAAATTAGTGGGACTACACCAAATTAAAAAGGTTTTGCACAGCAAAGGCAACCATCAACCAAATGAAATGGTATCCTACCGAATGGCAGAAGATATTTGCAAATGATACATCTGATAAGGGGCTAACATCCAAAATATATAAAGAACTTACACAGCTAAACACTAAAAAAAAAAAAACAAACAATTTGATTTAAAAGATGTGCAGTGGACCTGCATAGATACTTTTTCAAGGAAGACATACAGATGGCCAACAGACACATGAAAAGATTCTCAACGTCGGTTATCAGGGAAATGCAAATCGAAACCACAATAAGATAACACCACACATCTGTCAGATTGGCAGTATCAAAAAGACAAGAAATAACAAGTGTTGGTGAGGATCTGAAGAAAAAGGAACCCTCATATACTGCTAGTGGAAATGTAAATTGGTAGAGCCAATATAAAAACAGTATGGAGGTTCCTCAAAAAATTGAAAATAGAAATAGCATATGATCTAACAATTCTATTTTTGGGTATTTGCCCAAAGAAAATGAAAACACTAATTTGAAAAGCTCTGTGCACACCTATGTTTATAGCAGCATTATTTACAATTGCCAAGATATGGAAGCAATGTAAGCATCCACTGACAGATGAGTAGATAAAGATGATGTGGTGTATAAATATGCAATAGAATATTACTCAGCCAGGAAAAAGAATGAAATCTTCCCATCTGTGGCAACATGGATGAACCTAGAGAGTTTATGCTAAGTGAAGTAAGTCAGAGAAAGGCAAGTACTATATGATTTCATATATATGTGGAATCTAAAAAACAAATGAATAAACAAAACAAAACAGATTTACAAGTACAGAGAATAATCTAGTGGTTGCCAGAGGAGACAGCTACCAAAGAATGGGTGAAATAGGGGAAGGGGATTAAGAGGTAAAAACTTCCAGTTATAGAATAACTTAAGATACAGAGACAGGAATTGTAGTCAATAATATTGTAATAACTTTGTATGGTGACATATGGTAACTACACTTATCATTGTAAGCATTTTGTAATGTATATAAACATCAAATGTTTACACCTGAAACTAATATAACATTGTATGTCAGATATACTTCAAAAATAAAAAAAAAAAATCCTAACCCCCAAAGATGAGGATATTAGGAGGTGGTGCCTTTGTGAGGTGCTTAGGTCATTAGAGTAAAGCCTTCATAAATGGGATTGGTGTTCTTATAAAACAGACTCAAAAAAACAAAAACAAAACAAACAAACAAAAACCTGGGGTGCCTGTGTGGCTCAGTTAAGCCTCTGACTCTTGATTTAGGCTCAGGTCATGATCTCAAGGTTGTGAGACAAGTTCCTCATCAGGCTCGTGCTTAGCAGGGAGTCTGCTTAACATTCTCTCTCCCTCCCTCTGCCCCTCCCCCGACTCATGTGTGCACAAGTGCATGTACGCATGTGCACACACACACACACACACACACACACACACACACACTTTCTCTCTCTCTCTAAAAAATGAAAATAAATAATAAGACAGACTCCACAGAGATTCCTCTCCACTCTTACCATGTGAGGACACAGTGAAAAGGCAGCAGCTAGGAACCAGAAAGAGGATCACACCAAAACACAAACATGCTGGCACCTTGATCTTGGGCTTCCAAGCCTCCAGAACTATGAGAAATAAATTTCTGTTGTTCATAAGCTACTGAGTCTCTGGTATTTTGTTATAGCAGCCCAAACGGACTAATATACCCTCAGAAAACAGAAAACATAATTCTGGCACACAACAAATATTATTTATTATCTCTGTCCTATGTTTTAAATGGTGGCTCACCCTTTGGTATCTACCAGCTCTTCTCACAGGAGAAAAAACATGGCCCATTTATCTTGGTCTACCAGTGCTCAAGAGCTAGGAGGTCCTCGATACTTATTTATTAAGAAATGAAGTGTCAAATTTTATCTGAAGAAAAATATCCTTCATTGCTTAAATGTCTACAAGTCTTTTGGCAGGGATGGCTTTATTTAGCCTGCACTTAAAAGGATCACATGCTTGGTTTAATGCTTTGCTGTTGCCACCCTTAAATTCTTAATAATTTTTTTAAAAGTACCACATATTTTTATTTTGCACTGAGTCCCACAAATTATGTTGCCAGTCTCGTCTACCCATACTGCTCAACATGAACCCTCAGGATTAACACATGTGGAGAAATGGCTGTTTCAACTCCTCCCCAAAACTGCAGAGTCCAAATTCAAAACTTAACTACCTCAAAGAAGTTTGTATGAATATTTAATGTCCAAAATTACTCTTGTGTAATGGAACTAACTATACTTGCCAATTTCGGAAATTTTTCAAACACTGAAGAAGATTCATATGAGACAACTCCAACTATTCTATATTTCTTTTTAAGATTTTATTTATTGATGTGAGAGAGAGAGAAAGCACAAGAGGGGGGAGGTTCAGAGAGAGAAGCAGACACCCCAACTGAGCAAGGAACCAGATGCAGGACTCGATTCTGGGACTCAGGGTCCATGACCTGAGCCAAAGGCAGACACTTCACTGAGTCACCAAGATGCTCTCAAGCTATTCTTATCTATGTCTTTTTTCACATACCTCTTTAGCCCCCTTTCTGAATAAAATGATTTCATGATTACTATATCTACAATAATAATAATATTTTATCTTTCTTAAGCATTTATTATGAACCTGGCATGGTAATTTTACATATATTATTTCATTTAACCCTTACAGCAAATCTATAAAGATGATACTATTATTACCACTATGTTATAGTTGAGTAAAAAAGCAAGAAGCGCAGTCAGGATTTGAACTCAGGTAGTGTTATTCTAGATGTGTGCTCTTAACTATTACAGAATACTGAAGTATAACAAATAAATGACAATCCAAAAAAACCTAAATAGGCTGTTTTTGGCAAATTAATGACCTAACTCAAGACCAGTACTGTTCAGTAGAAATATAATGTAAGCCACATATCATTTTAAATTTTCTAGTAGCTATATTTAAAAAGTAAAAGCAAACAGGTGAAATTAATTTTAAGTCTGTGTTTTACTAACTCAATATATTCAAAACGTTATCATTTCAACAAGTAACCAATATAAAATTAATGATATTATATATTCACTTTTTGTACTAAGCTTTGAAATCCAGTGTGTATGTTATACTTACAGCACATGTCAATTCAGATTAGCCACATTTCAAGCACTCAATAGTCATATGAGAATATGAGAGGCAGATGGAATTTGAGTTGGATACTAAAAGAATGCTAAAGTTAGAGAAATCAGAAGGGCATTTCTGGAGGAAATAAGGAAATAGTGTAAAAGATGAGGATAAATGGTATACTGAGGCAGACATCTGTTTTTGAAATTAATCATGTACCTAGTACACAGCAAATTGTGACACTCAGCATACAACACACATAATCCTTACATCAGTGATTCTAAAACACTTAACAGAATCGCCTGGAAGGCAAGACATAATTTGCTAAATTGGTAGATCTGGATTTGCATTTCTAACAAATTTGTAGGTGGTGCTAATGCTGGTGGTTTAGGACTACACTTGGCGAACTTAAATTCACACTTTATAGTATTTAGTATTTTTGTAGATATTATCTAAAAATTTTAGTATTTTTGTAGATATTATCTCCATTTCATCAGTAAGGACAGTGAGGTTCAAAATAGTTATGTGACTTGCCAGGTAGTCACTACTTGCATAGGTAGTATATGGCAGGTAATTCAAGACCAAGTCTGGAATTTAAATCTAGGTCTTTTTGTCTTTGGCTTCCTATTCCCCTATGGTTTCTTCCAAAACTTTTGTAGTTTTTGTGGTTACATTTAACTTTATGATCCATCTCGATTATATATTTGTATGTGGTGTGAGAGAAGAGTAAAGTTTTTTTTTCTGCATATAGATGTCCAATTGTTTAAGTGCAACTTGTTTAAAAGCTTATCCTTTCACTGCTAAAAAAAAAAAAAAAAAAAAAAAAAAAAACAGTTGTTCCTCTATATATAAGTCTATTTTTTGAAAGATTTTATTTATTTATTTATTTATTTATTTATTTATTTGACAGCGATCACAAGCAGGCAGAGAAGCAGGCAGAGAGAGAGAAAGAGGGAAGCAGGCTCCCCGCTGAGCAGAGAGCCCAATGCGGGGCTTGATCCCAGGACCCTGAGATCATGACCTGAGCCCAAGGCAGAGGTTTAACCCACTGAGCCACCCAGGCACCGCTATAAGTCTATTTTTGCTATCTTCTGTTCCATTGATCTAGGCTCTAGTCTAGATTTCTGTGTCTTTCTTCACACCAATAACACAGTCTCTTCATCATCATGGACCCATAGTAAGTTTTGGAATCATGTAGTATAATTTCTCCAAATTTGTTCTTTTTTAAAAACAATTTAGCTACTCTAGGATCTTTGCATTTCCATATAAATTTTAGAATCATCTCAACAATTTCTTTAAGAAAGCCAGCAAGGATTTTGACTGGAATCATGTTTAATCTGTGGACCTATTTCCAGAGAATTGACATCTGCACAGTATTTAGTCTTCCAATCCATGAAATTTAGCTTATCTCCCCCATTTATTTAGGTCTTTAATTTCTCTCAGCAAAACTTTGACGTTTTTCATGGGTTAGTCTTTCAAATACTTTGTTAAATTTACACCTAAGTAAATCATTTTTTTTTAATTTTTTATTTCTTTTCAGCGTAACAGTATTCATTGTTTTTGCACCACACCCAGTGCTCCATGCAATCCATGCCCTCCCTAATACCCACCACCTGGTTCCCCCAACCTCCCACCCCCCACCCCGTCAAAACCCTCAGGTTGTTTTTCAGAGTCCACAGTCTCTCATGGTTCACCTCCCCTTCCAATTTCCCTCAACTCCCTTCTCCTCTCTATCTCCCCTTGTCCTCCATGTTATTTTTATGCTCCACAAATAAGTGAAACCATATAATTGACTCTCTCTGCTTGACTTATTTCACTCAGCATAATCTCTTCCTGTCCCACACATGTTGATACAAAAGTTGGGTATTCATCCTTTCTCATGGAGGCATAATACTCCATAGTGTATATGGACGACATCTTCCTTATCCATTCGTCCGTTGAAAGGCATCTTGGTTCTTTCCACAGTTTGGTGACCGTGGCCATTGCTGCTATAAACATTGGGGTACAGACAGCCCTTCTTTTCAATACATCTGGGTAAATACCCAGTAGTGCAATGGCAGGGTCATAGGGAAGCTCTATTTTTAATTTTAATTTCTTGAGGAATCTCCACACTGTTCTCCAAAGTGGCTGCACCAACTTGCATTCCCACCAACAGTGTAAGAGGGTTCCCCTTTCTCCACATCCTCTCCAACACATGTTGTTTCCTGTCTTGCTAATTTTGGCCATTCTAACTGGCGTAAGGTGGTATCTCAATATGGCTTTAATTTGAATCTCCCTGATGGCTAGTGATGATGAACATTTTTTCATGTGTCTGATAGCCATTTGTATGTCTTCATTGGAGAAGTGTCTGTTTATGTCTTCTGCCCATTTTTTGATATGATTATCTGTTTTGTGTGTGTTGAGTTTGAGAAGTTCTTTATAGATCCTTGATATCAACCTTTTGTCTGTACTGTCATTTGTAAATATCTTCTCCCATTCTTTGGGTTGCCTCTTTGTTTCGTTGACTGTTTCCTTTGCTGTGCAGAAGCTTTGGATCTTGATGAAGTTCCAAAAATTCATTTTCGCTTTTGTTTCCTTTGCCTTTGGAGACATATCTTGAAAGAAGTTGCTGTGGCTGATATCGAAGAGGTTACTGCCTATGTTCTCCTCTAGGATTCTGATGGATTCCTGTCTCATGTTGAGGTCTTTTATCCATTTCGAGTTTATCTTTGTGTATGGTGTAAGAGAATGGTCGAGTTTCATTCTTCTACATATAGCTGTCCAATTTTCCCAGCACCATTTATTGAAGAGACTGTCTTTTTTCCACTATATATTTTTTTCCTGCTTTGTCGAAGATTATTTGACCATAGAGTTGAGGGTCCATATCTGGGCTCTCTACACTGTTCCACTGGTCTATGTGTCTGTTTTTATGCCAGTACCATGCTGTCTTGGTGATCACAGCTTTGTAGTAAAGCTTGAAATCAGGTAACGTGATGTCCCCAGTTTTATTTTTGTTTTTCAACATTTCCTTAGCAATTTGGGGTCTCTTCTGATTCCATACAAATTTTAGGATTATTTGTTCCAGCTCTTTGAAAAATACCGGCAGAATTTTGATCAGAATGGCATTAAAAGTATAGATTGCTCTAGGCAGTATAGACATTTTAACAATGTTTATTCTTCCGATCCAAGAGCATGGAATGATCTTCCATCTTTTTATGTCTTCTTCAATTTCTTTCATGAGTGTTCTGTAGTTTCTCCAGTACAGATCCTAGGTTTATTCCCAGGTATCTTATGGTTCTTGGTGCTATAGTAAATGGAATCGATTCTCTAATTTCCCTTTCTGTATTTTCATTGTTAGTGTATAAGAAAGCCACTGATTTCTGTACATTGACTTTGTATCCTGCCACGTTACTGAATTGCTGTATAAGTTCTAGTAGTTTGGGGGTGGAGTCTTTTGGGTTTTCCATATAAAGAATCATGTCATCTGCAAAGAGAGAGAGTTTGACTTCTTCATTGCCAATTTGGATACCTTTTATTTCTCTTTGTTGTCTGATTGCTGTTGCTAGGACTTCTAATACTATGTTGAACAAGAGTGGTGAGAGTGGGCATCCTTGTCGTGTTCCTGATCTCAACGGGAAGGCTGCAAGCTTTTTCCCATTGAGGATGATATTTGCTGTGGGTCTTTCATAGATACATTTTATGAAGTTCAGGAATGTTCCCTCTATCCCTATACTTTGAAGCGTTTTAATCAGGAGCAGATGCTGGATTTTGTCAAATGCTTTTCCTGCATCGATTGAGAGGACCATGTGGTCCTTCTCTCTTCTCTTACTGATTTGTTCTATCGCATTGATTGATTTGCGAATGCTGAACCTTCCTTATAACCCAGGGATGAATCCCACCTGGTCATGGTGGATAATCTTTTTAATGTGCTGTTGGATCCTGTTTGCTAGGATCTTGTTGAAAATCTTAGCATCCATATTCATCAGTGATATTGGTCTGAAATTCTCCTTTTTGGTAGGGTCTTTGCCTGGTTTGGGGATCAGGATAATGCTGGCTTCATAAACAGAGTCTGGAAATTTTCCTTCTGCTTCAATTTTCTGAAACAGCTTCAGGAGAATAGGTGTTATTTCTTCTTTGAAAGTTTGGTAAAATTCCCCAGGAAATCCGTCAGGTCCTGGGCTCTTGTTTTTTGGGAGGTTTTTAATCATTGCTTCAATCTCGTTACTAGATATCGGTCTATTCAGGTTGTCGATGTCTTCCTGGTTCAATTTTGGGAGTTTATAGTTTTCCAGGAATGCATCCATTTCATCTAGGTTGCTTAGCTTATTGGCATATAACTGTTGATAATAACTTCTGATGATTGTTTCTACTTCCTTGGTGTTAGATGTGATCCCTCCATTTTCATTCATAATTTTATTAATTTGGGCTTTCTCTCTTTTCTTTTGGATTAGTGTGGCCAATGGTTTATCAATCTTATTGATTCTTTCAAAAAACCAGCTTCTAGTTTCATTGATATGTTCTACTGTATCTCTGGTTTCTACCTCATTGATCTCTGCTCTAATCTTGATTATTTCCCTTCTTATGTGTGGAGTTGGTTTGATTTGTTGTTGATTCTCCAGTTCTTTAAGGTGTAGAGACAGCTGGTGTATTCTGGATTTTTCAATTTTTTTGAGGGAGGCTTGGATGGCTATGTATTTCCCCCTTAGGACCGCCTTTGCTGTATCCCATAGGTTTTGCACCAAAGTGTCTTCATTCTCATTGGTTTCCATGAATTGTTTAAGTTCTTCTTTGATCTCCTGGTTGATCCAAGCATTCTTAAGCAAGGTGGTCTTTAGCTTCCAGGTGTTTGAGTTCCTTCCAAACTTTTCCTTATGATTGAGTTCCAGTTTCAAAGCATTATGATCTGAGAATATGCAGGAAATAATCTCAGTCTTTTGGTATCGGTTGAGTCCTGATTTGTGACCCAGTATGTGGTCTATTCTGGAGAAGGTATCATGTGCACTTGAGAAGAATGAGTTTTCTGTTGTTTTAGGGTGGAATGTTCTGTATATATCTATGAGGTCCATCTGGTCCAATGTGTCATTCAATGCTCTTGTTTCTTTATTGATTTTCTGCTTCGATGATCTATTTCTGAGAGAGGCATGTTAAGATCTCCTACTATTAATGTATTCATATCAATATGACTCTTTATCTTGATTAATAGTTATCTTATGTAATTGGCTGCTCCCATATTGGGGGCGTAGATATTTACAATTGTTACATCATCTTGGTGGATAGTCCCTTTAAGAATTATGTAGTGTCCTTCTGCATCTCTGACTATAGTCTTTAGTTTAAAATCTAATTTATCTGATATGAGAATCGCTACGCCGGCCTTCTTTTGAGGCCCATTGGCATGAAAGATGCTTTCCCTTCACTTTAAGTCTGGGTGTATCTTTAGGTTCAAAATGGGTCTCTTGAAGACAACATATGGATGGGTCCTGTCGTTTCATCCAATCTGCAACCCTGTGTCATTTTATGGGCGCATTTAGGCCATTCACATTGAGAGTGATTATTGATAGATACGTTTTTTTTGACATCGTGTTACCTTTGAAGTCTTTCTTTCTGTAGATTGTCTATATTTCTGTTCGATGCTATTCTTAGGATTTTTCCTCTTTTATAGAACCCCCCTTAATATTTTCTGCAGTGTCAGCTTGATGGTTGCATAATCTTTTAAGCCTTGCCAGTCTTGGAGACTCTTTATCTCCCCATCCATTTTGAATGTCAGTCTTGCTGGATAAA